>NC_133650.1:281879384-282583945 GCF_009905375.1 Apium graveolens | reverse complement strand
AAGAAAGAAGGTTTGAACAATGATTGAAATTTTGGATTCAAAATAGAGTGTCCATGTTTGAGTTGACTTTATATGTGGCAGTTCTTCAGAAAGCGATGGTGATTGAAAGTAGGAGTGACACGTCTCAGAGAGAAAAATGACGAAAATAAAAGGAAAATAGAAACCTCAATAAGAGGTCAACAGCAGGGTAATTTCCAGGACCGTTTAATCGAAAGGCTAGAACATCAGGGTAACAGGAATGTGGGATTCACAAGACCCCAATCAGGAAATGAGGGACATGGCAACCATTTTTAGAATTCAATTAATAGAGTTCCAATCGCCCAACAATGCCAGATTGCAAGTTTTGTGGCAGAAAGCACTTTGTGACGTGCTTCCAATGTGGCAAGAAAGGATACTTTGCTAATATTTGTTAGAATCTGACCCCAAGGTCAGAATTTAGGGGTTATTTATTATAAGTGTGGAAAGCCAGGGCATATCGCCAGAAATTGCCCAACACAAGGTGTGATGAGTAACATACCAAGGATCACATGTGCTCCATCTCAGGGTGTGCCAAGGATTCAAGGACTGCCAGCTCAACCAAAGCCAGAACATTCAATATGACTATGAAGGATGCTGTTCAGAGTTTCGACATGGTTGCATGTATGTGTGACGACTGAGAATTGTTCGACGTAATTAAGTCAATAAAGTATGCTTTATATGATGTGATTATAATTATGTGACTAAGTGCTGATTAATTGTCTTTTATGTCTTTTAAATAAAGTATTTCATCCTAAGTGACATGTCGGTCAAAAATGATAATGAGAAGCGTAATCGAAATGCTGAGCGTCGGGCCGTCAGGCTGAACGTGACCCGGTACGCGTAAAAAGGATAAAAGATTAAAAAAAGCGCAAATTCTCTAATCAGACCTGAGTTGTTATGTGATCGTATATGTGTGATTGCTTGTCTATGTGCATGACTATGTGCTCTGTGACATTTTTATGAATATAAGGAATTGTTTGATTTAAATAAAGGTTTATTTAGCCTTCGCGAATTTTTATAAAATCATCTGAATAAGATAACTGCATGAGATTGTTTGTTATCTTGGTAATAATCCTGTATACATTTTAAAAATGATGAATGGATTTATTTGATGGTCTTTGCATTTTAAATTGATTTTTATGTGGACAAATGTTAGTTTTAGCACGAACTGGCGAAAATCATATAAAATCAACCGTCTGCTCAAAAATCTATTATGAGTAATGGTTGAAAAGCTAATTTTGAGATCTACGTATTAAAATTGTCACTTGCAATAATTTTTGACTTTCCGAGAGGGATATATTTTATAATGATTTTTATTACATTTGAGTAAAAAGAAAGCATCAATTAGGCATAAAAGGGATTTAGTAGATTACTAAAATGCCCTTGCCTTTGATAGTTTATAAATTATTCCCCCCTTTCTTTTCTTTCCCGTGCTCTCCACTCTCCGCTCTTTTCTTTTTCACTCTCTTCCTCTCGGCTACTCTCTCTCTCTCTCTCTCTCTCGGCTCTCTCCATATATCTCTCTCTCTTGCATGCAACACTCAAACCTCACTTAAACTCAAAGATATTGCTCTCTTTAGTCTCTATTTTCGGGTATACATCTCAATTTCATTTGTATGTGAGTATTTGTGTAAGTGTTTGGTGATCATCTTTATGGTAGTGTTCAAGGAAATTGATTCCTTGATACAAAACTATAAGAGTGAATTCAAGAGGATTATATGGTTTAAAACTCAAGAGGAGACCCGTTTCAGGCTCTCTTAAGTTCGACCACCACCGGCTATGATCCAAGGAGAGCCGGTGGAGTTTTTATGATATGTTAATTTGATTTTTAAGCTTTGCATGTTTTGGTTTCTTGAAGGTTTGAAAAAGGGTTTTGTATTTTTAGAAACTCAACTATGTGATTGATAAATGGATTGCATTGACTGTTTTAAAAAGAAATTGGATGTGTGTAAATGATTTGTTGCTTAGAAAATCAAAAAAATTAAGGTTTGCATGTTGGGTTGTAATTCGGCTTTGTGTTAATTAGAAAGGAAATTAGATTTGATGACTTGATCTTAGTAAAAGCTAAGCCTAATTATTGAAAAATGTGATTGCATGTTAGTTTTAAAGAAGAACAAGTTATGCATGTCAATGTTTAGTTCTTGAGTTGTGAATCATGATTAAGCCGAATAAAAATGAGATTAGAAGAGATTAATTTGATGATTAAGAGAATGCATGTTGATTGAATGAATTGATTAAAGTTGGAGTCACTAGGTGATGCTTGGTTTTGGTGTTTAATGAATTGAATGACTAAGTAAAGGTTTAAAACAAGTTGGGAATGTAATTTAACACTTTGCATGTCAAAGATTGATCCTTGCATGTATGATTATTGAAAACCCGAATGGGTCTTATGCTTAAAAAGAGAATTAAGTTGATTTTTGCTAAATATATTAGTGGCTAGTGAGAACTTGATTGCATGGTAATGATTGGATGGTGTTGTGTTCGAATTTTGATAATTAAAAGAAGGTGTTGATTTTCGATCCTATTGTGATTATGATTCGGATTTTTGATTAAAAAGGATGAAGTTTAATTGTGTAAATGACCCTTGTGATTTATATTATTTGTGTTTGATTATATGAGATTGAAATTGAGTATACGTGCTTGTATTTTATGTGTATGGCCGAATGGTATATAATAAGAAAAGCGACTGATTTGATTCCAATACCTTGCTAAGTGATTGCATGTGAAATCCTAGGAGATATGTGATTCATTTGTGTGATTGGTTGTGTTTAGTTCGAATTAAGGAATAAAATGACAAGGGAATTAAATGGTTTGTTATTAAAGAACTATAAGTGACAGTTATGGTCACAAAGGTTTAGTTGTGAATAAATCATGTACTCGTAAGAGTTATATTAGTGTGATTTGAGAAATAGTTAAGGTTAAGCAAGTACGCGTCGATTGTTAAGTATATAAAGATATAGAGGTTACGATAAAGGAATGTGTTATATGCTATGTGCTTATGTGTATAAGCTATACTCGTATATTTGAGTCAAAAATATAATCGAGCTATCATTGAGTGATCATTCCGGGAACGAGAGTTGAGAAACTGATTAAGGTTTTGGTTTTTATTGTAGGTTCGGAGCGTGAGGGCATTCAGGCTAGGAAATGAAATGGTATACTAGGTGGAAGTAGTTCAACCTTCAGGAAAGCAAATTCAAGCAAGTAACTCTCATTTCTTGTGAAAATGATTATAGAGAGGTTGATGTTCATACCATGTAGAGTATGAAGTTTTAATTAATGAACCCTGTTAATGACTTGAGATATCCTGTTTTGATTCTGATATACTGTTATTGATAATCTTACTGATTCAACCCTTTTGTAGCCTGTTCTTTCTGTTCAAGTTATTTATTAAGCCATGAATTGTATTGAACCCTATAATTATCCTTGCGAACCTTATTTAATGATACCTTATTTCTTGATCACCCTATTGATCCCTAAACAGATGTTGATCCTTCTAACTTAAGTACCTTGTTAACCTTAAAACAGAATCCTTAAGAATTGTTCCTTGCTTATCCTTGAATCACTCCTTGAACTTTGTTTTTCTTAAAATTTGACTTAAGAATGAGTTTCGACTCGGAAGAGTCTGAATGATTTCATATTTTTGGTAATGATAAAATGGATTTTAGAAAACCTATTTGTTTTTCCAACACAAGGTTTTCCAAACGAATTCTTGATGGATTAGATTGGGACGTAAGAGGCTAGTGGGACTAGTCCAGTCATGGTAAGAGGCTAGCGGGGATAGTCCAACTTAAGGCTGAAATTATGTCGATTGGTACCTTAAAGACCGGATGGAGGTCGGTACGGGCTGATCACTCGTATTATAATGAAATGGAAAGATAAAGTGATCCAATCAAGGGTTCTAAATGATTATTTAAAAGGGAACTGAAACTTTCTGTTCAGTAAATTGATTCTTTAAAATGAAAATGGTTTATATTATTTTGAAAAGAGTTGGTTATGTTAATGTGAAGCTTAAAGCTCGAGAACCCTGATTCTTAAATCTGTTGATCATATGATTGATTCCATATAATGAAATATTGTTCTTTCCTCTTTTTGAAAGATCTATTCTGATCCTTTAATGATTTGTGATGAATGTCGGCTTTTCCTACATTGAGCCATGTTCCTTAAAAGCTCCAAATTGTTCCTTCAAAACCTTTCCTTAACCCAAAAGCTGGAAATTTGCCACCTAGAACAAATAAAGTAGAATGCCCTGAGTTTGGTAAAGTATATTGTGGATTGATATCGTAGAACTGCTTTATAGTTAATTGTTGAGTTTTATACTCATATGTTTTGTTTTATTCCAACCATGGCAGTTAAGCAAGAAGATGGCCAAGCTTAGGCGCACTGCTCGTAAGAGCGTACCTGGTGGGCCCTATCGTGTTGAGGGCTTCCGGTTGCCAGAGCAGGTAGTGGTATTTTTTGAGTGAGCACGCGCTTAGAAGGAAATCTGTAAAGATACAATGGGTTATCTGTCGGTTCCCAGCCGGAATCGATATTGTTTATCTAATAATATTCTGGGGTTGTAAGTTATATTTTGGGATTGGTAGTTGTAATCTTGTCTCATACTTATCCTGTTGATCCTGTTAGTAGTTAATCGGGATTTATGTTTATTTAATTATTAGATTAAAGATGTGTGAGTCCTCATTTCCTAACCCCGAGATTGAGGGCATCACAAGTTGGTATCAGAGCTACATGATCTAGTCCCTGAGACAAGTTAAGAATGAAAAAGGGTATTTGGGTATATATCTATATCGCGAGAGAGTTCGACTCATATAGAGTTGAGTTAGACTATTAGGTATAGTCTAAGGAAAGTGTATATCAGTTAGAGTGGAAACTAGAGTTAGGGTATGAGTTAGCTTGAAGCTTTATTTAACCCTAACATTGTTTCTTGGTTGATTTTTGTGTTTTCTCTCAGGATCCTAGTAGTGGTAGTGACTCAGACTCAGAGATTAGTTTCACCGGTACCCCAGTGGACCCCATTCCACCCTCTCTAGAGGAGCCTGTGTATGTTAGTTCAGACCCAGAGGAGGACCCTTCTTAGAGTAGTGAGATCCCTATGCAGATTTCACCCTTGAGGCCAGATTCAGAGACCCCTGCCCCTGAGCCAGAATCTGAGATGCCTAAGATTGTACCTGTCAGTGTTGGTGGTAAGTTAGACCAGGATCGACTTTGTGTACCCTCACATTCCTGAGTTGGGAGCTTTGGTGGATAGGCTAGCCAGAGAGTCAGTAGAGTGTTTCAGTTATGGATGAGTGGCGAGTTCGGGTGAAGATGGTATAGCAGGTTGCCAGGAGGAGATTGGATAAAGGACCATCCACTAGTGATGCTGATGCTAAGGCGCGGAGGCTGCATAAGATCATTCGCTGGATGTTGGTTGTGTTGAGGGAGATTCTGGATGATTAGACGGGACTGTTGGTTGAGCCCGTAGATTGTTATTTTTCAGCACGGCAGGCTTTGGGATACTTGGTCAGATGCCGGGATCCCTTTTTATTTATCTTGTTGTATTTCAGAACTATGTTGTAGCAATAGCTCTTAGAAGTTAGGGGTATATAGGGGGATATTTTCCAGTTTTTCCTCTGTTTAACCCTGCTATAGTATTGTACCCTATTTCAGAACTTGTGATAGCCAGACTTTTCTTTATGTACCCTTTGTTTAAATAAATCCAATGTCTTGTTTCCATTGTGCACCCTAAATATCTCATAAACTGTTCTCAATATCATGTTTCCATACCACCATGTTTAAAATTCGTAATACCCTACTTCGTTCCATGATAAAACAACACTGATATGAGAATTGTGTAGTAATTGGATTGCATGTGCAAATTGGGTAAAACTTAAAAACCCATAAAAAGAGATTTTATAGAAACTGTTGTTATATATGCCATGCCACCATATTGCTAAATAATTGCTCAATCAGGTTTGTAAGAAATGGCCAACTCACCAGATCACCAAGAAGAAGAAATTTCCACCCAAGACCCATAAGTAAACCTAGAAACCACCATGATGAGCAGACTTGCTCAGCTCTTGCAACAACCTGTGGCCCCTAAAGTTGGAAATTTCAAACATTTTCAATCTGTTCATCCCCGAGAGTTCTTAGGTTTTCCAGACCCGATTAAAGCTCATTCGTGGTTGAGAGAAATGGAAAAAGCTTTTGAGTTAGCAGAAGTTAAGGCCGATAAGAAAGCCCAGTATGCAAGTTATTACATGAAAGATGAAGCAAGTTTCTGGTGGGAGTCTTCGAAGGCTTGTTGGAAGGCAATGACTTAACATGGGAGAAGTTCACTGAAATGTTTCTGGAGAAGTATTTGTCGAGCTATATGCAAGATCAGTTGGAAATAAAATTTCTGGACCTTAGACATGAGGATATGTCAGTAGCGGAATATGAAGTGAAATTCTCGGAGTTGTCTAGATTCGTACCTGAGTATGTGAATACGGAAGCGAAGAAGGCTAAGAGGTTCCGACAGGGACTTAAGCCGTGGATTAGGAGTCAAGTAGCATTGTTAGAGATCAAGAATTATGCTGCCTTGGTTCAAAAGGCAATGATAGTGGAAGGTGAGCATGAAGCTGCAAGAAGAGAAAGTGAAGGAAGAAAGAGGAAATTTGAAACCTCAGAGCGAGAGCAAGGAAGTTCAAAGTTAAGAGGGAAGTTTGGAAAGAATGGTGGAGGTCAGAACCAAAAATTTCAGAAATTTAAACCCGGTAACGGAGCTCAGAAAACCGTTTCCAGAAAACAGGACAATAGGGGAAGGATAACAGGCCCTAGATTCAAGAATACAAGAATCATGGAAAGAGACACCCGGGAAGGTGTAATAAGTTGGTTGTGAGATGTTTTAAATGCAACCAGAAGGGACATTATACTTCAGAATGCCCAAGTGGAGCGAGGAAGCCTGATTTGGCTTGTTTCAAGTGTGGTAAAGTGGGCCATATGGCCAGGAATTGCAAGGAGCCTGTTCAGAAGGCTAATGTTCTTAGGATTGCTAGACCGCCGTCTCTCCCCGCACCATTAGCTCAACCCAGAGCTAGAACTTTTAACATGACGATGAAAGATGCGGTGCAAGATGTGGACGTGGTAGGGTATGCTTGTTATTAACTTAGTAGAAGTAAAAATATTGATGGATTCTGGAGCAACTAGATCTTTTATCTCTGAAAGTATTCTTGATAAGTTAAATTGTGTTGCGTACCCTCTGGAACCTAATTTGATTATAGAGGTAGCAAATCAAGAGAAAGTTATTGTTAATAAGATTTGTCCCGATTGTGATGTGACTATTGAAGGTCCGCACTTTTCTGCTGACTTAATTCCCTTTAAGTTAGGAGAATTTGAGGTTATACTAGGAATGATTGGTTGTCAAACCATGAAGCGCAAATAGAATGTAAAAGTAAAAACGTGAAGTTAAGAACCAAGGATGGAGAAGAGGTAATATTCAAAGGAAAGAGGCAAGAGAAGAAATTCCTAACGGCTATTGAGGCGAGAAGATTAATACGTCAAGGATGCGAAGTTTATTTGGCTCATTTCATGGATATGGAGAAGGAATCTTTAAGGATCGAGGATATTCCGATAGTAAGAGTTTTGATGTGTTTCCTGATGAATTGTCTGGACTACCTCCAGACAGAGAGATCGAATTTACGATTGATTTGGCTCCTGGAACGGAACCAGTGTCGAAAGCTCCCTATCACATGGCGCCAGTCGAGATGAAGGAATTGGCAGCTCAGTTGCAAGAATTTTTGGACAAAGGAGTGATCCGACCGAGTGTACCCCGTGGGGCGCACCAGTGTTGTTTGTAAAGAAAAATGATGGAAGTATGAGGTTGTGCATTGTTACGCGAACTGAATAAATTGACGATTAAGAATAAGTACCCTCTACCGCAGATCGATGACTTGTTTGACCAGTTAAAAGGAGCTTCTGTTTCTCCAAGATTGATTTAAGATCTGGGTATCATTAATTAAGGATTAAAGCAGAAGATATACCGAAGACTGCGTTTCGAACGAGATATGGGCACTATGAGTTTTTGGTAATGGCATTTGGCTTGACGAATGCGCCAGCCGCATTTATGGATCTTATGAAAAGAATATTCAAGCAATATTTGGATAAGTTCGTAATTGTGTTTATCGACGATATACTGATTTACTCCAAGACGGAAGAAGATCATAAGGAGTATTTGAGGATTTCCTTGGAAATTCTGAGGAAAGAGAAGCTGTACGCTAAGCTTTGAAAGGGTGAATTTTGGCTAAAGAAAGTACAATTTCTTGGTCATAGTTAATAAAGAAGGAATCAAAGTGGACCCAGCCAAGATAGAAGCTGTAATGAATTGAGAAAGACCCAAGACTCCTACGGAAGTCAGAAGTTTTTGGGATTAGCCGGATATTACAGGAGGTTTGTGCAAGATTTCCCTAAGATTGTCGTTCCGTTAACGAAGTTGACAAGAAAGAACGAGAAATTTGTATGGACGGAAAAGTGTGAGGAAAATTTTCAAGAGTTAAAGAAGAGGTTGGTAACCGCCCCAGTGTTAGTGTTACCAGATGAAAAAGGGAATTTGTGATATTCAGTGATGCTTCATATAAAGGACTTGGATGTGTATTAATGCAACATGGGAAGGTAATAGCATATGCGTCAAGGCAACTCAAGCCGCACGAGCAAAAGTATCCAACGCATGATTTGGAATTGGCAGCAATTGTTTGCCCTTAAGATTTGGAGGCATTATTTGTACGGGGAAAAGTGTGACATTTATACGGATCATAAGAGTTTAAAGTATATCTTTACTCAGAAGGAATTGAATATGAGACAAAAAGGTGGTTGGAATTGATCAAAGATTATGATTGTGCGATAAACTATCAACCTGGAAAGGCAAATGTGGTAGCAGACGCTCTAAGTCACAAGGAAAGGTTGAATATGTTAACGTCATCGGAAGAATTGGTCAAAGAATTTGAAAAGATGGAAATAGAGGTGCAGACTCCAGAATTTGGAGGTGAAGCTATATGCAATGTCATTTCAACCCGAAATTTTGGAAAAGATTCGATGCTGTCAAGAGCAAGTGATGAATCGCGAAAATAAGTTGACGGGAGAAGAAATTAAAGCTCAAAAAGATGGAAAAGGAATATACCGTGTTAACTCACGTATTTGGATACCAATGTTATGGAACTAAAACACGAGATTTTGCAAGAAGCGCATAACTCGAGATTTTCAATTCACCCTGGAAGTACGAAAATGTACCAGGATTTAAAAGAAAGTTATTGGTGGCCAAACAAAGAAGGAAATTGCAGAATGGATAAGTAAATGTTACACGTGCCAAAGAGTCAAAGCGGAACATCAAAGGCCGAGCAGATTGCTTCAGCCACTGGATATACCTGATGGAAATGGGAGCATATAGCGATGGATTTCGTGGTAGGATTACCTAAGACCAAGTCTAATCATGATGCGATTTGGGTGGTAATCGATCGGTTGACAAAGTCAGCACATTTTTTGCCAATAAATGAAAAGTTGGTCAAATTGTATTTGGATGAGATTGTGATGCGTCATGGAGTTCCCGTATCTATCGTGTTTGATAGAGATCCAAGGTTTAACTCGAGATTTTGGCGACAATTCCATGATCATTTGGGAACTAAGTTGAAATGAGTATGGCATATCATCCGCAGACAGACGGACAAAGTGAAAGGACAATTCAGACAATTGAAGATATGTTGCGAACCTGTGCAATAGATTTCAAAGGAAATTAGGACGATCATTTGTCGTTAATTGAGTTTTCCTACAATAACAGTTATCACGCGAGTATTGGCATGCCGCCTTATGAAGCGTTGTATGGAAGAAAATGTAGGTCCCCTACATATTGGGACGAAGTTGGTGGACGCAAATTAATTGGCCCAGAGCTAGTTCAACAAATGAAGGAAAAGGTAGAAATGGTTTGAAAGAGATTAATTGCAGCTCAAGATCGACAAGCAAAGTACGCAAATCAAGAACAAAAAGATATGCAATTCGAATCGGGAGACAAAGTCTTATTAAAGATATCTCCTTGGAAGGGTTTAACCCGATTCAGAAAGAAAGGAAAGTTGAGTCCTAGGTATATTGGACCATTTGAAGTATTGCGACGAGTTGGGAAAGTGGCATATGAGTTGGCGCTACCCCCGCAAATGCAACATCTGTACATTGTATTTCATGTATCTCTTCTAAAGAAGTATAATGCGGATGCGAGTCATGTGATTGAGTTGGAACCAGTGGAAATCCAACCAGATTTGTCTTATGTGGAACACTAGTTTGAATTTTGGACCGAAAGGAGAGGACACTCAGGAATAAAGTTGTACCTCTAGTTAGAGTATTGTGGAGAAATCCGTTCCGGATTCGCTTAGATAATCAAGATCTAGATTCTGGGGACAGAATCCTTTTAAGGAGGGTAGATTGTGATGACTGGTAATTTTTCGACGTAATTAAGTCAATAAAGTATGCTTTATGTGATGTGATTATAATTATGTGACTAAGTGCTGATTAATTATCTTTTTGTATATTAGAATATAGGAGCGTAAGTAAAAACATTCCAATTTAAAGAGTCAGCTTAGGAACTAAGCTGTGTTGTCGGGCCGTCAGGTAGAACGGAACCCGTCCTAATATGGATATAAAGAATATAAAATGTGATTTATGTGTGATTGAGTGAAATGAATGTTTAAATAAAGTATTTCTTCCTAAGTGACGTGTCGACCGATAATGATAATGAGAAGCGTAATCGAAACGCAGAGTGTCGGGCCGTCAGGCTGAACGTGACCCGGTACGCGTAAAAAGGATAAATGATTAAAAAAAGGGCAAATTCTCTGATCAGACTTGAGTTGTTATGTGATCGTATATGTGTGATTCTTGTCTGTGTGCATGACTATGTGCTCTGTGACATTTTTATGAATTTAAGGGAATTGTTTGATTTAAATAAAGGTTTTTTAGCCTTCACGCATTTTTATAAAACCATCTGAGTAAGATAACTGCATGAGATTTGTTCTGTTATCTTCGTAATAATCCTATAGACTTTTTTAAAATGATGAATGGATTTATTTGATGGTCTTTGCATTTTAAATTGATTTTTATGTGGAAAAATGTTATTTTTAGCACGAACTTGCGAAAATCATATAAAATCAACCGTCCGCTCAAATATCTATTATGAGTAATGGTTGAAAAGCTAATTTTGAGATCTACGTATTAAAATTGTCACTTGCAATAATTTTCGACTTTCCGAGAGAGATATATTTTATAATTGTTTTATTACATTTGAGTAAAAAAAAGCATCAATTAGGCATAAAAGGGATTTAGTAGATTACTAAAATGGCCTTGCCTTTGATAGTTTATAAACCATTCCCCCCTTTTCTTTTCTTTCCGTGCACTCTACTCTCCCCTTCTCTTTCTTTTTCACTCTCTTCCTCTCGGCTACTCTCTCTCTCTCTCTCTCTCGGCTCTCTCCATCTCTCTTCTCTCTCTCTTGCATGCAACACTCAAACCTCACTTAAACTCAAAGATATTGCTCTCTTTAGTCTTTTTTTCGGTATACATCTCAATTTCTATTTGCATGTGAGTATTTTTGTAAGTGTTTGGTGATCATCTTTATGGTAGTGTTCAAGGAAATTGATTTCTTGATACAAAACTATAAGAGTGAATTCAAGAGGATTATGTTGTTTAAAACTCAAGAGGAGACCCGTTTCGGGCTCTCTTAAGTTTGACCACCACCGGCTATGATCCAAGGAGAGCCGGTGGAGTTTTTATGATATGTTAATTTGATTTTTAAGCTTTGCATGTTTTGGTTTCTTGAAGGTTTGAAAAAGGGTTTTGTATTTTTAGATACTCAAGTATGTGATTGATAAATGGATTGCATTGATTGTTTTAAAAAGAAATTGGATGTGTGTAAATGTTATTGCTTAGAAAATCAAAAAAATTAAGGTTTGCATGTTGGGTTATAATTCGGCTTTGTGTTAATTAGAAAGGAAATTGGATTTGATGACTTGATCTTAGTAAAAGCTAAGCCTAATTAGTGAAAAATGTGATTGCATGTTAGTTTTAAAGAAGAACAAGTTATGCATGTCAATGTTTAGTTCTTGAGTTGTGAATCATGATTTAGTCGAATGAAAATGAGATTAGAAGAGATTAATTTGATGATTAAGAGAATTCATGTTGATTGAATGAATTGATTAAAGTTGGAGTCACTAGGTGATGCTTGGTTTTGGTGTTTAATGAATTGAATGACTAAGTAAAGGTTTAAAATAAGTTGGGAATGTAATTTAAGACTTTGCATGTCAAAGATTGATCATTGCACGTATGATTATTGAAAAACCCGAATGGGGCTTATGCTTAAAACGAGAATTAAGTTGATTTTTGCTAAATATCTTAGTGGCTAGTGAGAACTTGATTGCATGGTAATAATTGGATGGTGTTTGTGTTCGAATTTTGATAATTAAAAGAAGCTGTTGATTTTCGATCCTATTGTGATTATGATCTGTAAAGATACAATGGGTTATATGTCGGTTCCCAGCCGGAATCGATATTGTTTATCTAATAATATTTTGGGGTTGTAAGTTATATTTTGTGATTGGTAGTTGTAATCTTGTCTCATACTTTATCCTGTTGATCCTGTTAGTAGTTAATTGGGGTTTATGTTTATTTAATTATTAGATTAAAGGTGTGTGAGTCCTCATTTCCTTACCCCGAGATTGAGGGTGTCACAAGTATGCTTCCAGTAAACTCCATTGGTGCTAAAGTTTTAATTGATTCTGGAGCTACGAGGTCATTTTTTTTTAATATTTTGTCGATAAACTACATTCTGAAGTTGAATTGTTAGAACAAGCATTAATGATAGAACTAGCTAATAAGAATCAAGTTCTCGTCGACCGAGTGTGCCCGAGATGTGATATCGAGATAGCGGGACATCATTTTTATGCCAACTTAATACCTTTTAAGTTAAGAGAATTTGATGTTATCTTAGGAATAGATTGTTTGTCAGAGAATAATGCTCAAATTGATTGTAAGAATAGAAAAGTGAGACTTCAGACATTGGATAGTAAGAAGAAGGTGATATTTCGAGGAAGTAAGAAAAAAGAAGTTCGTAATGATAGATCAAGTGAAAAAGTTATTGCGTCAGAATTGTGAGGGGTATTTAGCCCATGTGATAGATACCAGTAAAGAAGTTCCCGTGCTCGAAGCAATTCATTTATCAATGAGTTCCCAGATGTCTTTCCAGATGATCTTTCAGGATTACCTCCCAACAGAGAAATTGAGTTTGTGATTGATTTAGCACTTGGAGCAGAACAAGTCTTTAAAGATCTACATCGAATGACACCAGTGGAAATAAAGGAGTTGGCAACTCAGTTTCAAGATCTCCTGGGGAAAGGAGTTATAGATCCAGTGTATCCCCGTGGGGTGCACCAGTGTTATTTGTCAAGAAGAAAGATGGAAGTATGCGGCTGTGTATTGATTATCGAGAATTGAACAAGCTGACCATGAACAATAAGTATCAGTTACTAGGGATTGATGATTTGTTTAATTAAATGAAAAGCGCTATATGGATACCATAAAATCTGGATACCATAAAATGAAGAATAAGCCAGAAGACATTCTGAAGACAGTATTCAGAACCAGATATGGACATTATGAGTTTTTGGTAATGGCACTTGGATTAAAAAATGCACCGGCAGCTTTCATGGATCTAATAAATCGAGTATTCAAGAAGTATTTGGATAAATGCGTGATTGTGTTCATAGACGACATTCTGATCTATTCCAAGATGGAAGAAGAGCATACAGAGCATTTGAGTATAGTTCTGTAGATACTGCGACATGAGAAATTGTACGTAAAGTTTTCCAAGTGTAAATTTTGGTTAAAAAAAGTATGATTTCTTGGGCACGTGAATTGTAATAAAGGAGTAGAAGTGGATCATCAAAGATTGAAGCTATAATAAACTGAGAAAGGCCAAAAACACCAACATAAGTAAGAAGTTTCAAGGGATTGTCAGGTTACTACCAGAAGGTTTGTGCAAGATTTTGTGAAGATAGCTACGCCATTCACAAAGCTCACCATAAAGAACCAGAAATTTGAATGGAATGAGAAGTACGAGAAGATTTTCCAGGAATTAAAGAATATATTAGTATCTTCCCCAGTGCTAGTCTTACTAGATGATCAAGGAAAGTTTGTGATCTACAGTGATGCGTCATACAAAGGATTGTGTGTTTTGATGCAGCATGATAAAGGGATATCCTACGCTTCAAGACAACTGAATCCACATGAAGAGAAGTATCCAACTCATGATCTTGAATTGGTGGCTATAGTGTTTGCATTGAAGATATGGAGGCATTATCTTTATGGTGAGAAGTGTGAGATCTACACTGACCACAAAAAGTTTAAAGTATATCTTCACCCAGAAAGAGCTGAACATGAGGCAGAGAAGATGGCTCGAATTAATCAAGGATTATGATTTTACCATCAACTATCATTCAGGGAAAGCAAATGTGGTGGCAGACGCTCTAAGCAGAAAAGAAATGTTAAATATGATCACTTCATCTGAACCCAGAAAGAGGTCTCCTTTCCTCTCTCTCTCTCTTTGTCTTCTTCTCGCCACCGCTTTTATCGTTCATCCTACCCTGTTCCGCTTACAGATTCTGTTGCAAGTATCTAAGCATCCATTAGTTAAGGGGGTTGGGGCGCGAAGCGGAAACCGCTGAACCGGGGATCAAAGTTCCGTTAATTGATCAATCTCAAATAGGTAAAAAAACCTAATCAAGAAGGGGTTAGCTGAGCTCGAAAGGGGTAGCTGGTCGTCGGCTAGGAGCTCTGGCCGGCAACGAAACTCAAGCTTCATACTGGTCCACTCGTAACTTACACGTCCAAGTTCCAACTTGATGTTGATAAGAAAAAAGAAAATCCCATAAGAAGAGGACTTTCAACTATTCTAACAGAAAGAGGCAATTCCAATGCTTCATAGATAACCCCATGTGTCTCATTCTCGTCTAACTCCCTGGGAGATGAAAAGGCCCTTATTAATGTAATGATTAAACAATAAAAGTGTGTTTGCCACGACTACGAGCTGCCAGCGCGCCTTTCTTTGAGTCGCCCACACTGGGGTTGAGAACTAGTTCAAAAGTAGAAGGTGGTCCAAAGAACGAGCTACCATGAGTTTTCGAACGACGCTTTTCCCATTTTTGAACATCACTGAGGGAGGAACTGAACTGTCTCACGACATTCTAAACCCAACAAGTCAAGTGCAGCTAACTCAAAAGAGCTGAACATGAGGCAGAGAAGATGGCTTAAATTAATAAAGGATTATGACTGTACTATCAACTATCATCCAGGGAAAGCAAATATGGTGGCAGATACTCTAAGAAGAAAAGAAAGGCTAAATATGATCACTTCATCTTAGGAAGTGATCAAGGAATTTGAGAAGCTTGAAATAGAGGTATGTATTTCAAGTATGTCTACAGATATTGTAGACAATGTCTTTTCAACCTGAATTGTTGGACAAGATAAAAGATGTCAGGAAGAAGTAATGATCCATAAACAAGATGAGTTGACATGAGAAGAGAAAGGGAGTCAAAAGGATGATAAAGGAATCTTAAGATTTTCTTCCAGAATATGGATACCCAATATAGCCAAGCTTTAAGATGAAATTCTTCGAGATGCTCACAATTCCAGATATTCAATTCATCCCGGATGTACGAAGATGTACATAGACCTAAGAGAAAACTTTTAGTGGCCAAGTATGAAGAATGAAATTGCTGAATGGGTAAGTAAATGTTACACTTTCCAGCGAGTCAAAGCAGAACATCAAAGGCCCAGTGGACTGTTACGGCCATTGCCAGAATATAAGTGAGAACATATTGCGATGGATTTTGTAGTGGGATTACCGAGGACCAAAGCCAATCATAATGCTATTTGGGTTATTATTAACAGGCTGACGAAGTCAACACATTTTCTTCCTATCAACGAATGATTGTCATTGGATAAATTGGTTCGGTTATACTTGAAGGAAATAATGGTTCGACATGGAGTTCCAGTATCCATAGTTTCAGATAGAGATCCCTGATTCAATTCAAGATTTTGGAGAAGTTTTCAAGATTGTCTCGGAACGAAGTTGAATATGAGTACCACGTATCATCCGCGGATAGATGGTCAAAGTGAAAGGACAATTCAGACTATTGAAGACATGCTAAGAGTATGTGCTCTAGATTTTGAAGGAAGTTTGGACGAACATTTTCCATTAGTTGAATTCTTTTACAACAACAGTTATCATGCTAGTATTGGAATGCCACCTTACGAAGTCTTGTATGGCGGAAGATGCAGATCTCCAATATATGGGATTAAGTTGGTGAGAGAAAAAATTTGGGTCCAGAATTGATCTAGCAGACAAAAGAGAAAGTGGAACTTAATCGGGAAAGGATAGTGGCAGCTCAAGATCATCAACGCAAGTATGCAAATCCTTCTAGAAAGGATGTGGAATTTGAAGTTGGTGAAGCAGTGTTATTGAAGATTTCACCTTGAAAGTTTTATCCAGATTCGGGAAGAAAGAAAAGCTAAGTCCGCGTTATGTTGGCCCTTTTGAGATTTTGAGGCGTGTGGAAAAGGTCGCTTACGAGCTAGCCTTACCACCACACATGTAGCATATCCACAACGTGTTACATGTGTCAATGTTGAAGCGTTATTTTTCTAATTCGAATCATATGATAGAATACGAGCCAATCGAGGTTCAGCCAGAATTTATCTTTTGTAAAGCGACCGGTGCAGATTTTAGATAAGAAAGAAGAGTGCTTAGGAATAAGTCTTGTGGAGGAATCTCAAGGTTGAAGAATCGACCTGGGAGTTGGAAAGAGAAATACGAACCAAGTATCCTCACTTATTTTCCTAGGCTGATTCTGAGGACAGAATCGTGTTAAGGGGGGAAGGATGTAATAACCGGGAAAATTATATGAATATTTTATGTTAAATAAATAAATATTATGTGTTTATAAAATTTAAAATGTTCATTTGGCATATGACATGCAATAGTTGCTATTTGTGTTCCCGGTGGACCAGAAAATTTTTTGATTGACTGTTCTGTGTTTAAAATACATTTATATGAATCAACCTGCAATTTGGACGTGTGTTATTAGCGTATTTATCAAGGTACTCATTTTATCACGTTTTATGTGCATTTGAATGTATCTTATATATTTTCGGGGTTTTTTGTTAATTTATGAGTCATTTTGATTTCTCAAAAATCAATGGACCGGGACCCCATCAAAACGTCAAAGCCCACAAAATTCATGTTTCTATTTTTACATAATTATACATATTTCAAATACCCATTATTTTTGCATTTTTGAATTATTCATAATTTTTGGGGAATTTTGACATAAATTTATATTTATTTGCTTTTAAAATTATTCCCAAAAATTATTATTTTTGAGCCTAATTATTTTAATTACAGGATAAAAACACCCTAAATTGATTTTGGGGTATTTAAGTTCTTAAAAATATAAATAGCTGCAAAAAATATTTTATTCATTTTTTATGAAAAAATTCTGAAAATAAGAAAATTGAAGAATAGGAGTTTGGGGGTGAGATTTTGTCCTTGATCCTTATCCAGTGATTTCAGAACCTATATTGATCTGTTTTTGACGCTCTAATATCCAAATTAAAGCTCTCATCGAGATCTTCGTGTTGATATACAATTTCATTACCGGATGGTAATTGAATCTTAAATTCAATTTTGCTAGAAATCTCAATAATTGGGGGGTTTTGATTTGTGCTGATTTTTGATTTCGATGTTAGTATTAGCTTTAACAGGTTTATATCAATCGAATACACAGTTTTTATTGAGGTTTAAGTCCAATTTAGGGTAAGTCAAGTTAATTTTATAAAGTTTCATTTTGTTCTTCAACTTCTGAGTTTATGATTGACTGTTTCTAAGTTTAGATGTTCGTATTGATTGCATTCGTCTCGAGCATCAGTTTGATAAGTGATTTGTAGAGATTTGGTTTTGTTTTTGTAAAAATCGTAAATTGTCATGTTTTTAAAATCAATTTTATGTTCTTATCAGTTAGGAGATATTGATATAGGGAATGGATTATACATACTGTAAGCTTCGTTTTCGTATGTACTACTTTGAATTTGGTTCCGTTTTCTGAAAATCCGAGTTTTTCGATGGAATTGGGTTTAAGTTCGCCGAGTTTTTGAAGATATCATCAAATTGACAATTCCGGTATCAATTATTGTTGTTGATTCTTCGGTAAGACTTTTGGGATGTTGCTCGTCTGGTTTGGACTGAGAATTGGGAACAACCCAGCCATTTTCGGCCAGAACAGGGCTCACCGGATTGAGTAGAACCCCGCGGGAAACTGGGTTATTTCCAGAATCCGGTCGGTGTTCATACCCGACCCGGACCTTTTTTCCAACTCTGTTAGGGGACCCGAGTTCGATCCATCCATACCCAAACCCCCTTTCCCAAAACTGTTTGTAGGATTTATATTTAAAAATAATTTCAAAATTCTATATTTAATTCAAAAATTCATTTTAAATTCCAAAATCCTATTTTAAATTCCAAAATTAATTTAGTTAATTAATTTAATAATTAACTGAATTATTTTAATTCAAAAATTATTTTATTTATTATTTTTGAAAATCCAAATTTGATTTAATTATTTATAATTTATTTTAGTTAATTATTTATGATTTAATTAATTGATTAATTTATTTAATTAATTAATTTTATTTATATATGGTTAAATAAAGTATAATTATTTTTAATTAAGCCAAATAATTCCTAAAAATTACCTTTAAGCTTTTAACATTTATATTTAGGTATTTAAAAATCAATTAATATAATTATTAATTTATTTAATTCTATTTAATTCATATTTTATTCGTAATAAATGAACTGTTTGTCTGTTTAATACGAAACGAACGCGTATAGGCTTAGAAAACCATTCAACTTCCAATAATTTAGAATAATACAAAACATTCAGCTTCTAATTTCTTTTGTATTGGAAGGTTATTTGATTTGTGAGTTATTCTTTGTTGGTATTTAATCGATAAACACTGTTATTGACCCGATTTCAATTATGAATGTACTGAGACCTATCTTTTGATGACTTGACTTATGTGTTATATTATATATGTGATTATGCGTTATATGAATAACATGGTTACGTGTATCTGATAAGCATGCTATCTGTTTACAGTTTTATAATGTCATAATTAGTTATAAACGATTGGATAGATGTCGAGACGTATAGTTATGTCGATTGAGTTTGGTTCTGTCAATTAAGATAGTCCTTTTGTTTATAGAATCGAGTAGCAAGGAGTGCAGTCAAGTGGTAGACGGAGTTGATAGACAGCAGTTCTAAGACAAGGTTATAGCGAGTGTTATCGAACATACCAGGCAAGTATCTATATCTTGACGTATCATTCAAGTGATATTAATTTTGAATCTTATTATGCAAGTGTTTTGTGTTATTTTAAATTCAGAATAGTTTATCATTCTACTATAAAATTATTAATTATATAATGCATGTAATTCTCGAACCTCCTTATGTTATATTGTAAGTACTGTTTCCCTATTCTAAGTTCAGAATAGGTTAGTGTTTTACATTTCGCTGCAAATTACTCTATACAGTGGAACTTTGAGATGAGATTAGCGAATAACTAATTGTTGTAGTTATTTCGCCATCCGTTGTGGAGATAACTCCCGACCATGTGAAATGGGGAGTTATATTGTTATGTATGTCGTTTGATTCGACTCCTTTGATTAAAAATGTTTTATGGATTGGATGAATGCGTAAGTGACCAGGGCGGACGGTCTTGCAGATGGCTATTTATTATATGAAATATTATGATACAACTTATGCCATATGCAGATATATTGCCTTTAATTTGAGTACTCATGTTTCTACGAATCATGATCCAGTGCTATCATACGGGTTGATCAAGATGTGATAGTACGTTTGTCGGTGAAAGATTCGAATCTAAAAATCATCGTTTATTGTTTATAGCTTGTTTAGCTTTTATTGTTGATTAAACATCTCTGGTTATATCTTCTTATTCAGTTATTATCAAAATGTGGTTTATCATTTCAATTAGCGTACTTTTGATAGTGCTTGCTGAACATTTCTTCCGCCCATACTTGTTTATTATTCTAATCTTTCAGCTAAGTCAAAACAGGCCTGAGTTCCAAGTTTCACCAGAAGTTGTGTACTTGTAAATAGTGTGGTGTGTTTTCCATGTAGACTATTTGGGATGCTTGACTAGTGTAGACTTTGTAATAAAATTTGAATAATTTGCAAAACTAAAAAGACTTATGGGTTGTAATAATATTTGATTTGTATTAGTGTGCTTTCATACTATAACTTGTGATCGATCCAATTGCATGCAAGGGGTCATATTATTATTTTATTCCGCTGTGTTTATTATATTATGGTTTATCGGTTAGTGACTCCCAAATCTAGAACCCGATTTGGAGGGCGTCACAGAACCCATCCCCTTTTTAACATAATTTTTTTATCTTTTTGTTTATTTTGTATCCTTTTTTCTAATATTTGTATTTCATTATTATTCTCATTATTACTATTATATTATACTTAATAAATATGTAATTATTATTATTATTATTACCAAAATTATTATAATTATCATATGTGCATATTATTAATATCTTCTTTTTATTTTATTATTATTATTACTCTTACTTGTGTACATATTATTATTACTACTACTGTTACTATGTAACTTAAAATGTTTTTATAATTACTTTTTTCTTATTTCTTTAAAATATTTTTTTTACTTTTATCCTATTTATTTATGTATAATATTTAATACTCTACCTATATTTTAAATATAGCTTATATTAATCTCTATTCATATATGCATTTTGTAATATATGTGTAAATTTATATTTTATTAGAGTACCAAAAAAATGAAAACAAATTCTGATATAATATTTATATATTATGTATTCTATTGTATATATTAATAATGGGATGTCATGGGGGTGTGGTTCTCCGGTTTCTAATGGCCCGTAGTTCCAGACTATTTTTTTACTTCTTTCGAGCTTCATCATAACAATCACCAGAATTTTTATTCCTATTTGTTGGGTTCTCTTCATACAGCTTGATCTCAAGGGAGTTTTCTCTTTTTTTAGTGTAGAATTTCTTTTTGTATTTTGTTAGTTAGTTGATTGAGGACAAAGAATCACTTAAGTGTGGGGATGGTTCTTAATGATAAAAAATTAAAAATATATATTATAAAATACGAAAAAAATGAAAAATTAAAACATACAAAAAAATTAGAAAATTAAAAAATGATTGCCTAGTCTCATAGTGTATTAATTATGATAAATACACATTTTGTGAGCTTCTTTTTCATGATTAGTTGATATATCGTATCTTTAGAAAATCATTTATTGCATGATGATTCGTGGTATGTGCTTGCAAAAATATAAACCTTGAGATGCATTTTTGTCACATATTGTATATCTTTAGAATATCATTTAGTAAGTACTGAAGCATGTCTTCACCTTGTAAGATATTGAGCCTAATTTGTGATGGGTACGTTATATACCAATCTATATTGTTGTGTGTTATTTATCATGGAGTATGTTGCTCTAGGACTTGTTTTAAACCTTGTTGAGACTACATGATATTTGTATGCATGAAAATGATAAAGGCACCGATGAACCTTATTTACCTAAAGAGTACCCATAAATTATATCCCTGGTGAACCCTTTTGAGCTTTTTATCCGTTCTTTTGATATATCATGTATCCAAATGCTTGAACCTACTTGTTCTGTCTTTCTTGATTTACTAGTAGTGCATTTTGATTCATTTGAGGATTGGTGATACATAGTGCCGGGATTTCTTTGTTGAAGTATGAATAATTTGGTGGGTATTTAACTTGAAAAAAAAAGGAAAAGAAAAGAAAAGGCATGAATTTTGGTCTCTTGACAAGATTGAATATTACAGGTTTTCTTATCTGATTTTTATGTGTACTTATTAGTTCAATTATGCTTTTTTTTCTTAGTTGTTTTATTTGTAGGATTATTAGAGAGTAGTCATTTCTAGGGCATTAAGGGGAAGCCATGTTTGAACTATAATCTTGGCATGATCTTCACAGTAGTTTATTTTTTATGGTAAATTCTAATTGAATATGTTTTATTATTAATTTTTGTAATCAACCGATATCATGAATTAATTGAATGTCATAGAAGTAATAGATCAGGTGATTTAACTCACTAGTGGCATACATACGATTAGCAGAATTGAATTTGAGAGCGAGACCATCATTAGATTTCTGAGAGCGTTAATGCTCGGAGAGAGATTAACATTGCTTTAGTTGCCTGATTAATTGAATAAGCAAAAGTTGTTAATGTGTAAGCATATTTCGAGAGTGTTAATTCTCGAGAGAGATTGACAAATTCTAGTTTTGTGATAACTTTAGTGGTTTTAGCTTAGAAGCCTATTATGTGAGCATGGTGGTCCTAATCACCCTAGGTTTTTAGTTCTTTGTTTAGAATCTATTAGTTTAGTTTAAATTTAGTTTTAGTTCTTAGCTAGTAATATATTATTCACACAATCATTTTGCTCTTGAAACAATCTATAGAAATTGAGTCAAAATTGATAGAACATGTCTCCTTTTGGATTCGACCCGTACTTGCTAGTATCTGCTAACAATAGACAATGTGTGCTTACGGTAGATATAAAATAATACATCAGTACATGGTATGCTTTCCACAAGTGGTGTTGTTTTTAGACAAGTTGTTAGGAGTTATGCAATAAAGCATCAGAGATGTATAAAATTTAAAAGGAATTTGTCAGATAAAATCAAGTGCGTGTGTATTGAGGGATGCAGTTGAAAATGCTATGGAATAAAGATTCAAAGATCAGATTCATTTCAAATCAGAACATTGAACAACCACCATACTTGTAATCCAACCTGGGAGCAGAAGCAAGTAAATTCCACCTGGATTGCCAAGCTTTCTGAGAATGATATCCGGATGAATCCTTACTTGCCATCATCTACATTCTAATCAAATGATTAATGACTTGAAATGTACGATTTCAATGTCCATGGTGTACATAGCAATGAAAAAAGCAAAGCAAAGTATAAATGCGAAGCATGAAGCTCAGTATGCTAAGCTTTACACTTTTGTAAATGAAATTAGAAAAAAATGCCAACATCTATATTTAAATTGATGTCCTAAGTAGCTGAATGAGGAGTAGATGGAAGGAGGTTTGAAAGGTTATATGTGTGCCTTGGTCCAGTGAATGAAGGTTTTCTTGATGAATGTAGGCCATTGATTGGGTTAGGCGGGTGCCATCTAACAGGCCCTTTTGGGAGGGATTTTATTAACTGCTATGGGTATTGATCCCACTAATGGGATGTACCCACTAGCATGGGCTCAGATAGAAGTAGAGAACAACGATAGTTGGGACTGGTTCCTTGGCTTGTTGAAAGATGACTTGAGGATGGACAACACCGGCTCTTACACTTTCATTTATGACCGACAAAAATGACTAGTGAATGTATTGGAGAAGAAAGTACCTCATCTCGAGCATCGATTCTGTGTGATGCATGTACAAGAATATGCATATGGAGCATAAAAAAATGGTGTAAGGAGACTATTATGGTGTGCTTCAAAGTGTACTACAGACTACTACTTTAAATACATGAATGTCATGAAAAATATATACAACACTCCCTTGTATGACTTAACTTGCAACTAGTTACAATCTTATTATCATATACATATCTATCTATAGGTAGCCCCAAGGGCATATGATTGGCTAGCTGCAAAACCAAGGTCCCACTGGTCTACGTCTTCCTTCAGGGACGTATGCAAATCTGATATGTTTGCATATAATAATTATGAAGTGTTCAATATTTCCATTAACAAATTCAGGCACACAGCATATAACATGTCTTTTATAACATGCTTACAGGGCTATGGAGAATATTTTCAAGATTAGGCCAATTTGGAATGGAGATCATAAGTACCATGTCACCATGATAGAAGGAGGTTATGAGATTATTGTAGACCTGTAACAAAGATTTTGTGCTTGCAGAAAATGGCAGCTAATAGGTGTACCCTATTTTCATGCATGTTCATGCATACTTTTCCAAAAGCAACATGTTGATTATATGCACGAGTACACAAATGGGTGGTATTTAAGGGTCTATAGTCATTATCTTGAACCCATAAATAGGGAAGAATTTTTGGAAGAAACAGAGGCAACTCCACTTTTAAATTTTTATTTAAAGTTGGTCCTGAAAGGCCCAAAAAAAGGGAAAAAATCAGATATTTGCAAACCAGGCAAATGATTCAACAAGGTTGAAAAGGGTAGCTACACTATATTGTTCTTATTGTATGGAAGATAGTCATAACAGTATGTCATGCAATTCAAAGGTAATGACTACTACTTTCACTAAATACACTTTTGTTAAAAACATAATTCCATATATCTTAGTCCTTATTGTACATATCTAGGAAAATTATCAAAAAAATACATCAATACCGAATGAGAAGATCCCTGTGAGTTGTTCTTATTTCAATTCCCCTGGTCATAATACAAGAACATGTCCAAAAGGATTCTCCTTCTTTTCTAAATGACAATAATAGTATTATTGGATTTAGTCCTTTTTTCCTTATTGCATCTTTTTTCAAATTTAGAGAGCTGCTGAAAAAGGGGTAAAACAAATGGGGAAAATGTTGTCAAGAACTAAAATTTTGGAACATCATCTGCAGAGAAAGGATCTAATACACTGAAAAGAGAAGTAACTGCAGTGAAGATTGCAACCTCATCCAAAACACATATTGTGTAAAAAAAGGCAACATTTGTGAAAAGAACATCTACTACACTAAAGAATGCTAGTCCAAACAAAACTATGAAAAAGCCAACAAACACTACTCATGGATGTATTGTTAAGCCTTTCAAAGCACATGGTCATCAAATTATAGGTGTAGATGCAGTCAAAGGTCAGAAGTTCACTTCTTTAAAAGACCTTGACGCTGCTAGGTTCAAGATGTATAAAAATTTGGGATCTAACAAGTAAGAGTACAAGCTGTCAGAACTATGCTTCTTTAATATTTTTGGTTACATTATTTTTGGGAAATGGTTGTTGTCTGCTATTACATGATCAAACAATGGTACAATATTTTGTATGAAACATTTTGGATGGTTCTGTGAACTTTTTGGATGGTCGGTGTATTTATTTTGAATGTTTGATGGTACATTATGCTTTTGCTACTTTTATTACCATTTTTGTGAACCGTTTTGGATAATTTATTAGTATTTTTGCAATACACTTCATGTTCTAGCTGAAGCTATTTTATTGAACTTGTTGCATTAGTAAAGTAGTACAAATTCATACTTAAAATTACAACCATAGCTAACATAAACTAGCCACTGTTTGAGAAAGTGTAACTAAACACTAGTCAAATCCATGTTAAAACTCACAAGAATAGAGCTTTGTTGCAAGGATTTCTCTCCACTATTTCGGTAGTCGAACCAAGAGGTTCTCCGGCTGCATTCATACTTCCATGATGGTCAATACCTTGTTGAGTTTCAAGTATATTTATCCTTCTTATCAACCCTAGAATTATTACTCGAGTTCTCTCACAAAGGGGTGGTTCCAACGACACAAAAAATCTGCAAGCTCGATTAGGGCATGCCACAAAATGCCTACCTGCGTTTTTAGAGGTCCAAACGGTCTGTACCATACATAAATTTCTGCATCCAAATATAAAACATGATTTTACAAGTTGAAGTTAAGAAATATGAGAGTGATATGAATTAATATGTATAGGTTGGTATATATGGGGCATAACTAAATGTACTGTCATTTTCTGCTCGTTGCCAAGTACTAATGTACTACCCCTCTACAAAGTTAACGTTAACGGATATAGATGATGGAAGTAGCAAAAAGGGTTATAAACCGTAACACTATTAACGTTGAGGGGTGCAAATGGCGAATAATTAATGTATGAGACCAAATCGAAAACACACCTAAACGTAGGGGGTGCGAAGTGTGAAATACTCCAAATATAGTACTCATTCTGAGGGGATTATCTTCCTCCAAAAAGTATCGAGTAGTGCCATAAAAAGTTATTTTGCCACCATATTTGAGTTATTTACCTTTTACTTCTCCCAGACAAACTGGACATGATAACTTACCTTTAATGGACTGCCCGTAAGCATGGCATATCCGGGGAAGTCTTTCATTATCCGTAAAAGTGCCACCATCATGATATAATATTTGCATGAGAACCTATCATATGTTTCCACCCCGGTGTGCCACAAAAAATTCTTTATTAATTAATAATGTAAGATAAATATGTAAGTCTTTTGTCGGATCCGTCGTCCCGGGAATCAAAAGAGGCATGAACATATATTGGAGCCTTAGTACACATAGAGGGAGGAATATTGTAAACAATAACCAACACGGGCTATACAATATATTCCCTTGCATGTTCATCACGAAAGGGATCAAAACCATTAGTAGCGAGCCCGAGACTTACATTTTGAATCTCTTTTGAAAATTTTTAAACCTCCGATCAAATTGTTTCCATCCATCTCCATCCGTTGGGTGACTTAATTCACCTTCAACTACAACTCTATCGTGGTGCCATCACATTGTTTGTAATTGTCCCAACAATGAAAAATGCTGCAATCTATGGTAATAAAAAGTAACGTAATATGTTTTGGAGGATCTTCAGCTTTTTTGGATTTTTTCAAACTTTGCACCCGCCTTCATTACAAATATCACACTTTATCTTCTCCTTATTTTCCTTCTAAAATATCATGCAAACATTTTTGTAATCATCAGTCTTTTCATATTCTTATTAAATCATTTAGTCATCTTTCGCACATTATAGTAGTTCTTAGGGAATTTATGATCATCAGGCAGTATTAATCTAATGAGGTGAATCAAGTCATCAAAACCACTATTACTATAGTTATGTTTGTTATTCCAACGGAACATCTTCATTACAAACTCAAGTGTTATAAATTTGGCATTACTTGTATAATTTAGTTTAGAAGCAACATTTGCCATCTTGTAAATATTTTTGCCGTTCATTCGGTTCTTCCTCAAAATCTTTACAATCCACAAAATCATGCATATCATCATCATTATCATCATCATCATGTGAATCATGCATACCATTTTCTCTATATTCGATGTTAACTAAACTCATTTTAGCCTTGTCCCTCGATATATTTTCTTTCCCATGACAATCCACTTAGTATACCATTGCATGATACCCCTATACAAATCATATTTCACGCTACTAGGAACTTTGTAGTATTGATTCATACAATCTTTGCATGGACATCTTACAAGACCATTGTCTTCGGATTTAAGATGTTCTTTAGAAAATTAATCAAACTATCAACACCAACTTTATATCTTCCTTATGACTAATCCAACTAATCGAATGCCGTCTATAAAGACACATAATTTGATATTACGAAATTATTAATCAAAAAATTAAAGTAAATGAATAATTCAACAAAAATGCAATCATATAAAATTGCACTAATTAAAATTAAATGTATTTAACATAAAATTTAAGTAAATAATTAATACAAAATAAAAAAATTACTTGAAGGTTTAAGAGGATTACATGGTGAAAAATGGACCATATGGAGGAAACAGGAGAGAATAAAGTGAAATGAGGGTGTTTTTCGGCCGGAAAGGTTAGTAAAATTCTCGGTTAATTTCAGCAAAAAACAGTTGTTAACTTGCACAACTAAATACGAATGCATCTGATTATGGCAAGGCTAAATACGATAACACACCGTCGTAAGGAAAAATAGACCGACTATAATCGTTAATTTGCATGACTAAATATGATTGCCACGCATTGTTAAGTAAGGCTAAATATGACCTTCGTTGTAAATTCTAAGACAATCGGATTCCGTCAAATGTGATTGTAGAATTTATTTTTTGCAAAAATTTTTAGGAAATAAAAATATAAAAAATAAAAAAATTACACACCGCTAAACTTCTTAAAATAAAGACATCTATACGGTTGAATTACTTATGAAAATATTATAGACACTAACCTTAACATTATCGATACCCTAACCTCTAAATTACAACCCCTAAACTACATCTCATTGAATTTTGGATTCTATTGTGACAATTGAAAAAGTTTTTGGTGTAAATTTCGTGAAAACTATTACATGCATGCACTAGGTATTCCTAAAATACGGTTGTGCATTGTAAGCTCTAACAAAATCAAATTTCGTCGAATATGATGTAGAATTTGTTTTTTGCTAAAATCTTCTGGAAATAAAAGTTTGAAAATTAAAAAATTTTGCACACGGCTCAAACATCTTAACATAAAGACATCCAACGGTTGGATTACTTAAAAATAGTTTATAAGTTATAGGCCCTAACCATAACATTATCAATACCGTAACCCGTAAAGTACAACCCCTACACCACATCTCATTGAACTTTGATATTATTGTGACAATATTTGTATTTTTTTGTGTGTTTTTTGAAAATATTATATACATGCAATAGGTATTCCTCAAATAATTTTTCGTGACCGTTTATTTTTATTTAACAACCAAATATTTATAAATACAAGCTTTTCAATACAATCGATTATTATTGAAAGTAGGTTTCAATAAGCTGAAAAATATGGCTCTATATTTCCCTCCTTTTCAATATAAGATTCAAATACAATCGGGAATTTTCCCACTTCTTTTAAAATATAAATACGACCGAATCCGTCAAAGTTATTTCTAAAAATATAAAAATGACGGATTTTTCCCGCCTTTTGGCTAAGTTCAACAGAATCAAAATGGGCGATCCAATTTGTCAATTTATAGGACAACGGTTAATATGACCATGGTGTCATTGTGGCATTGTGCAAAATTTTACTTGTTCACCCTAAATATGAAATACGATTGAATTCCATTGAATTTAGTCGCAGTCATATTAAATCGGTAATTTATAGCCTTAGTTTCTTGTCGTGGGCGGTTGTTTTCTTATATAGGCATTTTAGACAGTAATGTTCAAAAATGGTGTATTTTCGCAATATATGTTAAATAATAAATATAAAAAATTAAATTAATATGAAATTTTAAGAAAAATGAAATATATAAATTTAGAAAATTACTTATTTAAACAATTTGAAATATAGCGCTCTAAATTAGTATATTTAGTAACCTTTATTAATAAGTGAAACCCATTTTTAAATATTACTATTAATTTCGTTTCACCAATTTTTGGTACAACCAACTTTTAGTTTCACTTATTCATTCATTTATATCTTATTATTCTTCTTTTATATGTATTTTAATTTTACTAAACTTTTTATTACAACATTTATTCCATGTATTATGATTCTATTAGGTTTGGTTTATTTTTGTATCTTATACTTATGTCTTATGATTTTATTAATTTTAGTATTATTTTTGTTTACTTATATTTCTATCTATGAAGTTTGGTTGGCTTTCACATTTGTGTTCTTAATTCCCGTGTTGCTAATTTAATATATTATACATGCATTTTGATTTTATAAACTTTTGATTTCACTCTTTTGGAATTTAATTATAACTCTAAATGTATAATTTTTATTATTTTTTTACTTTATATGACTTATAATATTATATTATTATTTTATCCATTTTTAATTGCAATTCTATATTGATTTTAACTCATTAATGAAATAATAATTTTTGAAATCGTATAATAGTTATAATTTTTAATTATAATCATAACACAAATATTGTACTCAATATTTTGGGTTGGATTTTCGAAGTAAAAATTAAAAATTTTGACATGCCACTTATACTATCAAGATTTTTAAAAATTATTTAAATAAATTAAGTGAGCGGTGCTTGGAACGGGTTATCAAATAGTATTACTAAACAAGGAAGTGTTGTTTCTTGTTAAAGCGGGTGCATTAGAAAAATGACAACTATCTTGGTCGAAAGATTTTGTACACTTCTCAATTGAAACGGTTACAATTGTACCACCCTCGAACATATCGCCTATTGCCTTTACATAGTACATAGGTCATTCCTCACTGATTTCACTTCATTGCAATCATGTCAAGTACAAGCGGGGCTGAAAACCAGACATCTCAAGATACAGATTTAAAGTACTTGTTTTTTCATTCTAGATCTAAACTCACATATGTTTTTAAACACTGACTTTTCATTTTATTTTTGTGAAATTATTTGATTAGAGTTTGTGTTCATCTTTTTTGCTGCTAGTATGCCAGGAGAAATAAGCTAGCGCGGCCGCCAATTCGAATGGAACAGGAGAATGATGGGCAGCAGCTAAATAAAAATAAGCCTGAGAGGTACAAAAATTTAGAAAGTGCTATTACTATGATTAATTGAATATTTTATCAAATGTGGTGCATAGTTAATCAGGGATAGACATCCTCATCACATCCCAATTTGAGATCAGGGAAAATTACGGTCACATCCAGCTGACAGAACTAGACAGAACTATAATTGATAGGGCAGGATCACCATCTAGTCAAGACTAAAAATTCTTGCCACCACTTTTTACTATCATCAATACCATATCATGTGTGTTCCACATTAGTGTTGCAAACAACAATACCAGTTTTTATTTGTATAAACAATATTTTAAATATAAATATTAAATATAATATTAGAAATTAATAAATTTTATTTGTAGTATGAAACATTTCAATTTTTTTCACTTCATGGTTTAAAAATTATTAGAATATTTGAAATTGAGTTTATATATATTATATTGGCTCCTTCAAGGAAGGTTATGAAGTGGAAATTCAGGATATAGTAATTATTAAAAAGAGGTAATTAAAAAAGTTCTATGAGAGGAATTGATGTCAATTAAAGTAAGCAAGGGTATGGGATACAGGGACATATAGTGTTCCTTGTTCCATTATAGAACTTGTAGTTTATTTTCTTAGTGCAGATTTTTTGTGTTAGTGGGGTCTCCTGTTGTTCTGACTTCATAATATACCCATAATATACTAGCTGGTAACGTGAATTTTACATAAAATTGACTAATATTTCTTTTTAATACTAATATAACTTATAAATCTAATTATAGTTCTAATTATGTTCTTGTTATATAAATCTAACATATTATGTTTTACTAATATGATTATAGTAACAAATAAAAATTAAAGTAAAAAAAAAGTTTAGAGAGAGAGTAGGAATAAATTCTTTTAGTTGAGATTTAATTATATAAAAGTTTGAAAATAGTTATTTAATTTTTTAGTGAGTACCAAGATTTGGTATTTTTGTGGTCTAATATAACAAGGTTATGCTTATTAGTATACATTATTGATAACCTGTACCAATCATATTAAAAATATTGGATTAATATTGGTAGTGCCAAACATCGATCTAAATTGATATTATTTAATATTAAATATTAAATAAGTACTTTGATAATTTGTTACTTTTGTGCACTAATAAAATATGGTTGATTTTGCTTATTAATAAAAGTATAGATTGGTGTAGAATGATTGGTTTGAATTAACATTTAAGTTTGTTGCAAGTACTCTTTGTTGATACATGTAATTGTGTGCATTTACACGCGCAAGCAGTGTGAGCAAGGATGAAACTGTAAAATCAGAAGAAAAGCTCCCGGATGAGAATGATCACATGCTAACATTATCTTCAGATTACATGGTAGTGGCCTCTCAAATTCTGGCACAAAAACCAGTTGAACACCTAGAGCACTAGACAAGCTGATGAATGTGGACGAGGTTCTCACAGCAATGGCTGAGCAAGAGTCGTGGAAGCAGTTCGAATCAGACGCATTTGCAAAATCTAAGTGAAAGACTATGCATTATTTTTAATGTAATGATATGCTGAGTGGTTTAGTACCAGTAATAGGTATCTTTATTAATTTTAGTTCTGCGGAAAAGCTTTTTGCAGTTTAGCTTGGTTGTGGTCTGTGGAAGCAAATCTTATCATGTACTACATGGTCTTGTTAATACCAATCTATCGGCCAAAACTTAGTAAGGAGATTTTAATTATTTTAATTACTAATTTTTGAAGTTGCAATTGTGTTGATTGTGATTTATTTTGGTTGCAACTATGGTTGCAAAGTTAAGAAATATATTTTTACAAATATATTTTAAAAAATGGTATATTCTTGCAAAAAAACTTTTAAAAAGAAGGTATTTTTTACAAAAATATTTTAATACATGGATATTCGGTCGATACTTGCTAAAAGTATTCATGATTCATGATTCAGTTTAGCGTATTCATGATTCATGATTTAGGATTCTAACATATACATTATATTATAAATGCCCAAACATATAAAATCGGGTATTCGGTCGATACTTGCTAAAAGTACTTAAATACACTATTAATTAATATAATATTATGATGATTAATATTAAAGTAGACTTCTACTTCTTATATATAATTTAATATTATAATATATGCTTTTTTATTTTGATTAATCACCAATTTTCAATTAATTCTGAATCTGTAACTCGACCGATCTTTCCCCATTCCCGATTTTTTCGACACTGCCCTCGAGTGATTTTATGATCGAGTTTAAGTAGTTTTATGTAAATTATATTAAAAGATATTGATGTTCTTATAGTTTATAATAAGATACTTTCTTCGTTTCATGTTAGATTTCCACCTAAAAAATCACACAGTTTAAGGAAAATTGAATGTTGATAAATTAATTTCATTAATTGACCATAATATGTGGAATGAGATTTATCTATAAAATATGATTAAGAGATTTGAGAAATACAGTTAATTTTGGAAGTATAAATTCTGAATAATTAAATTGAAATATATTCTTTTTTTTAAGTTGACATGTAATTTTAAAAGGAGGAAGTATTAGATAAACAACTATTGTACTTTCCATTCGGATACATGAAAATTCATGTACGCATAGTAGTGTCTATATCTAGATTTCATCTAGAAGAAGAGATTGATGAAAGTAAAGGGCTGCAATTTCACAATATAGAAGAGAATAATTTCTGGATATAGTTTGGTGTTCAAAATTTCATTAGGGACAAATACAACTTGGTATATGAATGGGGTAAAATTTTAATTCACGTTCCAAATTTCTAGTGTCTTTCTTTACTCACAATTTGCACATCGATTTTTTCATGGAGAATGGATTCGGGATCAAGTGCAAAATCACAACTACAAATATTGGTTAAGCAATTTTGGTAGGAAGATACAAACGTCTACAAAGTATTTTCCATCCAGTATTCATCAAGGCACATCACCTTGATCTGATCAATTTTACATTCACATGGCACATGAAATTGTGCGAGATTCGAACTTATTCATCATTACTCATTTCAAAGTGGATTTTAGGTAAGTCATATGTTAATAATACCATGGGCTAAGGTTTATTTGGAATATTTCAATTTAGGTGATCTTATTTTGGTTGTTTTCAAATTGGTATTGATTTTTACATATACGTCGTATTGTTCATTTCACTTTTTACGTATCTTTACACGCACACACAAGCCGAGAGTCTTTTGGGAAATAGCCTCTTCATTCTTTCAGAATGAGGGGAATGTTGCGTATATCTTACCCTCCCCAGACCCTATATTAAGCGGGATATATTGGATATATTTGGTTTGGTAAATTTTATACTTTCAGAAGAAGGCTTGATGAATTAGTTTTTAAAATATTAGACCTAGAAAAGTTTGGAGAACCAGGAAGTCGCCTCCCTGCCCTCCTCCATGACCGATATACATTTCACCCTTGCAAATCTCAATGCTTCTATCCATCAGTCCCTAGCTCATCATTATTTCCCGTTTGAATCATTGTTTCACGTTTGAATCATCTCTATTAATATGTGCTTAAGAACAACAACATACCATTCTTTCCCATTTTTAAAATTTAAGTAGAATATTTTTGAATTTTTTGTAATATAAACTTGCAAGCATGTATCGTAACAATTTTAAAAGTGAGAAGTCTCTCAATTACACTAACTGAAAGAAAGTTATTGATCGGGAAAGACATAAATAAAAACTCTAAATGAGGGCATAGAGTTGTTTGGAAATGATAATTTAAAGATTTTTTTTTGCATTTCGCCCCCCTCCGTTAGGGTGCTTTTTTAATTTGGTCTCATACTTTAATTATTCATAATTTGCACCCCTTAACGTTAAACAGTATTACAGTTTGCAGCCTTCCGTCAACTATATCCGTTAACGTAAAATATAAAGGGTAAATCAGTCCTTTTGCTAATTAAAGTGGAAGTAAAACAATCGTGAACTTCAGGAAATTGAAAAATCGATAATTTTCCCACGCACCTCAATTCACCACAATTCAGTATTTCCCCATGATGTGTTAACCCACTACATTTATATAAAAGTAGGAGAGGATAGGTTATACAATGAAAGAATTTGAGGAGGAGGTTGATGAAGGAGAGAGAAAATGAAGATAACATCAGCTTTCAAGGAGACCCTTCTAACATGGATTCAAGTGAGAGCGAAGTTGAAATAGCAATAAAAATGAAGAAGAAAATGGTTCCTTCACCAAATCCCCCTTATAGGACTAGAGAACAGAGCAGATACATTATGCTTAGGGTAAATGTTGGTAGTCATTATTTGTTTATGTATCATTTTATTTAAAGTTCATGTAAACTGAAATGCATATGTGTGTTATTTCAGGGCCTTTTTAAGAACATTGAGGACAACCATGTTGTATTGGATGATGTTGATGGACCTCCTTCAAGTCAACCTAATCCAGCATGAAAATGTAAAAGATAAAAAATGTTGCAGAGAAGGTTAAATTCAATGTTGAACACACAATTTAAGATATGTTTGAAAAGGTTATTCCATAGAGGGTATATGGGGGAGATGAGGTTGTTTATGAATGTGGAAAAAAGGCCGAACATAACAAAGTAGGCAAGAAAAGAGTAGTAGATAAAACTGTTAATGATGATGTATGTTCAGAGGGGATGTTCGACAGTGATGAAGAGATGATGGCTTTGTCCTTCTGTGATGAAGTTGAAATCCAATTTCCAGAGTTTAATGAGAACACTGATATGAAGGATCCTAAATTCATACTTGGTTACTTTTCACAAGTGGTGCTATTTTTAGACAAGCTATAATTAGGATATATGCAATAAAGTATCAAAGACCTATAAAATTCAAAAGGAATTTGCCAGATAAAATGAAGTGGATGTGTACTGAGGGATGAAGTTAGAAATGCTATGAAATAAAGATGCAAAGAACAGATACATTTTAAACCAAAACATTGAACAACCACAATACTTATAATCCAACCAGGGAGTAGAAGCAAGTTAATTTAACCTGGATTGCTAAGCTTTGTGAGAATGATATCCGGATGAATCCTAGCTGACCACCATCTACATTCCAATCAAAGGTGATTACAGACTTGAAATGTAATATTCATTGTCCATGGTGTACAGAGCAATAAAAACAAAGGAAAGTATAAATGGGAAGCATGGAGCTCAGTATGCTAAGCTTTACACCTTTATAATTAAAATTTAAAAATGAATGCCATCATCTACAATTAAACTCATATCAGAAGTAGCTGAAGCAGGAGTAGATGGAAGGAGGTTTAAAAGGTTATATGTGTGCCTTGGTCCAGTGAAGGAAGGTTTTCTTGATGGATGTAAGCTATTGATTGGATTAAAAAGTTGCCATCTGAGAGGCCCTTGGGAAGGATTTTACTAACTGTAGTGGGTACTGATCCCAATGATGGGATGTACCCACTAGCATGGGCTCAGGTGGAAGCAGAAAATAATGATAATTGGGACTGGTTCCTTGGCTTGTTGAAAGATGACTTGAGGATGGACAACACTGGGTCTTACACTTTCATTTTGGACTGGAAAAAAGGACTGGTGAAAGAATTGGAGAAGCAAGTACCTCATGCCGAGCAACGTTGCTGTGTGATGCAATTGTACAAGAATATGTACAAGGAGCATAAAGGAAATGATGTATGAAGACTGTTATGGTCTGCTGCAAAGTGTACTACAGACTACTATTTTAACTGAAAAAGGTATACAAAACTGTCTCTTGTATGACCTAACTTGGAACTAGTTACATGCTTATTATCTATATATATCTGTTTATAGGTAGCCCCAAGGGCATATGATTGGCTAGCTGCAAAACCAATGTCCTAGTGGTCTAGATCTTCCTTTATATATATATATATATATATATATATATATATATATATGCAAATCTAATATGTTTATAAATAGTAAGTGTGAAGTGTTCAAAAATGCCATAAAAAAATTCTGGGACATGCCTGTTATCACAATTTTAAAGAACATCCACATCACACGTATGGAGAGAATACATAGGAGAAAAACTAAAATGGAGCAGAAGAACACAGTCTATTGCAGCAATGCAATGAAGAAGCTACAAAAGTAAGAAAATACCAATGTAAAATACAAATTTTTATGATATTCCAATTATGAATGCTCACATGTCTTTCATAACATGCTTACAGGGCTCTGGAGAATGCTTGCAAGGCTAGGCCAATTTGGAATGGTGGTCGTAAGTAACATGTCACCAAGACAGAAGGAGGTTATAATTTTGTTGTAGACCTGCAACATAGAGTTTCTGCTTGCAGAAAATAGTAGCTAACAGGTATTCCATGTTTTTATGCATGTTCATTCATATTTTTCCAAAAGCAAGATCCTGTTGATTATATGCATGAGTGTCACAAAAAGGAGTGGTATTTGAGGGTGTATAATCCTTATCTTGAACCCATAAATGAGGAAGAATTTCGAGAAGAAACAGAGGCAACTCCACTTTTAACTCCTTTATTCAAAGTTCGTCCTCGAAGGCCCAAAAAAATGGGAAAAAAAATCAGATATTGTGCAAACCAGAGCAAATGATCCGACAAGGTTGAAACAGATGCTACAACACTACATTGTTCTTATTGGAAGGAAGCTGGTCATAACAATAGTTCATGCGGGTCAAAGGTAATTACTACCACTTTCAGTAAATACACTTTTTTCAATAACATAATTCCATATATCTTAGTCCTTATTGTGCATATGTAGGAAATTGATCAAAAAATACATCAATCCCAAATGGGAATATCACCGTGACTTCTTTTTATTGCAATGCCCCTGGTTATAATACAAGAATATGCCCTAAAAAGGTTCATCATCTTTTCTAAATGACAACAGTAGTTCATTAGATTTAGTCTTTTCTTCCTTATTACATCTTTTTCTAATTTTAGAGAGCTGCTGAAAAAGGGTAAAACAAATGGGAAAAATGTTGTCAAGAACCAAAATGTTGGAACATCATCTGTAGAGAAAGGATCTAATACACTGAAAAGAGAAGCAACTGCAGTGAAGACTAAACGTCGTCCAAAACACCTGTTATGAAATAAAAGACATCATCTATTACTACTAGAAAAAACACCTTAGACATCGGTTAAAAACCGATATCTAAGTAATCTTACACAATATATCTAGAAAATTTCTGATGTCTAGTTCACAATCTTGTTATGTAATTGAGTAATGTCAAGTTCAGAAATGCAATATTAGGACGATTAGGCCTATTTAAAACTGTAGCACATAAGCAATATTTATGAATTGACATCGATCAAAATAAAAAATTGATATGTCATACCTATTAGACATCGGTTGTTTCTAAAGAACCAATATCAATTTGAACAATCGACATTGATTGTTTTCTAAATAATCGATGTCAATTTGAACAATAGACATCAATTATTTTCTAAATAATCGATGTTAATATCATTAATAGGCATCAGGTGTTTATTTTTGAATCGGTGTTATTGCCCTGTTTACATGTGTTAATATCCCTTTATTAGCATCGAATATATTGTTTGACTGGTGTCTTTGTGATTTTAAGACATTGCTTTGATATGTGTAAACTGATGTGTATTTATATTTTTTGACATTGGTTCTAAAAAACTGAAACAACCCTCCTGGAATAAGTTTTACAATGCATGTACATGAATCCAGTAAAGTAGTCTTCTACGACTGATGGATACAAGAATCCCTTCTGCAATAAGTTTTACAATATATAATATGAATATCTCTAGCCGTAATTACGTTTACTGAAGTAAATATTAACAATTTTATATGAATTACATTTGATCAAACGAATAATACAAGAGCTACTACATAGTTGCTATCAGACTACTACTAGTATACTTTGTCAGATCATTAAGACACTACTAAATCTGATCTTTTATGTATGTTTAAAAGAGAGAAAATAGATATTAAATAATTACTACTATAATTTCATAACATAGTAGTTCTCTTGCCTGTTGACCCTATTGTGTGTTCTCTTCATATAGACCCACCAACTCCAACAAACACAAAAAAACACCAGAAAAAACAAAACAAAAACAAACCAAGCAAACCTAACCTCCTACCCTACACCCACCTAGAGACGATCTTCCTAGAGAAGTAAATCCGAAAAACTAAACAAGACAAGAAGCAACAAATGGCAGCTTCAAAGCTCCCAACTCCACGCAACTCCATAATTGCACTTGAGCAAAACCACACCCCGCATCAAAAAGGCAACTTCAGACAACAATGATTCTCCTGAGAGTAAACTTGCACATCAAAAACACCAGGGAGACAGCTCAGAAAAATAAAAAGTCGAACAACATCACCCCATAACTCATACCTTACACCCTACATCTCTCTGCTACACGTTTCAAACAATCCTCCGAAAATCAAAATAGAGAAAAGACAATCCCTCCAAAACCAAAATCCAGCCACACCTTTATTTCAAAAATCGGACACCCAGACAAAAACAACAACACCAGCATCTCCTCGAAACCTCCACCTCCAAAACAAAACCCAGACAACTTCAAAAATACAAAAAACCAACAAACCACTAATCTCCAGCTCGACAAAATTAAAACAAATGAAACCATATAGCACCATACCAACCTCAGGACTAAACAAATCCTCCAGTTCATCAAAACCTTTGAACCTAAAATGCACCTAAAAAAATCAAGGTCAAGACAACATGAACAATCTCAAAACCTTTGAACCTAAAAAATCAAGGTCAAGATGACATGCAAATTCTCAACACGGATTGTTTTGGTAAAATTTTGTAGGGTAATGATTGAACTTAAATGGTTTATGACAGATTATTTAGCTAGATATGGTTGAATTTCATATTCAACTAGAGTTGGCGTAATTAAAGTAGTGACATATTCGACTGAGATTGGTCGAATTAAAATTATGACCTAATCATGTCAAATTTAGATTTGACTAGAGTTGGTTGAATTTATGATACGACCAGAAATGGTCGAATTTAAACTGCGACCACAATTAGTCGAATTAAATGTTTTTGGAGAGATTTTTGAATGTTTTGAAAAAAATTAAAATTTCACCAATATTTTGGGATAAGTATTTACAACGGATATTGGTCGAATTTAGTCGGTCGAATTTAGGTTGGTCGATTGTTGCTAAATTCGACTGAAACACTCATATTCGACTAGCCTTCATTCGACAAACATATTTTTCCGTCGAAAATAGCCAATTTCAACCGTTTTCGATCAAAATAAGGTAAATTCGACCGGAAAAATTCGGTGGAATTTAGGAAATTTTCTTGCAGTATTTTATCCTCAAACTTATATCAAAACTGAAGTAAAAATAGTGTAAATTGACAACCCACATGGTCAAATTGATTTTTATTTAATGACTTTAAAGTGGTGCTCGTGTTTAAGACTCATAACAATGACTTTAAAGTGGCGGTTTTGTTTAAGACTCATAACAGAACACATAACCATTTCATCAAATTTTCATACAAAATTATTTACAAATCATACACCAATCCAATATAATCACATTTCTATCTCACACAAATTAGTATATCCAGAATCATGTCAAACTCAGCCAAAAATAAAATGCAAAACATGATTAGAAATTTAATAATTAAATCCAAAATTACACCACCATCCAATATTTACCAGAAAATGTTAAAATTACAACCATTATTATTATTATATATACAATAAAGTTTTATGTAGTCCGCCTTTTTATTGAAGTCCTCGAAGTCCTCGAAGTCCATCTATATTCTGCAGATAAAATATCCTGTAAAATGTGTTATCCTGCAAAATATTTTCACAAATATCATTACTTAATCAGGAAAATCTCATAAATTTACAAGTACAATATGTATTTTCTGCAATTAAAATGTATGTTCCGTAACATGAACATTAATGTTCTCTAAACTAAACATGTTTTGTAGAATAATATAGTTTTTAAATGTTCTAGTTGTAAAATTTATGCAATTCGTAACATTATCAATAAATTAGTGATGTTTGTAGAACATCATTTAAAAATTAATATGTTTTTAAGATATATTTGTTATATTTTACTTGCAGAATATATATGGACTTCCAGAACTTTAATAAAACAGTGTGTATATATATATATAGACACACACAATCAAGTTCATAAAAATTATTAATCATAAGTAATCCGAAAAAGAAACATTGGATGATCAGTGTGATTTGTTTTGGATGTTTTCCCTGCTAGGGCCGCCATCCTCAATATTTGTCTCCTCATCAACGTCTGTCTTCATACATAGAGTTCCCTTTTGCATATGCACACATTTATACAATAAAAAGTACTAAATGATACAATGAAAAAATAGGAATAATTATTATCGTTTCAACACGAGCTTCCATATTTTGGAAAAGGTCCTTAATCAATCTCTCGACGACGTGCACAATCTCACTACAAATGATTGTATTTCATCAAGCCCTTTGACTTGGATATGCGGATGGATCAAAGGCCTTGGGAGCGGTGTATGTAAAGTTGTCTATTTATTCATCTTCAGGAGCTAGAGGACGAATAAATTGATGAGGATTGTCATGGATCGCCATCAACACAATTCTAATAACGAGAGGAAGTTATTTTCAAAGATGACTTCAAGTTGTCTTGAACCACGTGAAGATGAGTCGGCTTAGCCTCAAGTAGAATCCTTATATTGGATGGAAAACGTGGGAATTAGCTCGGTAGTCGACTTTATGTTATTTTTTTGGGTTTTTCACCGGGGTCGTTCATGTAAATGGAACTTTCTTAGACAATAAGTGTTAAATAAAAATTAATTTTTTGATAAATAACCTAGATAAGTATGTTTTTTTATAATTTAAGAAAAAATGAATAAATTAAAATGTAAGAAAAATATCAAGTTTACGTAAAATAAATGAATTAGTAACATTTATAGTCAGAGATAAGAATAATGTCAAGTTTACATAAGTTATTTTTTATAGTTGTTCGACTCCATTTTTCAGTAAGGAAATATCAATTATGACTAAAGAACAAAACTCTTAAAAACTCTCATAAGTTGGTTACACTTCAACATTATAATCAATATCATCATATTAATTTCTGTGATTTCAGAAAAAAATTATAAAGATGTCATCATATATATACTTGAAAAATGTTTTTGAAAATTTTTGGCCCAGAGAGTTTTGGGACCCGAGACGGTCGCCCTCCCTGCCCTCCAACAGACCCTGTTTTTGATACTCAAGAAACCCATTGCTTCAATCCATCAGTCCCCGACTCATCCATTTCTCCTGTTTGAGTCATATCTATCGGTATGCGCTCAAGAAAAACAACATACCATTCTACGCATTTTTTAAGTTTAATTCGAAAATTTTATGAGTTAATTTTCATGTTTATTCTAAAAAATCAAAAAAGGTGCTAACTAGATTAGATTACAGCAATTCTCATAGCGGTCAGGGTAGTATATAATGCTTATAGTGTTCGGTTATAATAGGTGATCATGTATTGTAATAATTTGAAACTTTCAAGTTCAAATAATAAACAAAAGCAAGATTATCCCAAAAAGGAGACCATCAAAATTATCAATCTGATATTGTTTTATACTAGGGGTGAAAGTTTGAGAATTACAGTAAATGAAACAAAATTGTTGATGAGGGAAGACATTAATATTAAAAAGTCTAAGTCAAGGTATATAGTTATTTTGAAACGATAATTTAAACTAAAAAAAGGACCTCAAAAATTAAGACCCAATAAATTAAATTAATAACAAACACAAAATATGAGGTAGAGTAATGTATATAATAAATTTTAGAATATATAATTTTACTTATGATTTTGTTTCATTAAAAAAAATGATTTAACTATCAATAACTTTACTTTTGAGTACACAAGCATAATATAAAGTTAGAGGGGGCCTAAATGTTACATACACAAGTCCAAGCCCAAGCCCTATATAACTCTTAGAAGTTGCTCATCTATTTGTATATATACATATAAATAGAGACCGGAGTCATTTCTCATTAGATCCTGTCCACTGTATTCAATATATATATTCGCGGGTACTACTTTGGCTTAATTTGCAATCAGCATGTCTGGTAGTGGAGCCTCAGGCAATGAAAAATCATCCAGGAGAATTCCTGAAATCAAAGTATATTTACATTTTGACCTATGGTTAAATTTGTATGTACTGTGCAAATGTTTTAATATCTGCAAACACATTTCATGTTTAATTTACTACAGCCCTGAAATTTAGCCGTCTACGTTCTTTAATTTTGTTAATTAGTTAGAGATATGTGTATGTTTATATGTCTGCTTGTCTTTGTAGCATGTTTATGTTCGAAGGGGGAGAAAGACAGTAGTGCAGAAAGAAACGGAAAACCTTGGGTGTAATGGACGCCAGCCCCAAAAAGAAAAGCAGCCGCAATATGAAAGTCAGCCCAGCAGGTAACAATTTAGGGTTTCCAGACATTCATTTTGATGAGGAAAATTAGAATTTAAATTGGGTGTTTTATTTGAGTGTACTATGTTTTCGTCATCTATTATTTGTGTAACTATGATTCATGTGCTAGGGGGCCATTGAAATTTTATTAGTAATTAGCTGATCTAACAATATTTATTTTTTGTGCATTTCCGGAAAAAGAAGTCCAGGAGATGGTGCCATGTTTTCCGATGCTTCTCCTCCTGTCATTTCAACGTTAAGCAACACACAGTTGCTTAAGTACGTTGAGTTCATGGCTGCTGCTAATAACAGGATCCAGCAAAACAAAAAAGCTGCAGCAGATAGAACCGAGACTAGTGGAGAGTAGATAAATTTATTTTGTATTTACATTTACCATTAATTTTGTTGAATTTGTTCATTTGAATGTGATATAATGATATTATATTTTTTTAATGAATCCTTATAGTTATTCTAAATTTGAACATATTTTCTAATAATTAAAAGATTGATATCTAGCCCATAAAAGTGAGCATCTTTTCTAATATACCGGTTAGTGAGAATGAAATACAATGTATCAACCTTAATTAGACAAGCATAACCATTGATTTTTTTTGAATGAATCCTTATAGCTAATCTAAATTGGAACAAATTTTTTTAATAATTAAATTATTGTACCTTATAAAATGAGTATCTTTTTTAAGGGAGAATCAAACCCTGTGTCAAGTACACATACCATTACAGTTATCATCAAACTCCTAAATTCAACCTCTTAAATATTCCTTTTATGAATATCTTTTAGGATTATTCTTAATATTGTCCATTTCATTTAGTTATATAAAACTATTGTAGTTTCAAAAAAAATTAAATGATTTTTTTTTTTATTACATTTAGTTCTCTATTATATTTTGCTTAAATAAGACAATTTTTATGTATAAAGTTAGAAATAGAACAATATCGTTTAACGAAAAATATAGACAACGGCATCATTACTTATCTAACACTTGTTTTATAAAAGAAATATAACAATACTTTTAAACTCTTTTTTTTTTAGTTGTGATTAGATGTTATTTATTGTAATTGAAAGAAAATAAACTTCAAAATCCAAAAAACATGAACATAAAATATTAAGGAACAAAATGATTATTGTAAATTCCTGTAAAATAAGATACTTAAACCAAAAGCCAAAAATGTAGTTAAAAGTATTCAAGTACTTCAAAATCAACCAATTGTCACAAGAAAGAATTAAAAAACAATTTTACAACAATACTTGTATCCCCCTCAATATTACCAGCATTAAAGTTAAAAAAGTTTAAATCACTGATCCAACATGTTTATTCAAAATTTGTAACATTAATGGCATAATCACCAAACACATATGTATATGGTTTCATCAAATACTTATGCCAAACTAAATACAAATGATACAGGAATCATATATCAATCACAATCCAATGCCACACAAACTAATATGCTATACAAAATCATGTCAAACTCGTCCAAAGATAAAATGCATATATACAACCAAGTTCATACAAACATTTTATTATAACTAATCTAACAAAGAATTATGGGATGATCCTAGTATGGCTATTATCCTTGCCATGGCCACATCCCCAAAATATGTATTCTCATCCACGTCTATGTAATTCTTTTCTTACTCCATGAAGTTCCTTTACATACGCACACATGCAAGTAAATTAAAACACAAATAAAAGTAACACACTGAAAAAATGAAAAATAAATACTAAATATTACCGCTTCAACACGAGCTTCCCTTTTTTGGACAAGGTTCTCAATCAAGGTCAAGACGACATGCACAATCTCAACGCGCATTGTTTTGGTAAAATTTTGTAGGTTAATGATTGACCTTAAATGGTTTGACGGATTATTTAGCTAGATATGGTCGAATTTCATATTCAACTAGAGTTGGCCGAATTAAGGTAGTGACATATTCGACTCAGATGGGTCGAATTAAAACTGTGACCTAATCAGGTCGAATTTAGATTTGGCCAGAGTTAAATGAATTTAGGATATGACCAGAAATGGTCGAATTTAAACTGCGACCACAATTAGTCGAATTAAGTGTTTTTGGTGGGATTTTTGAATGTTTTGAAAAATTTGAAATTTCACCAAATATTTTGGGATAAGTATTTACAACAGATATTGGTCAAATTTAGTGGTCGAATTTAGGGTGGTCGATTGTAGCTAAATTCGACTAGCTAAATTTGACTGAAACACTCATTTTTGACTAGCCTTCGGTCGACAAACATATTTTTCTGTCGAAATAGCCAAATTCGACCGTTTCCGGTCGAAATAAGCTAAAGTCGACCAAAAAAATTCGGTCAAATTTAGGAAATTTTCTTGTATCATTGTATCATCAAAATATTATCAAAAATGAAGTAAAAATAGTTTAAATTGACCATCCACATGGTCAAATTGAAGTTTATTTAATGACTTTAAAGTGGTGCTCGTGTTTAAGACTCGTAACAATGACTTTAAAGTGGTGGTTGGGTTTAAGACTCATAACAGAACACGTAACCATTTCATCAAATTTCCAAACCAAATTAAATACATATCATACTCCGTTCCAATATAATCACATTTTTATCCCACACAAATTAGTATATCCAAAATCATGTCAAACTGATCCAAAAATACACCACCATCCAATATTTACCATAAAATGTTAAATTAGAACCATTATTATTATTTATTAAAGTTTTATGTAGTACGCCTTTTTATTGGAGTTCTCGAAGTCCATCTACATTCTGCAGATAAAATATCCTGTAAAATGTGTTATCCTGCAAAATATTTTTCACAAATATCATTACTTAATCAGGCAAATCTCATACATTTAGAAGTACAATATGTATATTCTGCAATTAAATATGTATGTTCTGTAACATGAACATTAATGTTCTGTAAACTAAACATGTATTGTAGAATAATATATGTTTCAATGTTCAAGTTGTAAAATGTATGCAATTCGTAATATTTTCAATAAATTAGTGATGTTTTTTAGAACGTCATTTAAAAATTAATATGTTTTGTAAGATATTTAAGTTATATTTTACTTGCAGAACATATATGAACTTCAAGAACTCGAATGAAACAGTGTATATATATATAGACACACACGCAATCAAGTTCATAAAAATTATTAATCATAATTAATCTGAAAAAGAAATATATGATGATCGGCCTGATTTGTTTTGGCTATTTTCTTGGCCATGCAATGTTATTTTGTAACCGATGTTGATGTCGGTGATGTCTATTCTATACATCGGTCATACACCGATGTCTTTTACCCCATTAAAATCGATTTCATTCTGAAAAGTTGATGTCTATGTGGCCAATTAAACATCACTTTGACCCGATGTCTATATATATTATAAGCATCAGTTTGCACTTACAAAAACTGATTTGTATTTTATTAGCATACATCAATTTTACACAATAAATATAATGTATATTTAGTTATTACACTACTTACACAATACAAAAATCAAATTACTTTTGGACCAAAATAACAATAAAAATGAATTCAATATTAAAAAAAAATTCCAATATTATAATTTTCACATTATTGAGTAAAAGAAATATGACTTTCAAATTCCTCTTCTGTTAAACCAAATTGTTAATACATTGAAATTATTCTCGAAATTCATCTCTCCCTCAGCTTTCTTCCGTTTAATTGTAACTTTACTACCATATTTGAGAAGGCCCAGGTACACATGGTTGCTTCCCTCTATTCCTATCAAATTAGAGTTGGAGAACTTGTTTATTGTAATTTCCAGTTCAGAGTCTGAAAATCGTACAAGTGTTCCTTATATTATTCATGTTCTGATCCTGGATAAGAGTGAGGCCTTTTTAACCATCCTGCATGACATATGAGATCACAGATTTCTTTAACATCTACATCGTACAGTGAATAACAAGCCGCAATTACATAAAATTAAACATACGTTTCTATAACAAAAATACATAAAAATTACAAATTAAAGACAATACAACAGACGGAGGAGAAAGGACCCAATACTGGATTCTAATATAGCAACAATAAAATAAAATAAAGGTTAAGAAGATGAGGGCAAAGATACATAGTGGATGGTGATACATTACCACTTCTTCTGTAATTTTTACATGGCACAAATTGTATAAACTAATAGATTTATCTTTTAAAGCACCAAAGACAAGAACCCTCACTATAATAAAAAATAAGAGAATAAGCACACGAAATTTGTTGGACTCTCTTTTTTCAGTAGACTCTGCCTCAGAAGTAGACCATGTTGAGTAACAACAAAAAATTACATAAACTGGGAAAAGGTGCAAAGTTATGGAAAAAAATTAATATAAAAGACTAGGTATAACCATATCAAACAAGATGATCCCATAAGTGAACAACATTTCAAATATACAGTCTCTTTGAAATCTAAATAAGCCTTTACTTGTCATAAGGTTATAGAAAGAAACTTAAAAATTTATCATTTTAGACACTTAAAAATTCACACAGAATTTTTTTTTTACTATAAACTTGTTGGAGCCTGGAAAGCTATATCATGGAAGAAGCAGGATGGAAAACTCATGCAGTTAATTCACATTTTAAATACGTGTATGAACTACATAAATCCTTATTCCATAAAATATTCTCGTGCAGCTGCATACGCAAATGAAGCAACTAGAAGGCCTTAAATGTGCATGATCATGCATTTCTAATTCACTAATCAGAGTTACTACACAGGCCAGACAAAAACTGTAATGTAGGCCAACGAACTAGAAGCTAGACACACAAAAAAAGAAATGAGAACTTATAAAAGTTGATAACAGAACTACACATATATATTGAAGGCTGAGAAAAAATAAATGATACCTAAATAATCATACATCTCACTTAATTAGTTGCATCAGTATCATTTGAACTATATTTCCAACCCATCAAATTAATAGCTATTTATCTAAAAGAATTTAATTCTGATTGAGACACTTTATATAGTAATTCTAGAAAATATTAAGAAAACATCAGAAATGTATTACAATGTTTGCAACACAAATATGCAGGCTTCTATGCGAGTCGTGTCTCTATAAGAAATAAAATATGATTACCTATTGATGTCTGGGTGGAGCTCACACATTTGATTATCATCACCAACGGCTAATAATATCCAGGCGATGTCAAACCCTGAAAGAGAGAAATACTTCCTGATCACAAAACCATTATCGTAAACCCTGAATGCAACAGAAATCAGATACGTGACCACTACATAAATGCAATTCAGATTCTAATACAGGGTTATAAAACAAAATTAAATAAGGAGATGTTGTAAAAGAGAAAGAAAAAAAAGTTAAACTTAGTATTTCTTTCACTTTTATCATCTATGACGGGTTATACCTCTAAATGCACTTAAAAATTTGTTATCCCTTATCAGCGCTGGACGACTACTCCTATCATCCTTAACCCTGCTAATGAAAAATTTATTTCTCAAAACACCACAAAAGAAACTCATATCTCTTTGTTACCTAAATCCAAATGACATAAAATATTACCATTGTGTGAGGATATTGAACTTTATAACAATCAGGAGTTACAGCAGACAACCATGAACCAGGAAGCATGTTCTGTAAAGAGTAAAACACACATTACTAAATACAAAAATATGAATTAGTATTTTTTTTGTTTCCAGCGGCTGCTTTGGGGATTTATTTAACAGTTGTATTCTAAATTTGTAACATGGATGCGTTGTTTTGGCTAAATTTTTTCTTGATATAACTTTTTTAATAAAAAAATGACCAAAATAGAGATGTATAACTCACAAGTCATGCCTGACAATCATATTCGGCTATTCGTGCAATATATGAACAACACATTGATATTATGCTTCTCTCAAACAAAATAATAAGGGCTATATAGCTGATTGTTTGTAGTTATCTTAACATACATAACCAAAATTATTCACCTCAGTAAAAAAACACCTATTTCACTCAAATAAGGAAATCAAACCTGGAGAGGAAGCACCATGAGTGTTAACATCATCAGAGGCCTGTACATCAAGAGATATGATGCTTAGAGTTCTTTATAAATTAATTTTTATCACAAATACAATACATTACAAGCAGAACCCCAATTTAAAAATTAGGGTTTTGATTTAAAAATTTTCAAATTTGAATATGCTTAAAAATGCTAATCTACTATATTTACTCACCGAATTAGAGTATAAAATAATCAATCCATCCTAGTCAACCGACTGACCTTCTCCACTCATCGAATCGGAGTTTGAAAAGATCAAATTGGGATGAGTACTTGAGAGGTAAAATTCAAGGGAATAGAGGTGAGTAATTAAGTGAGTAGAAGACCAGATATAGGGTCTTTGATGGTGAGATTTGAGAGGGAGAGAGGGAATGGAGAGAGAGATGTGAGAGATAGAGAGAAATGATATGAGGTGTTTATTTTTAGTTTTTATTTAATATATCTGAATGTAAAGAGGGAAAAGAAAAATGGTTAGGGAGGGAGTCAAAATATTGTTAAAGTGGGAAATAAACACGGAAAGCGCGCATTCAATTTTAAACTTGAACTTAAGACATTAGTTTTCAAATAAACGATATCTTAAAAATAGAAAGACATCGAATAAATGGGGTGTGATATCTATTATGCTTTAGACATCAGTGGCATTAGTGACCGATGTATAACATCTGATGTCTTTTAACATTTTTCTTGTAGTGAGGGCCGCCATCCTCAACATTTGTCTCCTCTCCAACGCCTGTCTTCCTGCATGGAGTTCCCTTTTGCATATGCACACATTTATACAATAAAAAGTACTAATTGATACAATGAAAAATAGGAATAATTATTACCATTTCAACACGAGCTTCCATTTTTTGGACAAGGTCCTTAATCAATCTCTCGACGATAGGCACAATCTCACTACAAATGATAGTATTTCATCAAGCCCTTTGACTTGGATCTGCGGATGGATCAAAGGCCTCGAGAGTGGTGTGTGAAAAATTGTTTATCTATTCATCTTCATAATTTAGAGGACTAACAAATTGATGACGATTGTCATAGATCGCCACCAACACATTTCTAACAACGGGAGGAGGTTTTGTCAAGGAGGACATCATGTTGTCTTGAACCGCATGAAGATGAGTCAGTTTAGCCTCGAGTAGAATCCCTATATTAGATGGAAAACGTGGGAATTAGCTCGGTAGTCGACTTTATGTTATTTTTTTAGGTTTTTCTCCAGGGTCATTCGTCAGATTTTGTTGGCCTTGGGGAGAAACTAAAAAAATGGCACTTTCTTAGGCAATAAGTGTTGAATAGAATTATTTTTTTGATAAATAACCTAGATAAGTATATGTTTTTTTATAATTTAAGATAAAATGAATAAACAAAAATGTAAAAAAAATAACAATTTTACGTAAAAATAAATGAATTAGTAACATTTATAGTCTAATGTTGTAGGAAAAAATAACAAAAATCGTGAATCTTGAATCTTCGAAAACCCTAATTAAAATATACAACAAAATCAGTATAGAGCAACCATCACTACAAAAATATTAATATCCTCCCCTACAAGAAGATCTAAAAGTTTTTTAAACTAATGTAGATGTGCCACCTAATCAGACAAGTGAGGTATCGAATTGTTGAAGAAAATGCAAATGAGCTTTGAGGAGAGTACTGATGTGATTAAAGAACTAAAAACTGAAAGTTTGATGATAGAGGTGTAAACTACAGAGCTGGTTAACTCTTCTACTACAAGGCAACTCGACTTTTTATCATTATAACTTATCCAACTAGAAAAGGACGAGAGTATCACAACTCTTAATAATGATCTTGAGGATGATGATTTGTCAATGTTGAATGCTGATGTGAATATTAATTCAGAAGAAGAGCATGCGACTAAAATTAAAATTAATGATGTTGTTATTGAGGATAATGTGAGTGAGGATGATGAAATAAAAAAAAGCAATACCGCGATGATGGTTGTTTCTCTTTCACAAATTGTGCCGAAATTACCATTCCTGAATCTAGACATAGCTTATATGGATCAACGGTTGGGTATTGATAAATTTTCTTTCACTTTAGGCTCTATTTACAAGGCACCTAAACTTGAGGTCACGTGGTACAAGGTTGTCATGAAGACACCAGTTGTTCAAAATATTTCTCAAACACTAGTTGATGATCCACTTAAAACGGCATTTAAGTTTCAAGCTGTAGAAGAGGGAAAAGATCGAGTTATCTCTTTGATCGTTAATGTGATAAGCCAAGATGTTTGAATGGCTCATGAAAAAGTGAGAAGTGAAGACAAGCCGCCACCTTTGCCTCCACCTCGTGTGAATGTTAATGGAGTTTGTTCTTCTGTTAGACTTCTCGGATGTTGCTCGTCTGGTTTGGACTGAGAATCAAGAACATTCCAGCCATTTTTTGCCGGAACATGGCATATCGGAATCGGTAGAACCCCGCCGGAAACTGGATTATTTCCAGAATCCGGTCGTTATTCATACCCGACCCGAACCTATTCTTGGCAACCTGTTTGGGTGACCCGAGTTCGATCAATCCAAACCCAAACCCTTTTTCCCAAAACTAATTGTAGGATTTATATTTAAAAATAATTTCAAAATTCTATATTTAATTTCAAAATTCATTTAAAATTCTAAAATCTTATTTTAAATTCCAAAATTAATTTACTTAATTATTTTAAATAATTAACTGAATTATTTTAATTCCCAAAATATTTGATTTTATTATTTTTGAAAATCCAAATTTAATTTAGTTATTTATAATTTGTCTTAGTTAATTATTTATGATTGAATTAATTGATTAATTCATTTAATCAATTAATTTTATTTATAAATGGTTAAATAATGTGTAATTATTTTTAATTAAGCCAAATAATTCCTAAAAATTACTTTTAAGCATTTAAAATTTATATTTGGGTAATTAAAAATCAATTTATATTATTATTAATTGATTTATTTCTATTTAATTCTAATTTTATTCATAATAAATGAACCGGTTGTCCATTTAATACAAAATGAACGCGTATAGGCTAAGAAAAACATTCCGATTCCAATAAAAATGCTTTTGAGACCTAATTTCTTTTGTGTTGTAAGGTCATTTGATTTGTGAGTCATTCTGAGTCAGTATTTAATCGATAAACACTGTTATTGAGCCAATTTCAATTCTAAATGTACTGAGACCTATCTTTTGACGAATTGACTTATCTGTTACATGATATATATGATTTTGTGTTATATGAATAATATGGTTACGTGCTATGTGATAAGCATGATATTTGTTTATAGTTTTATAATGCCATGATTAGTTATAAATGATCGGGTAGATGTCGAGACTTATAGTTACGTCGATTTAGTTTGGTTCTGTCAATTAAGATAGTCCTTTTGTTTATAGAATTGAGTAGCAAGAAGTCTAGTCAAGTGTTGGACGGAGTTGATAGCCAGCAGTTATAAGCCATGGTAATAGCGAGAAATTATCGAGCATACCAGGCAAGTATCTATATCTTCACTTATCGTTCAAGTGATATTTATTTTGAATCCTATTATTCTACAATCATATTGTTAATTATATCATACATAATTCCATTTAATTCAGAGACGGTCCAACAAGGAGAATCCAGTTACAACAGCCTAGAAACTACAGTGAACAGATAGTGACAAATTTTGATTAAAGAATCATATGTGGTCTAGAACTCTGACTTGTAATTTGATTAGAATAATAAAATACTTCTATTATTAGAAGATGACAAATTTTATTATTAGTTTATGGATATTAAACACACGTATGCATAGTTAGGGTCTTATATACGGAGAAGAAAGCCAGAAATTTTGGTCTCGTGACAAGATTGAATATTACAAGTTTTCTTATCTAATTTTCTTACGTGTTCTTATTATTTCAATTATGCTTATTTATTGTCTTAGTTGTTTTACTTTTTTGATTATTAACGGGTAGTCGTTTCTAGGGCATTAAGGGGAAGCAATGTTTGAACTATAATCTTAGCATGATCTTCACAGTAGGTCGATTTATTATGGTTAATTCTAATTGATTAAGTTTTATTATTAATTTGTGTAATCGTCCGATATCATGAATTAATTATATGCAATATGAGTAATAGATCGGGAGATTTTACTCACTAGTGGCACACATACAATTAGCATAATTAAATTTAAGAGCGGGAGCATTATTGGATTTCTGAGAGCGTTAATGCTCGGGAGAGATTAACATTGCTTTAATTGTCTGATTAATTAAATAACCAAAAGTTGTTAATGTGTGAGCATATTCCAAGAGTGTTAATACTTGAGAGAGATTAACAAACTCTAGTTGTGTAACCACTTTATTGGCTTTAGCTTAGAACTCGATTATTGTGTGAACATGGTGGACCTAATTGCCCTAGGTTTTTAATTTTTTTGTTTAGAATCTATTAGTTTAGTGTTAATTTAGTTTTAGTTTTTAGCTAGTAAAATATTATTCACACAATTCCTTTTCTCTTGAAATAATTTATAGTAATTGAGTCGAAATTGATGAAACTTGTCTCCTTGTAGATTCGACCTGTACTTTCTAGTATATGTTAACAACAAACACTATGCGCTTGTGGTATATAGAAAATAATATATCATGTTTTTGGTGCCGCTGCCAAAAACATTTTATAGCTAGTTTCTATTTCATAGACATTGCCAAAAACCTGTCTCATTAATAGACATTTTATAGCTAGTTTCTATTGATTTTTAATTTGGTTATTTAGATTATTTTTGTTGTCTCGTTGGAACTTTGGTTCCGAACGGGGCGAGTTTCACTGCTGTTTTGGCTTTGTTGAGTGTTGTCAGGTTTTTAATGGATGAAGATGATAGGATTTTATACCTCTCCTCCTTAGTCAAGGCAAATACTCAAATAATTGCCTCACCGAATACTATAGAGTCCATTATGTGTCCAATGAGTATTAATGAGATGTTACAAGTGGCCCCTAAACCTTACAGCTTTTTTTAATTTATGGTGTACAGGGTCACTATGGTTATGAATGCTCCTACAATACTTGCAATTCTCAAAATGCTCAGTTTGGATAGATTAATTCTTTTGAGGATGGATATAAGTACAATCAATACTCTAGTACATTTGATCAAGAATGGGTTGATCAACCTGATTTCTCATACATGGATAATGGTGTTCATAATTTTACTTATCGTGGTCAACATCAATACCAGCAACAATATTTTTAAGAGCAACCATCACCACAATAATATCAATATCCTTCACTACAAGAACATCTACAAGTTTTTCAAACTAATGTAGATGTGCAACCTAATTAGACAAGTGAGGTATCGAATTGTTGAAGAAACTGTAAAAGAGCTTTGAGGAGAGTACTGATGCGATTGAAGAACTAAAAAATGAATGTTTAATGATAGAGGCTCAAACTACAGAAACTGCATAGCTGGTTAACTATTCTACTACAAGATAACTTACTTTTTAACATTACAACCTATCCAACTAGAAGAGGACGAGAGTCTCACAACTCTTAATAATGATCTTGAGGATGATGATATGTCAATGTTCGGTGATGATGTGAATATTAATTTAGAAGAAGAGCATGCCACTAAAATTAAGATCAATGATGTTGTTGTTGAGGACAATGTGAGTGAGGATGATGAAGTAAAAAAAAGCAATATTGTGATGATGGTTCTTTCTATTTCACAAATTGTCCCAAAATTACCATTCCCAAATCTAGACATAGCTTATATAGATCAACAGTTGGGTATTGATAAATTTTCTTTCACTTTAGCCTCTATTTACAAGGCACCTAAACTTGAGGACACGCGGTACAAGGTTGACATGAAGACACCAGTTGTTCAAAATATTTCTCAAACACTGGTAGATAATCCACTTAGAACAGCTGTTAAGTTTCAAGCAGAAGATAAGGGAGAAGATCGAGGTATCTCTTTGATCGTTGATGTATAAGTCCAGATGTTCGACTGGCTCATGAAAAAGTGAGAAGTGAAGACAAGCTGCCACCTTAGCCTCCACCTCGTGTGAATGTTAATGGAGTTTGTTCTTTTCACTGTGCTGAGTTCTATTGTTGTTTTATCACAAATTTTTCCAAAGTTGCAGAAGCATTCACTCAACTATTTATTATTGATGTCATATTTTATTTTTCTGATGTTTTCTTGGAAATTTTTTGCAGTATTAAAACAACTCCTGATGATATTCTTGATAATTTTTGTGGTGATCAATTTATGATCGATAATGTGGATATTGCGCAATATAATGCTTCAATCAAGGTTAGAAATCAAGTTAATGACTCTAAAGGAGCACTTTTTGTGCTCCTTTAGAGTCATTAACTTGATTTCTAACCTTGATTGAAGCATTATAATTTGTATTAGTAATATATTATTTTATATGTAAATATTTTTATAGATTTTTTTATATAGAATTTTTGTATATTTTATTTTATTTGTACTCTCTCAAGGTGCCTTGATAAATTTTGTGTGAATTATTTCAGGATTGTAAAAATAGAGGAAAAAATTGTCATGCAATTTATTCTCTCTGTGGTGCAATTAGCACCTGAAAAAAGAAGACTTTTGTGACCCACTATGCAGATTTTACTATCCATAGTGTATAAGCTCTCTATAATTGGGAGCGGAAAATAATGAATCGGAAACACGGTGCTGTGACTGCTGGGACACGTAAAAAAATGTGATTCCCGCGGTGCGTCGCTAGACGAACATGTACTTGTCATGTTAAACCCCCCACATGTAAAACACTCCCCCTACAATTTCCCACTGCTGAACCTGTAATAACTGGGAAATTTATGTGAATATTTATGTTAAATAAATAAATATTATGTGTTCATAAAAGTTAAAATATTCATTTTCCATGATATGACATGCATTAGTTGCTATTTGTGTTCCCGAGTGGACCAGAAAATTTTTCGATTGACTGTTATGTGTTTAAAATACCTTTATACGAATCAATCTATAATCTGAAAGCATGTTTATTAGCGTTTTTATCGAGGTACTCATTTTATCTCGTTTTATGTGCATTTGAACGTATCTTATGTGTTTTCGGAGTTTTCTGTTAATTTAAGAATCGTTTTGATTTCACAAAACTCAATAGACCGGGACTCCATCGGGACGTCAACCCCTACAAAATTCATATTTTTATTTTTATAGAATTATACATATTTTAAATACCCATTATTTTGGATTTTTGAATTATTTATATTTTTTGGGAAATTTTGACATAAATTTTATATTTATTTGCTTTTAAAATTATTCCCCAAAATTATTATTTTAATTAAAGGATAAAAACACCCTAAATTGATTTTGGGGTATTAAATTTCTAAAAAATAAAAATAGTTCCAAAAAATTGAAAAAAAATTAAATTATTTTATTCATTTTTTTATCAAAAATTTAGAATATAAGAAAATTGAAGAACAAGAATTTGGGGGTGAGATTTTGTTCTTGATCCTTATCCAGTGATTCCAGAAGCTACATTGATCTGTTGTTGACGCTCTAATATCGAAATTAAAGCTCTCATCGAGCTCTTCGTGTTGATATCAATTTCAACTACAACTCTATCGTGGTGCCATCACATTGTTTTTGTTATTGTCCCAACAATGAATAAACGCCGCAATCTCATGATAATAAAAAAGTAACGTAATATGTTTTGGGGGATCTTCAGTTTTTTTGGATTTTTTTTGAACTTTGCACCCGTCTTCATTACAAATATCACACTTTATCTTCTCCTTATTTTCCTTCTAAAATATCGTGCAATCATTTTTGTAATCATCAGTGTTTTCCTTTAATCATCTTTTGCACATTGTAGTAGTTCTTGGGAAATTTATGATCATCAGGAAGTAATAATCCAATGAGGTGAATCAAGTCATCAAAACCACTATTACTATAGTTATATATGTTATTCCAACGAAACATCTTCATTACAAACTCAAGTGTTATAAAATATGGCATTATTTGTATAAATTAGTTTAGAAGCAACATTTGCCATCTTGTAAAAAATTTTTGCCGCTTCATTCGGTTCTTCCTCAAAATCTTTACAATCCACAAAATCATGCATATCATCATCATCATCATCATGTGCATCATGCATACAACTTTCTCTATATTCGACGTTAACTAAAGTCATTTTAGCCTTTTCCCTCGACATATTTTCTTCCCCATAACAATCCCACTTAGTATACCATTGCATGATACCCTACCTAAACAAATCATGTTTCACACTACTAGGAACTTTATAGTATTGATTCATACAATCTTTGCATGGACATCTTACAAGAACATTGTCTTCGGATTTAAGATGTTCTTTAGAAAATTTAATCAAACTATCAACACCAACTTTATATTCTTCCTTATGACTAATCCAACTACGATCCAATGCCGTCTTTAAAGACATATAATTTGATATTACGAAATTATTAATCAAAAAATTAAAGTAAATGAATAATTCAACAAAAAAAAAGCAATCATATAAAATTGCACTAATTAAAATTTAATGTATTTAACATAAAATTGAAGTAAAAAATTAATAACAAAAATAAAAAATTTACTTACTTGAAGGTTTAAGAGGATTACATGGATGCAAAATGGACCATATGGAGGAAACAAGGAGAGAATAAGGTGAAATGAGGGTGTTTTTTGGCCACTGGAAAGGTTAGTACAATTCTCGGTTAATTTCAGCAAAAAACAGTCGTTAACTTGCACAGCTAAATACGAATGCATCTCATGATTATGGCAAGGCTAAATACGGAAACACACCGTCGTAATGAAAAATAAACTGACTATAATCGTTAATTTGCACAACTAAATATGACTGTCACACATTGTTAAAGTAAGGCTAAAGATGACATAATATCCTCATAAATAAAATAGATGAATTTTAGTTATTTTTTAAATAGAACAACTCTTCGTTGTAAATTTTAAGACAATCGGATTTCGTCAATTGTGATTGTAAAATTTATTTTTTGCAAAAAATTTTAGGAAATAAAAATTTAAAAAATAAAAAAAATAGCACGCCGCTCAAACTTCTTAAAATAAAGACATCTATATGGTTGAATTACTTATGAAAATATTATAGACACTAACCCTAACATTATCGATACCCTAACCTCTAAATTACAACCCCTAAACTACATCTCATTGAATTTTTTATTCTATTGTGACAATTGAAAAAGTTTTTGCTGTAAATTTCTTGAGAACTATTACATGCATGCACTAGGTATTCCTAAAATACGGTTGTGCATTGTAAGCTATAACAAAATTAAATTTCGATTATTATTGTAGAATTTGTTTTTTGCTAAAATCTTCTCGAAATAAAAGTTTGAAAACCAAAAAATTTTGCACACCGCTCAAACATCTTAAAATAAAGACATCCAACGGTTGGATTACTTAAAAATAGTTTATAAGTTATAGGCCCTAACCATAACATTGTCAATACCCTAACCCCTAAAGTACAACCCCTACACCACATCTCATTGAACTTTGATATTATTGTGACAATATTTGTAGTTTTTTTGTGTGTATTTTTTGAAAATATTATATACGTGCAATAGGTATTCCTCAAATAATTTTTCCTGACCGTTTATTTTTATTTAACAACCAAATATTTATAAATACAAGCTTTTCAATACAATCGATTATTATTGAAAGTAGGTTTCAATAAGCTGAAAAATATGGCTCTATATTTCCCTCCTTTTCAATATAAGATTCAAATACAATCGGAAATTTTCCTACTTCTTTTAAATATAAATACGACTCGAATCCGTCAAAGTTATTTCTAAAAACATAAAAAATGGCGATTTTTTCCCGCCCTTTTCGGCTAAATTCAACAGAATCAAAAGGGGTGGTCGTATTTGTCATTATATACGACAGATTTAATACAACGGTTTATAAATATGACCACGTGGTGTCATTTCTTTGTTTGACATTGTGCAAACTTTTACCCTGTTCACCCTAAATATGAAATACGATTGAATTCCATTGAATTTAGCCGCAGTCATATTAAATCAAAATTAAAAATTTTCTAAGTAAAAATTAAAAATTTTGACATGCCACTTATACTACCAAGATTTTTAAAAATTATTTAAATAAATTAAGTGAGGGGTGCTTGGAACGGGTTATCAACTAGTATTACTAAACAAGGAAGTGTTCTTTCTTGTTAAAGCGGCTATATTAGAAAAATGACAACTATCTTGGTGGAAAGATTTTGTACACTTCTCAATTGAAACCGTTATAATTCTTCCACCCTCGAACATATCGCCTATTGCCTTTACATAGTACATAGGTCATTCCTCACTTGATTTCACTTCATTAGCAATCATGTCAAGTACAAGCGGGGCTGGAAAACCAGACATCTCAAGATACAGATTTAAAGTACTTGGTTTTTCACTCTAGATCTAAACTCACATATGTTTTTAAACACTGACTTTTCATTTTATTTTTGTGAAATTATTTGATTAGAGTTTGTGTTCATCTTTTTTGCTGCTAGTATGCCAGGAGAAATAAGCTAGCGCGGCCACCAATTCGAATGGAACATGAGAATGATAATTATAAACTAAATTCTTTATATTAGAAATATCAAAAGACACATTAATTGTGGTCCATGGAACTCAAAGGATGTAACTGATAGGTTCATGTATGATCTTATAAATTCTCCTACTATAAGTGGAGAAGGTTGTATTATTTTTAATCATCAGAACACAAATATAATCCAGTAGTAGCCGAGAACAAGTTCCCTCAGTAACTGTTCAGCCTTTGTGTTTGAGATTAATGAAATTATACTAGAATTCAATACACAGCAACACCCCAATACCCTAACAGATTGGTATTAGAGCTAGATACATCAGAGCCATCATTAAATTAAAATGAGCAATTTTGTTTCAGTCCCAAAGCTTACAAAAGACAACTATGGTCACTGGTGCATCCGGATGAAAGCATTGCTTGGATCACAGGAGGCATGGGAGATTGTCGAGAAAGGATACGATGAACCAGAGAATGAAGGAGCCTTGAATCAGGCTCAGAAAAACAAACTATTACAAGCATGAAAACAAGATCAGCAAGCCTTGTCTATCATACATATGGGCTTAGATGAAGCCATGCTTGAGAAAATCGCATCTGCAGCAAGAGCGAAGGAGGCCTGGGAAATTTTGCAGAACAATTTTAAAGGCGTGGATAAAGTAAAAAAGGTCCGATTACAAACCCTACGTGGTGAATTTGAGTCTTTGCATATGAAAGATACGGAATCAGTTCCAGATTACTTCACGAGAGTTTCCTCGGTTGTAAATCAAATGAAGAATTACGGAGAAAAGATTGAAGATGCTCGTGTTAATGAGAAAATATTACGATCATTGAACATAAAGTTGTAGCTTGTTGGGATTTCTATTGAAGAGTCAAATGATACAGAAACTATGACTGTTGATCAACTCATGGGATCATTACAAGCATATTCAGAACATTTGTTGAAATAGGAAGAGGTGGACTCTCAAGTACTAAAAACTGATGTCACTGTTGAAGAGAAAGAGAAGGTGTTATACATGCAATATTCTAGAGGAACATGAAGAGGACGTGGACGTACAAATCATAATTTTTCCAGAGGCAGAGGACGTGGGCCTGGAAGTAGTAGATATGAAGAAAAGGCTCAAACATATCAACCAAACTGGAGAGGACAAGTACGAGGTTGTAGCAGAGGAGGAAGGTTCAATCCTGGAAGAGGTAGCAGATCCGTTGAATGCTACAATTGCGGAAAACATGGTCATTTTGCCAAAGACTGCTGGTACAACAAGAAGGTTGATGAACAATCAAATCTGGCCGAAATGAATGAAAAGCAAGATAAAGGTGTTCTACTCATGGCATGCAAAGGTATGATTCCTGAAGATGAAATTATGTGGTATCTTGATAGTGGGGCCGACAATTATATGTCTGGCCTCAAGCATCTATTTACTGATTTAAAGGAAATAAATTATGGAGTTGTATCATTTGGAGATTCATCAAAAATTGAAGTGAAAGGAAAGGGTGAAATTTGCTTCACTAGAAAGGACGGAAAACAAGGAACTATTGAAGATGTTTACTACGTTCCTGACATGAAAAATAATATTCTAAGTCTTGGACAGCTGCTTGAAAAGGGATACTCTATTTTTATGGAAAATAAAGTCATGTCCCTGAAGGACAAATATGGCAGGATAATTGTTAAGGCTGAGATGTCTGAAAACCGGATGTTCAAATTGAATTTGAAAAATATTCAGGAGATGTGTTTGCAAACAAATTCAGGGGACAATGCAATTTTATGGCACAAGAGACTTGGACACTTACATTATGGTGGTTTGAAAGAGATGGCGAGTAAAAGAATGGTCCATGGGATGCCAAGCTTGGATTGTACAGGCGATTTTTGTGAAGTGTGTGTGCTGGGCCAACAAACAAGGAACTCATTCCAGAAAAAGGCAATCTATCGAGCCTCAAAGCCTCTCGAGCTAGGGCACACGGACATATGTGGTCCAATTACACCCATGTCATATGGTTCCAGGATGTACTTTATTACTTTCATCGATGATTATTCTCGAAGAATATGGGTTTATTTCTTAAATGAAAAATCCAAGGCATTGAAAATTTTCAAGAAATTTAAAGTGCTGGTAGAAAAGAAGGCAGGACTACAAATCATGTCATTGCGTTCAGATAATGGCGGAGAATATACATCAAAAGCATTCACTGAATATTGTGAAGAACATGGAATTATAAGGTTTTTAACTGCTCCATATTCACCACAACAGAATGGCGTGGCTGAACGCAAGAATCGGACTATCTTAGACATGGTTCGATCAATGTTAAAGTGCAAGGAACTGCCTAAAGAGCTCTGGGCAGAGGCTGTGCAGTGTGCCGTTTATATTCAAAATCGGTATCCTCACTCAAACTTGGGAATTAAAACTCCTCAAGAATTGAGGAGTGGAAAAAAGCCTACTGTGTCACATCTTAAAGTTTTTGGGAGCCTAGCATATTCACATGTACCGGATCAAAGGAGGAACAAATTGGATGACAAGTGCAGGAAGTACATTTTCATTGGATACGATGAGAAAGCAAAATCATATAGGCTCCTGGACCCGATTTTTATGAAGGTGGTTGTAAGTCGAGATGTGAAAATTCAAGAAGATGATGCGTGGAACTGGAATAAAGCACCAGCAGAGAAAGATGTTTAAATTTCTAAAATCCTAGTTACAAGTTTTGATACACCTGGAGAAGAAGAATTTGACGAGGATGAGCCCAGAAATCCTAGAACGAGAAGCTTACAAGATATATATGAACATGGTGAGGTACACCTAGTGTGTTTGGTGGCTGATGCAGAAAGCATAGACTTTGGAGAAGCAGTGAAAGACAAGAAATGGAATGTCGCAATGGATGAAGAAATCAAAGCCATCGAAAAGAACAAAACCTGGGAACTTGTTGAACCTCGAGAAGGTTGTAAGCCTATTGATGTTAAATGGGTTTATAAAAAGAAAATGAATGCTCAGGGGGAAGTAGAAAGATATAAAGCGCGATTAGTTGTGAAGGGCTACCGACAAAAGGCCGGAATAGACTACGATGAGGTTTTCGCCCCTGTTGCCAGAATGGAGACAATACGCCTATTGATCTCTCAAGCAGCTCAATGTAAATGGCCCATTTACCAGATGGACGTAAAATCAACTTTCTTAAATGGAGCACTAGAACAGGAAGTGTACGTGAGCCAACCACCCGGATATGTAAAGGCAGGTAAAGAAAAGATGGTGTTGAGATTATATAAGGCCTTGTATGGTCTAAAATAGGCGCCACGAGCATGGAACACTCGCATTAATGCTTATTTCAAGAAGAACGGATTTGTGCAGTGTCCTTATGAAGCTGCTCTCTATGTCAAGGAAACGCAAGGGAGTTTACTGTTCGTTCCACTTTACGTTGATGATCTCATTTTTATGGGAAATAATGAGAAAATGATTAAAGATTTTAAGAAGGAGATGACCCAAGAGTTCGAGATGACTGACTTGGGTCTGATGAGATTTTTTCTTGGCATTGAAGTGAAGCAAGATCAGGCAGGTATATTTATATCTCAAGAAGCATATGCCAATAGTATTTTAAAGAAATTTCGTATGGAACACTGTAATCCAGTTGCAACACCTGTGGAATTGGGCACAAAGCTGTCTAAATTTGAGGAAGGAAATGCGGTGGAGACAAACTTATATCAAAGCTTAGTTGGGAGTTTGAGATATCTCACATATACGAGACCTGATCTATCATATAGTGTTGGAATTTTGAGCAGATTTATGGAACACCCAAAACAAGCTCACTGGAAGGCAATAAAGAGAATTTTGCGATATGTGCAAGGAACAAAATCTCTAGGATTATTTTACTCGAGGACAGAGGATTATAAGCTACTAGGCTATTCTGATAGTGATTGGTATGGAGACGAAGATGATTGAAAAAGTACGTCTGGATACATGTTTTTCATGGGAGACACGGTTTTTACATGGTACTCCAAGAAGCAGCCCATTGTTTCTTTGTCAACCTGCGAGGCAAAGTATGTGGCAGCATCTTACTGCGTATGTCATGCGATATGGTTAAGAAGATTAGTTCGTGAGCTGAAAATTCCACAGCCGATGTTAACTGAAATTAGAATTGATAACAAATCTGCTATTGAGCTTGCCAAAAATGCAGTGCATCACGAAAGGAGCAAACACATTGATGTGCGATTTCATTTTATTCGAGAACACGTAAAGGAGAAGAATGTGTAGTTGCGTCATGTTGCTAGTAAAGATCAGATTGCTGATGTTCTCACTAAACCGTTGTCCAAGCCTCTTCTAGATACTTTCAAAATGTTGATGGGCATAAAGGATCAAAAGGAATTAGTTTAAGGAGGGAATGTGTTAATTATAAACTAAATTCTTTGTATTAGAAATATCAAAAGACACATTAATTGTGGTCCATGGAACTCAAAGGATGTAACTGATAGGTTCATTTATGATCTTCTAAATTCTCCTACTATAAGTGGAGAAGGTTGTATTATTTTTAATCATCAGAACACAAATATAATCCAGTAGTAGCAGAGAATAACTTCCAGCAGTAACTGTTTAGCCTTTGTATTTGAAATTACTGAAATTATACTACAATTCTATACACAGCAACACCCCAATACCCTAATAGAGAATGATGGGCAGCAGCTAAATAAAAATAAGCCTGAGAGGTACAAAAATTTAGAAAGTGTTGTTACTATGATTAATTGAATATTTTATCAAATGTGGTGCATAGTTAATTAGGGATATACATCCTCATCACATCCCAATTTGAGATCAGGGAAAATTACCATCACATCCACCTGACAGAACTATAATTGATAGGGCAGGATCACCCTGTAGTCAAGACTAAAAATTCTTGCCTCCACTTTTTACTATCATCAATACCATATCATGTGTGTTCCACATTAGTGTTGCAAACAACAATACCAGTTTTTATTTGTATAAACAATATTTTAAACATAAATATTAAATATAATATTAGAAATTAATAAATTTTATTTGTAGTATGAAACATTTCAATTTTTTATTCACTTCATTGTTTAAAAATTATTAGAATATTTGAAATTGAGTTTATATATATTAATATTGGCTCCTTCAAGGAAGGTCATGAAGTGGAAATTCCGGATATAGTAATTATTAAAAATGAGGTAATTAAAAAAGTTTTATGAGAGGAATTGCTCTCAATTAAAGTAAGCAAGGGTATGGCATACAGGGACATATAGTGTTCCTTGTTCCATTATAGAACTTGTAGTTTGTTTTCTTAGTGCAGATTTTTTGTGTTAGTGGGGTCTCCTCTTGTTCTGACTTCATAATATACCCATAATATACTAGCTGGTAACGTGCCCGACATTAAAAAAAATTTCAAGTTAATTTTACATAAAATTGACTTATAATATTTCTTTTTAATACTAATATGACTTATAAATCTAATTATAGTTCAAATTATGTACTTGTTATATAAATCTAACATATTATGTTTTACTAATACGATTATTATAGTAACAAATAAAAATTAAAGTAAAAACAAAGTTTACAGAGAGAGTAGAAATAAATTCTTTTAGTTGAGATTTAATTATATAAAAGTTTGAAAATAGTTATTTAATTTTTTAGTGAGTAGCAAGATTTGCTATTTTTGTTTTTCTAATATAACAAGGTTATGCTTATTAGTATATATTATTGATAACCTGTACCAATCATATTAAAAATATTGGATTAATATTGGTAGTGCCAAACATCATATCTAAATTAATATTATTTAATATTAAATATTAAATACGTACTTTGATAATTTGTTACTTTTGTGCACTAATAAAATATGGTTGATTTTGCTTATTAAAAAAAGTATAGATTGGAGTATAATAAGTGATTGGTTTGATAATTAACATATAAATTTGTTGCAAGTACTCTTTGTTGATACATGTAATTGTGTGCATTTACACGCGCAAGTTGTGTGAGCAAGGATGATATCTTAAAACAAAAAATCAGTCAGGACTCTTGTATGGGCTCCACATATCATCAGAAATTAGAAATTGTAAAATCAGAAGAAAAGCGGCCTCTCAAATTCTGGCACAAAAACCAGTTGAACACCTAGAGCCACTAGACAAGCTGATGAATGTGGACGAGGTTCTCACAGCAATGGCTGAGCAAGAGTCGTGGAAGCAGTTCGAATCAGAAGCATTTGCAAAATCTAAGTGAAAGACTATGCATTATTTTTAATGTAATGATATGTCTGAGTGGTTTAGTACCAGTAGTAAGTACCTTTAGTAATTTTAGTTCTGTGGAAAAGCCTCTTGCAGTTTAGCTTGGTTGTGGTCTGTGGAAGCAAATCTTATCATGTACTATATGGTCTTGTTAATACCAATTATTAACAAGACTTTAATTATTTTAATTACTAAATTTTGAAGTTGCAATTGTGTTGATTGTAAATTATTTTGGTTGCAACTATGGTTGCAAAGTTACGAAATATATTTTTACAAATATATTTCAAAAATGGTATTCTTGTAAATTATATAAAAGATATTGATATTCGACACTGCCCTCGAGTGATTGTATGATCGAGTTTAAGTAGTTTTATGTAAATTATATAAAAGATATTGATGTTCTTATAGTTTATAATAAGATACTTCCTAGGTTTCATATTAGATTTCCACCTTAAAAAAATCACACAGTTTAAGGAAATTTGAATGTTGACTATAATATGTGGAATGAGATTTATCTATAAAATATAAATAAGAGATTTGAGAAATAGAGTTAATTTTGGAAGTATAAATTGTGAATAATTTAATTGAAATATATTTTTTTTTTAAGTTGACATGTAATTTTAAAAGGAGGAAGTATTAGATAAACAAATATTGTACTTTCCAATCGGATACATGAACATTCATGTAGGCATAGTAGTGTATATATCTAGATTTCATCTAGCAGAGGAGATTGATGAAAGTAAAGGGCTGCAATTTAACAATATAGAAGAGAATCATTTTTTGGATATAGTTTGGTGTTCAAAATTTCATTCGTGACAAATACAACTTGGTATATCATTTTCTGGATATAGTTTGGTGTTCAAAATTTCATTCGTGACAAATACAACTTGGTATATGAATCGGGTAAAATTTCAATTTCACGTCCAAATTTCTAGTGTCTTTCTTTTACTCACAATTTGCACATCGATTTCTTCATGGACAATGGATTGGGGATCAAGTGCAAAGCACAAACTACAAATATTGGTTAAGCAATTTTGGGAAGAGGATACAAACATCTACAAAGTATTTTCCATCCAGTATTCATCAAGGCACATCACCGTGATCTGATCAATTTTACATTTATATGGCACTGGAAATTGTGCGAGATTTGAACTTATTCATCATTACTCATTTGAAAGTGGATTTTAGGTAAGTACTATGTTAATAATACCATGAGCTAAGTTTTGTTTGGAATATTTTCAATTTAGGTGATCTTATTTTGGTTTGTTTCAAATTAGTATTGATTTTTACATATACGTCGTATTGTTCATTTCAGTTTTTACGTATCTTTACACGGACACACAATCCGAGAGTCTTTTGGGAAACAGCCTCTTTATTCTTTCAGAATGAGGAGAATGATGCGTACATCTTACCCTCCCCAGACCCTATATTAAGCGGGATATATTGGATATGTTTGGTTTGGTAAATATTATACTTTCAGAAAAAGGCTTGATAAATTACTTTATTAAAAAATTGGACCAAAAAAGTTTGGAGAACCAGGAAGTCGCCCTCCCTGCCATCCTCCATGACCGATATACGTTTCACCCTTGCAAATCTCAATGCTTCCATCCATCAGTCCCTAGCTCATCATTATTTCCCGTTTGATTCATTGTTTCACGTTTGAATCATCTCTATTATTATGTGCTCAAGAACAACAACATACCGTTCTTACCCATTTTGAAATTTTAATTAGAATATTTTTGAATTTTTTTGTAATATAAACTTGCAAGCATGTACCGTAACAATTTTAAAAGGTGAGAAGTCTCTTAATTACACTAACTGAAAGAAAGTTCTTGATCGGGAAATACATCAATCAAAACTCTAAATGAGGGCATAGAGTTGTTTGGAAATGATAGTTTAATGATTTTTTTGCATTTCGCTCCCCTACGTTAGGGTGCTTTTTCAATTTGGTCTCATACTTTAATTATTCATAATTTGCACCCCTTAACGTTAAACAATATTATAGTTTGCAGCCTTCCGTCAACTAGGTCCAATAACATTAAAATATGAAGTGTAAATCAGTCTTTTGCTAATTAAAGTGGAAGTAAAACAATCGTGAACTTCTAGAGATTGAAAAAACCGATAATTTTCCCACACACCTCAATTCACCTCAATTCAGTATTTCCCCATGATGTGTTAACCCAACTACATTTATATAAAAGAGAGGTGAGGGTAGGTTATACAATGGAAGAATTTGAGGAGGAGGTAGATGAAGGCAGAGAAGAAAATGAAGATAACATCAGCTTTCAAGGAGACTCTTCTAACATGGATTCAAGTGAGAGCGAAGTTGAGATAACAATAAAAATGAAGAAGAAAAGGGTTTCTTCTCCAAATCCCACTTATAGGACTAGAGAACGGAGCAGATACATTATGCTTAAGGTAAATGTTGGTAGTCCATTATTTGCTTATGTATCATTTTATTTGAAGTTCATGTAAACTGAAATGCGTATGTGTGTTTTTTTAGGGCCTTTTTAAGAACACTGAGGACAACCATGTTGTATTGGATGATGTTGATGGACCTCTTTCAAGATAAACTAATCAGCATGAAAATGTAAAAGATAAAAAAATATTGCAGAGAAGGTTAAATTCAATGTTGAACACACAATTTAAGATATGTTTGAAGAGGTTATTCCACATAGGGTATATGGGGGAGATGCGGTTGTTTATGAATATGGGAAACATGCCGGACAGAAGAAAGTAGGCAAGAAAAGAGATGTAGATAAAAAGGTTAATAATGATGTATGTTCAGAGGGGATGTTCGACAGTGATGAAGAGAGGATGGCTTTGTCCTTCTGTGATGAAGGTGAAATCCAATTTCCAGAGTTTAATGAGAACACTGATATGAAGGACCCTAAATTCGTACTTGGTTTTCTTTTCACAAGTGGTGCTATTTTTAGACAAGCTATTAGGATATATGCAATTAGGCATCAAAGACCTATAAAATTCAAAAGCAATTTGTCAGATAAAATGAAGTGGGTGTGTACTGAGGGATGCAGTTAGAAATGCTATGAAATAAAGATGCAAAGAACAGATACACTTTAAACCAAAACATTAAACAACCACCATACTTATAATCCAACCGAGGAGTAGAAGCATGTTAATTTCACCTGGATTGTTAAGCTTTGTGAGAATGATATCCGGATGAATCCTAACTGGCCACCATCTACATTCCAATCAAAGGTGATTACATACTTGAAATGTAATATTTCAATGTCCATGGTGTACAAAACAATAAAAAAGCAAAGGAAAGTATAAATGGGAAGCATGAAGCTCAGTATGCTAAGTTTTACACCTTTGGAATTAAAATTAAAAAATGAATGCCATCATCTACAATTAAATTCATATCAGAAGTAGCTGAAGCAATAGTAGATGAAAGGAGGTTTAAAAGGTTGTATGTGTGCCTTGGTCCAGTGAAGGAAGGTTTTTTTGATGGATGTAAGCTATTGATTGGATTAGAAAGGTGCCATCTAAGAGGCCCTTTGGGAAGGATTTTATTAATTGTAGTGGGTACTAATCCCAATGATGGGATGCACCCACTAGCATGGGCTCAGGTGGAAGCAGAAAACAATGATAATTGGGACTGGTTCCTTGGCTTGTTGGAAGATGACTTGAGGATGGACAACACTGGCTCTTATACTTTCATTTTTGACCGGCAAAAAGGACTGGTGAAAGAATTGGAGAAGCAAGTACCTCATGCTGAGCAACGTTTCTGTGTGATGCAATTGTACAAGAATATGTACAAGGAGCATAAAGGAAATGATGTATGAAGACTGTTATGGTCTGCTGTAAACTGTACCACAGACTACTATTTTAACAAACACATGAATAACATGAAAAAAGTATACAAAATTATCTCTTGTATGACCTAACTTGGAACTAGTTACATGTTTATTATCTTATACATATCTGTTTATAGGTAGCCCCAAGGGCATATGAGTGGCTAGCTGCAAAACCAATGTCCTAGTTGTCTAGATCTTCCTTTAGAGGCACACACACACACACACACACACACACACACACATATATATATATATATATATATATATATATACTACGTCATAGATTAGATTCTGCAACCATTCGCACTGGGGTTGCAAACAAAAGTATAATAATAGCCTTCTAAACCTATGTCTATCGCAATCCCTATTTTTTGATGTTGCGGTATAGTCACAATATGTTACCAAATTAAATGACATATTTTATTTACATAATAATTTACATAGAAATTAGTTAATAATTAAAAAATATATTTTATTTATTTATTTATTAAAGTTAATAATAATAGTGAAATAATTTATAATATATTTATCAGTTGAAAGTTTTATAACTTAACAAATCACTGGTGGAGTGATTTACAATATATATTGTTCAATTTATTTAGTTTTTTATAGTTAAGTGTTAAAAAAATATTTATTAAAAGAAAAAAGAATTTGATAATTTAAATTTGAGAAAAAAAGTTGTGCCGGTTGTTTATTTTAAATAAAATTTGGGTTGAGATTTGAGATGGGGGCAGAGTTGAAAATTAAGGTGCGGACCGATGTTAATGAAATATTTACATCAATTTTACTAGAATCGATGTTAAATTAGTTTATACACATCGGTTGTTATTAAAACCGATGTCTCAATTACTTTTTTTTTTAAAATAAAATAACAGGCTCCCGTACTTTGTCCCTCTTTTTTCAGTACTCTATCCCCCGCCTCTCTCACCTCTTTTTCTCTCTCTCCTCGCTCTCTCAAAACCCACCCTCAAAGATCCACATACAGTTCCACAAGCCCTATACATATACATAAGCCCTAGTTTTTTTCTTTACACTAAAACCTTTGATTGAATAGAAATGGTCAATTTTCAATTAGGCGAAACCCTAATTTCTGTTAATTGCAATTAGTTGGAATCAAAGTTGATCTGGTAATTGTCTCAAATTATAGCTCTGTTCATGTGCAATTTGTAAGTTCTTTTCAAATTTATTAGTCTTAGGCACTTCTACAAACACTTTTATTTAGGAGTTTTCTTTTTCCGAAAGAGGTCCATGATTTGGGCTTCAGGACTTTGTTATGGCAAATGTGACTCTGAGGTACATTTGTAATATAGTTATATGTGCTGATTTTATCGCAGTGTATGTATAATCCCTTGGTAATTTTTATGCCTTCGACTTCATCGGATTTTAGGATAGGTCTTCATTAATGTGTTGATTTTAGGATAGGAAGGTCAGTATTTAGCTGAAATATGTCTCTTATGCGTTGATTTAATTCAGCATTTCTCGTGACTTACTGCGATCCTGTTCTTGATATGATGAATCTATTATGTTTTGTAATGTTTAAAATATGTTTCTGCAATTACTATTAAGGTGATGGTGCTTTTCTGCTTCATTTGTTTTAGGTGGATTTGACACTGCTCATGCTGCAGCTAGGTTTGAGTTTATTTACAAACCTATTAGTTGTAAGGTTCAGAATTCTCTTCGACGCTTCCTTCATCTAGATGATCTAAACAGCGCGCTTGTTCTGACTGAGTCCCCCAGGATTTGCTTCATCCAGTTGTAGGTGTTCGAGATCAATCTGATCAGTTTGTAAGGTGAGCTTTGGTTCAAAATCTGTGTTTACCTCAGGATAGTGATGGGTTGAAAGCAATAATTCACTAGAATGCTCATGAAGTTCACTCTGCACGGAAGATACTGGGTCTGTATGTTGAAGACTGTATATTGAAGACTGTATGTTGAAGACTGTATATTGAAGACTGTATATTGTAGACTCAGGAACATAACTAAACATTTCAGTTTCAGAATGATCACTGAAACTCATGCGCAGCTGTTGAATGTAAAGTACCCATAATAGAGAACAATGTGAAGCCTGGCACTTATAGTGGTAGTTTTAGTTTGGCAAACAATAACCAAGGTACAGAAATTCAATCTTGCCATCTATATATTATGTTTCTCGGTAAAGTTTTTTTGAAAATAGTTCTACAATATGTGCCTATGTTATTTGGGAAGAGCCTGCAAACGCACACCATAATCTGGACCTCGGCTTCTGGATTTCTCCCCCTGCAATAGTCAAAGAGGGAATAACAGTGTCAGGAATAACCAGGTACACTAATTTTCTTCCATATTGTGTTAAAATACTCAGTGGTCGCATCTCCGTGTCCATGTTGTTTCTGACTAGTGTTACAAGCGCAGGCACTTGATTTGATTGGACCAGTTTACAGCTTGGTTGACAATTATATGTTGGGTTTTTATTTTTCTTTTTAAATGTCCCTATTGCTACTCTACTATCTTTTCACTTTACTAGTTCATACCTTTTTCCTTGACTGCAGCTTTGTACCAGCAATTAGATAAAAAGGGTATTGAAATAGAAAATTCTGAATATCATTCCAAATCTATCATCTTTTTGAATTGGTGGTAAGTGAAAAGGTGAGAGTATTTTCGATCAGTTGATTCTATCCCTAAATTATGCCTATTTTAATCATTAATATCATTTTTTGTAAACAAAAGTATTAAAACACCAAATAAGTTACAAAAGCCACTTCTCTTTCACGTTTCTCTTGATTTTTGCACAAAGCCAAAGAATATGGGTAGCATGCTCTCTTTGCTCACCACTGCACCTGAAAGAAAAATCATTTCATTAATATTTATTCTAAGCAGAGCAACTTTTAGTGGAAGCAACTCGTGACTTTCTTTCCGCATATAGTGTTTTAATATGAATTCTCAATTTCCAAAGCTATAAATCTAGCAAGTTATATATTAACTTATCATCATATTTAAGACCTTCCCTTTTTCTCATTACTGAATTGTTTGCATTTTTTATCAGCCTCCTTTGTAGCTTGCAGTTGAAGAGAGCAAAAGCTTCAGAGAAAGAAGCATGACCCTAGTAATGGTACCAAATAAAGTTGTTACTGTACAGAAACCTCTAGAATCACTAAAGAAGAAAGCAATATCAGGAAATGAATTTCAGCTGCCGTCTAATTTTAACCATAATATCGATTCTGGTTTTATTTTGTAAAGCAGGACAAAGCTTCAATCTATTCTTCTACTAGAACAGAGTTTTCACAGTCTAGTATAGTTTTAGTGTATGATATATAGCTTCTGTTTATCTTTGAATACAATGAAGGTTCTCATGGGGTAACTGGTGTCACGGTTCATGGATTTTGTTGGTTTTAAGACAATGTCTTATTTATGGGCATGTTAATTTACAAACAGTTCCTAGCATTTTGTTTGTAAAAGTGTTGCAATATGTCTTTATAATGTTGCTAATAACACTACTAGAAATAGTAGATACGACATCATCTTTTCTAAATGACAACAGTAGTTCATTAGATTTAGTCTTTTCTTCCTTATTACATCTTTTTCTAATTTTAGAGAGCTGCTGAAAAAGGGTAAAACAAATGGGATAAATGTTGTCAAGAACCAAAATGTTGGAACATCATCTGTAGAGAAAGGATCTAATACACTGAAAAGAGAAGCAACTGCAGTGAAGACTACAACGTCGTCCAAAACACCTGTTGTGAAACAAAAGACATCATCTATTACTACTAGAAAAAACACCTTAGACATCGGTTAAAAACCGATATCTAAGTAATCTTACACAACATATCTGGAAAATTTCTGATGTCTAGTTCACATTCTTGTTATGTAATTGAGTAATGTCAAGTTTAGAAATGTAATATTAGGACGATTAGGCCTATATAAAACTGTAGCACATAAGCAATATTTATGAATTAACATCGATTAAAAATAAAAAATTGATATGTCATACCTATTAGACATCGGTTATTTCTAAAGAACCAATGTCAATTTGAACAATCGACATTGATTGTTTTCTAAATAATCGATGTCAATTTGAACAATAGACATCAATTATTTTCTAAATAACCGATGTTAATATCATTAATAGGCATCAGGTGTTTATATTTGAATCGGTGTTATTGCCCTGTTTACATGTGCTAATATCCCTTTATTAGCATCGAATATATTGTTTGACTGGTGTCTTTGTGATTTTAAGACATTATTTTGATATGTGTAAACTGATGTGTATTTATAGTTTTTGACATTGGTTCTAAAAAACTGAAACAACCCTCCTGCAATAAGTTTTACAATGCATATATATGAATCCAGTAAAGTAGTCTTCTACGACTGATGGATACAAGAATCCCTTCTGCAATAAGTTTTACAATATATAAATATGAATATCACTAGCCGTAATTACGTTTACTGAAGTAAATATTAACAATTTTATATGAATTAAATTTGATCAAATGAATAATACAAGAGCTACTACATAGTTGCTATCAGACTACTACTAGTATATTTTGTCAGATCATTAAGACACTACCAAATCTGATCTTTTATGTATGTTTAAAAGAGAGAAAATAGAAATTAAATAATTACTACTATAATTTCATAACATAGTAGTTCTCTTGCCTGTTGACCCTATTGTGTGTTCTCTTCATATAGACCCACCAACTCCAACTAACACAAAAAAACACCAGAAAAAATAAAACAAAAACAAACCAAGCAAACCTAACCTCCTACCCAACACCCACCTAGAGACGATCTTCCTAGAGAAGTAAATCCGAAAAACCAAACAAGAGAAGAAGCAACAAATAGCAGCTTCGAAGCTCCCAACTCCACGCAACTCCATAACTGCACTTGAGCAAACCACACCCCGCAGCAAAAAGGCAACCAGAGACAACAATGATTCTCCTGAGAGTAAACTTGCACATCAAAAACACCAGGGAGACAACTCAGAAAAATAAAAAGTCGAACAACATCACCCCATAACTCATACCTTACACCCTACATCTCTCTGCTACACGTTTCAAACAATCCTCCGGAAATCAAAATAGACAAAAGACAATCCCTCCAAAACCAAAATCCAGCCACACCTTTATTTCAAAAACCGGACACCCGGACAAAAACAACAACACCAGCATCTCCTCGGAACCTCCACCTCCAAAAGAAAACTCAGAAAACTTCAAAAATACAAAAAACCAACAAACCACTAACCTTCAGCTCGACAAAATCAAAACAAATGAAACCATATAGCACCATACCAACCTCAGGACTAAACAAATCCTCCAGTTCATCAAAACCTTTGAACCTAAAATGCACCTAAAAAAATCAAGGTCAAGACGACATGAACAATCTCAAAACCTTTGAACCTAAAAAAATCAAGGTCAAGATGACATGCAAATTCTCAACACGGATTGGTTTGGTCAAATTTTGTAGGTTAATGATTGAACTTAAATGATTTATGACAGATTATTTAGCTAGATATGGTCGAATTTCATATTCAACTAGAGTTGGCCAAATTAAAGTAATGACATATTCGACTGAGATTGGTCGAATTAAAATTGTGACCTAATCATGTCAAATTTAGATTTGACCAGAGTTGGTTGAATTTATGATACGACCAGAAATGGTCGAATTTAAACTGCGACCATAATTATTCGAATTAAATGTTTTTGGAGGGATTTTTGAATGTTTTGAAAAAAATTGAAATTTCACCAAATATTTTGGGATAAGTATTTACAACGGATATTGGTCGAATTTAGTCGGTCGAATTTAGGTTGGTCGATTGTTGCTAAATTCGACTGAAACACTCATTTTTGACTAGCCTTCATTCGACAAACATATTTTTCCGTCGAAAATAGCCAATTTCAACCGTTTTCGATCAAAATAAGGAAAAAATCGGTCGAATTTAGGAAATTTTCTTGCAGTATTGTATCCTCAAACTTATATCAAAACTGAAGTAAAAATAGTGTAAATTGACAATCCACGTGGTCAAATTGATGTTTATTTAATGACTTTAAAGTGGTGCTCGTGTTTAAGACTCATAACAATGACTTTAAAGTGGCGGTTGTGTTTAAGACTCATAACAGAACACATAACCATTTCATCAAATTTCCATACCAAATTATTTACAAATCATACACCAATCCAATATAATCACATTTCTATCTCACACAAATTAGTATATCCAAAATCATGTCAAACTCAGCCAAAAATAAAATGCAAAACATGATTAGAGATTTAATAATTAAATCCAAAATTACACCACCATCCAATATTTACCAGAAAATGTTAAAATTACAACCATTATTATTATTATATATACAATAAAGTTTTATGTAGTCCGCCTTTTTATTGGAGTCCTCGAAGTCCATCTATATTCTGCAGATAAAATATCCTGTAAAATGTGTTATCCTACAAAACATTTTTCATAAATATCATTACTTAATCAGGAAAATCTCATAAATTTACAAGTACAATATGTATTTTCTGCAATTAAAATGTATGTTTTGTAACATGAACATTAATGTTCTGTAAACTAAACATGTTTTGTAGAATAATATATTTTTAAATGTTCTAGTTGTAAAATTTGTGCAATTCGTAACATTATCAATAAATTAGTGATGTTTGTAGAACATCATTTAAAAATTAATATGTTTTTAAGATATATTTGTTATATTTTACTTGCAGAATATATATGGACTTCCAGAACTTTAATAAAACTGTGTGTGTATATATATATATATATATATAGACACACACAATCAAGTTCATAAAAATTATTAATCATAAGTAATCCGAAAAAGAAACATAGGATGATCAGTGTGATTTGTTTTGGATGTTTTCCCCGCTAGGGCCGCCATCCTCAACATTTGTCTCCTCATCAACGGCTGTCTTCCTACATAGAGTTCCTTTTTGCATATGCACACATTCATACAATAAAAAGTACTAAATGATACAATGAAAAAATAGGAATAATTATTATCGTTTCAACACGAGCTTCCATATTTTGGACAAGGTCCTTAATCAATCTCTCGACGATGTGCACAATCTCACTACAAATGATAGTATTTCATCAATCCCTTTGACTTAGATATGCGGATGGATCAAAGGCCTTGGGAGCGGTGTATGTAAAGTTGTCTATCTATTCATCTTCAGGAGCTAGAGGACGAATACATTGATGAGGATTGTCATGGATCGCCATCAACACAATTCTAATAACGAGAGGAAGTTATTTTCAAAGATGACTTCAAGTTGTCTTGAACCACGCGAAGATGAGTCGGCTTAGCCTCGAGTAGAATCCTTATATTGGATGGAAAACGTGAGAATTAGCTCGGTAGTCGACTTTATGTTATTTTTTTGGGTTTTTCACCGGGGTCGTTCATGTAAATGGAACTTTCTTAGACAATAAGTGTTAAATAAAAATTATTTTTTTGATAAATAACCTAGATAAGTATATGGTTTTTTATAATTTAAGATAAAATGAATAAATTAAAATGTAAGAAAAATATCAAGTTTACGTAAAAATAAATGAATTAGTAATATCTATAGTCAGAGATAAGAATAATGTCAAGTTACTAACGTTGTAGGCAAAAATAACAAAAATCGTGAAACTTGGATCTTGACTCGATAACTACGAAAACCCTAACTGAAATCTTTCTAGGCACTTATTGATTCTTGCACGTTCCTTTAGTTTCTCATACTCCAATCGTTTTAATAATTTTTAATAAAAACTTAACCTGAAAAACTTTAAGTTATTTTTTATAGTTGTTCGACTCCATTTTTCAGTAAGGAAATATCAATTATGACTAAAGAACAAAACTCTTAAAAACTCTCATAAGTTGGTCACACTTTAACATTATAATCAATATCATCATATTAATTTCTGTGATTTCAGAAAAAATTATAAAGATGTCATCATATATATACTTGAAAAATGTTTTTGAAAAATTTTGGCCCAGAGAGTTTTGGGACCCAAGACGGTCGCCCTCCATGCCCTCCAACAGGCCCTGTTTTTTATACTCAAGAACCCCATTGCTTCATTCCATCAGTCCCCGGCTCATCCATTTCTCCCGTTTGAGTCATATCTATCGGCATGTGCTCAAGAAAAACGGCATACCATTCTACGCATTTTTTAAGTTTAATTAGAAAATTTTATGAGTTTATTTTCAAGTTTATTCTAAAAAATCAAAAAAGGTGCTAACTAGATTAGATTACAGCAATTCTCATAGCGCTCAGGGTAGTATATAATGCTTATAGTGATCGGTAATAATAGCTGATCATGTATTGTAATAATTTGAAACTTTCAAGTTCAAATAATAAACAAAAGAAAGATTATCCCAAAAAGGAGACCATAAAAATTATCAATCTCATATTATTTTAAACTAGGGGTGAAAGTTTGAGAATTACAGTAAATGAAATAAAGTTGTTGATGAGGGAAGACATTAATATTCAAAAGTCTAAATGAAAGTATATAGTTATTTGGAAACGATAATTTAAACTAAAAAAAGGACCTCAAAAGTTAAGACCCAATAAATTAAATTAATAGCAAACACAAAATATGAGGTAGAGTATTGTACATAATAAATTTTAGAATATATAATTTTACTTATGATTTTGTTTCATTAAAAAAAATGATTTAACTATCAATAACTTTACTTTTGAGTACACAAGCATAATATAAAGTTTGAGTGGGCCTAAATGTTACATCACTACATGGAAAACAAGCTTCAACAACGGTTTATGTCCGTTGTCTAATATCCTATTTTTCCGTTGACTATTGAGCCGCCGTCTGTTAGTTGAATCAGACAACGGCTGAAAAACGTTGTCTGAGATTATACAGACAATGATTATGGATTAAGCCCGTTGTATTACATCCATAAAAGATAATGTTTTTTGCTTGTTTTCGTCGTAACAAGCGACATTACTCAAGGGTTCTCACAAACTCAGAAAACTGTTGTGTAGGGTATGACATTAAAACCAATCCTACAACACTTATTGTTGTATAAACGTTGTTGTGTATCCAGATAGACAACAAAAATGAAATTGAGCTCATAGAACTCTTGTAATAAATTTCTACACACAACAGTTTTGGATTTTAATGTATTGCATGATCTGATACATACAACTATTTATTTGTCCAAACATATTGCATGCATACCTTTGATACAATATCTTAATATTTTATAAACAATGGTTTACTAGTGTTGTGAGAGTTAATTTTGCACCAAAGTTTTTTGTTCGAAAGCATTGTTTTAGTATTAAAGACATGATATTTTAATGAAGCTTGGTTGTTTAAAGCGTTGTCTTACACAAAATATAACAAGTAATCAAATGAAATTAACTTTGCAAATGTAAACAAAAGTTCTAAAGTTAATTCATGATCGAAAATCACAGCAACATAGTTATATAAAAGCTAAAAGCGTATTGATATCACTGCATTTATGAGTCTAAGATTTCTACTAAAAATTAAAGAAAGTATAGAGTCTACAAGGATTTGATGTTGGCTACTCAGAGCTCACTTGGCCTTTTCAGCTTCTCGTCACGTCTTCCGCAAGAGCTATGTTGTCCTTGCAATATCATTACACCATGTGATAGGCAATTTCCCAATCTGGAGAAAACAATCTTCAAAATAAATCGACAACATAATTACATAATTACATAATTACAACATAATTACATACAACATAATTACATAGAAAATTATTTATCCTTGTGCCAAACTTTTGGATGTGATTGACCTAAATGTACACTAGATACTGTTAGATATCATAAAGGGATGTACACTAGATTATTTTAAATAAGAAAGAGTAATTTGAGAGAGATTTAAAATCTGTAAGTTTTAAGAAAAATAGAACTTGACACCTGATTTTTTCTGTACATGTGGATGGTAGCAACTCTGCTGGTCAAGACTATCAATAGATCACTTGCTGAATTGATTGGATTCAGCAAAAAATTACTGAATCCACTTAAAATTACCCGCTTAAAATTACTGTATGGTAAAAATTACTAAGCTTGGAAAATTACCCACTTAAAATTACCATCTCAGCTTTTTATAAACATACGATTGGATTTTTAGATAAGCGTTTAACCTTACAAATTGATTGTTCTATAGTGCAGAACTGCAGGTTAGCAATGGCTTGCCACAAATTGAAACCCATATACCTTAACAAAGTGATTAACCAGTGTATACACACTACATGAAACCTTAAACTTAACTACCAAGTACAAATAATGTACTGGAAATACTCTATTGTACTTGGCATGCTATAGATATACAACAATGTATATGTTTATCAGCACACAAATGCTTGCTTAAATGATATCATATCATTTTTTGCTCCCACCCCCGCAATAACAACTCCTAATGTAGCAAGTAGATCTCGCCTCATCTATAAAAAAAAAATTAAGGTCCGCTTCTTTCTTATAGATGGTTTTTCTGATGAAACTATAAAAGTTAAATTCTTCACTTAACCCATGAGAGGTTAAAATTAGAACGATTAGAGCAAACAGCACATTTAAAAGTTATACATTTCATAAGCTCCAATAATTGGTGGTCTAAATCAGAATCAAAATAATTTAATCATATTCAAATAAATGAGTTTGTACATCTAGGCATGACAAAGTACCTACCTGATTCAGTGATCGCAGCGGTATGTGTTCCACTGGTAGAAACATGACATATAGGTTTGTCCCAAGGGCCTTCCACTAATCTAGGAATCAGTTCTCTTGTATGAACAGAGTGACCAAGAGCTCCAAAACCACCATAACCCCTGAAATTTTAAATTCCAAAACATCATGTAGTGCAAACCATAAAAACATATCCACAAACCCGTTATGTGATATCGATAGTGCAACTGTTAGTTTTTCCATAAACATGCGAGAAATGGATAGATGCATGGATAGCATTAACTTATTCTTATCATAACATAAACTGGCCACACTTTAATTAACATGATCATAAAGTTTTATTATGCAACAACATGATTGTAGGACAAAAAAAACAATAATGAACAACTTTCAAATTATAAGTAAGAGACAAGCTAACTATGTAACGTAAACATAAAAATTTGAACTTGACCAAATATCTTGATCCTGAGGGGACGCCTCACACTAAGCAGCGTCTGAAGTGCATTAGAGAGATGTCTACCTACATGATTAATTTTAAACATCAAATAAGGGACTATCAATAGATCACTCTACTGGTCAGGACTATCAACAGATCAACAGATCACTCTGCTTGTCTTGTTCTTCTCCTGCACGACAAAAAATAAAATCAAACTGCACTTGACATAAACATAAACATGCACATTCTCAAGGTCATAAACATGTAAACGGTCTCCAAACAACACACGAAACATGAATACATACAAAATAACTGAAAACAGGTTTAGTCATTCCAAAACATATTCTTCTCACACTAATTAACATCACAATGCTACCCTCACTCTATCAATAAATATATTTATAAGCTCAGAAACCAATAAGCTAAACGATCACAATCCTTGCAAACAAAACCTACAACTCACCAAATCTACAAAACAACTAACTCATCCTTCAACTTCAATATATGCGCAGATAAACAAACGGCCTCAGATTAAATAGAACATAAAGCACTCAATTCATCACCAATATCAATACAAGCACCTATCCAAAGCTATAAATAATCATCTCTCCATAAATTCAAAAATCCGTAATCGTGCAGATCGGAAAACCTAATTGATCAAACAAACCTACACAAATCATCAAAACACTCAATTTTCTTCTTGGCTTCAACTTTCCCCTGCACATCCCCCTTACTTTTTTGTACGCACAAAATATGAACTAAAATCAGCACAAAATAAGAACTAAAATGAGAGAGAGAGAGAGAAAGAGAGAGAGAGAGAGTGATACCTCAAAATTAAAGACAAACACCTTCCATTGAATCCACAAATAAGCCCTATAGCCCTAGTTTTGAACACGAACTAAAACCCCAAATTGAAGTCGAATTGAAACCCTAAACGGAACCATACTCCATTAAAGAAACATACAAATCAATCAAAGGAGGCTCAAATCAAAGCAAATATTTATGTATGTATAGATTTTTCATAACAAGGAGAGTAGAGGGGGAGAAAGACAGCGACAGAGGGAAGGGGAGAGACCACAACCTAAATCAAAACTCTATACATAGGTAGGGGCAAAAAATGGAACTAAGGGTGGAGAGTGATGTTGAATAATCAGGATAGAAGCAGTACCTTGAATCCAAAGACCAAAGCTCTAAATTACTCCTTTTTAATTGAAGATATAGAAGAGAAAGAGAGAGATATAGAAAGAAACATCAAAGACAATGAAAACTAATCAATAATCAGTGAAACCTAATCCAAGAAAGAGAGGGAGAGGGAATTTATTCTCAGATCTCGATGTAAAGGGGGGAACGAAATTTTGTTAAAGGGGGAAATGAAAGATTGGCCCAAGGACCAAAACAAATTATTGGTATCATATTATTAAAAAATCAAATTTTTAAATGATTGTTTTTCATATAATAATTTTTTCATTTAACCAAAATTAATATAAAAATCTAGCTAAATTTTAAACTTTTTTAATACATTAATATTTGTACGATTGAATCGTCGACGAGATATATTAAAAAAATTATTTATTCAATCACCTATCAATATCATGTCCAGGAGTAGTATTTTTTTGATTTTTTCCAGTTTCCAACAAGCCAATTGAATTAAAATTATTTCATTTATATTTTTTTAATTTATCTCGTTGTCGGGAGGGGTACTTTTACCAGATTTTTCTAATCCTGACATGCAAGATAAATTTCAAATTTTTTAATAATTTTTTCATATGACTAAAATTGATATATCCTAACATCTGTACGGTTGGATCGTCGAAAAAATCATTTTAAAAATTAATATTGTAAATCGGGAACGAGTCTCGTTGTGGGGAGGGGTACTTTTACTGAATTTTTCTAATCTTGACGTGCAAGATGAATTTCAAATTTTTTAATAATTTTTTCTTATGACTAAAATTGATATATCCTAACATCCGTACGGTTGGATCGTCGAAAAAATCATTTGAAAAATTAATCTTGTAAATCGGGAACGAGTCTCGTTGTCGGCAGGGGTACTGTTACTGAATTTTTCTAATCCTGACGTGCAAGATGAATTTCAAATTTTTTAATAATTTTTTCTTATGACTAAAATTGATATATCTTAACATCCGTACGGTTGGATTATCAAAAAAATCAATTGAAAAATTAATCATGTAAATCAAGAACGAGTCTCGTTGTCGGGAAGGGTACTTTTACTGAAAATTTCTAATCCTGAACTGCAAGATGAATTTCAAATTTTTTAATAATTTTTTCTTATGACTAAAATTGATATATCTTAACATCAGTATGGTTGGATCGTCAAAAAAATCATTTGAAAAATTAATCTTGTAAATCGAGAACGAGTCACGTTGTCGGAAGGGGTACTTTTACTGAAATTTTCTAATCCTGACGTGCAAGATGAATTTCAAATTTTTTAAGAATTTTTTCTTATGAATAAAATTTATATATCTTAACATCCGTACGGTTAGATCGTCGAAAAATCATTTTAAAAATTAATCCTGTAAACCGGGAACGAGTCTCGTTGTTGGGAGGGAAACTTTTACCAGATTTTTCTAATCCCGACATTCAAGATGAATTTCAAATTTTTTAATAATTTTTTTCATATGACTAAAATTGATATATCCTAACATCCGTATGGTTGGATCGTCGAAAAAATTATTTGATAAATTAATCTTGTTAATCGGGAACGAGTCTCGTTGTCGGGAGGGGTACTTTTACCGTATTTTTCTAATCCTGACGTGCAAGATGAATTTCAAAATTTTTAATAATTTTTTCTTATGACTAAAATTGATATATGTTAACATCCGTACGGTTGGATGTTCAAAAAAATCATTTGAAAAATTAATTTTGTAAATCAGGAACGAGTCTCGTTGTCGGGAGGGGTACTTTTACTTCATTTTTCTAATCCTGACGTGCAAGATGAATTTCAAATTTTTTAATAATTTTTTCTTATGACTAAAATTGATATATATTAAAATCCGTACAGTTGGATCATCGAAAAAATCATTTTAAAAATTAATCCTGTAACTCGGGAACGAGTCTCGTTGTCGGAAGGGGTACTTTTACCAGACTTTTCTAATCCTGACATGCAAGATGAATTTCAAATTTTTTAATAATTTTTTATATGACTAAAATTGATATATCCTAACATCTGTACGGTTGGATCATCTAAATCGGGAACGAATCTCGTGTGGGGAAGTAGCGCTTTTACCAGATTTTTCTAATTCTGACATTCGAGATGAATTTGAAATTTTTTAAATCTTTTTTCATGTGACTAAAATAAGTATATCTTCACATACGTACGGTTGGATCATCGAAAAAATTATTTAAAAAATTTATCTTGTTCACCGGGAACGAATCCCGTGTTGGGAAGTAGTGCTTTTACTAGATTTTTCTAGTCCTGACATTCGAGATGAATTTGATATTTTTTAATACTTTTTTATGTGACTAAAATGAGTATTTCTTAACATCCGCACGGTTGGATCCTCTAAAAAATCATTTAAAAAGTTTATCTTTTTCATGGGGTATGAAAAAAAATCTAGTACGAGGCAACACCCAACGGTTTTCTATGAAAAAGTTTTGTCTGAAAAAAATTGTGACAACAATTTTTTTGAAAATAAACCGTTGTCTTAGATGATCAACTTTTTTAAATCTTACGGCTGATATTAAATCTACTTTTAATCAACGGCCCTAATTATACCAACTTAACAATCCAAATGAATGTTTTTTCACCAATCACATGGTGCCACCTCATCACAAGCAACGCTTCAGAAATTTCAAGAATCAGACTTACAAACAACTGTTTTCTATGAAAAAAGGTTGTCTTGGATGAACATTGACAACATTTATAATATACACGTTAAATCCTCATCAATGTGATTATCTGTTGATGCTATTAATATTCGTGTAACGTCTAGTACTAATAGGTAAAATAATTCAAAAATCTATGAAAAAGATGATTTCAAATCTTAATACACACAAATTAATTTAGTGTAAGTTATTGGTTACTCATATAAATTAATTAACGGTGGCATATAAATTTTCCGAAAAAATTTTAAAACTAGTAAAAATGTAGACAACTTTTTTTTTCTAAAATCATGTTGTGGTAAGCTACTTTACATAATTATTTTTCAGGAAATGTCGTTGTTGGAATTCTACAATAGTTTTTTCTTTAAGACTGTTGTAGTATTACATAATTTACAACAGATTATAAATATCGATAACGGTTGTCTAACTGTTACAAGTGTTTTATTTTAAAAATACTTGTATAAGGTAGATTAATACAACGTGCTTTTTCGAAAAACACTTGTTTGGATTGAACAATTAACAATGTAAACTTGAAGCACTTGTGATTAATTTTTTTTTATTAATTATAAAGTAGATAATTAAACTATTTTGAAATATAAAATTTTAATATTTAATCTACATGAAAGTGGATTTAATTAGAGTTTGTTATTTTTAAAAAATTTAAAATGAATTGTCTGGAAATTATTTTTTTTTGAAATTATTACTATTTTTATTGTAATAAACTAGACAACGATTTATTTGAATATTTTGTTGTGCAACACGTTTTTAAATTTAGCAGGAAAGACAAAGGTTTTAAGAATTAGATAACACCTAATTTGTACATTGTGATTCGAGCTTAAGTTGGTAGACGATTCAGAATGTACACAGCATGGCGTACTGCCTCACCCCACATGTAAGACGGCATCTTTGAGTCTCTGAGAAGGCTTCTTGTTATTGTTGCTACTGTGTGGTTCCTTCACTCCACAACTCCGTTTTGTTGTGGAGTGTAAGGTGCCGTGTAATGTCTTTGAATTCCCATACTTTAAAAAAATGTGCGGAACTCAAAACTACGGAATTCCCCACCTCCGTTCATTCTCAGTGTTTTGATTTTACTTTCTGTCCCTCTTTTAACAAGTGTCTTAAACTTTTCGAAGGTCTCAAATGCTTCTCCTTCAGTTTTCAACATGTAAACCCACATTTTACGAGTACAATGATCAACGAAAAGAAGAAAGTACCTGTTATTTGACAACGTTGGAGGAGAAATCGGTCCACAGATTGATGTAAAAAAAACAGAGTAGATACACACACAATACACAATACTGCAAGGGAAAAACAAACTGATTGTATTGCTTAAAAAACTAACTTACAGAATGGAAATATTAATACTATTCTAAACAAGATACGAGCAAATTATTCTCCTATAAATTAGCCACTAATTCCACTTCTCCTAATAAATAGAAACATACCACCGACCAAGTCATAACTCCTACAAATCAGGAAGTTGACCATTTATTTAAATAAATAAACATGCTGTAATTAAATACCAACATGCTCCCCCTAATCTAAGCATGTTTCTGCATATTCTGAATCCCAAGCAAAGCTCTCATTTGTTCGAACTTCACAGTCGCCATGGCCTTTGTAAGAACATCAGCACGCTGCTCATTCGTACTTACATACTTAACTTCAATCTCCCCACGCTCAACACACTCACGAATGAAATGATATCGAATATCGATATGCTTACTCCTACCATGGAAGACCGGATTTTTTGCAAGATCAATAGCTGATTTATTATCCACATAGATGACCACCGGACCATGTTTCACTCCTGTAATCTGAACCAACAAATTCCGCAACCAGACTGCTTGACACGCAGCAGCTGTAGCTGCCATGAATTCAGCTTCGCACGAAGATAGAGCCACGCATCGCTGCTTCTGAGAAACCCACGTAATTAAATTTTCATTCAAATAAAATACCATAGCACCTGTGCTCTTCCTATCCTCTGTATTTCCAGCAAGATCACTATCCGAGTATCCTTCCAACAAATGATTACCAGTTCCTTTTGAGTAGATTAAACCATAATTTGTCGTCCCTTTAATGTAGCGCAGAATCCTCTTAACAGCTGCTTGGTGAAGAACCGTGGGTCGTTCCATGTATCGACTCACAACTCCCACTGCATAGGCGATGTCTGGTCGAGTATGAACCAGATATCGTAACCCACCCACGATGCTCTTGAATTTAGTAGTATCCACAGCTGTACCCTTCTCATCTTTATCCAACTGTATCGATGTCTCCATTGGATACTTAGTCGGCCTGCACTCAGCCATCCCAGCTCGAACTAGTAACTTCTTAGCATATGACTCTTGTTTAAGTTCAATGTACCCTTGCTTTTGATTGACCTCCATGCCTAAATAATGAGACAATTTACCGAGGTCTGTCATGTCAAATTCCTCCCCCATTTGCCTTTTAAATCTTTGTATACTCGAGATATCGGTGCCTGTAACCAACAAATCATCAACGTAAACACCAATGATTAACACTACCGAACCTTCTCTCTTTGTGTATACAGCCTGTTCATATGGACACCTGCAAAAACCAAGCTTCTCCAAAAATTTGCTGAGACGGGCATACCATGCTCTTGGTGCCTGATGAAGTCCGTATAAAGCTTTCACCAACTGGTAGACTAGATGTTCCTTATTCTTCACTTCAAAACCTGGTGGCTGAGACACAAACACCAATTCTTGCAGTTCACCATTTAAAAAGGCTGATTTCACGTCAAGATGGTGAACCTCCCACTCGTTTCGAGCCGCCAAAGCTAGTAAAAGTCGTACCGTCTCAAGTCGAGTAACATGAGCAAACACCTCGTCATAATCAACACCCTGTTTTTGGACATACCCTTTTGCTACGAGACGCGCCTTATGTTTGATAATATTTCCGCTGGTGTCTTTCTTTAGTTTATACACCCATTTTAGTCCGACTGGTGTGTGTCCTGGTGGTAATTCGACCAGATTCCAAGTGTTGTTATGTTCAATAGCCTCAATCTCTGCTTTCATAGCCGCTGTCCATGCCGGGTCAGCTAGTGCTTGCTTGTAATTGGCTGGTTCCTCCATTCCCAACAGTAACATGTCCTCATCGAGGAACACTTCCTCACTATCAGCATAAACATCATTCAAAGATCGAAACTTTCGTGGAGCACTTTCATCGCTGGTGAGGTTTTCAGTTACATGTGACTGGCCAGAGATTGCAGATGACACTGGAGTCTGAACATCATTATTTGCACTATACCGTGGAGACACAATTTCTTGTACATTAGTGTTATCACCTGGGATGTTCATCATATGAGATTCTGAAACTCGAATATTGATTGCAGGAGACTCCAAATCTGTTCCTTGAGTAGTCCATTGCCAAGCTTTACCTTCTTCGAAAATTACGTCACGGCTCACATGAATTGTGCCATGAACAGGATCAAGTAACCGGTAGGCTTTGGTTCCCTCTTCCTTACCCAGATTGACCACGATCTTGCTTCTATCATCCAATTTGGCCGTGTGCACATTAGGCACTTTCATGTGTGCCACACAACCAAACACTCGAATATGTGCAACATTTGGTTTATCACCACTCCAAGCTTCGTACGGAGTCATGTTTAACAAGGACCGTGTGGGCAACCTGTTCAATATATATACCGAATGACGCACAGCTTCACCCCAAAGATTTGAAGGCAAATTCATCTCCTTTAAAAAACTACGAGTCATGGCAACAACAGTTCGATTTCGTCGCTCCACAACCCCATTTTGTTGAGGGGAGTATGGAGCGGTGAAATGTCGTGTGATGCCTGCCTCATGACAGAAATCAACAAAATTCTTAGACATGAATTCTCCTCCCCTATCAGTGCGAAAAGTTTTAATCTTATCTCCAGATTCTTTTTCCACAAACGTTTTGAATTTCTTAAATGCACCAAATGCTTCATCCTTGCTTTTTAACATATATGTCCACATTACTCTACTAAAATCATCTACCAGGAGAAGAAAGTACCTATTTCCGCCAGCCGTTGATGGTGAAATCGGTCCACAAAGGTCTCCGTGTATAAGCTCCAGTCTTTTCTTCGCCCGAAACTCTGTTTGTCGAGGAAAGCTCATCCTTGTCTGCTTCGCCATTAAGCATCCAACACACACCTTCTTTGGCTGTATCAATTCTGGTAATCCCTCCGCCATTTTTCTCGATGACATCAACGCCATTGCCTGAAAGTTCACATGTCCAAAGCGTGTATGCCATAGCCAAGTAGATTCCTCCGCCTTTGACATCAAACATACTGAGTGAGCTGTTTCGAGAAGAATTTTATACAATCGATTGCAAGATCTCTTTACTTTCATGAGAAGGCGCCTCTGATCATCATAAATCCACATATATTCCCCTTTCATTACAACCTCATTACCCGATTCAGAGAGTTGGCCCAGTGATATGATGTTGTTTCGCAATTCAGGGATATAATACACATCATGAAATAATTTTTCAGTCCCGTCTTTTGTTTTGAAAACTACTGAACCTTTGCCTCTTATATCGACCGTGGACCCATCTCCAAACTTAACCTTTCCCGTTACCCCTTCGTTCAAATCCCTGAATTTTGTACGATACCCAGTCATATGTTGACTTGCTCCATTGTCTAGATACCAGACATTGGACTCCGTAGTTTGATCACCACTTTGACTGAGCCTGGGCATCACATTTTTCTCATTCAATAGCAACTGCTTTGATTCTTCTTTAGTGTATTCTGTAAAGAGTAATGCGGGTTCATCGTCTTGTGAAAACGTTAAATTTGCCTCATGTTTGGACGTGTATCTGTCCTTGTTTTGTTGATCACGACGAGGCCTTCTGCATTCACGCTCGAAGTGACCTACAATACCACAATTGAAGCACCTGAGTGTCCGTCTGTCACGACCTCCACGACCCCCATCCCGGTTGTAATAATTACCACCTCCTTGGTTCCTTGATGTTTCCATTCCTCCCTTGCCATATTTCTTAGCCCATTCTTCTTTAGTCATCAGCAGTTTCTCATCGCCAGTCTCTCTTTTCTTCCACTCCGCTTCTGTCAACAGTAACTGATTACTTGTGTTTTCAGTCGAGCCTTTCAATCTCTCCTCATGTGCTTTAAGTGACCCAATGGTTTCCTCAACTGTCATGACTTCAAAGTTCCCAAATTGCTCGATTGTTGACGTAATTTGGAGAAACTTTGGAGGCATGGCTCTCAACATTTTCTTAACTACATATGACTCTGCCATATTCTCACCCAGTTCGCGTATCTTAGTGACCAACTCATTTAACTTCATACAAAAATCATCCAGACCTTCAGTATCAGTCATCTTTAGGGATTCAAACTCGGCCTTCATCGTCTGAACCTTGGCTTGCTTGACCCGATCTGCACCCAAACAAAGAGTTTTGAGTGCCTCCCAAGCCCCTTTGTCTGTCTTTTTCTCCGCAATTGTAAGCAACATATCATCTGGAATACATTGATATATTGCAGCCAACGCGAGCTTGTCTTTCTTCTCCTCGACCACGGCCTTCTCGTTCTTCGATTCAATCGCCTCCCAAACATCATGTGCTTGCATAAACACTTTCACTTTCAATGACCACGCTGTGTAGTTGGTCTTTGTCAACATCGGGTAGTTTAGTCCCACCGTACTCTCCTTGCTCTTTTCCGTTTCCATAGCCATTACTCTGGGCATATACTTTGGCATACACCTTGTTCAGGCTCTGATACCAACTGATGTAAAAAAAACAGAGTAGATACACACACAATACACAATACTGCAAGGGAAAAACAAACTGATTGTATTGCTTAAAAAACTAACTTACAGAATGGAAATATTAATACTATTCTAAACAAGATACGAGCAAATTATTCTCCTATAAATTAGCCACTAATTCCACTTCTCCTAATTAATAGAAACATACCACCGACCAAGTCATAACTCCTACAAATCAGGAAGCTGACCATTTATTTAAATAAATAAACATGCTGTAATTAAATACCAACACAGATGTCTGCATATACTAGTTCCAGTGGTTTCTTTGCTATGAATTGTGCTTGAGACGGAATTGGTTTTCGCGCCTGCTTTGACATCAGGCAGCCTTCACACCTCTTCTTTGGATGCACAAACTTAGGTATTCCCCGAGTCATCTCTTCCCTAGACATCAATTCCATCGCTTGAAAGTTAACATGGCCAAGGTGAGTGTGCCACAACCATGTTCCACTCTCTGTTTTCGACAACCAGCATCCCGGCTTAGTTTCTTCAAGACTGATTTTATACAATCGATTTGCAGACCTCAAAACCTTCATATGCAGTGCACCTTCTTGACTGTACACTCTTAGTTGATCTTCTTCCAGTATAACCTTGCTTCCTTTCCCGGAGAGTTGTCCCAGACTTAGTATATTACTACACAATGTTGGTATGTAGTACACATCATATAAGTTCCATTCCTCACCATTTTTGCACCTGAACGATATCACTCCTTTATCTCTGATAGCAACAGTGGAGCCATCACCAAACCGTACTTGTCCTGTGATCTTTTCGTCAAGTTCTTTAAATTTTCCTCTTTGTTCTGTTATATGTTGGCTTGCTCCATTATCGAGATACCATACTTGAGGCATTTTGTTCGCCCCGTTCTTTTCACTAAGCTTTGGATTCAATTTCTCTTCGTTTAACAGGACCATCCCGTCTTCTTTGATGTCACATTCTGTGAACAACAATGCTGGCTCATCTTCTTCAGCTTGTGTCATATTCACCTCTGTTTTTTTTTCTCTGTCTCTCCGTGGTTTACGACACTCAGTGGCGAAATGGCTGTAGATGCCACAGTTGTAGCATTTAACTATGCTCTTGTCACGAGCCCCACACCCACTGTTTCTTTCTCGAGAGTAAGAGCCACGATTCTTTTGTGACCATGATCCTTATCCTCCATAGTCTTACTCATCCATTCTTCCCTTGTCAGTAGTAACTTACCACCGGTGTTTTCACGTCTCGACCATTCCTCTTCTGTGAGTAGTAGCTTTCCTCCATCACTATCATTTTGGCTTCTGGTTCCTTCGTTGTGAGCTTCAAGTGAACCCACTATCTCCTCCACGGTCATGTTTTCAAGGTCCCCAAATTGTTCAATTGTGGATACAATTTGTAGATACTTGTTTGGCATTGCACGAAGCAGTCTTTTCACAACATAGCTTTTTGTAATCTCCTCACCCAGAGCACGGATAGTTGTCACTAATCCGTTTATTTTAATACAAAAGTCGTCTAGCTGGTCTGTCTCTTTCCTATTCAAGGTTTCAAACTCACTCTTCAGAGTTTGAATCTTTGATTTCTTCACAAGATCTGCACCCTGGCACATGGTCTTTATCGCTTTCCACGCCTCTCTTGCAGTCTCCTTCTCAGCCACCGATAGTAAGACGTCTTCATGTATACTTTGGTATATGGCTGCAAGAACAATCTGATCGTGTTTCTCATCAACTGTCGACTTGTCCTCCTTACTAACTTCCACAGCATTCCACACCCCGTGTGCTTTCATGAAGGCCCAGGCTCTCGGTAGTCATTCTTGGCATGTACTTGGGCATACAGCGTGTACAGCAGGCTCTGATACCAGATAATGAAAAACGTAAGCAATATGTATATAAGTATAGTATGTGTTTGTATGTAAAACTGAAAAACAAAGTAGATTGCAGGGTTTAAGTTCCTTGCCTTGAAAAATAATAAAGATTACAAGCTGATATATAAACTTCCATACACAGATGGTCAGCTATAAAATAGTTGATATGCACAACTAACTCCATTACTTTTATTAGTGCATATCACTCTCCTAAAAACTCTCTAACAAATAAAAGACTAATTCAAATACTCCTGACACCTAAGCTGCTTTTAAATAAAACAATTCTATCGACTAAATTTATTCAGACTCTAATTTTGATTAAATAATTTCCAACACTTCTGGAGGTGCTTGGTTAGTGGTGAGGTTGTTAAGAACCTGGGTAAACCAGGTTTATCTTGATGTGTTGGTGGTGATTTTTTTTTCTGGGTTTCTGTTTATTTGGTAGTGTTTTTTTATGGATAGTTGCTTAGTGTGTTTTATTCTTCTCTGGATTCCTGTTGCTTTGAACCTTTGGTTGGATTTTTCAGTTCATTCGGGTGGTAAGGGTAAGTGGAATTTTTGGATTTTCTGGAATTTTAGGTGTCTGGTGTGCTTTAATTTGCATGTTTGGTACTGTTTTCTGTCATGCTTGATGGGTTTTGCTTTGGAGGCCTTTTCGTTTTGGGCTTCCGGTTGGTTTTATGGGCTGGGTTCCCTGGGTTTGAAGTCTATCATTTGGCAGGTGCAGATGGGCTTAGTAGCAATTGATTTTTTATTATAGGCCCTGTAGTGTGGTTGGCTGGAGGAAATGTTCTGGTCCTGTTGGGCTTTGTGTTTGTGGTAAGGTATTTTTTATGCTCTTGTTCGTTTCTTTCTAGCAATCCTTGTATGGGCTTGTTAGTTGGATTGGTTTTCTTTGTTTTTTCCTTTTATTTTATTTTTGATCCTTTTCTTTATTTCTTTTGGAGATTTGTTCCATAGAAATCTTGAAAAGGATCACCACTTGTACATTCTTATCCCTTTTAGTTTAATATAAAAGGCATGACCTCATTCACCCAAAAAAAAAAAATTCTGTTAGTTGAGATTTAATTATAAAAATTTTTGAAAATAGTTATATATTTTTTTAGTGAGTGCCAAGATTTGGTATTTTTGTGTTCTAATAGAACAAGGTTATGCTTATTAGTATACATTATTGATAACCGGTAGCGGTTACATTAAAAATATTAGATTAATATTGGTAGTGCCAAACATCGATCTAAATAAATATTATTTAATATTAAATATTAAATACGTACTTCGATAATTTGTTACTTTTGTGCACGTTGATTTTGCTTATTAAAAAAAGGTATAGATTGGAGTAAAATAAGTGATTGGTTTGATAATTAACATATAAGTTTTTTGCCATACTCTTTGTTGATACGTGTATTTGTGTGCATTTACACGTGCAAGCAGTGTGAGCAAGGATGATATCTTAAAACAAAAAATCAGCGAGGACTCTTGTATGGGCTCTAGATATCATCAGAAATTAGAAACTGTAAAATCAGAAGAAAAGCTCCCGGATGAGAATGATCACATGCTAACATTATCTTCAGATTACATGGTAGTGGCCTCTCAAATTCTGGCACAAAAACCAGTTGAACACCTACAGCCACTAGACAAGCTGATGAATGTGGAGGAGGTTCTCACAGCAATGGCTGAGCAAGGGTCGTGGAAGCAGTTCGAATCAGGAGCATTGGCAAAATCTAAGTGAAAGACTATGTATTATTTTTGATGCAATGCCATGTCTGAGTGGTTTAGTACCAGTAGTAGGTACCTTTAGTAATTTTATTTTTGTGGGAAAAGTCTTTTGCAGTTTAGCTTGGTTGTGGTCTGTGGAAGCAAATCTTGTCATGTACTATATGATCTTGTTAGTACCAATCTTTCCTACAACAATTAGTAAGGAAATTTGCTGTGATTAAAGTATTTCCTCCAAATCCATTATATAAGAAATTATGAAAAATATAACTTTTTTGAGATTTTTTTTGCGATTTTATCATTTTTTTTAAATATTTGTAAAATTATCTTTTGCAACTAAAATCAACTAAACGCAAAAAAAAATAATTCAATTTTCAGAAAATAATTTAAATCTGTTTTTATTGCATTTAAGTTGCATTTAATTTAATTGTTGAAACTTGGTAAGGAATTCAACCAAAAATGATTTTAATTACTAATTTTTAAAGTTGCAATTGTGTTGATGGTGATTTATTTTGGTTGCAACTATGGTTGCAAAGTAGCGAAATATATTTTTACAAATATATTTCGAAAAACTGTATTCTTGCAAAAAACTTTTAAAAAAGAAGATATTTTTACAAAAATATTTTTTTCAAAAAACCCTTAAATATATTATTTATTGCTTAGTGAAATTGTCTTCATTTCCATAGTATGTTTCATAGTGTTTATGTTTTCAAGAGAAAAAAGGCACCAATTCTAAAAAAATTTAAAAAAATTGTGGACAATGTAAGCATTCCTAGAAAAAAAACTTAGCCTCTATCAGCCTAATTGCAACTAAGGATTCTAACATCTATACTATCTATACTATATTATAATAGACGAAATATTAAAAGTTTGGTAGTCGGTCGGTATTTGCTGAAATTACTTGGTTACCCTTAGTAATTATTTTAATTCTAATTAGTCACTTGCTGGATCAGTCAATTTCAATTTTAATTGAAATTATAATCAACATCCTCTTATAATATAAATTCTATTTAATATCGAACTCTATATCATTATTAATTAATATTAAAGTCAACTTTTTTTGCCAGTTTAAAATTGTAATTCATAGTTAATTCTATATTATTATAATTAATATTTCAGATAAAAATTAATTTAAGCAAACTAAATGTAACTATCGGGTTAAGACAAAATAATAAATATTACTGATCCGGAAAAAAACTATACAATATAATTAGGAAAAACAAAATAATATAAATTAGTCATCTAAGATAAAAAAAAAATTACACAATTGATCCAAAATGACACAAAGATAAAATATATAATCCGACCAACTAAAACAAATTCATATATACTAAAACAAAATTATCTTATTGATTCCGACGTAAATAATTAGAATTAAACTAAAAATAATTAGTTGGATTTGGTCGTAGAAATGAGTATTAGGCTAAAATAAAATAATGTAAACCCCGGATAAATCAAATTAATATCAGATTAAGTATAATTTGTATCTTATTGATATTAACCAAATATTAACTTTTAACTAAACATTATTATTATTATTAAAATACACATAAAATGATAAATAAAATTGTATCGTTCAATCAATACTATTGTCATTTTTCAAATAGTTTTTATAGTTTATCGATTAAGTAATAACGTCTCTTAAATAATATTTTTATTAAGGTTTCAAGATGACGGATATACTGTATTTTTACTCACAAGAAAATATAAAATCGCTACAATAATATTATTTTCCCCCGGTATCCAGACTATTTTCTTAAATAGGTTTAACTATTCTAGAAAAATTATGAACATATATTTGTATTAATATGATTATCATAAAGTCATATCATTTAAAAATATATATATAAAAAAAATTAATGAACAATTTTAAGAATTTAATTCAAAAATATTTTTTTTAAAATTATATATTATTAAAAAATATTTGTTCATCCGTACATCGCACGGGTTTTAAGCTAGTATATTATAAAAATTTAAACATTAAAAATTTGCTAGTTGGTCGGTATTTGTTGAAATTACTTAAATACTTTTATTAGTTAATATGATATTAAGCTGATTAATATTGAACTGGACTTCTATTTCTTATATATAATTTAATTTTATAATACATCATATTTTTATTACGATTAATCCCCAATTTTCAATTAATTCCAAATCGGTAACTTAACTGATCTTCCCCATTCTCGATTTTTACCACACTGCCCTCAAGTTATTGTATGATCTAGTTTAAGTACTTTTATGTAAATAATAAAAAAGATATTGATGTTATTATAGTTTATAATAAGATACTTCCTCCGTTTCATATTAGACTGTGGAATGAGATTTATATAGAAAATATGAATAAGTGATTTGCGAAATAGAGTTGATTTTGAAAATATAAATTTGTAGTTGAAGTGAATAGTTAAATTGAAATATATTCCTTTTTTAAGTTGATATGTAATTTAAAAGGGAAGAAGTATTAGATAAACAAATATTCTAGTTTGAGAAAAAGACTTAATGAATAACTTTATTAAAAAATTAGGCTTAGAAAAGTTTTAATTAGAACATTTAATTAGAACATTTTTCATTTTTTTGTAATATAAACATGCAAGCATGTACCAAAAAAATTAAAAGGTGAGAAGTCTCTCAAGTAGAATAACTAAAAGAAACTTGTTGATCAGGAAATACATCAATCAAAAGTCTAAATGAGGGCATATAGTTTTTGGAAATGATAATTTAAAGAGTTTTTCGCACTTCGCACCCCCTACATTATGTTATTTTTTTGATTTGGTCTCATACTTTAATTATTCACAATTTGGACCCCTCAACGTTAAACGGTGTTACAATTTGCACCCTTCCGTCAATTTGGTTTATTAACGTTAAAATATGAAGGCTATATCAGCCTTTTGCTAAGTAAAGTGGAAGTACAACAATCATGTACGTCTAGAGATTGAAGAAATCGATCATTTTCTCATGCACCTCAATTCACCTCAATTCAGTAATTCCCCCAAATTCCAAATAAACATAGAACCCTAACTCGTTTAATTACTAATTAATTCTGGTTGTAATATTAGAAAGAATCCGATGAAAGGTCGTTTAAGAGTTGTTGGTGGTGATAGTGTACTGTGGAGGGAAGTTCCGACAGAATATTGGCACGAAATAATCGAGGATGGAAAGGAATTTCTGACAATTGAAACTCCTATACTGCCTCATGGGTCCGAAATTCCATTTGTTTTGTTTTTTTTTGATATTGATTGCATGCATGATCTTGGTAATATAATATGCACATGATTTGTTTTATAATATCAACCATGTGTTCTTGAGTAATTTTATAGTATGATCAATGTGTTTATGCGGTTTTTTATAGTATGTTCCATGTGTCTATGAGTTGTTTTATTGTTTTGTTAGTTTACACATTTATATTCGTTTCATAAGGGGCAGTATTTTGTTTTCTCTCAAAAATTTTCATGAAGGGAATTTCGATGCAATACTTGCGAAATATGATGGTGGCCTGATCTCGTATTTTGATAATTGCTCTCTTAAGAATCTAAGTGTAGTAGATGTCGAGTCAATGCTTAGTGAATTAGGGTTACTGAAAGGGTCTGTAGACATTTGGTGGTGCATTCTGATGGGATGTTTGATAAGGGATTGAATCATATTGAAAACAACGATCATGTGTTAGTCATGGAAGATATGATATGTTACACTCACTATTTTACTGTGTACACCACAAGAAGGCTAATTTCTGATGGTTATTATGAAGATTTTTCATTCACCCAACTACTTTTAGATGAAAAATAGGAGAGGGTATGTTATATAATGGAATAATTGAGGATGACAGAGCATATAATAATAAGGAGGAGGTTGATGAAGGAAGAAAATAAAATAAAGATAACATCAGGTTTCAAGTGAGAGTAAAGTTGAAGTAGCAATAAAAAGGAAGAAGAAAAGGGTTCCTCCACCAAATCCCCCTGTAGGACTAAAAGGGGTAGATACAAAATGCTTAGGTAATTGTTTGCAGTCAATTATTTGTTTATGTATCATATTATTTGAAGTTTATGTAAACTGAAATGCACATGTGTGTTGTTGCAGGGCCTTTTTAAGAACACTGAGGACAACCTTGTTGTAATGGATGATGCTTATGGACCTCCTTCACGTCAACCTACTTAGGATGACAATATAAAAGGTAAAAAAAGAAAGTTATAGAGAAGGTTAAAGTCAATGTTGAACAGACAATTTCAGATATGCTTGAAGAGGTTATTGCAGATAGGGTATATAGTGGAGATGAGGTTGTTGATGAATGTGGAAAAAAGGCTGGACAGAAGAAATTATGAAAGAAAAGAGTTATAAATAAAAAGGTTGATGATGATGTCAGTTCAGAGGGGATGTTCGACAGTGATGAAGAGAGGATGGCTTTTTCCTTCTGTGATGAAGCTGAAATCCAATCAGAGTTTAATGAGAACACTGATATGAAGGACCCTAAATTCGTACTTGATAGAGTATATTTTTATATATATATTAGATGATTTTTGTCCTCATTTTTATTATGTTTTGGACTGATTTGGATATTTATTAAATTGGTTTTGGTTTTTTATTGTAGGTTACAAGGAAATTCTAGACTTGGAACGATTTGGAGCAAAAAGTCCTATTTTGGAGTGAAAATAGAACAAAAATTGTAATACTGGACAACACGGGCTGCAAATACTGTTTGGGCCGTAACTTCAGTTCTAAAAGTCCTTTTTTTATAATCATACAGTTCACGCGAAGCCCTCAGTATTCCATTTAATTCAGACACAGTCCAGTAACGAGAATCCGGTTACAGCAGCCCAGAAACTATAGTGAATAGACAGCGACAAATTTTTATTACAGAATCCTATGATGTCTAGAACTCTGATTTATAATTTGATTAGAATAATAAAATACTTCCAATATTAGAAGATGACAAATTTTATTATTAGTTTATACATATTAGACAAACGAATGAATAGTTAGGGTTTTATATACAGAGAAGAAACCAAAAATTTTCGTCTCGTGACAAGGTTGAATATTACAAGTTTTCTTATCTGATTTTATTATGTGTTCTTATTATTTCAATTATGCTTCTTTATTGTCTTAGTTTTTTTTACTCTTATGATTATTAGCGAGTAGTCGTTTCTAGGCATTAAGGGGAAGCAATGTTTGAACTATAATCTTGGCATAATCTTCACAGTAGGTCGATTTATTATGGTTAATTCTAATTGATTAGGTTTTATCATTAATTTGTGTAATTCGCCGATATCATAAATTAATTGAATACAATAGGAGTAATAGATCGAGATATTTTACTCACTAGAGGCACACATACAATTAGCATAATTGAATTTAAGAGTGGGAGCATTATTGGATTTCTAAGAGCGTTAATGCTCGGGAGAGATTAAAATTTCTTTAATTGTCTGATTAATTGAATAACCAAAAGTTGTTAATGTGTAAGCGTATTCCGAGAGTGTTAATACTCGAGAGAGATTAACAAACTCTAGTTGTGTAACCATTTTAGTGGCTTTAGCTTAGAAGTCGATTATTGTGTGAGCATGGTGGACCTAATTGCCCTAGGTTTTTAATTTTTTGTTTAAAATCTATTAGTTTAGTGTTAATTTAGTTTTAGTTTTTAGCTAGTAAAATATTATTCATAGAATTCCTTTTCTTTTGAAATAACTGAGTTGAAATTGAAAGTTGTCTCCTTGTGGATTCGACCCGTACTTGCTAGTATCTGTTAAGAATAGACACCGTGCGCTTGTGATATATATAAAATAATATATCATATTTTTGGTGCCACTGCCCGGAAGACAACTAGTTTCTATTGATTTTTAATTTGGTTATTTAGATTATTTTTATTGTCTCGTTGGAACTTTGGTTCCGAACGGGGCGAGTTTCACTATTTTTTTGGCTTTGATGATTGTTGTCAGGTTTGTAATGGATGAAGATTATAGGATTTCATACCTCTCCTCCTTAGTCGAGGCAAATACTCAAATAATTGCCTCACTGAATACTATTGAGCCCATTAATTATGTGTCCAATGAGTATCAATGAGATGTCACAAGTGGCCCATAAATCTTACAACTTTTTTTAATTTCTGGTGTACAGGGTCACTATGGTTATGAATGCTCGTACAATATCTGCAATTCTCAAAATGCTCAGTTTGGACAAATGAATTCTTTTGAAGATGGATATAGGTACAATCAATACTCTAGTACATTTGATCAAGAATGGGTGGATCAACCTAATTTCTCATACATGGATAATGGTGTTCATAATTTTACTTATCGTGGTTAACATCAATACCAACAACAATATTATGAAGAGAAACCATCACCACAACAATAACAATATCCTTCACTACAAGAAGATCTACAAATTTTTTAAACTAATGTAGATGTGCAACCTAATCATACAAGTGAGGTATCGAATTGTTAAAGAAACTGCAAAAGAGCTTTAAGGAGAGTACTGATGTGATTAAAGAACTAAAAACTGAAAGTTTGATGATAGAGGCTCAAACTGCAGAGCTGGTTAACTCTTCTACTACAAGACAACTCGACTTTTTACCATTACAACCTATCCAACTAGAAGAGGACAACTGTTAACTTTCTCCCTGTTGGTGGGTCTACTTGATCCTTCGGACTAACAACACTGAGTCTATATCCATTCTTCTCTTTAGGTCATTTTATGTTTATAATAACAAGAACTTAAGTAGTAATTCGACAACCAAATTGTGAAACTCATGTTATGGAAAAGTCTTCTAAAAGTTGATTAAGAAAATATTTTTCGAAATCTCATTTTAAAGTTTTGGAAATCAAATATTTGGTCGTCATTACTATATAAGTTACTTGCTATTTTTATGATTCACTAATAAGATATCTAATTAAAGGAATGCCCATGTACGGGTCTTTCCACTTCGGTATATTCTCTACTTCTCCTTGAACTGTTCGTATTTATTAGTCGATATAACCTTGAGGTACCGTTGTATACCATTTTGTTCATAACTCTAACCCAATGCTGACATCTGTCACTGTCTTTGATATTCTCGTCGTCGTCTTGGACGTTATACTCACGATCACTAATGCAATTTGATGTTTTATCTGCAAATAGAGTCGCACCTTCATGCTAGTCTTACCTATACCTAGGAAGGTAGATATCATTCCTCGCGCAGCGCCCGATATGTGCTAAGAATCTTCTCGCAATGGTGGTGCCTTTGCAGCTTGCAACTTTGACTCTTCATCAGCTTCCATCAACTCGTTGCCTATATAAACAGTTATGAAAAATAGGACACATGGTATCACAGGGGTATAACTGGTACAATAAAATAGGTGCAATAAAATGAATGACAATACCGGAAAGGAAAGGTGCTGATATATATAGATCAAAAGTTTTGGGTAGTACAAGCGTAAAGACGCTTCGAAAGTAAAAGCAAAAGGGTACAAAAACCTACTCACTAGTCAGCATAGCTAGTCTATAAATACAACTCAAAAGTCTACTGATATACACTACACACTACTATACATACTACATAACCATCACCACACTGCTTAGTATCTCTGGATCTCTAACTCATGGCAAGTCTGGACCTCCAATCTCCTCAAGCTCCTCTAGAACCCACTTAGCCCATTCCACTAGGAAATCAGGGGTGATGTCCTCATGTGTAGCCTCAACAATCCTCACTGCAGCTGCTTTACGAAATGCCTGGAGCCTCTCTCTGAGTCGCCTCTCACCAATCCCAAAGAGTCTCACAAATATTTTAATAATCGGTGTTGATGATGATTTGTCAATAATCGGTGTTGATGTGAATATTAATTTAGAAGAAGAGCATGCTACTAAAATTAAGATCAATGATGTTGTTGTTGAGGACAATGTGAGTGAGGATGATGAAATTATAAAATAAAGCAATACCGCGATGATGGTTCTTTCTCTTTCACTAATTGTCCCAAAATTACCATTTCCGAATCTAGAGATAGCTTATGTGGATCAGCGGTTGGGTATTGATAAATTTGCTTTCACTTTTGCCTCTATTTACAAGGCGCCTAAACTTGAGGACACGTGGTACAAGGTTGACATGAAGACACCAGTTGTTCAAAATATTTCTCAAACACTGGTTGATGATCCACTTAAAACAGCTGTTAAGTTTCAAGCAGAAGAAGAGGGAGAAGATCGAGGTATCTCTTTGATCCTTGATGTATAAGTCAAGATGCTCGACTGGCTCATGAAAATGTGAGAAGTGAAGACAAGCTGCCACCTTAGCCTCCACCTCGTGTGAATGTTAATGGAGTTTGTTCTTTTCGTGGTGCTGAGTTCTATCGTTGTTTTATCATAAATTTTTCCAAAGTTGCAGAAGCATTCACTCAAATATTTCTTATTGATGTCATATTTTATTTTTCTGATGTTTGTTTGGAGATTTTTTGGAGGATTAAAACAACTCCTAATGATGTTCTTGATAGTTTTTGTGGTGGTCAATTTATGATAGATAATGTGGATATTGCGCACTACAGTGCTTCAATCGAGGTTAGTAATCAAGTGAAAGACTCTAAAGTAGCACTTTTAGGGATGCAAACCAACGTGTTGGTAATGTAAATTTTTTGTATTATAGCTATTATAATTTATATTAGTAATATATTATTGTAATGTAAATATTTTTATAGATTTTTTATATAGCATTTTTGTATAATTTTATTTAATTTGTACTCTCTCAAGGTATCTTGATAAATTTTGTGTGAATTATTTCAGGATTGTAAGAAAAAGGAAAAAAAATTAGGCATGCAATGTATTCTCCATGTGGTGCAATTAGCACCTGAAAAAGAAGACATTTGTGACCCACTATGCAGATTTTACTATCCATGGTGTGTCCGCTCTCTGTATTTGGGAGCGGAAAATATTAAATCGGAAACACAGTGCTCTGACTTGTGGGATACGTAAAAAAATGTGATTCTCGCGGTGCGTGTCGCCACACAAACATGTAGCTGTCATGTTAAACCCCCCACGTGTAAAACACTCCCCCCTACAATTTCCCGCTGCTGAACCTGTAATAACCGAGAAAATTATGTGAATATTTTATGTTAAATAAATAAATATTTTGTGTTTATAAAAGTTAAAATGTTTATTTGCCATGATATGACATGCAGTAGTTGCTATTTGTGTTCCCGATTGGACCAGAAACTTTTTCGATTGACTGTTATGTGTTTAAAATGCATTTATACGAATCAATTTACAATCTGGATTCATGTTTATTAGCGTTTTTATCGAGGTACTCATTTTATCTCGTTTTATGTGCATTTGAATGTATCTTGTGTGTTTTCGGAGTTTTCTGTTAATTTAGGAATCGTTTTGATTTCTCAAAACTCAATGGACCAGGACCCCATCGGGACGTCAAACCGTTACAAAATTCATGTTTTTATTTTTATAGAATTATATATATTTCAAATACTCATTATTTTTGCATTTTCGAATTATTCAAATTTTTTGGGGAATTTTGACATAAATTTTATATTTATTTGCTTTTAAAATTATTCCCCAAAATTATTATTTCTGGGCTTAATTATTTTAAAGGATAAAAACACCCTAAATTCATTTTGGGATATTTAATTTCTTAAAAATATAAATAGTTGCAAAAATTTATTTTATTCATTTTTTTATCAAAAATTTAGAATATAAGAAAATTGAAGAATAAGAGTTTGGAGTGAGATTATGTTCTTGATCCTTATCCAGTGATTCCAGAAGCTACATTGATCTAGTGTTGACGCTTTAATATCGAAATTAAAGCTCTCATCGAGCTCTTTGTTTTGATATCAATTTCATTACCTCAAGGTAATCGAATCTTAAATTCGATTTTGTTCGAAATTCTCAATAATTGGGGGTTTCTGATTTGTGCTGATTTTTGGATGATTTCTATTTAAGTATTTAGCTTTAACAGGTTTATATCAATCGAATTACACAGTTTTTATTGAGGTTTAAGTCCAATTTAGGGTAAGTCGAGTTAATTTCATAAAGTTTCATTTTGTTCTTCAATTTTTTAGTTTATGATTGATTGTTTGGAAGTTTAGATGTTTGTAGTGGATTGTATTCGTCTCGAGCATCACTTTGATAGGTGATTTGTAGAGATTTGGTTGTGTTTTTGTAAATATCTGAAATTGACCAGTTTCTCAAATCAGTTTTATGTTCTTATCAGTGATTGTTAGGAGATATAGATATAGGGAATGGATTATACATAGTGTAAGCTTCATTTTCGTATGTACTACATTGAATTTGGTTCTGTTTTCTAAAATCTGAGTTTTTCGACAGAGTTGGGTTTAAGTTCGCAGGGTTTTTGAAAGATATTGCTGGGATCGACGATTCTGCTATCCATTATTGTTGTTGATGCTTCAGTTAGACTTCTCGGATGTTGCTCATCTGGTTGGACTGAGAATCGAGAACAATCCAGCCATTTTCGGCCGAAACAGGGCTCACCGGAATCGGTAGAACCCCGCCAGAAACTGGGTTAATTCCAGAATCCGGTCGTTATTCATACCAGACCCGGACCTGTTCTTGGAAACCCAGTTGGGTGACCCGAGTTCGATACATCCAAACCCAAAGCCCTTTTCCCAAAACTGTTTGTAGGTTTTATATTTAAAAATAATTTCAAAATTCTATATTGAATTTCAAAATTCATTTTAAATTCCAAAAATTATTCCAAAAATATTTTATTTTCATATTTTTGATAATCCAAATTTGATTTAATTATTTATAATTTATTTTAGTTAGTTATTTATAATTTATTTTAGTTAATTATTTATAATTGATTTAATTAATTATAATTGATTATTTTTTAATCAAGCAAAATAATTCCTAAAAATTACTTTTAAGCGTTTAAAATTTATATTTGGTTATTTAAAAACCAATTAATATTATTATTCATTGATTTATTTTTATTTAATTCTTATTTTATTCGTAATAAATGAACCGTTCATTCGTTTAATAAAAAATGAATGCGTATAGCCAGCAGTTATAAGCCAAGGTAATAGCGAGAAATTATCGAGCATACCAGGCAAGTATCTATATCTTCACTTATCGTTCAAGTGATATTTATTTTTAATCCTATTATGCATGTTTTATGTATTATTCTAAATTCAGAATAGTTTATCATTCTACTATCATATTGTTAATTATATCATACAAGTAATTCTCGAACCTCCTTATGTCATATTATAAGTACTGTTTCCCCATTCTAAGTAAACATTTTACATTTCGCTGTAAATTACTTTATACAAGTGAACTTTGAGACGAGATTAGAAAATAACTAATTGTTCTAGTTATTTCGCCATTAGTTGTGGAGATAACTCCGAACCATGTGAAATGAGGGGTTATATTGTCAAGGATGTTGTTTGATTCAGCTCCTTTGATTAAAAATATTTTATGGATTGAATGAATGCGTAAGTGATCGGGGCGGATGGTCTAGCGGAGGGCTATGTATTAATTAAATATTATGATACAACTTGTTCCATAGGCAGATATATTGTCTTTTATTTGAGTACTCATGTTTTGGGACATGTTTCTATGAATCATGATCCAGTGCTATCACACGGGCTGATCAGCATGTGATAGTACGCCCGTCGGTGAAAGATTCCAATCTAAAAATTATCATTTATTATTTATAACTTATTTAGCTTTTATAGTTGATCAAACATCACTGGTTATATCCTGTTATTCAGTAATTATCAAAATGTGGTTTATCATTTCAAGCATTCCTTTTATAATACTTGTTGAGCATTTCTTCCGCTCATACTTGTTAATTATTCTAATCTTTCAACTAAGTCAGAGCAGACTTGAGTTCCTGGTTTCATGAAGAGTTGTGTAATTGTAAATAGTTTGGTGAGTTTTCCAGGGAGACTGTTTCGGACGCTTGACTAGTATAAAGGTTTGTAATAAAATTTGAATAATTTGTAAAACTAAATAGGCTTATGGGTTATAATAATATTTGGTTTGTATTTGTGTCTATTTCATACTATAACCTTTTATCGATCCAGTTACATGCAAGGGGTAATATTTAATATTTTATTCCACTGTGTTTATTATATGATGGTTTATCGGTTAGTAGTGACTCCCAAATCTAGCCCCGGATTTGGAGGGCGTCACAGAGTGGTATCAGAGCTACAGGTTATGGTCACCGAAACACGCTTAGGGTTGTCCTAAATAAGTCATAGGAAAGATCACATAAGGTAAGCACGTGTAGTCTAGCTCTTATAGAATTAATTTTAGGTTATTGGGCTGATTTATAGCTAAGCTGATCAGGTTCCCTGTTTTGCGTGCAGCATTAGGCTTTTATGACATTGCTTTGCTATTTTGTTGGTTCCCGAGGATAGTGGGAAGTAATGAAAGAGGTTGGAAGTTTGTGTCGTAACCCTATCTTCGTTAATTTTCTTTGTGTTATTATTCTTGAGATAATAAGCAGAATTATGTGATAATCATGTCACATGTGTTAATATGGTAGCAAGTTTATGATATTTTGAAAAGAGATAATGCGTGCGAATTTTGACATGATAATGATTGCTACATATTTGACACTATGCTTGATAGATTATTATATATTGCTTGTTTTCTTACAAGAATAATGGCACCAAAGAGGAGGAATAATCCAGGAGAGGATTGTACCGAGAATCATACAGATCCAGGGATTGTCCAGATGTTGGGACTGATGCAGCAAAAGGTGTTGCATCTTACACAGCAACAACAACAGTAACAACAGCAACAGCAGTAACAGGAGCAACAAGCAGCATCACCATATGCAGTAACTTTTAAGCAATTTCAAGTTGTGAAACCATTTGACTTCGAGGGAAGTGCTGACCCCGTGGAAGCCAATGCATATGAAGATCAAGTATTTCCCGTGGAAGCTGTTTCTGGATAAGTATTTCCCGAGGTATATGAAGAACCAAATGGAGATCAAGTTTTTGAATCTTATAGAGGGTGATCTTATTGTCGCTGAATATGAGGCCAAAGTTACTAAATTGGCGAGGTTTGTGCCAGATCAGGTTGATATAGATGAAACAAAGGAAAGAAGGTTTGAACAAGGATTGAAATTTTGGATTCAAAATAGAGTGTCCATGTTTGAGTTGACTTCATAAGTGGCAGTGGTTCAGAAAGCGATGGTGATTGAAAGTAGGAGTGACACGTCTCAGAGAGAAAAGGACGAAAATAAAAGGAAAATAGAAACCTCAATAAGAGGTCAGCAGCAGGGTAATTTCCAGGACCATTTCATCGAAAGGCTAGAACATCAGGGTAATAAGAATGTGGGATTCAGAAGACCCCAATCAGGAAATGAGGGACAGGGCAACCATTTTCAGAATTCAAATTAATAGAGGTCCAATCGCCCAACAATGCCAGATTGCAAGTTTTGTGGCACAAAGCACTTTGTGACGTGCTTCAATTGTGGCAAGAAAGGATACTTTGCTAATATTTGTTAGAATCTGACCCCAAGGTTAGAATTTAGGGGTTATTTATTATAAGTGTGGAAAGCCAGGGCATATCGCCAGAAATTGCCCAACACAAGGTGTGATGAGTAACATACCAAGGATCAGAGGTGCTCCATCTCAGGGTGTGCCAAGGATTCAAGGACTGCCGGCTCAACCAAAGCCAGAACATTCAGTATGACTATGAAGGATGCTGTTCAGAGTTTCGAGATAGTTGCAGGTATGTGTGACGACTGAGAATTGTTCTACGTAATTAAGTCAATAAAGTATGATTATATTTATGTGACTATAATTATGTGACTAAGTGCTGATTAATTGTCTTTTCTGTATATTAAAATATAGGAGCGTAAGTAAAAACATTCTAATTTAAAGAGTCAGCTTAGGAACTAAGCTGTGTTGTCGGGCCGTCAGGTAGAACGGAACCCGTTCTAATAGGGATATAAAGAATATAAAATGTGAATTATGTGTGATTGAGTGAAATGAATGTTTAAATAAAGTATTTCATCCTAAGTGACGTGTCGGTCAAAAATGATAATGAGAAGCGTAATCGAAACGCTGAGCGTCGGGCCGTCAGGCTGAACGTGACCCGGTACGCGTAAAAAGGATAAAAGATTAAAAAAAGCGCAAATTCTCTAATCAGACCTGAGTTGTTATATGATCGTATATGTGTGATTGCTTGTCTGTGTGCATGACTATGTGCTCTGTGACATTTTTATGAATATAAGGGAATTGTTTGATTTAAATAAAGGTTTATTTAGCCTTCGCGAATTTTTATAAAATCATCTGAATAAGATAACTGCATGAGATTTGTTCTGTTATCTTGGTAATAATCCTGTATACATTTTAAAAATGGTGAATGGATTTATTTGATGGTCTTTGTATTTTAAATTGATTTTTATGTGGACAAATGTTAGTTTTAGCACGAACTGGCAAAAATCATATAAAATCAACCGTCTGCTCAAAAATCTATTATGAGTAATGGTTGAAAAGCTAATTTTGAGATCTACGTATTAAAATTGTCACTTGCAATAATTTTTGACTTTCCGAGAGGGATATATATTTTATAATTGATTTTTATTACATTTGAGTAAAAAAAAAGCATCAATTAGGCATAAAAGGGATTTAGTAGATTACTAAAATGCCCTTGCCTTTGATAGTTTATAAATTATTCCCCCCCCTTTTCTTTTCTTTCCCGTGCTCTCCACTCTCCGCTTCTCTTTTCTTTTTCACTCTCTTCCTCTCGGCTACTCTCTCTCTCTCTCTCTCTCTCGGCTCTCTCCATCTCTCTTCTCTCTCTCTTGCATGCAACACTCAAACCTCACTTAAACTCAAAGATATTGCTCTCTTTAGTCTCTATTTTCGGTATACATCTCAATTTCCATTTGTATGTGAGTATTTGTGTAAGTGTTTGGCGATCATCTTTATGGTAGTGTTCAAGGAAATTGATTCCTTGATACAAAACTATAAGAGTGAATTTAAGAGGATTATGTGGTTTAAAACTCAAGAGGAGACCCGTTTCAGGCTCTCTTAAGTTCGACCACCACCGGCTATGATCCAAGGAGAGCCGGTGGAGTTTTTATGATATGTTAATTTGATTTTTAAGCTTTGCATGTTTTGGTTTCTTGAAGGTTTGAAAAAGGGTTTTGTATTTTTAGAAACTCAACTATGTGATTGATAAATGGATTGCATTGACTGTTTTAAAAAGAAATTGAATGTGTGTAAATGATTTGTTGCTTAGAAAATCAAAAAAATTAAGGTTTGCATGTTGGGTTGTAATTCGGCTTTGTGTTAATTAGAAAGGAAATTAGATTTGATGACTTGATCTTAGTAAAAGCTAAGCCTAATTATTGAAAAATGTGATTGCATGTTAGTTTTAAAGAAGAACAAGTTATGCATGTCAATGTTTAGTTCTTGAGTTGTGAATCATGATTAAGCCGAACAAAAATGAGATTAGAAGAGATTAATTTGATGATTAAGAGAATGCATGTTGATTGAATGAATTGATTAAAGTTGGAGTCACTAGGTGATGCTTGGTTTTGGTGTTTAATGAATTGAATGACTAAGTAAAGGTTTAAAACAAGTTGGGAATATAATTTAACACTTTCCATGTCAAAGATTGATCCTTGCATGTATGATTATTGAAAACCCGAATGGGTCTTATGCTTAAAAAGAGAATTAAGTTGATTTTTGCTAAATATATTAGTGGCTAGTGAGAACTTGATTGCATGGTAATGATTGGATGGTGTTGTGTTCGAATTTTGATAATTAAAAGAAGGTGTTGATTTTCGATCCTATTGTGATTATGATTCGGATTTTTGATTAAAAAGGATGAAGTTTTATTGTGTAAATGACCCTTGTGATTTATATTATTTGTGTTTGATTATATGAGATTGAAATTGAGTATACGTGCTTGTATTTTATGTGTATGGCCGAATGGTATATAAGAAGAAAAGCGACTGATTTGATTCCAATACCTTGCTAAGTGATTGCATGTGAAATCCTAGGAGATATGTGATTCATTTGTGTGATTGGTTGTGTTATAGTTCGAATTAAGGAATAAAATGACATGGGAATTAAATGGTTTGTTATTAAAGAACTATAAGTGACAGTTATGGTCGCAAAAGGTTTAGTTGTGAATAAATCATGTACTCGTAAGAGTTATATTAGTGTGATTTGAGAAATAGTTAAGGTTAAGCAAGTACACGTCGATTGTTGAGGATATAAAGATATAGAGGTTACGATAAAGGAATGTGTTATATGCTATGTGCTTATGTGTATAAGCTATACTCGTACATTTGAGTCAAAAATATAATCGAGCTATCATATTGAGTGATCATTCCGGGAACGAGAGTTGAGAAACTGATTAAGGTTTTGGTTTTTATTGTAGGTTCGGAGCGTGAGGGCATTCAGGCTAGGAAATGAAATGGTATACTAGGTGGAAGTAGTTCAACCTTCAGGAAAGCAAATTCAAGCAAGTAACTCTCATATCTTGTGAAAATGATTATAGAGAGGTTGATGTTCATACCATGTAGAGTATGAAGTTTTAATTAATGAACCCTGTTAATGACTTGAGATATCCTGTTTTGATTCTGATATACTGTTATTGATAATCTTACTGATTCAACCCTTTTGTAGCCTGTTCTTTCTGTTCAAGTTATTTATTAAGCCATGAATTGTATTGAACCCTATAATTATCCTTGCGAACCTTATTTAATGATACCTTATTTCTTGATCATCCTATTGATCCCCAAACAGATGTTGATCCTTCTAACTTAAGTACCTTGTTAACCTTAAAACAGAATCCTTAAGAATTGTTCCTTGCTTATCCTTGAATCACTCCTTGAACTTTGTTTTTCTTAAAATTTGACTTAAGAATGAGTTTCGACTTGGAAGAGTCTGAATGATTTCATATTTTTGGTAATGATAAAATGGATTTTAGAAAACCTATTTGTTTTTCCAACACAAGGTTTTCCAAACGAATTCTTGATGGATTGGATTGGGACGTAAGAGGCTAGTGGGACTAGTCCAGTCATGGTAAGAGGCTAGCGGGGATAGTCCAACTTAAGGCTGAAATTATGCCGATTGGTACCTTAAAGACCGGATGGAGGTTGGTACGGGCTGATCACTCGTATTATAATGAAATGGAAAGATAAAGTGATCCAATCAAGGGTTCTAAATGATTATTTAAAAGGGAACTGATACTTTTTGTTCAGTAAATTGATTCTTTAAAATGAAAATGGTTTATATTATTTTGAAAAGAGTTGATTATGTTAATGTGAAGCTTAAAGCTCGAGAACCCTGATTCTTAAATCTGTTGATCATATGATTGATTCCATATAATGAAATACTGTTGCTTTCCTCTGTTTGAAAGATCTATTCTGATCCTTTAATGATTTGTGATGAATGTCGGCTTTCGTCCTACATTGAGCCATATTCCTTAAAAGCTCCAAATTGTTCCTTCAAAACCTTTCCTTAACCCAAAAGCTGGAAATTTGCCACCTACAACAAATAAAGTAGAATGCCCTGAGTTTGGTAAAGTATATTGTGGATTTGATATCGTAGAACTGCTTTATAGTTAATTGTTGAGTTTTATACTCATATGTTTTGTTTTATTCCAACCATGGCAGTTAAGCAAGAAGATGGCCAAGCTTAGGCGCTCTGCTCGTAAGAGCATACCTGGTGGGCCCTATCGTGTTGAGGGCTTCCGGTTGCCAGAGCAGGTAGTGGTATTTTTTGAGTGAGCACGCGCTTAGAAGGAAATATGTAAAGATACAATGGGTTATCTGTCGGTTCCCAGCCGAAATCGATATTGTTTATCTAATAATATTTTGGGGTTGTAAGTTATATTTTGTGATTGGTAGTTGTAGTCTTGTCTCATACTTTATCCTGTTGATCCTGTTAGTAGTTAATCGGGGTTTATGTTTATTTAATTATTAGATTAAAGGTGTGTGAGTCCTCATTTCCTTACCCCGAGATTGAAGGTGTCACAAGTATGCTTCCAGTAAACTCCATTGGTGCTAAAGTTTTAATTGATTCTGGAGCTACGAGGTCATTTATTTTTTAATATTTTTTCGATAAACTACATTCTGAAGTTGAATTGTTAGAACAAGCATTAATGATAGAACTAGCTAATAAGAATCAAGTTCTCGTCGACTGAGTGTGCCCGAGATGTGATATCGAGATAGCGGGACATCATTTTTATGCCAACTTAATACCTTTTAAGTTAAGAGAATTTGATGTTATCTTAGGAATAGATTGTTTGTCAGAGAATAATGCTCAAATTGATTGTAAGAATAGAAAAGTGAGACTTCAGATATTGGATAGTAAGAAGAAGGTGATATTTCGAGGAAGTAAGCAGAAAAGAAGTTCGTAATGATAGATCAAGTGAAAAAGTTATTGCGTCAGAATTGTGAGGGGTATTTAGCCCATGTGATAGATACCAGTAAAGAAGTTCCTGTGCTCGAAGCAATTCATTTATCAATGAGTTCCCAGATGTCTTTCCAGATGATCTTTCAGGATTACCTCCCAACAGAGAAATTGAGTTTGTGATTGATTTAGCACTTGGAGCAGAACAAGTCTTTAAAGATCTACATCGAATGACACCAGTGGAAATAAAGGAGTTGGCAACTCAGTTTCAAGATCTCCTGGGGAAAGGAGTTATAGATCCAGTGTATCCCCGTGGGGTGCACCAGTGTTATTTATCAAGAAGAAAGATGGAAGTATGCGGCTGTGTATTGATTATCGAGAATTGAACAAGCTGACCATGAAGAATAAGTATCAGTTACTAGGGATTGATGATTTGTTTAATTAAATGAAAAGCGCTATATGGATACCATAAAATCTGGATACCATAAAATGAAGAATAAGCCAGAAGACATTCTGAAGACAGTATTCAGAACCAGATATGGACATTATGAGTTTTTGGTAATGGCACTTGGATTAAAAAATGCACCGGCAGCTTTCATGGATCTAATGAATCGAGTATTCAAGAAGTATTTAGATAAATGCGTGATTGTGTTCATACACGACATTCTGATCTATTCCAAGATGGAAGAAGAGCATACAGAGCAGAGTATAGTTCTGTAGATACCGCGACATGAGAAATTGTACGCAAAGTTTTCCAAGTGTAAATTTTGGTTAAAAAAAGTATGATTTCTTGGGCACGTGAATTGTAATAAAGGAGTAGAAGTGGATCATCAAAGATTGAAGCTATAATAAACTGAGAAAGGCCAAAAATACCAACATAAGTAAGAAGTTTCAAGGGATTGTCAGGTTACTACCAGAAGGTTTGTGCAAGATTTTGTGAAGATAGCTACGCCATTCACAAAGCTCACCATAAAGAACCAGAAATTTGAATGGAACGAGAAGTACAAGAAGATTTTCCAGGAATTAAAGAATATATTAGTATCTTCCCCAGTGCTAGTCTTACTAGATTATCAAGGTAAGTTTGTGATCTACAGTGATGCGTCATACAAAGGATTGTGATGTGTTTTGATGCAGCATGATAAAGGGATATCCTACGCTTCAAGACAACTGAATCCACATGAAGAGAAGTATCCAACTCATGATCTTGAATTGGCGGCTATAGTGTTTGCATTGAAGATATGGAGGCATTATCTTTATGGTGAGAAGTGTGAGATCTACACTGACCACAAAAAGTTTAAAGTATATCTTCACCTAGAAAGAGCTGAACATGAGGCAGAGAAGATGGCTTGAATTAATCAAGGATTATGATTTTACCATCAACTATCATTCAGGGAAAGCAAATGTGGTGGCAGACGCCCTAAGCAGAAAAGAAATGTTAAATATGATCACTTCATCTGAACCTAGAAAGAGGTCTCCTTTCCTCTCTCTCTCTCTCTCTTTGTCTTCTTCTCGCCACCGCTTTTATCGTTCATCCTACCCTGTTCCGCTTACAGATTCTGTTACAAGTATCTAAGCATCCATTAGTTAAGGGGGTTGGGGCGCGAAGCGGAAACCGCTGAACCGGGGATCAAAGTTCTGTTAATTGATCAATCTCAAATAGGTAAAAAAACCTAATCAAGAAGGGGTTAGCAGAGCTCGAAAGGGGTAGCTGGTCGTTGGCTAGGAGCTCTGGCCGGCAACGAAACTCAAGCTTCATACTGGTCCACTCGTAACTTACACGTCCAAGTTCCAACTTGATGTTGATAAGAAAAAAGAAAATCCCATAAGAAGAGGACTTTCAACTATTCTAACAAAAAGAGGCAATTCCAATGCTTCATAGATAACCCCCTGTGTCTCATTCTCGTCTAACTCCCTGGGAGATGAAAAGGCCCTTATTAATGTAATGATTAAACAATAAAAGTGTGTTTGCCACGACTACGAGCTGCCAGCGCGCCTTTCTTTGAGTCGCCCACACTGGGGTTGAGAACTAGTTCAAAAGTAGAAGGTGGTCCAAAGAACGAGCTACCATGAGTTTTCGAACGACGCTTTTCCCATTTTTGAACATCACTGAGGGAGGAACTGAACTGTCTCACGACATTCTAAACCCAACAAGTCAAGTGCATCTAACTCAAAAGAGCTGAACATGAGGCAGAGAAGATGGCTTAAATTAATAAAGGATTATGATTGTACTATCAACTATCATCCAGGGAAAGCAAATATGGTGGCAGATGCTCTAAGAAGAAAAGAAAGGCTAAATATGATCACTTCATCTTAGGAAGTGATCAAGGAATTTGAGAAGCGTGAAATAGAGGTATGTATTTCAAGTATGTCTACAGATATGTTGTAGACAATGTCTTTTCAACCTGAATTGTTGGACAAGATAAGAAGATGTCAGGAAGAAGTAATGATCCATAAACAAGATGATTTATTATGGTTAATTCTAATTGATTAGGTTTTATCATTAATTTGTGTAATCGGCCGATATCATAAATTAATTGAATACAATAGGAGTAATAGATCGAGATATTTTACTCACTAGAGGCACACATACAATTAGCATAATTGAATTTAAGAGTGGGAGCATTATTGGATTTCTAAGAGCGTTAATGCTCGGGAGAGATTAAAATTTCTTTAATTGTCTGATTAATTGAATAACCAAAAGTTGTTAATGTGTAAGCGTATTCCGAGAGTGTTAATACTCGAGAGAGATTAACAAACTCTAGTTGTGTAACCATTTTAGTGGCTTTAGCTTAGAAGTCGATTATTGTGTGAGCATGGTGGACCTAATTGCCCTAGGTTTTTAATTTTTTGTTTAAAATCTATTAGTTTAGTGTTAATTTAGTTTTAGTTTTTAGCTAGTAAAATATTATTCACAGAATTCCTTTTCTTTTGAAATAACTGAGTTGAAATTGAAACCTGCCTCCTTGTGGATTCGACCCGTACTTGCTAGTATCTGTTAAGAATAGACACCGTGCGCTTGTGATATATATAAAATAATATATCATATTTTTGGTGCCACTGCCCGGAAGACAACTAGTTTCTATTGATTTTTAATTTGGTTATTTAGATTATTTTTATTGTCTCGTTGGAACTTTGGTTCCGAACGGGGCGAGTTTCACTATTTTTTTGGCTTTGATGATTGTTGTCAGGTTTGTAATGGATGAAGATTATAGGATTTCATACCTCTCCTCCTTAGTCGAGGCAAATACTCAAATAATTGCCTCACTGAATACTATTGAGCCCATTAATTATGTGTCCAATGAGTATCAATGAGATGTCACAAGTGGCCCATAAATCTTAAAACTTTTTTTAATTTCTGGTGTACAAGGTCACTATGGTTATGAATGCTCGTACAATATCTGCAATTCTTAAAATGCTCAGTTTGGACAAATGAATTCTTTTGAAGATGGATATAGGTACAATTAATACTCTAGTACATTTGATCAAGAATGGGTGGATCAACTTAATTTCTCATACATAGATAATGGTGTTCATAATTTTACTTATCATGGTTAACATCAATACCAACAACAATATTATGAAGAGCAACCATCATCACAACAATAACAATATCCTTCACTACAAGAAGATCTACAAATTTTTCAAACTAATGTAGATGTGCAACCTAATCATACAAGTGAGGTATCGAATTGTTAAAGAAACTGCAAAAGAGCTTTAAGGAGAGTACTGATGCGATTAAAGAACTAAAAACTGAAAGTTTGATGATAGAGGCTCAAACTGCAGAGCTGGTTAACTCTTCTACTACAAGATAACTCGACTTTTTACCATTACAACCTATCCAACTAGAAGAGGACAACTCTTAACTTTCTCCCTGTTGGTGGGTCTACTTGATCCTTCGGACTAACAACATTGAGTCTATATCCATTCTTCTCTTTAGGTCATTTTATGTTTATAATAACAAGAATTTAAGTAGTAATTCGACAACCAAATTGTGAAACTCATGTTATGGAAAAGTCTTCTAAAAGTTGATTAAGAAAATCTTTTTCGAAATCTCATTTTAAAGTTTTGGAAATCAAATATTTGGTCGTCATTACTATATAAGTTACTTGCTATTTTTATGATTCACTAATAAGATATCTAATTAAAGGAATGCCCATGTACGGGTCTTTCCACTTCGGTATATTCTCTACTTCTCCTTGAACTGTTCGTATTTATTAGTCGATATAACCTTGAGGTACCGTTGTATACCATTTTGTTCATAACTCTAACCCAATGCTGACATCTGTCACCGTCTTTGATATTCTCGTCGTCGTCTTGGACGTTATACTCACGATCACTAATGCAATTTGATGTTTTATCTGCAAATAGAGTCGCACCTTCATTCTAGTCTTACCTATACCTAGGAAGGTAGATATCATTCCTCGCGCAGCGCCCGATATGTGCTAAGAATCTTCTCGCAATGGTGGTGCCTTTGCAGCTTGCAACTTTGACTCTTCATCAGCTTCCATCAACTCGTTGCCTATATAAATAGTTATGAAAAATAGGACACATGGTATCACAGGGGTATAACCGGTGCAATAAAATAGGTGCAATAAAATGAATGACAATACCGGAAAAGAAAGGTGCTGATATATATAGATCAAAAGTTTTGGGTAGTACAAGCGTAAAGACGCTTCGAAAGTAAAAGCAAAAGGGTACAAAAACCTACTCACTAGTCAGCATAGTTAGTCTATAAATACAACTCAAAAGTCTACTGATACACACTACACACTACTATACATACTACATAACCATCACCACACTGCTCAGTATCTCTGGATCTCTAACTCATGGCAAGTCTGGACCTCCAATCTCCTCAAGCTCCTCTAGAACCCACTTAGCCCATTCCACTAGGAAATCAGGGGTGATGTCCTCATGTGTAGCCTCAACAATCCTCACTGCAGCTGCTTTACGAAACGCCTGGAGCCTCTCTCTGAGTCGCCTCTCACCAATCCCAAAGAGTCTCACAAATATTTCAATAATCGGTGTTGATGATGATTTGTCAATAATCGGTGTTGATGTGAATATTAATTTAGAAGAAGAGCATGCTACTAAAATTAAGATCAATGATGTTGTTGTTGAGGACAATGTGAGTGAGGATGATGAAATTATAAAATAAAGCAATACCGCGATGATGGTTCTTTCTCTTTCACTAATTGTCCCAAAATTACCATTTCTGAATCTAGAGATAGCTTATGTGGATCAGCGGTTGGGTATTGATAAATTTGCTTTCACTTTTGCCTCTATTTATAAGGCGCCTAAACTTGAGGACACGTGGTACAAGGTTGACATGAAGACACCAGTTGTTCAAAATATTTCTCAAACACTGGTTGATGATCCACTTAAAACAGCTGTTAAGTTTCAAGCAGAAGAAGAGGGAGAAGATCGAGGTATCTCTTTGATCCTTGATGTATAAGTCAAGATGCTCGACTGGCTCATGAAAATGTGAGAAGTGAAGACAAGCTGCCACCTTAGCCTCCACCTCGTGTGAATGTTAATGGAGTTTGTTCTTTTCGTGGTGCTGAGTTCTATCGTTGTTTTATCATAAATTTTTCCAAAGTTGCAGAAGCATTCACTCAAATATTTCTTATTGATGTCATATTTTATTTTTCTGATGTTTGTTTGGAGATTTTTTGGAGGATTAAAACAACTCCTAATGATGTTCTTGATAGTTTTTGTGGTGGTCAATTTATGATAGATAATGTGGATATTGCGCACTACAGTGCTTCAATCGAGGTTAGTAATCAAGTGAAAGACTCTAAAGTAGCACTTTTAGGGATGCAAACCAACGTGTTGGTAATGTAAATTGTTTGTATTATAGCTATTATAATTTGTATTAGTAATATATTATTGTAATGTAAATATTTTTATAGATTTTTTATATAGCATTTTTGTATAATTTTATTTAATTTGTACTCTCTCAAGGTATCTTGATAAATTTTGTGTGAATTATTTCAGGATTGTAAGAAAAAGGAAAAAAATTAGGCATGCAATGTATTCTCCATGTGGTGCAATTAGCACCTGAAAAAGAAGACATTTGTGACCCACTATGCAGATTTTACTATCCATGGTGTGTCCGCTCTCTGTATTTGGGAGCGGAAAATATTAAATCGGAAACACAGTGCTCTGACTTGTGGGACACGTAAAAAAATGTGATTCTCGCGGTGCGTGTCGCCACACAAACATGTACCTGTCATGTTAAACCCCCCACGTGTAAAACACTCCCCCTACAATTTCCCGCTGCTGAACCTGTAATAACCGAGAAAATTATGTGAATATTTTATGTTAAATAAATAAATATTTTGTGTTTATAAAAGTTAAAATGTTTATTTGCCATGATATGACATGCAGTAGTTGCTATTTGTGTTCCCGATTGGACCAGAAATTTTTTCGATTGACTGTTATGTGTTTAAAATGCATTTATACGAATCAATTTACAATCTGGATTCATGTTTATTAGCGTTTTTATCGAGGTACTCATTTTATCTCGTTTTATGTGCATTTGAATGTATCTTGTGTGTTTTCGGAGTTTTCTGTTAATTTAGGAATCGTTTTGATTTCTCAAAACTCAATGGACCGGGACCCCATCGGGACGTCAAACCGTTACAAAATTCATGTTTTTATTTTTATAGAATTATATATATTTCAAATACTCATTATTTTTGCATTTTTGAATTATTCAAATTTTTTGGGGAATTTTGACATAAATTTTATATTTATTTGCTTTTAAAATTATTCCCCAAAATTATTATTTCTGGGCTTAATTATTTTAAAGGATAAAAACACCCTAAATTCATTTTGGGATATTTAATTTTTTAAAAATATAAATAGTTGCAAAAATTTATTTTATTCATTTTTTTATCAAAAATTTAGAATATAAGAAAATTGAAGAATAAGAGTTTGGAGTGAGATTATGTTCTTGATCCTTATCCAGTGATTCCAGAAGCTACATTGATCTAGTGTTGACGCTTTAATATCGAAATTAAAGCTCTCATCGAGCTCTTTGTTTTGATATCAATTTCATTACCTCAAGGTAATCGAATCTTAAATTCGATTTTGTTCGAAATTCTCAATAATTGGGGGTTTCTGATTTGTGCTGATTTTTGGATGATTTCTATTTAAGTATTTAGCTTTAACAGGTTTATATCAATCGAATTACACAATTTTTATTGAGGTTTAAGTCCAATTTAGCGTAAGTCGAGTTAATTTCATAAATTTTCATTTTGTTCTTCAATTTTTTAGTTTATGATTGATTGTTTGGAAGTTTAGATGTTTGTAGTGGATTGTATTCGTCTCGAGCATCACTTTGATAGGTGATTTGTAGAGATTTGGTTGTGTTTTTGTAAATATCTGAAATTGACCAGTTTCTCAAATCAGTTTTATGTTCTTATCAGTGATTGTTAGGAGATATAGATATAGGGAATGGATTATACATAGTGTAAGCTTCATTTTCGTATGTACTACATTGAATTTGGTTCTGTTTTCTAAAATCTGAGTTTTTCGACAGAGTTGGGTTTAAGTTCGCAGGGTTTTTGAAAGATATTGCTGGGATCGACGATTCTGGTATCCATTATTGTTGTTGATGCTTCAGTTAGACTTCTCGGATGTTGCTCATCTGGTTTGGACTGAGAATCGAGAACAATCCAGCCATTTTCGGCCGAAACAGGGCTCACCGGAATCGGTAGAACCCCGCCAGAAACTGGGTTAATTCCAGAATCCGGTCGTTATTCATACCAGACCCGGACCTGTTCTTGGCAACCCAGTTGGGTGACCCGAGTTCGATACATCCAAACCCAAAGCCCTTTTCCCAAAACTGTTTGTAGGTTTTATATTTAAAAATAATTTCAAAATTCTATATTGAATTTCAAAATTCATTTTAATTTCCAAAATCTTATTTTAAATTCCAAAAATTATTCCAAAAATATTTTATTTTCATATTTTCGATAATCCAAATTTGATTTAATTATTTATAATTTATTTTAGTTAGTTATTTATAATTTATTTTAGGTAATTATTTATAATTGATTTAATTAATTATAATTGATTATTTTTTAATCAAGCAAAATAATTCCTAAAAATTACTTTTAAGCGTTTAAAATTTATATTTGGTTATTTAAAAACCAATTAATATTATTATTCATTGATTTATTTTTATTTAATTCTTATTTTATTCGTAATAAATGAACCGTTCATTCGTTTAATAAAAAATGAATGCGTATAGCCAGCAGTTATAAGCCAAGGTAATAGCGAGAAATTATCGAGCATACCAGGCAAGTATCTATATCTTCACTTATCGTTCAAGTGATATTTATTTTTAATCCTATTATGCATGTTTTATGTATTATTCTAAATTCAGAATAGTTTATCATTCTACTATCATATTGTTAATTATATCATACAAGTAATTCTCGAACCTCCTTATGTTATATTATAAGTACTGTTTCCCCATTCTAAGTAAACATTTTACATTTCGCTGTAAATTACTTTATATAAGTGAACTTTGAGACGAGATTAGAAAATAACTAATTGTTCTAGTTATTTCGCCATTAGTTGTGGAGATAACTCCGGACCATGTGAAATGAGGGGTTATATTGTCAAGGATGTTGTTTGATTCAGCTCCTTTGATTAAAAATATTTTATGGATTGAATGAATGCGTAAGTGACCGGGGCGGATGGTCTAGCGGAGGGCTATGTATTAATTAAATATTATGATACAACTTGTTCCATAGGCAGATATATTGTCTTTTATTTGAGTACTCATGTTTTGGGACATGTTTCTATGAATCATGATCCAGTGCTATCACACGGGCTGATCAGCATGTGATAGTACGCCCGTCGGTGAAAGATTCCAATCTAAAAATTATCATTTATTATTTATAACTTATTTAGCTTTTATAGTTGATCAAACATCACTGGTTATATCCTGTTATTCAGTAATTATCAAAATGTGGTTTATCATTTCAAGCATTCCTTTTATAATACTTGTTGAGCATTTCTTCCGCTCATACTTGTTAATTATTCTAATCTTTCAACTAAGTCAGAGCAGACTTGAGTTCCTGGTTTCATGAAGAGTTGTGTAATTGTAAATAGTTTGGTGAGTTTTCCAGGGAGACTGTTTCGGACGCTTGACTAGTATAAAGGTTTGTAATAAAATTTGAATAATTTGTAAAACTAAATAGGCTTATGGGTTATAATAATATTTGGTTTGTATTTGTGTCTATTTCATACTATAACCTTTTATCGATCCAGTTACATGCAAGGGGTAATATTTAATATTTTATTCCACTGTGTTTATTATATGATGGTTTATCGGTTAGTAGTGACTCCCAAATCTAGCCCCGGATTTGGAGGGCGTCACAGAGTGGTATCAGAGCTACAGGTTATGGTCACCGAAACACGCTTAGGGTTGTCCTAAATAAGTCATAGGAAAGATCACATAAGGTAAGCACGTGTAGTCTAGCTCTTATAGAATTAATTTTAGGTTATTGGGCTGATTTATAGCTAAGCTGATCAGGTTCCCTGTTTTGCATGCAGCATTAGGCTTTTATGACATTGCTTTGCTATTTTGTTGGTTCCCGAGGATAGTGGGAAGTAATGAAAGAGGTTGGAAGTTTGTGTTGCAACCCTATCTTCGTTAATTTTCTTTGTGTTATTATTCTTGAGATAATAAGCAGAATTATGTGATAATCATGTCACATGTGTTAATATGGTAGCAAGTTTATGAAATTTTGAAAAGAGATAATGCGTGCGAATTTTGACATGATAATGATTGCTACATATTTGACACTATGCTTGATAGATTATTATATATTGCTTGTTTTCTTACAAGAATAATGGCACCAAAGAGGAGGAATAATCCAGGAGAGGATTGTACCGAGAATCATACAGATCCAGGGATTGTCCAGATGTTGGGACTGATGCAGCAAAAGGTGTTGCATCTTACACAGCAACAACAACAGTAACAACAGCAACAGCAGTAACAGGAGCAACAAGCAACATCACCACATGCAGTAACTTTTAAGCAATTTCAAGTTGTGAAACCATTTGACTTCGAGGGAAGTGCTGACCCCGTGGAAGCCAATGCATATGAAGATCAAGTATTTCCCGTGGAAGCTGTTTCTGGATAAGTATTTCCCGAGGTATATGAAGAACCAAATGGAGATCAAGTTTTTGAATCTTATAGAGGGTGATCTTATTGTCGCTGAATATGAGGCCAAAGTTACTAAATTGGCGAGGTTTGTGCCAGATCAGGTTGATATAGATGAAACAAAGGAAAGAAGGTTTGAACAAGGACTGAAATTTTGGATTCAAAATAGAGTGTCCATGTTTGAGTTGACTTCATATGTGGCAGTGGTTCAGAAAGCGATGGTGATTGAAAGTAGGAGTGACACGTCTCAGAGAGAAAAGGACGAAAATAAAAGGAAAATAGAAACCTCAATAAGAGGTCAGCAGCAGGGTAATAAGAATGTGGGATTCAGAAGACCCCAATCAGGAAATGAGGGATAGGGCAACCATTTTCAGAATTCAAATTAATAGAGGTCCAATCGCCCAACAATGCCAGATTGCAAGTTTTGTGGCACAAAGCACTTTGTGACGTGCTTCAATTGTGGCAAGAAAGGATACTTTGCTAATATTTGTCAGAATCTGACCCCAAGGTTAGAATTTAGGGGTTATTTATTATAAGTGTGGAAAGCTAGGGCATATCGCCAGAAATTGCCCAACACAAGGTGTGATGAGTAACATACCAAGGATCAGAGGTGCTCCATCTCAGGGTGTGCCAAGGATTCAAGGACTGCCAGCTCAACCAAAGCCAGAACATTCAGTATGACTATGAAGGATGCTGTTCAGAGTTTCGAGATAGTTGCAGGTATGTGTGACGACTGAGAATTGTTCTACGTAATAAAGTCAATATAGTATGATTATAATTATGTGACTATAATTATGTGACTAAGTGCTGATTAATTGTCTTTTCTGTATATTAAAATATAGGAGCGTAAGTAAAAACATTCCAATTTAAAGAGTCAGCTTAGGAACTAAGCTGTGTTGTCGGGCCGTCAGGTAGAACGGAACCCGTTCTAATAGGGATATAAAGAATATAAAATGTGAATTATGTGTGATTGAGTGAAATGAATGTTTAAATAAAGTATTTCATCCTAAGTGACGTGTCGGTCAAAAATGATAATGAGAAGCGTAATCGAAACGCTGAGCGTCGGGCCGTCAGGCTGAACGTGACCCGGTACGCGTAAAAAGGATAAAAGATTAAAAAAAGCGCAAATTCTCTAATCAGACCTGATTTATTATGTGATCGTATATGTGTGATTTCTTGTCTGTGTGCATGACTATGTGCTCTGTGACATTTTTATGAATATAAGGGAATTGTTTGATTTAAATAAAGGTTTATTTAGCCTTCGCGAATTTTTATAAAATCATCTGAATAAGATAACTGCATGAGATTTGTTCTGTTATCTTGGTAATAATCCTGTATACATTTTAAAAATGGTGAATGGATTTATTTGATGGTCTTTGTATTTTAAATTGATTTTTATGTGGACAAATGTTAGTTTTAGCACGAACTGGCGAAAATCATATAAAATCAACCGTCTGCTCAAAAATCTATTATGAGTAATGTTTGAAAAGCTAATTTTGAGATCTACGTATTAAAATTGTCACTTGCAATAATTTTTGACTTTTCGAGAGGGATATATATTTTATAATTGATTTTTATTACATTTGAGTAAAAAAAAAGCATCAATTAGGCATAAAAGGGATTTAGTAGATTACTAAAATGCCCTTGCCTTTGATAGTTTATAAATTATTCCCCCCCTTTTCTTTTCTTTCCCGTGCTCTCCACTCTCCGCTTCTCTTTTCTTTTTCACTCTCTTCCTCTCGGCTACTCTCTCTCTCTCTCTCTCTCTCTCTCTCTCGGCTCTCTCCATCTCTCTTCTCTCTCTCTTGCATGCAACACTCAAACCTCACTTAAACTCAAAGATATTGCTCTCTTTAGTCTCTATTTTCGGTATACATCTCAATTTCCATTTGTATGTGAGTATTTGTGTAAGTGTTTGGCGATCATCTTTATGGTAGTGTTCAAGGAAATTGATTCCTTGATACAAAACTATAAGAGTGAATTCAAGAGGATTATGTGGTTTAAAACTCAAGAGGAGACCCGTTTCAGGCTCTCTTAAGTTCGACCACCACCGGCTATGATCCAAGGAGAGCCGGTGGAGTTTTTATGATATGTTAATTTGATTTTTAAGCTTTGCATGTTTTGGTTTCTTGAAGGTTTGAAAAAGGGTTTTGTATTTTTAGAAACTCAACTATGTGATTGATAAATGGATTGCATTGACTGTTTTAAAAAGAAATTGAATGTGTGTAAATGATTTGTTGCTTAGAAAATCAAAAAAATTAAGGTTTGCATGTTGGGTTGTAATTCGGCTTTGTGTTAATTAGAAAGGAAATTAGATTTGATGACTTGATCTTAGTAAAAGCTAAGCCTAATTATTGAAAAATGTGATTGCATGTTAGTTTTAAAGAAGAACAAGTTATGCATGTCAATGTTTAGTTCTTGAGTTGTGAATCATGATTAAGCCGAATAAAAATGAGATTAGAAGAGATTAATTTGATGATTAAGAGAATGCATGTTGATTGAATGAATTGATTAAAGTTGGAGTCACTAGGTGATGCTTGGTTTTGGTGTTTAATGAATTGAATGACTAAGTAAAGGTTTAAAACAAGTTGGGAATGTAATTTAACACTTTGCATGTCAAAGATTGATCCTTGCATGTATGATTATTGAAAAACCCGAATGGGTCTTATGCTTAAAAAGAGAATTAAGTTGATTTTTGCTAAATATATTAGTGGCTAGTGAGAACTTGATTGCATGGTAATGATTGGATGGTGTTGTGTTCGATTTTTGATAATTAAAAGAAGGTGTTGATTTTCGATCCTATTGTGATTATGATTCGGATTTTTGATTAAAAAGGATGAAGTTTAATTGTGTAAATGACCCTTGTGATTTATATTATTTGTGTTTGATTATATGAGATTGAAATTGAGTATACGTGCTTGTATTTTATGTGTATGGCCGAATGGTATATAAGAAGAAAAGCGACTGATTTGATTCCAATACCTTGCTAAGTGATTGCATGTGAAATCCTAGGAGATATATGATTCATTTGTGTGATTGGTTGTGTTATAGTTCGAATTAAGGAATAAAATGACATGGGAATTAAATGGTTTGTTATTAAAGAACTATAAGTGACAGTTATGGTCGCAAAAGGTTTAGTTGTGAATAAATCATGTACTCGTAAGAGTTATATTATTGTGATTTGAGAAATAGTTAAGGTTAAGCAAGTACACGTCGATTGTTGAGGATATAAAGATATAGAGGTTACGATAAAGGAATGTGTTATATGCTATGTGCTTATGTGTATAAGCTATACTCGTACATTTGAGTCAAAAATATAATCGAGCTATCATATTGAGTGATCATTCCGGGAACGAGAGTTGAGAAACTGATTAAGGTTTTGGTTTTTATTGTAGGTTCGGAGCGTGAGGGCATTCAGGCTAGGAAATGAAATGGTATACTAGGTGGAAGTAGTTCAACCTTCAGGAAAGCAAATTCAAGCAAGTAACTCTCATATCTTGTGAAAATGATTATAGAGAGGTTGATGTTCATACCATGTAGAGTATGAAGTTTTAATTAATGAACCCTGTTAATGACTTGAGATATCCTGTTTTGATTCTGATATACTGTTATTGATAATCTTACTGATTCAACCCTTTTGTAGCCTGTTCTTTCTGTTCAAGTTATTTATTAAGCCATGAATTATATTGAACCCTATAATTATCCTTGCGAACCTTATTTAATGATACCTTATTTCTTGATCATCCTATTGATCCCCAAACAGATGTTGATCCTTCTAACTTAAGTACCTTGTTAACCTTAAAACAGAATCTTTAAGAATTGTTCCTTGCTTATCCTTGAATCACTCCTTGAACTTTGTTTTTCTTAAAATTTGACTTAAGAATGAGTTTCGACTCGGAAGAGTCTGAATGATTTCATATTTTTGGTAATGATAAAATGGATTTTAGAAAACCTATTTGTTTTTCCAACACAAGGTTTTCCAAACGAATTCTTGATGGATTGGATTGGGACGTAAGAGGCTAGTGGGACTAGTCCAGTCATGGTAAGAGGCTAGCGGGGATAGTCCAACTTAAGGCTGAAATTATGCCGATTGGTACCTTAAAGACCGGATGGAGGTTGGTACGGGCTGATCACTCATATTATAATGAAATGGAAAGATAAAGTGATCCAATCAAGGGTTCTAAATGATTATTTAAAAGGGAACTGAAACTTTTTGTTCAGTAAATTGATTCTTTAAAATGAAAATGGTTTATATTATTTTGAAAAGAGTTGATTATGTTAATGTGAAGCTTAAAGCTCGAGAACCCTGATTCTTAAATCTGTTGATCATATGATTGATTCCATATAATGAAATACTGTTGCTTTCCTCTGTTTGAAAGATCTATTCTGATCCTTTAATGATTTGTGATGAATGTCGGCTTTCGTCCTACATTGAGCCATGTTCCTTAAAAGCTCCAAATTGTTCCTTCAAAACCTTTCCTTAACCCAAAAGCTGGAAATTTGCCACCTAGAACAAATAAAGTAGAATGCCCTGAGTTTGGTAAAGTATATTGTGGATTTGATATCGTAGAACTGCTTTATAGTTAATTGTTGAGTTTTATACTCATATGTTTTGTTTTATTCCAACCATGGCAGTTAAGCAAGAAGATGGCCAAGCTTAGGCGCTCTGCTCGTAAGAGCATACCTGGTGGGCCCTATCGTGTTAAGGGCTTCCGATTGCCAGAGCAGGTAGTGGTATTTTTTGAGTGAGCACGCGCTTAGAAGGAAATCTGTAAAGATATAATGGGTTATCTGTCGGTTCCCAGCCGGAATCGATATTATTTATCTAATAATATTTTGGGGTGGTAAGTTATATTTTGTGATTGGTAGTTGTAGTCTTGTCTCATACTTTATCCTGTTGATCCTGTTAGTAGTTAATCGGGGTTTATGTTTATTTAATTATTAGATTAAAGGTGTGTGAGTCCTCATTTCCTTACCCCGAGATTGAGGGTGTCACAAGTATGCTTCCAGTAAACTCCATTGGTGCTAAAGTTTTAATTGATTCTGGAGCTACGAGGTCATTTATTTTTTAATATTTTGTCGATAAACTACATTCTGAAGTTGAATTGTTAGAACAAGCATTAATGATAGAACTAGCTAATAAGAATCAAGTTCTCGTCGACCGAGTGTGCCCAAGATGTGATATCGAGATAGCGGGACATCATTTTTATGCCAACTTAATACCTTTTAAGTTAAGAGAATTTGATGTTATCTTAGGAATAGATTGTTTGTCAGAGAATAATGCTCAAATTGATTGTAAGAATAGAAAAGTGAGACTTCAGATATTGGATAGTAAGAAGAAGGTGATATTTCGAGGAAGTAAGCAGAAAAGAAGTTCGTAATGATAGATCAAGTGAAAAAGTTATTGCGTCAGAATTGTGAGGGGTATTTAGCCCATGTGATAGATACCAGTAAAGAAGTTCCTGTGCTCGAAGCAATTCATTTATCAATGAGTTCCCAGATGTCTTTCCAGATGATCTTTCAGGATTACCTCCCAACAGAGAAATTGAGTTTGTGATTGATTTAGCACTTGGAGCAGAACAAGTCTTTAAAGATCTACATCGAATGACACCAGTGGAAATAAAGGAGTTGGCAACTCAGTTTCAAGATCTCCTGGGGAAAGGAGTTATAGATCCAGTGTATCCCCGTGGGGTGCACCAGTGTTATTTGTCAAGAAGAAAGATGGAAATATGCGGCTGTGTATTGATTATCGAGAATTGAACAAGCTGACCATGAAGAATAAGTATCAGTTACCAGGGATTGATGATTTGTTTAATTAAATGAAAAGCGCTATATGGATACCATAAAATCTGGATACCATAAAATGAAGAATAAGCCAGAAGACATTCTGAAGACAGTATTCAGAACCAGATATGGACATTATGAGTTTTTGGTAATGGCACTTGGATTAAAAAATGCACCGGCAGCTTTCATGGATCTAATGAATCGAGTATTCAAGAAGTATTTGGATAAATGCGTGATTGTGTTCATACACGACATTCTGATCTATTCCAAGATGGAAGAAAAGCATACAGAGCAGAGTATAGTTCTGTAGATACCGCGACATGAGAAATTGTACGCAAAGTTTTCCAAGTGTAAATTTTGGTTAAAAAAAGTATGATTTCTTGGGCACGTGAATTGTAATAAAGGAGTAGAAGTGGATCATCAAAGATTGAAGCTATAATAAACTGAGAAAGGCCAAAAACACCAACATAAGTAAGAAGTTTCAAGGGATTGTTAGGTTACTACCAGAAGGTTTGTGCAAGATTTTGTGAAGATAGCTACGCCATTCACAAAGCTCACCATAAAGAACCAGAAATTTGAATGGAACGAGAAGTACAAGAAGATTTTCCAGGAATTAAAGAATATATTAGTATCTTCCCCAGTGCTAGTCTTACTAGATGATCAAGGAAAGTTTGTGATCTACAGTGATGCGTCATACAAAGGATTGTGATGTGTTTTGATGTAGCATGATAAAGGGATATCCTACGCTTCAAGACAACTGAATCCACATGAAGAGAAGTATCCAACTCATGATCTTGAATTGGCGGCTATAGTGTTTGCATTGAAGATATGGAGGCATTATCTTTATGGTGAGAAGTGTGAGATCTACACTGACCACAAAAAGTTTAAAGTATATCTTCACCTAGAAAGAGCTGAACATGAGGCAGAGAAGATGGCTCGAATTAATCAAGGATTATGATTTTACCATCAACTATCATTCAGGGAAAGCAAATGTGGTGGCAGACGCCCTAAGCAGAAAAGAAATGTTAAATATGATCACTTCATCAGAACCCAGAAAGAGGTCTCATTTCCTCTCTCTCTCTCTCTCTCTTTGTCTTCTTCTCGCCACCGCTTTTATCGTTCATCCTACCCTGTTCCGCTTACAGATTCTGTTACAAGTATCTAAGCATCCATTAGTTAAGGGGGTTGGGGCGCGAAGCGGAAACCGCTGAACCGGGGATCAAAGTTCTGTTAATTGATCAATCTCAAATAGGTAAAAAAACCTAATCAAGAAGGGGTTAGCTGAGCTCGAAAGGGGTAGCTGGTCATTGGCTAGGAGCTCTGGCCGGCAACGAAACTCAAGCTTCATACTGGTCCACTCGTAACTTACACGTCCAAGTTCCAACTTGATGTTGATAAGAAAAAAGAAAATCCCATAAGAAGAGGACTTTCAACTATTCTAACAAAAAGAGGCAATTCCAATGCTTCATAGATAACCCCCTGTGTCTCATTCTCGTCTAACTCCCTGGGAGATGAAAAGGCCCTTATTAATGTAATGATTAAACAATAAAAGTGTGTTTGCCACGACTACGAGCTGCCAGCGCGCCTTTCTTTGAGTCGCCCACACTGGGGTTGAGAACTAGTTCAAAAGTAGAAGGTGGTCTAAAGAACGAGCTACCATGAGTTTTCGAACGACGCTTTTCCCATTTTTGAACATCACTGAGGGAGGAACTGAACTGTCTCACGACATTCTAAACCCAACAAGTCAAGTACAGCTAACTCAAAAGAGCTGAACATGAGGCAGAGAAGATGGCTTAAATTAATAAAGGATTATGATTGTACTATCAACTATCATCCAGGGAAAGCAAATATGGTGGCAAATGCTCTAAGAAGAAAAGAAAGGCTAAATATGATCACTTCATCTTAGGAAGTGATCAAGGAATTTGAGAAGCTTGAAATAGAGGTATGTATTTCAAGTATGTCTACAGATATGTTGTAGACAATGTCTTTTCAACCTGAATTGTTGGACAAGATAAGAAGATGTCAGGAAGAAGTAATGATCCATAAACAAGATGAGTTGACATGAGAAGAGAAAGGGAGTCAAAAGGATGATAAAGGAATCTTAAGATTTTCTTCCAGAATATGGATACCCAATAAAGCCAAGTTTTAAGATGAAATTCTTCGAGATGCTCACAATTCCAGATATTCAATTCATCCCGGATGTACGAAGATGTACATAGACCTAAGAGAAAACTTTTAGTGGCCAAGTATGAAGAATGAAATTGCTGAATGGGTAAGTAAATGTTACACTTTCCAGCGAGTCAAAGCAGAACATCAAAGGCCCAGTGGACTATTACGGCCATTGCCAGAATATAAGTGAGAACATATTGCGATGGATTTTGTAGTGGGATTACCGAGGACCAAAGCCAATCATAATGCTATTTGGGTTATTATTAACAGGCTAACAAAGTCAACACATTTTCTTCCTATCAACGAATGATTGTCATTGGATAAATTGGTTCGGTTATACTTGAAGGAAATAATGGTTCGACATGGAGTTCCAGTATCCATAGTTTCAGACAGAGATCCCTGATTCAATTCAAGATTTTGGAGAAGTTTTCAAGATTGTCTCAGAACGAAGTTGAATATGAGTACCACGTATCATCCGCGGATAGATGGTCAAAGTGAAAGGACAATTCAGACTATTGAAGACATACTAAGAGTATGTGCTCTAGATTTTGAAGGAAGTTTGGACGAACATTTTCCATTAGTTGAATTCTTTTACAACAACAGTTATCATGCTAGTATTGGAATGCCACCTTACGAAGTCTTGTACGGCGGAAGATGCAGATCTCCAATATATTGGGATTAAGTTGGTGAGAGAAAAAATTTGGGTCCAGAATTGATCTAGCAGACAAAAGAGAAAGTGGAACTTAATCGGGAAAGGATAGTGGCAGCTCAAGATCATCAACGCAAGTATGCAAATCCTTTTAGAAAGGATGTGGAATTTGAAGTTGGTGAAGCAGTGTTATTGAAGATTTAACCTTGAAAGTTTTATCCAGATTCGGGAAGAAAGAAAAGCTAAGTCCGCGTTATGTTGGCCCTTTTGAGATTTTGAGGCGTGTGGAAAAGGTCGCTTACAAGCTAGCCTTACCACCACATATGTAGCATATCCATAACGTGTTACATGTGTCAATGTTGAAGCGTTATTTTTCTAAAGCGACCGGTGCAGATTTTAGATAAAAAAGAAGGAGTGCGTAGGAATAAGTCTTGTGGAGGAATCTCAAGGTTGAAGAATCGACCTGGGAGTTGGAAAGAGAAATACGAACCAAGTATCCGCACTTATTTTCCTAGGCTGATTCTGAGGACAGAATCATGTTAAGGGGGGAAGGATGTAATAACCGGAAAAATTATGTGAATATTTTATGTTAAAGAAATAAATATTATGTGTTTATAAAATTTAAAATGTTCATTTAGCATATGACATGCAATAGTTGCTATTTATGTTCCCAAGTGGACCAGAAAATTTTTTGATTGACCGTTCTGTGTTTAAAATACATTTATATGAATCAACCTGCAATTTGGACGTGTGTTTGTTAGCGTATTTATCAAGGTACTCATTTTATCACGTTTTATGTGCATTTGAATGTATCTTATATATTTTCGGGGTTTTTTGTTAATTTATGAGTCATTTTGATTTCTCAAAAATCAATGGACCGGGACCCCATCAAAACGTCAAAGCCCACAAAATTCATGTTTCTATTTTTACATAATTATACATATTTCAAATACCCATTATTTTTACATTTTTGAATTATTCATAATTTTTGGGGAATTTTGACATAAATTTTATATTTATTTGCTTTTAAAATTATTCCCAAAAATTATTATTTTTGAGCCTAATTATTTTAATTACAGGATAAAAACACCCTAAATTGATTTTGGGGTATTTAAGTTCTTAAAAATAAAAATAGTTGCAAAAAATATTTTATTCATTTTTTATGAAAAAATTCTGAAAATAAGAAAATTGAAGAATAGGAGTTTAGGGGTGAGATTTTGTCCTTGATCCTTATCCAGTGATTTCAGAACCTATATTGATCTATTTTTGACGCTCTAATATCCAAATTAAAGCTCTCATCGAGATCTTCGTGTTGATATACAATTTCATTACCGGATGGTAATTGAATCTTAAATTCAATTTTGCTAGAAATCTCAATAATTGGGGGGTTTTGATTTGTGCTGATTTTTGGATGATTTCGATGTTAGTATTAGCTTTAACAGGTTTATATCAATCGAATTACACAGTTTTTATTGAGGTTTAAGTCCAATTTAGGGTAAGTCAAGTTAATTTTATAAAGTTTCATTTTGTTCTTCAACTTCTGAGTTTATGATTGACTGTTTCTAAGTTTAGATGTTCGTATTGGATTGCATTCGTCTCGAGCATCAGTTTGATAAGTGATTTGTAGAGATTTGGTTTTGTTTTTGTAAAAATCGTAAATTGTCATGTTTTTAAAATCAATTTTATGTTCTTATCAGTGACCGTTAGGAGATATTGATATAGGGAATGGATTATACATACTGTAAGCTTCGTTTTCGTATGTACTACTTTGAATTTGGTTCCGTTTTCTGAAAATCCGAGTTTTTCGATGGAATTGGGTTTAAGTTCACCGAGTTTTTGAAGATATCATCAAATTGACAATTCCGGTATCAATTATTGTTGTTGATTCTTCGGTAAGACTTTTGGGATGTTGCTCGTCTGGTTTGGACTGAGAATTGGGAACAACCCAGCCATTTTCGGCCAGAACAGGGCTCACCGGATTGAGTAGAACCCCACGGGAAACTGGGTTATTTCCAGAATCCGGTCGGTGTTCATACCCGACCCGGACCTGTTTTTTCCAACTCTGTTAGCGGACCCGAGTTCGATCCATCCATAGCCAAACCCCCTTCCCAAAACTGTTTGTAGGATTTATATTTAAAAATAATTTCAAAATTCTATATTTAATTCAAAAATTCATTTTAAATTCCAAAATCCTATTTTCAATTCCAAAATTAATTTAGTTAATTAATTTAATAATTAACTGAATTATTTTAATTCCAAAAATTATTTTATTTATTATTTTTGAAAATCCAAATTTGATTTAATTATTTATAATTTATTTTAGTTAATTATTTATGATTTAATTAATTGATTAATTTATTTAATCAATTAATTTTATTTATATATGGTTAAATAAAGTATAATTATTTTTAATTAAGCCAAATAATTCCTAAAAATTACCTTTAAGCTTTTAACATTTATATTTAGGTATTTAAAAATCAATTAATATAATTATTAATTTATTTAATTCATATTTTATTCGTAATAAATGAACTGTTTGTCTGTTTAATACGAAACGAACGCGTATAGGCTTAGAAAACCATTCAACTTCCAATAATTTAGAATAATACAAAACATTCAGCTTCTAATTTCTTTTGTATTGGAAGGTTATTTGATTTGTGAGTTATTCTTTGTTGGTATTTAATCGATAAACACTGTTATTGACCCGATTTCAATTCTGAATGTACTGAGACCTATCTTTTGATGACTTGACTTATGTGTTATATTATATATGTGATTATGCGTTATATGAATAACATGGTTACGTGTTATCTGATAAGCATGCTATCTGTTTACAGTTTTATAATGTCATAATTAGTTATAAACGATTGGATAGATGTCGAGACGTATAGTTATGTCGATTGAGTTTGGTTCTGTCAATTAAGATAGTCCTTTTGTTTATAGAATCGAGTAGCAAGGAGTGGAGTCAAGTGGTAGACGGAGTTGATAGACAGCAGTTCTAAGACAAGGTTATAGCGAGTGTTATCGAACATACCAGGCAAGCATCTATATCTTGACAGATCATTCAAGTGATATTAATTTTGAATCTTATTATGCAAGTGTTTTGTGTTATTTTAAATTCAGAATAGTTTATCATTCTACTATAAAATTATTAATTATATAATGCATGTAATTCTCGAACCTCCTTATGTTATATTGTAAGTACTGTTTCCCTATTCTAAGTTCAGAATAGGTTAGTGTTTTACATTTCGCTGCAAATTACTCTATACAGTGGAACTTTGAGATGAGATTAGCGAATAACTAATTGTTGTAGTTATTTCGCCATCTGTTGTGGAGATAACTCCCGACCATGTGAAATGGGGAGTTATATTGTTATGTATGTCGTTTGATTCGACTCATTTGATTAAAAATGTTTTATGGATTGAATGAATGCATAAGTGACCAGGGCGGACGGTCTTGCAGATGGCTATTTATTATATGAAATATTATGATACAACTTATGCCATATGCAGATATATTGCCTTTAATTTGAGTACTCATATTTCTACGAATCGAAACATGAGTCAGTGCTATCATACGGGTTGATCAAGATGTGATAGTACGTTTGTCGGTGAAAGATTTGAATCTAAAAATCATCGTTTATTGTTTATAGTTTGTTTAGCTTTTATTGTTGATTAAACATATCTGGTTATATCTTCTTATTCAGTTATTATCAAAATGTGGTTTATCATTTCAATTAGCGTACTTTTGATAGTGCTTGCTGAACATTTCTTCCGCCCATACTTGTTTATTATTCTAATCTTTCAGCTAAGTCAAAACAGGCTTGAGTTCCAAGTTTCACCAGAAGTTGTGTACTTGTAAATAGTGTGGTGTGTTTTCCATGTAGACTATTTGGGATGCTTGACTAGTGTAGACTTTGTAATAAAATTTGAATAATTTGTAAAACTAAAAAGACTTATGGGTTGTAATAATATTTGATTTGTATTAGTGTGTCTTTCATACTATAACTTGTGATCGATCCAATTGCATGCAAGGGGTCATATTTATTATTTTATTCCGCTGTGTTTATTATATTATGGTTTATCGGTTAGTGACTCCCAAATCTAGAATCCGGATTTGGAGGGCGTCACAGAACCCATCCCCTTTTTAACATAATTTTTTTATCTTTTTGTTTATTTTGTATCCTTTTTTCTAATATTTGTATTTCATTATTATTCTCATTATTAATATTTATATTATACTTAATAAATATGTAATTATTATTATTATTATTACCAAAATTATTATAATTATCATATGTGCATATTATTAATATCTTCTTTTTATTTTATTATTATTATTACTCTTACTTGTGTACATATTATTATTACTACTACTGTTACTATGTAACTTAAAATGTTTTTATAATTACTTTTTTCTTATTTCTTTAAAATATTTTTTTTTACTTTTATCCTATTTATTTATGTATAATATTTAATACTCTACCTATTTTTTAAATATAGCTTATATTAATCTCTATATCATATATGCATTTTGTAATATATGTGTAAATTTATATTTTATTAGAGTACCAAAAAAATGAAAACAAATTCTGATATAATATTTATATTATATTATGTATTCTATTGTATATGTTAATAATGGGATGTCATGGGGGTGTGGTTCTCCGGTTTCTAATGGCCCGTAGTTCCAGACTATTTTTTTACTTCTTTCGAGCTTCATCATAACAATCACCAGAATTTTTATTCCTATTTGTTGGGTTCTCTTCATACAGCTTGATCTCAAGGGAGTTTTCTCTTTTTTTAGTGTAGTATGTTATTTTGTTCTTTTTGTATTTTGTTAGTTAGTTAGTTGATTGAGGACAAAGAATCACTTAAGTGTGGGGATGGTTCTTAATGATAAAAAATTAAAAAATATATATTATAAATACGAAAAAAATGAAAAATTAAAACATACAAAAAAATTAGAAAATTAAAAAATGATTGCCTAGTCTCATAGTGTATTAATTATGATAAATACACATTTTGTGAGCTTCTTTTTCATGATTAGTTGATATATCGTATCTTTAGAAAATCATTTATTGCATGATGATTTGTGGTATGTGCTTGCAAAAATATAAACCTTGAGATGCATTTTTGTCACATATTGTATATCTTTAGAATATCATTTAGTAAGTACTGAAGCATGTCTTCACCTTGTAAGATATTGAGCCTAATTTGTGATGGGTACGTTATATACCAATCTATATTGTTGTGTGTTGTTTATCATGGAGTATGTTGCTCTAGGACTTGTTTTAATCCTTGTTGAGACTACATGATATTTGTATGCATGAAAATGATAAAGGCACCGCGATGAACCTTATTTACCTAAAGAGTACCCATAAATTATATCTCTGGTGAACCCTTTTGAGCTTTTTATCCGTTCTTTTGATATATCATGTATCCAAATGCTTGAACCTACTTGTTCTGTCTTTTCTTGATTTACTAGTAGTGCATTTTGATTCATTTGAGGATTGGTGATACATAGTGCCGGGATTTCTTTGTTGAAGTATGAATAATTTGGTGGGTATTTAACTTGAAAAAAAAAGGAAAAGAAAAGAAAAGGCATGAATTTTGGTCTCTTGACAAGATTGAATATTACAGGTTTTCTTATCTGATTTTCTTATGTGTACTTATTAGTTCAATTATGCTTCTTTTTTTCTTAGTTGTTTTATTTGTAGGATTATTAGAGAGTAGTCATTTCTAGGGCATTAAGGGGAAGCCATGTTTGAACTATAATCTTGGCATGATCTTCACAGTAGTTTATTTTTTATGGTAAATTCTAATTGAATATGTTTTATTATTAATTTTTGTAATCAACCGATATCATGAATTAATTGAATGTCATAGAAGTAATAGATCAGGTGATTTAACTCACTAGTGGCATACATACGATTAGCAGAATTGAATTTGAGAGCGAGACCATCATTAGATTTTTGAGAGCGTTAATGCTCGGAGAGAGATTAACATTGCTTTAGTTGCCTGATTAATTGAATAAGCAAAAGTTGTTAATGTGTAAGCATATTTCGAGAGTGTTAATTCTCGAGAGAGATTGACAAATTCTAGTTTTGTGATAACTTTAGTGGTTTTAGCTTAGAAGCCTATTATTCTGTGAGCATGGTGGTCCTAATCACCCTAGGTTTTTAGTTCTTTGTTTAGAATCTATTAGTTTAGTTTAAATTTAGTTTTAGTTCTTAGCTAGTAATATATTATTCACACAATCATTTTGCTCTTGAAACAATCTATAGAAATTGAGTCAAAATTGATAGAACATGTCTCCTTTTGGATTCGACCCGTACTTGCTAGTATCTGCTAACAATAGACAATGTGTGCTTACGGTAGATATAAAATAATACATCAGTACATGGTATGCTTTCTGTTAGAAAATTAGGATTTTAGAGCTTAATTTAATTATGTTCTTGATGTTAATCCTAAAATCTAATGATTGGAAATTGTTCAATGATATTTGAACTTAAATTTTCATGTATGGTTTTAAGAATTTTCTTAATGAAATCCATATGAAATGAGAGATGAAAGTAGCTTGGAAAAGCTTGGAAAATTTGAGAATGTTTGTCCCACATTGAAATAAATAAAGGGGGTTGTGTGCTTTATATGGTATTACCCACATGAGTAGTATACAACTACTAAGGTGTGTGATGGTCCATTATGTTGTTGTGTGCTTCACGCGCACACACACACACACGCGCGCCCCGCCCCGCCACGCACCGCACCGCACCGCACCGGACCGTGTCGGGTCGGGTCGAAGGGCGATTTGGGCGAATGTCTCGGCGTCTCGCGTACGCGAGGCGACCTGGGCGAGAATTTTATTTATTTGAGAATTATTTTAATTCGAATTTATTTATCGGTGATTGGATTATTGGGCTGGGTTCTGAAATAGGCTAAGTAGTCTCAATATATTGAACCTGCAAATAATCTGATCTGTAACAAGTTCTGATATAAGAATCAGAACTTAAGAACTGATGAATAAAATCAGAACTTAACAAGTTCTGATATCAGAATCAGAACTTAAGTACTGATGAGTCGAATCAGAACTTAAGTACTGATGAGTTGAATCAGAACTTAACTTAAGTTCTGATAATAATGTGGGTGTTAATGTGAAAAGCTGTTACAAATAATTTAAATTCAAAAGCTGTTCAGTTTTGATTTTTTCATTTATGAATTCAAAATCTGATCAGTTTTTTATTTTTTATTAATGAAGCAGTTTAATTCAGACATTAAGTGTGTTGACAGTTTCATTTTTCCTCTCCTATAAATAGAGGCTAAACTGAATGAATACAACACACTACATTCTCATCTCTTCTCTTCAACCTCTCTGCATTTCTCTCCCACAAGAACTGAAGTGCTGATATTTTCCGGCGACTGAGGTGCTGGTCGAAGTGGAGGTTTTGTTGCTGCTGTTAACATAAACTCCGAGCTGTTTTATCCTGGTGGAGATATTGCGCACATCCCAAACGCAGCAGGTAGGGGGCAATAATCTCTTCAAGAGCAGCCAGGACTTCGAGCAAGGCCTGGTGACTCAGCTGTAATCATTTTCTTGGCGTTTTGTATCTGTAAACCTTTATTTCAGTCACTGTTGAAAGCTATAGTTTCGGGTACATCTTTCTTTCTCTCTACGTTATTTCAGTTACTGATTTTGTTTACCTGCATGTTTTGCTTTGTTAACTGTGGTCTTGGCCTAAACTTGTTAAATTCTTTATACACTTGCCTCTATGTTGCTATACTTGTTAGTGAGTTTTACAACATTCTTGAAGAGATTATTGGTTATTTAGAATTTAGCATAATGGTTAACGAAAGTGAGGTTATCGTTGGTGGTGGTAGCAGTTCGGGTGTAACTGCTGGGGCCATTGATTGGACCACCTATAGTTTCCCACAGGCTGTTGAACTAACCGGTTTACCGGAGAAATTCAACGGTGGCATTGGCTTTTCTCGCTGGCAGAAAAGGATGAAGCTGTGGTTGACTATAAAGGGTCTGTGGCCGGTTGTGGAATATGAGAAACCAGTAGTGGATCAAGAGAAGTCTGACACAGTTAAGGCTTTTGCGAAGTGGGCTGAGAAGGATGGAGTGGCTAGAGCGGCCATTCTTGCGGCACTAACAAACACTTTGTTTGATGTCTATTCTTCTGATGCCTACTCTGCAAAACTCTTATGGGAGAAGCTGGACCAGACACATAATACTGACTCACAAGGTCTAGAAAAGTATTCTGTGGCAAGGTTCCTCGAGTTCAAGCTGGTGGACAATAAGTCCATGACTGAGCAGGTGCATGAGTTCGAGATGATAGTGCATGCTTTGAAGGAGTCTGGAATGAATCTCCCGGAGAAGTTCAAGGTGATGAGTGTGATTGAAAAACTCCCAAAGTCTTGGGAAGAGTTCTCTCTCTCCCTGAAAAGACAGAAAGGAGAGATCACCTGGACCAACCTTATGCTGGACATCTCGGTACAAGAACAACACAAGTCCAAACAGGGACATGTGATGCCAACTGAACACGGTACCTCGAAGGTAAATATAGCAACTGTAGGACAAAAGAGGAAGGCTTTTGCTAAGAAAGCTAATAGTAATAAACCTAAGAGTGACAAGGACAAGGACAAGAAACCCAAGGCAAACAAACCATGCTGGTCTTGTGGGCAGGTTGGGCATTGGAGTAAGGACTGCCCTACGAAGAAAGCGAAGAAAACTGAGGTAGCACAAGCAAATGTTGTGCTTGGAACCGCAAGTGGGCCTGTAGTGAACATAGTTGTTGGTGAGGATACGGCTTCTGAAACCAACGTTGACCGGTATGTATCCTACAACCCTGTGATATTTTCTACCTATCTGTCAAATGAATGGTTGATAGATACTGGAGCTAATGTACATATTTGTGCTGATATTAGTTTATTTGTATCTTATCAACAGAGTCATAGCCTGACTGTGAAGATGGGGAATGCTAGTGCTGCTCAAGTACATGGAGTTGGAAACGTGGATCTGAAGTTCCCTTCAGGACGTATTCTATCTCTGACGAGAGTGCATCATGTTCCCAACATGCGTAGAAATATAATAAGTGGAAGCTGTTTAGTTTCTAGTGGTTTTGAAATTTTGTTTAAGTGTAATAAAGTAGTTCTTATTCATACTGGTACATTCTTTGGCAAGGGTTACTTGTCAAATGGTTTATTTGTTATTAATGCGGATCCCGTTTTGGGAAGTTTGAATAATAATGTTATTTTTACTGTTAATTGTATTGAATCCTCAAATATATGGCATGCTAGACTAGGTCATTTAAACTTTGGTGCTCTTAAGAACATGATGAACTTAGAGTTGATTCCAAAATATACCATAGAAAAGAATTCTAAATGTCAAGTATGTGTGTCTGCTTAACAGATAAGGAAACCTTTTCATAACGTTGTTAGGGATTCAGACTTGTTAGATTTAGTACACACTGATATTTGTGAATTTGGTGGTGTGTTGACCAAGGACTAGTTTAGATACTTCATTACTTTTATAGATGATGGTAGTAGATATTGTTATGTTTATTTACTTAGACATAAGGATGAAGCACTTAGTAAATTCATTATATATAAAACTGAAGTAGAAAAACAAACTAGTAAGTTACTTAAAAGATTGAGATCTGATAGAGGTGGTGAGTATACGAGTAATGCTTTTAATGAATTTTGTGCAAACAATGGTATAGTTCATGAAGTTACTCCACCATACACACCTGAGTCTAATGGGGTTGCTGAGCGAAAGAACAGAACATTTAAAGATATGATTAATAGTATGCTTATTAACTCTGGATTGCCTAAATACATGTGGGGAGAGGCTCTAAATACGGCTTTCCATATTTTGAATAGAGTCCCTCTGAAATACATGGATAAAACACCCTTGGAGTTATGGAAAGGCAGGATGACTAGTCTTAAGTATCTTCGTGTGTGGGGGTGCCTTGCTAAGGTGCTTGTTCCTGAACACAAGAGAAAGAAACTAGGTCCAAAGACTGTTGACTGTATCTTTCTGGGCTATCTTGAAACCACTACAGCTATGAGATTTTTAGTGTTAAAATCTGACATAGATGGTATAGTGGCAAACACGATAGTTGAATTTCGAGATGCGACATTCTTTGAGGATGTCTACCCTATGAAGACTGGAATACCTGAAATGACTTCTGAGGAAGATCCGACTCACACATCAATTTCTATTCCTGATCATGTGGAAAAGATGACAAATGTGGGGGCAGAACCTAGTAGTAGCTCTATTCCTAAGGAATTAGAGGAACCAAGGAGAAGTAAGCGTGCAAAAATAGTCAAGGATTTTGGAGGTGATTTCATCACTTACAATATCGAGGACGAACCTTTAACTTTCCGGCAAGCTATGGATTCTTCTGAGTCAAGGCACTGGAAGGGCGCTGTCAAGAGTGAAATTGACTCTATTATTTCCAATGGAACATGGGAGTTGGTTGATCTCCCTCCTGGGTGTTCTACTATTGGGTGCAAATGGGTCTTTAAAAGGAAGTTGAACCCTGACGGCTCAATAGATAAGTACAAAGCTAGACTGGTAGCTAAGGGTTTTAAGCAAAAGGAAGGAATTGATTATTTTGATACATACTCTCCGGTTGCAAGAATGGTAACAATCCGAATGCTTATAGCATTGGCTTCAGTCCATGGTCTTATCATTCATCAGATGGATGTAAAGACGGCTTTTCTTCATGGTGAACTTGAGGAAGAGATTTATATGGATCAGCCTGATGGATTTGTTGCATCAGGCAATGAAAGGAAAGTATGTAAGTTGATCAAGTCCATCTATGGCTTGAAACAAGCTCCCAGAGATTGGCATAAAAAGTTTGATGAAACTATATTGCCTTTCAGTTATAAGATTAATGAAAGTGATAAGTGTGTCTACACTAAAGTTAAAGGTAATGAGTGTGTTATTTTGTGCCTATATGTGGATGACATTTTACTGTTTGGAACCAATATTGAGATTATTAACGAGACTAAAGAATTCTTGAAAAGGCATTTTGAAATGAAGGATATGGGTGAGGCAAGTGTGATTCTTGGAATCAAATTGATTCAGTCCACTGAAGGAATAACCTTGACTCAATCTCATTATATAGAGAAATCTATACTTGAGAAATATGGTTATTCACAGTGTAGAATCGCTAGTACACCTTATGATTCGAAAGTTGCCCTTGTCAAGAATACTTCAGGAGTGCCTGTGTCTCAGTTAAGGTATTCTCAGATTATTGGGAGCTTGCAGTATCTTGCTAACTGTACTAGACAAGATATTTCATATTCTGTGTCTAAATTGGCGAGATATACAAGCTGTCCAAACAGAACTCATTGGGATGCTCTTGATAGAGTACTTAGATATCTAAAAGGCACAATGTACCTTAGTTTACACTACAGGAGATTTCCTGGTGTGCTTGAAGGGTACAGTGATGCAAGTTGGATAGCTAAGAAGTCTGGTTCCAATGGAGTGACTGGATACGTGTTCACCTTGGCTGGTGGAGCAATATCCTGGAAGTCAAGCAGACAGACTATTGTTACTCGGTCTACTTTTGAGGCTGAGTTGTGTGCACTTGATGCCACAGGGACGGAGGCTGAATGGTTACACAGACTTATGTCTACAATACCTGTAGTAAGCAGACCGCTTCCTGCTATTGCTATTTACTGTGATAGTCGAACAACTATCGACAAGATTAGCAGTAAAAAGCATAATGCTAAAACTAAGAGACACATCCAAGTTAGACTCAAGTCTATAAGGGGTTTAGTGACTGATAGGATCATAGCTATAGAGTTCATAGGAACTCAGAATAATATAGCTGATCCTCTTACTAAAGGACTGGAACCTGCAGTGGTCCTTAAGTCAAGGTTGGGGATGGGATTGTCAACCCATCATAATTCATCAACAGTGGGAACCCAATACACATGAGAGGAGATCCCTTGAAGTGTATTCAATGGGTAATAACAAGCTGTAAGGATGAGTTGGTAGTACCTTTGCTACATATATGATACTACAGTATCTGAATCTATCCCCTGTAAACCTAGAAGGTACTGACACTGCCAGAAAAGCAAGAGTGTTGAAACTCTGAATGGGATCAAGTCATTTGACGAGATAGAGGCAGTATATCTCTGGAGATGCCCAGCTAAGCGAATGTAATTGTGTGGTCGCAATTAGAGGATAGGGTTAATCCTTGAAGCATTCGACAAACAGGATCGAGACATGACCATTAATGTCTCAAAGCCGTAGATTGGCACCATAACCTTTGACTTGTCGTCGTCTATGGAATATGGTTATACTAAACGGATTAAGATTCAAGGTGAAACATTCCATCTGAGTCTGATAGCCATTGAAGTAGAGGAATTAGGAGGGTTCAAACCCGAAAGGGTACCGACTCTGAAAAAACAAGTCATGATGGGAAATTGATCACATTTCTGTATGGATTTGTGGGGGATTGTTAGAAAATTAGGATTTTAGAGCTTAATTTAATTATGTTCTTGATGTTAATCCTAAAATCTAATGATTGGAAATTGTTCAATGATATTTGAACTTAAATTTTCATGTATGGTTTTAAGAATTTTCTTAATGAAATCCATATGAAATATGAAATGAGAGATGAAAGTAGCTTGGAAAAGCTTGGAAAATTTGAGAATGTTTGTCCCACATTGAAATAAATAAAGGGGGTTGTGTGCTTTATATGGTATTACCCACATGAGTAGTATACAACTACTAAGGTGTGTGATGGTCCATTGTGTTGTTGTGTGCTTCACGCGCACACACACACACACACACGCGCCCCGCCCCGCCACGCACCGCACCGCACCGGACCGGGTCGGGTCGAAGGGCGATTTGGGCGAATGTCTCGGCGTCTCGCGTACGCGAGGCGACCTGGGCGAGGATTTTATTTATTTGAGAATTATTTTAATTCGAATTTATTTATCGGTGATTGGATTATTGGGCTGGGTTCTGAAATAGGCTAAGTAGTCTCAATATATTGAACCTGCAAATAATCTGATCTGTAACAAGTTCTGATATAAGAATCAGAACTTAAGAACTGATGAATAAAATCAGAACTTAACAAGTTCTGATATCAGAATCAGAACTTAAGTACTGATGAGTCGAATCAGAACTTAAATACTGATGAGTCGAATCAGAACTTAACTTAAGTTCTGATAATAATGTGGGTGTTAATGTGAAAAGCTGTTACAAATAATTTGAATTCAAAAGCTGTTCAGTTTTGATTTTTTCATTTATGAATTCAAAATCTGATCAGTTTTTTATTTTTTATTAATGAAGCAGTTTAATTCAGACATTAAGTGTGTTGACAGTTTCATTTTTCCTCTCCTATAAATAGAGGCTAAACTGAATGAATACAACACACTACATTCTCATCTCTTCTCTTCAACCTCTCTGCATTTCTCTCCCACAAGAACTGAAGTGCTGATATTTTCCGGCGACTGAGGTGCTGGTCGAAGTGGAGGTTTTGTTGCTGCTGTTAACATAAACTCCGAGCTGTTTTATCCTGGTGGAGATATTGCGCACATCCCAAACGTAGCAGGTAGGGGGCAATAATCTCTTCAAGAGCAGCCAGGACTTCGAGCAAGGCCTGGTGACTCAGCTGTAATCATTTTCTTGGCGTTTTGTATCTGTAAACCTTTATTTCAGTCACTGTTGAAAGCTATGGTTTCGGGTACATCTTTCTTTCTCTCTACGTTATTTCAGTTACTGATTTTGTTTACCTGCATGTTTTGCTTTGTTAACTGTGGTCTTGGCCTAAACTTGTTAAATTCTTTATACACTTGCCTCTATGTTGCTATACTTGTTAGTGAGTTTTACAACACTTTCCACAAGTGGTGTTATTTTTAGACAAGTTGTTAGGAGTTATGCAATAAAGCATCAGAGATGTATACAATTTAAAAGGAATTTGTCAGATAAAATCAAGTGCGTGTGTATTGAGGGATGCAGTTGAAAATGCTATGGAATAAAGATTCAAAGATCAGATTCATTTCAAATCAGAACATTGAACAACCACCATACTTGTAATCCAACCTGGGAGCAGAAGTAAGTAAATTCCACCTGGATTGCCAAGCTTTCTGAGAATGATATCCGGATGAATCCTTACTTGCCATCATCTACATTCTAATCAAATGTGATTAATTACTTGAAATGTACGATTTCAATGTCCATGGTGTACATAGCAATGAAAAAAGCAAAGCAAAGTATAAATGCGAAGCATGAAGCTCAGTATGCTAAGCTTTACACTTTTGTAAATGAAATTAGAAAACAAATGCCAACATCTATATTTAAATTGATGTCCTAAGTAGCTGAATGAGGAGTAGATGGAAGGAGGTTTGAAAGGTTATATGTGTACCTTGGTCCAGTGAATGAAGGTTTTCTTGATGAATGTAGGCCATTGATTGGGTTAGGCGGGTGCCATCTAACAGGCCCTTTTGGGAGGGATTTTATTAACAGCTATGGGTATTGATCACACTAATGGGATGTACCCACTAGCATGGGCTCAGATAGAAGTAGAGAACAACGATAGTTGGGACTGGTTCCTTGGCTTGTTGAAAGATGACTTGAGGATGAACAACCCCGGCTCTTACACTTTCATTTATTACCGACAAAAACGACTAGTGAATGTATTGGAGAAGAAAGTACCTCATCTCGAGCATCGATTCTGTGTGATGCATCTGTACAAGAATATGCATATGGAGCATTAAAAAATGGTGTAAGGAGACTATTATGGTGTGCTTCAAAGTGTACTACAGACTACTACTTTAACAAATACATGAATGTCATGAAAAATATATACAACACTCCCTTGTATGACTTAACTTGCAACTAGTTACAATCTTATTATCATATACATATCTATCTATAGGTAGCCCCAAGGTCATATGATTTGCTAGCTGCAAAACCAAGGTCCCACTGGTCTACGTCTTCCTTCAGGGACGTATGCAAATCTGATATGTTTGCATATAATAATTATGAAGTGTTCAATATTTCCATTAATAAATTCAGGCACACAACATATAACATGTCTTGTATAACATGCTTACAGGGCTATGGAGAATATTTTCAAGATTAGGCCAATTTGGAATGGAGATCATAAGTACCATGTCACCATGATAGAAGGAGGTTATGAGATTATTGTAGACCTGCAACAAAGATTTTGTTCTTGCAGAAAATGGCAGCTAATAGGTGTACCCTATTTTTATGCATGTTCATGCATACTTTTCCAAAAGCAACATGTTGATTATATGCACGAGTCACACAAATGGGTGGTATTTAAGGGTCTATAGTCATTATCTTGAACCCATAAATAGGGAAGAATTTTTGGAAGAAACAGAGGCAACTCCACTTTTAAATTCTTTATTTAAAGTTGGTCCTGAAAGGCCCAAAAAAAGGGAAAAAATCAGATATTGTGCAAACCAAGGCAAATGATTCAACAAGGTTGAAAAGGGTAGCTACAACACTATATTGTTTTTATTGTACGGAAGATAGTCATAACAGTATGTCATGCAAGTCAAAGGTAATGACTACTACTTTCACTAAATACACTTTTGTTAAAAACATAATTCCATATATCTTAGTCCTTATTATACATATCTAGGAAAATTATCAAAAAAATACATCAATACCGAATGAGAAGATCCCTGTGAGTTGTTCTTATTTCAATTCCCCTGGTCATAATACAAGAACATGTCCAAAAGGATTCTCCTTCTTTTCTAAATGACAATAATAATATTATTGGATTTAGTCCTTTTTTCCTTATTGCATCTTTTTTCAAATTTAGAGAGCTGTTGAAAAAAGGGGTAAAATAAATGGGGAAAATGTTGTCAAGAACTAAAATTTTGGAACATCATCTGCAGAGAAAGGATCTAATACACTGAAAAGAGAAGTAACTGCAGTGAAGATTGCAACCTCATCCAAAACACATATTGTGTAAAAAAAGGCAACATTTGTGAAAAGAACATCTACTACACTAAAGAATGCTAGTCCAAACAAAACTATGAAAAAGCCAACAAACACTACTCATGGATGTATTGTTAAGCCTTTCAAAGCACATGGTCATCAAATTATAGGTGTAGATGCAGTCAAAGGTCAGAAGTTCACTTCTTTAAAAGACCTTGACGCTGCTAGGTTCAAGATGTATAAAAATTTGGGATCTAACAAGTAAGAGTACAAGCTGTCAGAACTATGCTTCTTTAATATTTTTGGTTACATTTATTATTTTGGGAAATGGTTGTTGTCTGCTATTACATGATCAAACAATGGTATAATATTTTGTATGAACCATTTTGGATGGTTCTGTGAACTTTTTGGATGGTCAGTGTATTTATTTTGAATGTTTGATGGTACATTATACTTTTGCTACTTTTATTACCATTTTTTGAACCTTTTTGGATAATTACTTATTAGTATTTTTGCAATACACTTTCATGTTCTAGCTGAAGCTATTTTATAGAACTTGTTGCATTAGTAAAGTAGTACAAATTCATACTTAAAATTACAACCATAGCTAACATAAACTAGCCACTGTTTGAGAAAGTGTAACTAAACACTAGCCAAATCCATGTTAAAACTCACAAGAATAGAGCTTTGTTGCAAGGATTTCTCTCCACTGTTTCGGTAGTCGAACCAAGAGGTTCTCCGGCTGCATTCATACTTCCATGATGGTCAATACCTTGTTGAGTTTCAAGTATATTTATCTTTCTTATCAACCCTAGAATTATTACTCGAGTTCTCTCACAAAGGGGTGGTTCCAACGACACAAAAAATCTGAAAGCTCGATTAGGGCATGCCACAAAATGCCTACCTGCATTTTTAGAGGTCCAAACGGTCTCTACCATACATAAATTTCTGCATCCACAAATATAAAACATGATTTTACAAGTTGAAGTTAAGAAATATGAGAGTGATATGAATTAATATGTATAGGTTGGTATATATAGGGGCATAACTAAATGTACTGTCATTTTCTGCTCGTTGCCAAGTACTAAATGTACTACCCCTCTACAAAGTTAACGTTAACGGATAGATTTGATGGAAGTAGCAAAAAGGGTTATAAACCGTAACACTATTAACGTTGAGGGGTGCAAATGGCGAATAATTAATGTATGAGACCAAATCGAAAACACACCTAAACGTAGGGGGTGCGAAGTGTGAAATACTCCAAATATAGTACTGATTCTGAGGGGATTATCTTCCTCCAAAAAGTATCGAGTAGTGCCATAAAAAGTTATTTTGCCACCATATTTGAGTTATTTACCTTTTACTTCTCCCAGACAAACTGGACATGATAACTTACCTTTAATGGACTGCCCGCTAAGCATGGCATATCCGGGGAAGTCTTTCATTATCCGTAAAAGTGCCACCATCATGATATAATATTTGCATGAGAACCTATCATATGTTTCCACCCCGGTGTGCCACAAAAAATTCACTTTATTAATTAATGATGTAAGATAAACATGTAAGTCTTTTGTCGGATCCGTCGTCCCGGGAATCAAAAGAGGCATGAACATATATGGAGCCTTAGTACACATAGAGGGAGGAATATTGTAAATAATAACCAACACAGGCTATACAATATATTCCCTTGCATGTTCATCATGAAAGAGATCAAAACCATTAGTAGCGAGCCCGAGACTTACATTTTGAATCACTTTTGAAAATTTTTCAAACCTCCGATCAAATTGTTTCCATCCATCTCCATCCGTTGGGTGACTTAATTAACCTTCAACTACAACTCTATCGTGGTGCCATCACATTGTTTTTGTAATTGTCCCAACAATGAACAAACGCTGCAATCTCATGGTAATAAAAAAGTAACGTAATATGTTTTGGAGGATCTTTGTAACACCCCCAGATCCGGGGTCGGGGATCCGGGTCGTCACGAGTTCCATTTCCCTTAATAACACCCAATCTTAATAATTACTCAACTACTCTGTACTGTGACCCCACAATAAACACACACACCACACGTTATAGTCTCAGAGATGAACATCCAAAAATAACCACAAGTCATTTTATTCCACAATTATCTACCAATACACCTTAAAAGGTTTTCTGAATAAATTTACATTTTTTTGCCATTATTACAATTCATAAATATAAATAAATCTGGTACATCAAAAGTTGAAAGCCTAGCCTATTGGTAGTTCCTACCTCAGCTACGGCGGCATCAATGCTTCTAGAAAACTGCGGAATGTCTCCTAATCGCTTGTGAATCGGGAGCTTGGTTCTGTTCATCTTTTCTATCTGTTGTTGTGTGATGAAAGAAGAAAGCAAGGGTGAGTAGCAAGCCCACCAAAATAATATGTATAATGATTAATAGTATATGAGCCTTCTCATAGTACTCATGAAAGTCTTGGTCAAAAGAAATGAACCAAGTTGATATCTTAATGCGATGAAGTCGCAAAATATTCAGTATATATATATATACTTTTCAAAATCTTGGAAGTCCTCTTCCATACATAATATACACAGAGTTCCAATTTATAACTGTATAAAAATATTGTTGCAAGGTGATCTCATATATCTAACCTTGTCTCAACGTTTTTTTTTTCGGAAAATCTTTGTCATGCATAAGATAATCATTTACTAGATATAAGTTTAAAGATGAAGTTACAAGATACTCCAATATACTTATATCTTTTCCAAATACTACTTGAACTACCACCGTTCAAGTTATAATTAGTTTCAAAAGTTCATCACGTAGATGAGACTACAAGACCAGATTTGAATAGATTAAATCTTTAAAATATCATCAAAATAAAATGAAGTTACGAGATACTTCATTTGATGCAAACATCATTTTGAAAACTTGACCCTGCCAACACTCAGCAATCGCCCAGCCGTAGCCTTTCTATCGAAGTGCTCTGGGTAGTGTTGCAGAAATATCCAATTGGATGATGAACTCATTACGGGAGTTTGCCGTGCCAGGAAGACCACTTACGATGATCAGTCGTAGTAGTACAACCCCACCATTTTCTACATGTAGAGGAGAACCTGTCGGATTTACTTGTCAACCGAACACTGAACTCCTAAGGAATGGACCGCCTTAGCGGAACTTCCAGGCCATTTGGGCCAATATAATAAGGCTGGGCCGGCGCCACTCGACCACTTACGCCACTCCTAGTTCAGATGAAATCCATGACTCTGAAACGTAAAGCTCGTTCCCCCTTTCCCCAAGTAGAAACTTGTTGATACGGCTCCACCAAGAAGTCGTATCTAGTTGGAAAGGAGAACTCACTGATATTTCCCAGGCGATGCCTGTTAATGGATTAACTTGTTCCAAGAATTTTACTTCCCGAGTGTTGGGTAAGTAATCAATTCATTTATCAAAACAGCAACCTCGTTGCGAATATAAAACACACCACAGAGCCGGATCCCTCAGGTTTTGAGCGAGTATTTAAATCCCCTTCGAAAGGAGGATCTTAAAAAAATGAGTTTTGGGATCCGCTCTAACTTTTAAAAATCATTTTGAAGACTCGCAAAACATTTTTAAGAATGTTTGGAGTGATGCTGATTTAATAAAATAAATCAGTCCCAATATATTAGAAAATATCTGAATATTATTATTTAAATAATATTCCCATAAAGAATAATCTTTATAAAAATAATCGAAGTAGAAGTATTAAAACTTATACTTGAAATGGATATCAAATAACCAAAGATATACTTATATGAAAGTACTATCTTTATTTGAATAATCGAAAATAAGTTTGACTATTGACACCTTATTCTTTAATAAAATAAGGAATATATTTCAGTAATAAGCGGAGTCATAATACCTCGAATGAATATTATAAATAATATTCATTAAATAAAATAAAGGAGTCATACATCCTCAAATGAATATTCAAATAATATTCAATAATAAAATAAAGGAGTCATAAGTCCTCGAATGAATATTCAAAATAATATTCATTAAATAAAATAAAGTTATCGAATAAACCTTATTCGATTAATAGTTTTGAAAACTATAACCATATATTTATATAAATATATATATATATATGTATATATATACATATATACAAAATCTACTCGGGATCCTCGACTCCCGGTTTAGAAAATATTTCCACCTTTTGGGTCCCTATACTAAGGGTATATGCAAGTTACCGCTATCCTCTAGCATAGGTATTATCAACTGAATCAACAATTATATATGGAAAGAATATGAAACAGGCATGCATATATATACCATAGCAGCATGCTTCAATATATTGCAACATTTGCTAATATAAACATCATGCATCTATCGCAAGATAATGCATATACATATATACATCACAACAACAGTATAACGGGTAGAAAACTTGCCTGAGCGACTGGGGGTTACGAATGGCTCGGGACGAGTCTGGTAACCTATAAACAACAAGTAAGTTGGAATTAAACCAAAGTCACTTGTAAATCTATACTTTAACTAACTTAGACTCTAACGCTTGTTTTGCGCTTACTGATTCTCTTAAGTCACTCGAGTACCCTCGGCTCCACCATTTTTAATAATTTAACCTTTACGAGTTTTAAGGCGATTCCTTCGCGAGTGTCTTACCAACTGCCTAACACACTTACCATAAATGTTTCATACATTAATTAACCCTTTTTGGTCTTTAACCTATGTTTCAAAGTAAGGCGAGGGGAAAAGTTTCGTTCGCGAAACGCCGTTACTTGAAACGGTCGTTTCACCTAAACCGTGCATCCGAATCGAACGAACTACATATCAAAACGAAGCTCGTAACATGAGCTATCTAAACATGGCAGTGGTCATAATCTAGCAGGGGGTTCTCGGGTCCTAATATTATGCACAAAAACAGTCCAAAGAAAATCGGACGTTACGACGGCTATGTTTACACGATTACCAATGTTTAAACTACTCCAATTAACCACCAACCAACTCATAACCATCAATACAACAAAACTTCACCTAAACCATACCACATCAGTCTATAATCTCCAAGGTTTTCAACTCAAACAACCACAATCAAGACCTATGAACTATAATCAAGCTTCAATTACCAAAACACTTCCAAATCAAACCAAACTACTAATAATCACAATCCATGCTTCTCATTTCACAACACCAACCATTAAACTTACTAACAAATAAAGTAAAGGCTAGGGTTTGAAGTTTATACCTTCCTTGGGAGGTGTTAAGTTGCTAGGAAGCCTTAGGGAGCCTCCTACAAGCTTGATCTTTCCAAAGAAATCAAGAACACAAAGTTAGGCTTTGAAGTTTCTAAAAGTCCGATTTAAAGAACTGTAAAAATGAGGGTCTTACCATGATTATTTGGACGAGACTTGTGAACAAGAGTTGTAGGCCATCTCAATACCTTTCCAATGAGCTATAGAACACAATATTTGAGTGAGAAATGAAGGAGATACAGCAGTTTTAGTGTTCTGGTTCTGTTTTGGCCGAGAGCAAGAAGAACAATGTCTTGGTTTCTTTTTGATTTTGATGAAAAATGATTTGCTTGGCTTGGTTGGTTTGATTTTTGTGTTTGTTTTAGTAAATTACCTAGTTGCCCTTGATTTTGTGTGGTTAAAAAGCCACCACATCTCCTTCCTTTCCATGTCATGCTTGTGTCATCCTCATGATGTCATCCTCCCCTCCTTGTCCTCTTCTCATTGGTTGGGTGACACCATCCTCTCTAATCCCTTTGATTAACTTCCTAATTGTTTGCCTAATGACCGCTGATCTGTTATACGGTTCGCTTAACTTTCGTTTTCATTTATCGTTTGAAGGATCATACCCGGGATCTTATTACTTAGGTTCCCTTAACCTTTCTCAATATATTATATTCTTTTTATGATCCTCTCCTATAATCCTTTAATTTAAATCCTTTTTATCCTGTTACCTTTTTCTCAAATTTTTCCGTATCTAGTGTATTTCCGGGAAAAATCAAAGTGTTCGGATTTGGATTCTGACGATCTTTACATACACTTATATCCCATATAAAGTACTAATAAAATCTCAGAATATCCATATCAGAACCCCTACATAGTGTGGCATGAAAAGTTTTCTCATTCAGCAAAAACACTATTCATAAGGGTTTCAAAAATTTCCCAAAAATTGGGGTTATTACAGTCTCCCCTCCTTAAAAGGATTCCGTCCCGGAATCAGATAGAAAATGAATAGGGATACTCTCTTAGCATTGCACTTTCTAACTCTCGAGTAAATTTTCCCACATTGTGGTTCTACCATCAAACTCTTACTAGTTTGATAACCCTTCTCCTAAGCACTCGTTCCTTTTTACTCTATACCCTTCCTGGTTGCTCCATATAGGTTACGTCTGGTTGCATGTCTATGCGCTCATATGCCCCTATTTGTCTGGCATCTGAATTACACTTCCTTAACATTGATACGTGGAACACGTTATGAACTTGCTACAGGTTCGGGGGTAGGGCTAGCTCATATGCTAACTTCCCAAACGTCTTAATATATCCAAGGGTCCAACAAATTGTAGACTTAGCTTTCCTTTCTTTCCGAACCTCATCAATCCTTTTCAAGGGTTTCCAAGGGGATACCTATAACAGTACTAGGCCCCCTATTTCATACTCTTTGTCCTTTTTGAGTCAAATCAGCATACCTCTTATGTCCATCTTGGGTTACTACCAGCCGTCCTCTGATTAGATCTATTATATCCCTGGTCCTTTGGACTACTGCGGGTCCGAGCATCTTGCGCTCTACAACTTCATCCTAACATAAGGGAGATCGACATTATCTTCCCTCAAGGATCTCATAAGGTGACACCTCGATAATGACATATGATCTATTGTCGTGATATAACTAAATCCGCGTTAAGTGATCATTCCAAATTCTTTCAAGTCTATTGCACAGACTCTCATTATAGCGTTTAGCATTAGAGCTTTTGCTTCTCAATACCCATTCTTTTCTAGTTCGTAATCGCTACAACCTTCCGTTCCTAATATTATACTAGTTATACTTTTGCTCGTTAGCGTTCTATAACCTTTTAATGACCACGACAACTTTAGTATCACGAATGTGTTTCCATTCCGCATACTACCACCACTTTATTACTCCTTTTTCAGTTGTTTCTATTTTCCAAAATTTGATCAATCAAATAGAAGTAAAGGAATTTGTTGAGAGATCACTATGATCATGAACACTTGTTATATTGCATAGTTAGTACAGAAGGTGGCCAGCCTTTAGTACTTGACAAGCAATTAAACAATAGATGGTATCCTACTAGGCTTCTATCACACAGATAGATAGTCATTCGGCAATACCTCCCCTTCTGGAAGGGTTGTTCTTCTCAGATTACATGAAATGAAAAGAAGAGAAAAGAACGAACTGAAGAGAATTGTATATAAAAAAAAAATATATACTGCCACAAAATATCTGGCCTGGAACCTACCTCTGAATTATAGAGGTTTGTCATAGGAGAACAAAACATAAACGTATTTATATCAGCATCAAGTATTATAGCATCGTATTTCCCATGCCTAAATATTTCTATTCCGTTCATCATTCTATGGACCCATGCTCTTCCTCGAGCTTATACACAATCACCTTTGAAACTCCCTCGATATCGAAAATCGAATCTGGGATCTCATTCTAGACCTCATCGTTACTAGAACCCATTTCTATACTGCAACCTTCTTCGTATAATAATACGACTCTCTATTGATAAGAAAGAATAAATATTCACTAGGTAGATACTCTACTTAATTAGTCTATCAATGATAACTTATACACTACCACGACCCGATTAGTGGTACTCAATCTCAACATCCATTCCAATACAACTCTCACGGTTGTAATCAGCTCGTTACTCGCAGAATCATTGCTGCCTTACTATGGTCCACCACTGACCCACTGTCATCATTCACTTTCCATGAAATCTTAATAGCTAACCATACGGATTCCATACATGTCGTATCAAATCCTTCTAAGGAGGTAACATAATCACCATTCATGATTCATGGAGTACACTCCTGATTCTGACATACATACATGACATGAAGCAGATAAAATTTGCAGAAGAGTTTCGCTCAAAGCAACGATAGCAGGTTAATACCATTCTTAATCATATGCCTTCAATAGAAGACTTAACTCAAAGGTTTGTTTAGTCCTTTTTGAAATATGGTCCTGGCTTATCTCAAGATAGTATCTTCTGAGATAGATAGCCCGCTCATGGCGATTACACGAATTAAACCTTTACTAACTACTATTATGGCTGGGTATTGCACAGTCATCAGAAGGAATGTCAATCTTCCAAACCATAATACAACCTTCAGCTTTTAACCATCATCACTGTATCCTTTGGCACAAGCGCCTATAATTATCCTTTTACCGTTAAAGTGTCGGTCACCTCTTTGGCCTTTCCTGGTAGTAATAGTTCCTTACAGTCAATGTATTTTAACCACCTCCAAATAAATTTTCTACCTTATTTCAATCACAGCTTATGTGAAAATGCTTTTCTTTAATATCTGATGAGTAAATAAAAAAAAATATCACCATTTTTCCATAAGTTATTGCCTCAATCTTTAGAGGCTAATCACTGTCAAGACTGACTCTTAATCATACTTAGAACATCTTTTATCTTAAGTCCTAATTGCCCTGAACAATTTCGACCATTACTGGTTCGATCCATACTTTCTCGTGGTTTAACACGTGCCCCACTTGGCAACATTATAATTACGTCATATTTTCTTTATCAACATTTCTATTCTTGAGAATTTTGAATATTACCTTTCTCCTTGTAAAACCTCTAAGGTTATCCTTCAATCGTTCCTCCTGTATTCCCTAGATACAGGGCATATCAAGATACCATTTATTAATACCAGAATCATTGTCTATATACTTCTGAAAAATTTCTCCACTGATTCTTAAAGGTTGTTGTTACCTTAACCCTTTCCCAATCATTCTGTCAAAACTCATACTGTCCCTATTAAGGGTAAAATGCCAACCTTTATGCATTCCCCTAGGATTCATTTTAAGTTACCGATGTTCTATCCTTAATTCCACCTTTAAAAGGTACCTGAATCCTTCCATGGATAAATCAAGTCATATATCCCTGATAAGGGTGTCTTATTCAATCATTTCCACCTCGATAGTCTATACCGAATTTCACAATAGCATCCTTATTCAAGTTAAGGTCAATCCACATGACCTCCAAAAGATAAAAATGGTTATCCGCTTTTCTTTCCTGATTTGGTAATGATCACATGGATGATCTGGAAGATATTGGTCGTGTTCAACGTGAACTTCTTCTTAATAAATCCTTATTTACTTTTGTTGTTTATCTCAACAGTCATCTCAATGTAGGGATATCTTTCATACCTGGCGTCTCCCTTCCTGGGTATCAAGCCACCGGTCTTACACTTCACATTCTTGAAGGTCACTTCCTTCATCCAATTTTCCTAATTTCTTACTTCCTTGTCTCCTCAGTCTATCCGCGTCTCAATATTTATCCTTCGAACTATCTCAAGCTTTTCCTCGAATCCTCCCAACTTAAAGGGGATAAAATATACATAACTCTTATGCCTTCAACCATCAATTTTAACTCATGGTGAATCACCCTCATCCTGACGATTACATACTCTTCTATTTCTATTTCTACGAGTCTTTAGGGTTTCCTCATACCCAACTCCCTTATTGTTCCTCAAACTCTCTTGCCTTTATATTCCTTTCTCTTATCGTTATTTCATGAACCAACACAACATAAGCATTGATTTCAAACATCCCGTCATTCTGGATTCGTGTCTTCAGAACGAATCTTGATAACTTTTACAACTTAGATTCATAATTCATCATACTCGTCTGCCTTTGTTCTGGCTCTAAAGCTTTTACACTATTCCATAACCTTGGGAATTACTTTCCCGAAAACAATTGGCTGAACTTTAATCAGTTTATTATAATCTCTTGCTCCGTGCCTTCCTTGGCCTTTCACCAGCAGGTGGTCTCTCTCTTAGGAGGGTGAGTGATAAAAATAGTCTTTTGTGATTCGTCAATCATTTAGAATCTCAAATGATTCCTATATTTCCTTTAGCCAGGCTCTTGCCTCGACTAGGTCAACCTGTTCCTTGGAACTCTGAGAGCTTAACGATTTAAAGGTCATGAAATAATTTCCTGCCGCATTGTCCCCTCAGGGTGGTGGTTGGGGATAATAGTCTAAGTTCTGTCTAGACAGGTCCATAAATTGCCATATAGGAGTACCGTCTCGGGTCTCCTTTCCTTACTCGACTTTCTGTTTCCTTAGTATGAAATGTTTCAACCTTCTCCCATAATCGGGGTTATCTTATACATTAAAAACCATGTTTTCCACTCTATTATGTTATGGGTTCTTTCTTTCTTGATGGCAACCTCCCTGACTATCACACTCTGGGTTTGCCCTAAATCCTATTCCTCAACTATGGCTCTCATCTAAGTTCTCATCCTTAAGCTCTTGAACTTTCGGAACCCAAATTCTATAGGAATACCTCATTATTCCCTTATCATCTTTCTCAGTATTAATCTCATATTTATTTGTTGGCTCTCTGCCTTCATTCATCACCTTTTTCTGGCACAATATGCTCTTTTCCAATAATTCGGTCTCTATTGCAATCTCAAACAGCTTTTCGGTACCGGCTCCGGTTACCTTCACTACTATTTCCATTTTCTCAAAATCTCTTATCAACTCTCCCAAAGACATTATCATCTTGAGTCTCTCCTTTTTACTAATGGCATCAGCCACCACATTGGCTTTCCCCGAATGATAAAGAATCTCCCACTCATAACTCTTGATTAGCTCTAACCGTCTCCTCTGGCGTATGTTGAGCTCTTTCTACGTAAAAAGGTACTAGAGCTCCTATGGTTTGTGTAAATCTTGCACTTCTCTCCATACAAGTAGTGCCTCCAATCTTTAGGGAAAAACTATTGCCACGAGCCCAAGCTCATGGGTGGGGATATCGAATTTTATATTCCTTAATTGTCTTGACGCGGACGCGATTATCTTGCTGTGCTATATAAGAAGCACCCTAATTCCTTATATGAAGCGTCACTTACAAATCACAAAATCTCTCTTTTTTTTCCATCCGACAACGCCAACATAGGGGCCGTCACCAACCTTTGCTTCAGTTCTTAAAAGCTGTTCTCACATTTCTCTGTCTATTCGAACTTCTCAGTCTTACGAGTAAGCCGCGTTAAAGGGGCTACTATCTTTACAAACTTGAACGAACCTCTGGTAGTGCCCGGCCAATCCTACCTCTGGTAGTCGACCCAACCAGGGTCATCAATTCATCAGTGGTCCTTTATCCAATCTCGTCAGGATCCTCCATGGGATCCTCCTCAGCAACTATCCCTTCTAGGACAACATCCTCAACCGCTACATCCTCAATATCAACATCATCCGGTCCTGCGTTAGGACACTCTATTGGATCCACAATCTGATCTCCAATTAGTAATAAAACATCATCGCGTTGATGTTCCTCAACTTCAGGGTTCGGAGTCCCGCTACCATATACGATAACGAACTACGCTTCTATCGCTACATTTATAAGGGTTCCCATAAGGGTTTTAACTGTCAGTACTACGTTAGGTAGTCCGACTATGAACTTGGCAAGAGTTCTTATTATCTTAGTGAACTTATTTTCTTAACGTCCCATCATCTCTGAGGTTTATAACGCTTAGCTCTGATACCATTTCTGTAACACCCCCAGATCCGGGGTCGGGGATCCGGGTCGTCACGAGTTCCATTTCCCTTAATAACACCCAATCTTAATAATTGCTCAACTACTCTGTACTGTAACCCCACAATAAACACACACACCACACGTTATAGTCTCAGAGATGAACATCCAAAAATAACCACAAGTCATTTTATTCCACAATTATCTACCAATACACCTTAAAAGGTTTTCTGAATAAATTTACATTTCTTTGCCATTATTACAATTCATAAATATAAATAAATCTGGTACATCAAAAGTTGAAAGCCTAGCCTATTGGTAGTTCCTACCTCAGCTACGGCGGCATCAATGCTTCTAGAAAACTGCGGAATGTCTCCTAATCGCTTGTGAATCGGGAGCTTGGTTCTGTTCATCTTTTCTATCTGTTGTTGTGTGATGAAAGAAGAAAGCAAGGGTGAGCAGCAAGCCCACCAAAATAATATGTATAATGATTAATAGTATATGAGCCTTCTCATAGTACTCATGAAAGTCTTGGTCAAAAGAAATGAACCAAGTTGATATCTTAATGCGATGAAGTCGCAAAATATTCAGTATATATACATATATACTTTTCAAAATCTTGGAAGTCCTCTTCCATACATAATATACACAGAGTTCCAATTTATAACTGTATAAAAATATTGTTGCAAGGTGATCTCATATATCTAACTTTGTCTCAACGTTTTTTTTTTCGGAAAATCTTTGTCATGCATAAGATAATCATTTACTAGATATAAGTTTAAAAGATGAAGTTACAAGATACTCCAATATACTTATATCTTTTCCAAATACTACTTGAACTACCACCGTTCAAGTTATAATTAGTTTCAAAAGTTCATCACGTAGATGAGACTACAAGACCAGATTTGAATAGATTAAATCTTTAAAATATCATCAAAATAAAATGAAGTTACGAGATACTTCATTTGATGCAAACATCATTTTGAAAACTTGACCCTGCCAACACTCAACAATCGCCCAGCCGTAGCCTTTCTATCGAAGTGCTCTGGGTAGTGTTGCAGAAATATCCAATTGGATGATGAACTCATTACGGGAGTTTGCCGCGCCAGGAAGACCACTTACGATGATCAATCGTAGTAGTACAACCCCACCATTTTCTACATGTAGAGGAGAACCTGTCGGATTTACTTGTCAACCGAACACTGAACTCCTAAGGAATGGACCGCCTTAGCGGAACTTCCAGGCCATTTGGGCCAATATAATAAGGCTGGGCCGGCGCCACTCGACCACTTACGCCACTCCTAGTTCAGATGAAATCCATGACTCTGAAACGTAAAGCTCGTTCCCCCTTTCCCCAAGTAGAAACTTGTTGATACGGCTCCACCAAGAAGTCGTATCTAGTTGGAAAGGAGAACTCACTGATATTTCCCAGGCGATGCCTGTTAATGGATTAACTTGTTCCAAGAATTTTACTTCCCGAGTGTTGGGTAAGTAATCAATTCATTTATCAAAACAGCAACCTCGTTGCGAATATAAAACACACCACAGAGCCGGATCCCTCAGGTTTTGAGCGAGTATTTAAATCCCCTTCGAAAGGAGGATCTTAAAAAAATGAGTTTTGGGATCCGCTCTAACTTTTAAAAATCATTTTGAAGACTCGCAAAACATTTTTAAGAATGTTTGGAGTGATGCTGATTTAATAAAATAAATCAGTCCCAATATATTAGAAAATATCTGAATATTATTATTTAAATAATATTCCCATAAAGAATAATCTTTATAAAAATAATCGAAGTAGAAGTATTAAAACTTATACTTGAAATGGATATCAAATAACCAAAGATATACTTATATGAAAGTACTATCTTTATTTGAATAATCGAAAATAAGTTTGACTATTGACACCTTATTCTTTAATAAAATAAGGAATATATTTCAGTAATAAGCGGAGTCATAATACCTCGAATGAATATTATAAATAATATTCATTAAATAAAATAAAGGAGTCATACATCCTCAAATGAATATTCAAATAATATTCAATAATAAAATAAAGGAGTCATAAGTCCTCGAATGAATATTCAAAATAATATTCATTAAATAAAATAAAGTTATCGAATAAACCTTATTCGATTAATAGTTTTGAAAACTATAACCATATATTTATATAAATATATATATATATATATATGTATATATATACATATATACAAAATCTACTCGGGATCCTCGACTCCCGGTTTAGAAAATATTTCCACCTTTTGGGTCCCTATACTAAGGGTATATGCAAGTTACCGCTATCCTCTAGCATAGGTATTATCAACTGAATCAACAATTATATATGGAAAGAATATGAAACAGGCATGCATATATATACCATAGCAGCATGCTTCAATATATTGCAACATTTGCTAATATAAACATCATGCATCTATCGCAAGATAATGCATATACATATATACATCACAACAACAGTATAACGGGTAGAAAACTTGCCTGAGCGACTGGGGGTTACGAATGGCTCGGGACGAGTCTGGTAACCTATAAACAACAAGTAAGTTAGAATTAAACCAAAGTCACTTGTAAATCTATACTTTAACTAACTTAGACTCTAACGCTTGTTTTGCGCTTACTGATTCTCTTAAGTCACTCGAGTACCCTCGGCTCCACCATTTTTAATAATTTAACCTTTACGAGTTTTAAGGCGATTCCTTCGCGAGTGTCTTACCAACTGCCTAACACACTTACCATAAATGTTTCATACATTAATTAACCATTTTTGGTCTTTAACCTATGTTTCAAAGTAAGGCGAGGGGAAAAGTTTCGTTCGCGAAACGCCGTTACTTGAAACGGTCGTTTCACCTAAACCGTGCATCCGAATCGAACGAACTACATATCAAAACGAAGCTCGTAACATGAGTTATCTAAACATGGCAGTGGTCATAATCTAGCAGGGGGTTCTCGGGTCCTAATATTATGCACAAAAACAGTCCAAAGAAAATCGGACGTTACGACGGCTATGTTTACGCGATTACCAATATTTAAACTACTCCAATTAACCACCAACCAACTCATAACCATCAATACAACAAAACTTCACCTAAACCATACCACATCAGTCTATAATCTCCAAGGTTTTCAACTCAAACAACCACAATCAAGACCTATGAACTATAATCAAGCTTCAATTACCAAAACACTTCCAAATCAAACCAAACTACTAATAATCACAATCCATGCTTCTCATTTCACAACACCAACCATTAAACTTACTAACAAATAAAGTAAAGGCTAGGGTTTGAAGTTTATACCTTCCTTGGGAGGTGTTAAGTTGCTAGGAAGCCTTAGGGAGCCTCCTACAAGCTTGATCTTTCCAAAGAAATCAAGAACACAAAGTTAGGCTTTGAAGTTTCTAAAAGTCCGATTTAAAGAACTGTAAAAATGAGGGTCTTACCATGATTATTTGGACGAGACTTGTGAACAAGAGTTGTAGGCCATCTCAATACCTTTCCAATGAGCTATAGAACACAATATTTGAGTGAGAAATGAAGGAGATACAGCAGTTTTAGTGTTCTGGTTCTGTTTTGGCCGAGAGCAAGAAGAACAATGCCTTGGTTTCTTTTTGATTTTGATGAAAAATGATTTGCTTGGCTTGGTTGGTTTGATTTTTGTGTTTGTTTTAGTAAATTACCTAGTTGTCCTTGATTTTGTGTGGTTAAAAAGCCACCACATCTCCTTCCTTTCCATGTCATGCTTGTGTCATCCTCATGATGTCATCCTCCCCTCCTTGTCCTCTTCTCATTGGTTGGGTGACACCATCCTCTCTAATCCCTTTGATTAACTTCCTAATTGTTTGCCTAATGACCGCTGATCTGTTATACGATTCGCTTAACTTTCGTTTTCGTTTATCGTTTGAAGGATCATACCCGGGATCTTATTACTTAGGTTCCCTTAACCTTTCTCAATATATTATATTCCTTTTATGATCCTCTCCTATAATCCTTTAATTTAAATCCTTTTTATCCTGTTACCTTTTTCTCAAATCTTTCCGTATCTAGTGTATTTCCGGGAAAAATCAAAGTGTTCGGATTTGGATTCTGACGATCTTTACATACACTTATATCCCATATAAAGTACTAATAAAATCTCAGAATATCCATATCAGAACCCCTACATAGTGTGGCATGAAAAAGTTTTCTCATTCAGCAAAAACACTATTCATAAGGGTTTCAAAAATTTCCAAAAAATTGGGGTTATTACAATCTTCAGCTTTTTTGGATTTTTTTGAACTTTGCACCCGCCTTCATTACAAATATCACATTTTATCTTCTCCTTATTTTCCTTCTAAAATATCATGCAAACATTTTTGTAATCATCAGTCTTTTCATATTCCTTATTAAATCATTTAGTCATCTTTCGCACATTATAGTAGTTCTTAGGGAATTTATGATCATCAGGCAGTATTAATCCAATGAGGTGAATCAAACTATCAACACCAACTTTATATTCTTCCTTATGACTAATCCAACTACGATCGAATGTCGTCTATAAAGACACATAATTTGATATTACGAAATTATTAATCAAAAAATTAAAGTAAATGAATAATTCAACAAAAAAAGCAATCATATAAAATTGCACTAATTAAAATTAAATGTATTTAACATAAAATTTAAGTAAATAATTAATAACAAAAATAAAAAAATTACATGAAGGTTTAAGAGGATTACATGGATGAAAAATGGACCATATGGAGGAAACAACGAGAGAATAAAGTGAAATGAGGGTGTTTTTCGGCCACAGGAAAGGTTAGTAAAATTCTCGGTTAATTTCAGCAAAAAACAGTTGTTAACTTGCACAGCTAAATACGAATGCATCTCATGATTATGGCAAGGCTAAATACGACAACACACCGTCGTAAGGAAAAATGGACCGACTATAATCGTTAATTTGCACGACTAAATATGACTGCCACGCATTGTTATAGAAAGGCTAAATATGACCCTTCGTTGTAAATTCTAAGACAATCGGATTCCGTCAAATATGATTGTATAATTTATTTTTTGCAAAACTTTTTAGGAAAATAAAAATATAAAAAATAAAAAAATTACACACCGCTCAAACTTCTTGAAATAAAGACATCTATACGGTTGAATTACTTATGAAAATATTATAGACACTAACCTTAACATTATCGATACCCTAACCTCTAAATTACAACCCCTAAACTACATCTCATTGAATTTTTGATTCTATTATGACAATTAAAAAAGTTTTTGGTGTAAATTTCGTGAAAACTATTACATGCATGCACTAGGTATTCCTAAAATACGGTTGTGCATTGTAAGCTCTAACAAAATCAAATTTCGTCGATTATGATTGTAGAATTTGTTTTTTGCTAAAATTTTCTGGAAATAAAAGTTTAAAAATTAAAAAATTTTGCACACGGCTCAAACATCTTAACATAAAGACATCCAATGGTTGGATTACTTAAAAATAGTTTATAAGTTATAGGCCCTAACCGTAACATTGTCAATACCATAACCCGTAAAGTACAACCCCTACACCACATCTCATTGAACTTTGATATTATTGTGACAATATTTGTATTTTTTTGTGTGTAATTTTTGAAAATATTATATACGTGCAATAGGTATTCCTCAAATAATTTTTCGTGACCGTTTATTTTTATTTAACAACCAAATATTTATAAATACAAGCTTTTCAATACAATCGATTATTATTATTGAAAGTAGGTTTCAATAAGCTGAAAAATATGGCTCTATATTTCCCTCCTTTTCAATATAAGATTCAAATACAATCGGGAATTTTCCCACTTCTTTTAAAATATAAATTCGAACCGAATCCGTCAAAGTTATTTCTAAAAACATAAAAAATGGGGATCTTTTTCCCGCCCTTTTCGGCTAAATTCAACAGAATCAAAATGGGCTATCCTATTTGTCAATTTATACGACCGATTTAATACAACGGTTTTTAAATATGACCACGTGGTGTCATTTCTTTGTTTGGCATTGTGCAAAATTTTACTCTGTTCACCCAAAATATGAAATACGATTGAATTCTATTGAATTTAGTCGCAGACATATTAAATCGGTAATTTATAGCCTTAGTTTCTTGTAGTGGGCGGTTGTTTTCTTATATAGGCATTTTAGACAGTAATGTTCAAAAATGGTGTATTTTCGCAATATATGTTAAATAATAAATATAAAAAAATTAAATTAATATGAAATTTTAAGAAAAATGAAATATATAAATTTAGAAAATTACTTATTTAAACAATTTGAAATATAGCGCTCTAAATTAGTATATTTAGTAATCTTTATTAATAAGTGAAACCCATTTTTAAATATTACTATTAATTTCGTTTCATCAATTTTTGGTACAACCTACTTTTAGTTTCACTTATTCATTCATTTATATCTTATTATTCTTCTTTTATATGTCTTTTAATTTTACTAAATTTTTTATTACAACATTTAATTCCATGTATTATGATTCTATGAGGTTTGGTTTATTTTTGTATCTTACACTTCTACATGTCTTATGATTTTATTAATTTTAGTATTATTTTTGTTTACTTATATTTCTATCTATGAAGTTTGGTTGGCTTTCACATTTGTGTTCTTAATTCCCGTGTTGCTAATTTAATATATTACACATGCATGTTTGATTTTATAAACTTTTGATTTCAGTCTTTTGGAATTTAATTATAACTCTAAATGTATAATTTTTATTCTTTTTTTACTTATATATGACTTATAATATTATATTTATTATTTTACCCATTTTTAATTGCAATTCTTATATTGATTTTAACTCATTAATGAAATAATAAATTTTTTGAAATCGTATAATAGTTATAATTTTTTAATTATAATCATAACACAAATATTGTACTCAATATTTTGGGTTGGATTTTCGAAGTAAAAATTAAAAATTTTGACATGCCACTTATACTATCAAGATTTTTAAAAATTATTTAAATAAATTAAGTGAGCGGTGCTTGGAACCGGTTATCAAATAGTATTACTAAACAAGGAAGTGTTCTTTCTTGTTAAAGCAGCATTAGAAAAATGACAACTATCTTGGTCTAAAGATTTTGTACACTTCTCAATTGAAACGGTTACAATTCTACCACCCTCGAACATATCGCCTATTGCCTTTACAAAGTACATAGGTCATTCCTCACTTGATTTCACTTCATTAGCAATCATGTCAAGTACAAGCGGGGCTGGAAAACCAGACATCTCAAGATACAGATTTAAAGTACTTGTTTTTTCACTCTAGATCTAAACTCACATATGTTTTTAAACACTGACTTTTCATTTTATTTTTGTGAAATTATTTGATTAGAGTTTGTGTTCATCTTTTTTGCTCTTTTTTGCTGCTAGTATGCCAGGAGAAATAAGCTAGCGCGGCCGCCAATTCGAATGGAACAGGAGAATGATGGGCAGCAGCTAAATAAAAATAAGCCTGAGAGGTACAAAAATTTAGAAAATGCTGTTACTATGATTAATTGAATATTTTATCAAATGTGGTGCATAGTTAATTAGGGATAGACATCCTCATCACATCCCAATTTGAGATCAGGGAAAATTACGTCACATCCTGCTGACAAAAGTATAATTGATAGGGCAGGATCACCCTCTAGTCAAGACTAAAAATTCTTGCCTCCACTTTTTACTATCATCAATACCATATCATGTGTGTTCCACATTAGTGTTGCAAACAACAATACCAGTTTTTATTTGTATAAACAATATTTTAAATATAAATATTAAATATAATATTAGAAATTAATAAATTTTATTTGTAGTATGAAACATTTCAATTTTTTATTCACTTCATGGTTTAAAAATTATTAGAATATTTGAAATTGAGTTTATATATATTAATATTGGCTCCTTCAAGGAAGGTCATGAAGTGGAAATTCCGGATATAATAATTATTAAAAAAGAGGTAATTAAAAAAGTTGTATGAGAGGAATTGCTGTCAATTGAAGTAAGCAAGGGTATGGGATACAGGGACATATAGTGTTCCTTGTTCCATTATAGAACTTGTAGTTTGTTTTCTTAGTGCAGATTTTTTGTGTTAGTGGGGTCTCGTGTTGTTCTCACTTTATAATATACCGGTAATATACTAGCTGGTAAGTGCATGACATTAAAAAAAATTTCAAGTTAATTTTACATAAAATTGACTTATAATATTTCTTTTTAATACTAATATGACTTATAAATCTAATTATAGTTCTAATTATGTACTTGTTATATAAATCTAACATATTATGTTTTACTAATACGATTATTATAGTAACAAATAAAAATTAAAGTAAAAACAAAGTTTACAGAGAGAGTAGAAATAAATTCTTTTAGTTGAGATTTAATTATATAAAAGTTTGAAAATAGTTATTTAATTTTTTAGTAAGTACCAAGATTTTGTATTTTTGTGTTCTAATATAACAAGGTTATGCTTATTAGTATACATTATTGATAACCTGTACCAATCATATTAAAAATATTGGATTAATATTAGTAGTGCCAAACATCGATCTAAATTAATATTATTTAATATTAAATATTAAATACGTACTTTGATAGTTTGTTACTTTTGTGCACTAATAAAATATGGTTGATTTTGCTTATTAAAAAAAGTATAGATTGGAGTAGAATAAGTGATTGGTTTGATAATTAACATATAAGTTTTTTGCCATACTCTTTGTTGATACGTGTATTTGTGTGCATTTACACGTGCAAGCAGTGTGAGCAAGGATGATATCTTAAAACAAAAAATCAGCAAGGACTCTTGTATGGGCTCTAGATATCATCAGAAATTAGAAACTGTAAAATCAGAAGAAAAGCTCCCGGATGAGAATGATCACATGCTAACATTATCTTCAGATTACATGGTAGTGGCCTCTCAAATTCTGGCACAAAAACCAGTTGAACACCTAGAGCCACTAGACAAGCTGATGAATGTGGACGAGGTTCTCACAGCAATGGCTGAGCAAGAGTCGTGGAAGCAGTTCGAATCAGAAGCATTTGCAAAATCTAAGTGAAAGACTATGTATTATTTTTAATGTAATGATATGCCTGAGTGGTTTAGTACCAGTCGTAGGTATCTTTAGTAATTTTAGTTCTGCGGAAAAGCTTTTTGCAGTTTAGCTTGGTTGTGGTCTGTGGAAGAAAATCTTATCATGTACTACATGGTCTTGTTAATACCAATCTATCGGCCAAAACTTAGTAAGGAGATTTTAATTATTTTAATTACTAATTTTTGAAGTTGCAATTGTGTTGATTGTGATTTATTTTGGTTGCAACTATGGTTGCAAAGTTAAGAAATATATTTTTACATATATATTTCAAAAAATTGTATTCTTGCAAAAAAACTTTTAAAAAGAAGGTATTTTTACAAAAATATTTTAATACATGGATATTCGGTCGATACTTGCTAAAAGTATTCATGATTCATGATTCAGTTTAGGGTATTCATGATTCATGATTTAGGATTCTAACATATACATTATATTATAAAATGCTAAACATATTAAAAATCGGATATTCGGTCGATACTTGCTAAAAGTACTTAAATACACTTATTAATTAATATAATATTATGATGATTAATATTAAAGTAGACTTCTACTTTTTATATATAATTTAATATTATAATACATATGCTTTTTATTTTGATTAATCACCAATTTTCAATTAATTCTCAATCTGTAACTCGACCGATCTTTCCCCATTCCCGATTTTTTCGACACTACCCTCGAGTGATTGTATGATCGAGTTTAAGTAGTTTTATGTAAATTATATAAAAGATATTGATGTTCTTATAGTTTATAATAAGATACTTTCTCGATTTCATGTTAGATTTCCACCTAAAAAAATCACACAGTTTAAGGAAAATTGAATGTTGATAAATTAATTTCATTAATTGACCATAATATGTGGAATGAGATTTATCTATAAAATATGAATAAGAGATTTGAGAAATACAGTTGATTTTGTAAGTATAAATTCTGAATTATTAAATTGAAATATATTCTTTTTTTTAAGTTGACATGTAATTTTAAAAGGAGGAAGTATTAGATAAACAACTATTGTACTCTCCATTGGGATACATGAAAATTCATGTATGCATAGTAGTGTATATATCTAGATTTCATCTAGCAGGAGAGATTGATGAAAGTAAAGGGCTGCAATTTCACAATATAGAAGAGAATCATTTTCTGGATATAGTTTGGTGTTCAAAATTTCATTGGGGACAAATACAACTTGGTATATGAATGGGGTAAAATTTCAATTTCACGTCCAAATTTCTAGTGTCTTTCTTTTACTCACAATTTGCACATCGATTTTTTCATGGACATTAGATTAGGGATCAAGTGCAAATCACAAACTACAAATATTGGTTAAGCAATTTTGGTAGGAAGATACAAACGTCTACAAAGTATTTTCCATCCAGTATTCATCAAGGCACATCACCGTGATCTGATCAATTTTACATTCACATGGCACAGGAAATTGTGCGAGATTCGAACTTATTCATCATTACTCATTTCAAAGTGGATTTTAGGTAAGTCATATGTTAATAATACAATGGGCTAAGGTTTGTTTGGAATATTTTCAATTTAGGTGATCTTATTTTGGTTTGTTTCAAATTAGTATTGATTTTTACATATACGTCGTATTGTTCATATGACTTTTTACGTATCTTTACACGCACACACAAGCCGAGAGTCTTTTGGGAAACAGCCTCTTCATTCTTTCAGAATGAGGGGAATGTTGCGTATATCTTACCCTCCCCAGACCCTATATTAAGCGGGATATATTGGATAAGTTTGGTTTGGTAAATTTTATACTTTCAGAAGAAGGCTTGATGAATTAGTTTTTTATATATTAGACCCAGAAAAGTTTGGAGAACCAGGAAGTCGCCTCCCTGCCCTCCTCCATGACCGATATACATTTCACCCTTGCAAATCTCAATGCTTCTATCCATCAGTCCCTAGCTCATCATTATTTCCCGTTTGAATCATTATTTCATGTTTGAATCATCTCTATTAATATGTGCTCAAGAACAACAACATACCATTCTTTCCCATTTTTAAATTTTAATTAGAATATTTTTGAATTTTTTGTAATATAAACTTGCAAGCATGTACCGTAACAATTTTAAAAGTGAGAAGTCTCTCAATTACACTAACTGAAAGAAAGTTATTGATCGGGAAAGACATAAATCAAAACTCTAAATGAGGGCATAGAGTTGTTTGGAAATGATAATTTAAAGATTTTTTTTGCATTTCGCACCCCTCCGTTATGGTGCTTTTTCAATTTGGTCTCATACTTTAATTATTCACAATTTGCACCCCTTAACGTTAAACAGTATTACAGTTTGCAGCCTTCCGTCAACTATGTCCGTTAACGTTAAAATATAAAGGGTAAATTAGTCTTTTGCTAATTAAAGTGGAAGTAAAACAATCGTGAACTTCTGGAAATTAAAAAAATCGATAATTTTCCCACGCACCTCAATTCACCACAATTCAGTATTTCCCCATGATATGTTAACCCAACTACATTTATATAAAAGATAGGAGAGGGTAGGTTATACAATGGAAGAATTTGAGGAGGAGGTTGATGAAGGCAGAGAAGAAAATGAAGATAACATCAGCTTTCAAGGAGACCCTTCTAACATGGATTCAAGTGAAAGCGAAGTTGAAATAGCAATAAAAATGAAGAAGAAAAGGGTTCCTTCACCAAATCCCCCTTATAGGACTAGAGAACAGAGCAGATACATTATGCTTAGGGTAAATGTTGGTAGTCCATTATTTGTTTATGTATCATTTTATTTAAAGTTCATATAAACTGAAATGCATATGTGTGTTATTTCAGGGCCTTTTTAAGAACATTGAGGACAACTATGTTGTATTGGATGATGTTGATGGACCTCCTTCAAGTCAACCTAATCAGCATGAAAATGTAAAAGATAAAAAAATATTGCAGAGAAGGTTAAATTTAATGTTGAACACACAATTTAAGATATATTTGAAAAGGTTATTCCATAGAGGGTATATGGGGGAGATGAGGTTGTTTATAAATGTGGAAAAAAGGCCGGACATAACAAAGTAGGCAAGAAAAGAGTTGTAGATAAAAATGTTAATGATGATGTATGTTCAGAGGGGATGTTCGACAGTGATGAAGAGAGGATGGCTTTGTCCTTCTGTGATGAAGTTGAAATCCAATTTCCTGAGTTTAATGAGAACACTGATATGAAGGGCCCTAAATTCATACTTGGTTTGTTTTTCACAAGTGGTGCTATTTTTAGACAAGCTATAATTAGGATATATGCAATAAAGTATCAAAGACCTATAAAATTCAAAAGGAATTTGTTAGATAAAATGAAGTGGATGTGTACTGAGGGATGAAGTTGGAAATGCTATGAAATAAAGATGCAAAGAACAGATACATTTTAAACCAAAACATTGAACCACCATACTTATAATCCAACCGGGGAGTAGAAGCAAGTTAATTTAACCTGGATTGCTAAGCTTTGTGAGAATGATATCCGGATGAATCCTAACTGGCCACCATCTACATTCCAATCAAAGGTGATTACAGACTTGAAATGTAATATTTCAATGTCCATGGTGTACAGAGCAATAAAAAACAAAGGAAAGTATAAATGGGAAGCATGGAGCTCAGTATGCTAAGCTTTTCACCTTTGCAATTAAAATTTAAAAATGAATGCCATCATCTACAATTAAACTCATATCAGAAGTAGCTGAAGCAGGAGTAGATGGAAGGAGGTTTAAAAGGTTATATGTGTGCCTTGGTCCAGTGAAGGAAGGTTTTCTTGATGGATGTAAGCTATTGATTGGATTAAAAAGGTGCCATCTGAGAGGCCCTTTGGGAAGGATTTTATTAACAGTAGTGGGTACTGATCCCAATGATGGGATGTACCCACTAGCATGGGCTCAGGTGGAAGCAAAAAATAATGATAATTATGACTGGTTCCTTGGCTTGTTGAAAGATGACTTGAAGATGGACAACACTGGCTCTTACACTTTCATTTTGGACTGGAAAAAAGGACTGGTAAAAGAATTGGAGAAGCAAGTACCTCATGCCGAGCAACGTTTCTGTGTGATGCAATTGTACAAGAATATGTACAAGGAGCATAAAGGAAATGATGTATGAAGACTGTTATGGTCTGCTGCAAAGTGTACTACAGACTACTATTTTAACAAACACATGAATAACATGAAAAAGGTATACAAAACTGTCTCTTGTATGACCTAACTTGGAACTAGTTACATGCTTATTATCTTATACATATCTGTTTATAGGTAGCCCCAAGGGCATATGATTGGCTAGCTGCAAAACCAATGTCCTAGTGGTCTAGATCTTCCTTTAGATATATATATATATATATATATATATATATATATATATATATATATATGCAAATCTAATATGTTTTTAAATAGTAAGTGTGAAGTGTTCAAAAATGCCATAAAAAAATTCTGGGACATGCCTGTTATCACAATTTTGAAGAACATCCACATCACACGTATGGAGAGAATACAGAGGAGAAAAACTAAAATGGAGCAGAAGAACACAGTCTATTGCAGCAATACAATGAAGAAGCTACAAAAGTAAGAAAATACCAATATAAAATACAAATTTTTATGACATTCCAATTATGAATGCTCACATGTCTTTCATAACATGCTTACAGGGCTATGGAGAATGCTTGCAAGGCTAGGCCAATTTGGAATGGTGGTCGTAAGTAACATGTCACCATGACAGAAGGAGGTTATAATTTTGTTGTAGACCTGCAACATAGAGTTTCTGCTTGCAGAAAATAGTAGCTAACAGGTATTCCATGTTTTTATGCATGTTCATGCATATTTTTCCAAAAGCAAGATCCTGTTGATTATATGCATGAGTGTCACAAAAAGGAGTGGTATTTGAGGGTGTATAATCCTTATCTTGAACCCATAAATGAGGAAGAATTTTCGGAAGAAACAGAGGCCACTCCACTTTTAACTCCTTTATTCAAAGTTCATCCTCGAAGGCCCAAAAAAATGGGAAAAAAATCAGATATTGTGCAAACCAGAGCAAATGATCCGACAAGGTTGAAAACAGATGCTACAACACTACATTGTTCTTATTGGAAGGAAGCTGGTCATAACAATAGTTCATGCGGGTCAAAGGTAATGACTACCACTTTCACTAAATACACTTTTTTCAATAACATAATTCCATATATCTTAGTCCTTATTGTGCATATGAAGGAAATTGATCAAAAAATACATCAATCCCAAATGGGAATATCACCGTGACTTCTTTTTATTGCAATGCCCCTGGTTATAATACAAGAATATGCCCTAAAAAGGTTCATCATCTTTTCTAAATGACAACAGTAGTTCATTAGATTTAGTCTTTTCTTCCTTATTACATCTTTTTCTAATTTTAGAGAGCTGCAGAAAAAGGGTAAAACAAATGGGAAAAATGTTGTCAAGAATTAAAATGTTGGAACATCATCTGTAGAGAAAGGATCTAATACACTGAAAAGAGAAGCAACTGCAGTGAAGACTAAAACATCGTCCAAAACACCTGTTGTGAAATAAAAGACATCATCTATTACTACTAGAAAAAACACCTTAGTCATCGGTTAAAAACCGATATCTAAGTAATCTTACACAACATATCTAGAAAATTTCTGATGTCTAGTTCACATTCTTGTTATGTAATTGAGTAATGTCAAGTTCAGAAATGCAATATTAGGACATTTAGGCCTATTTAAAACTGTAGCACATAAGCAATATTTATGAATTGACATCGATTAAAAATAAAAAATTGATAAGTCATACCTATTAGACATCGGTTGTTTCTAAAGAACCAATGTCAATTTGAACAATTGACATTCATTATTTTCTAAATAATCGATGTCAATTTGAACAATAGACATCAATTGTTTTCTAAATAATCGATGTTAATATCATTAATAGGCATCATGTGTTTATTTTTTAATCGGTGTTATTGCCCTGTTTACATGTGTTAATATCCCTTTATTAGCATCGAATATATTGTTTGACTGGTGTCTTTGTGATTTTAAGACATTGATTTGATATGTGTAAACTGATATGTATTTATATTTTTTGACATTGGTTCTAAAAAACTGAAACAAACCTCCTGCAATAAGTTTTACAATGCATGTACATGAATCCAGTAAAGTAATCTTCTACGACTGATGGATACAAGAATTCCTTCTGCATTAAATTTTACAATATATAAATATGAATATCACTAGCCGTAATTACGTTTACTGAAGTAAATATTAACAATTTTATATGAATTACATTTGATCAAACGAATAATACAAGAGCTACTACATAGTTGATATCAGACTACTACTAGTATACTTTGTTAGATCATTAAGAAACTACTAAATCTGATCTTTTATGTATGTTTAAAAGAGAGAAAATAGAAATTAAATAATTACTACTATAATTTCATAACATAGTAGTTCTCTTGCCTGTTGACCCTATTGTGTGTTCTCTTCATATAGACCCACTAACTCCAACAAACACAAAAAAACACCAAAAAAAACAAAACAAAAACAAACCAAGCAAACCTAACCTCCTACCCTACACCCACCTAGAGATGATCTTTCTAGAGAAGTAAATCTGAAAAACCAAACAAGACAAGAAGCAACAAATGGCAGCTTCGAAGCTCCCAACTCCACGCAACTCCATAACTGCACTTGAGCAAACCACACCTCACAGCAAAAAAGCAACCTCAGACAACAATGATTCTCCTGAGAGTAAACTTGCACATCAAAAACACCAGGGTGACAGCTCAGAAAAATAAAAAGTCGAACAACATCACCCCAGAACTCATACCTTTCACCCTACATCTCTCTGCTACACGTTTCAAACAATCCTCCGGAAATCAAAATAGAGAAAAGACAATCCCTCCAAAACCAAAATCCAGCCACACCTTTATTTCAAAAATCGGACACCCGGACAAAAACAACAACACCAGCATCTCCTCGAAACCTCCACCTCCAAAACAAAACCCAGACAACTTCAAAAATACAAAAAACCAACAAACCACTAACGTCCAGCTCGACAAAATTAAAACAAATGAAACCATATAGCACCATACCAACCTCAGGACTAAACAAATCCTCCAGTTCATCAAAACCTTTGAACCTAAAATGCACCTAAAAAAATCAAGGTCAAGACAACATGAACAATCTCAAAACCTTTGAACCTAAAAAAATCAAGGTCAGGATGACATGCAAATTCTCAACACGGATTGTTTTGGTAAAATTTTGTAGGTTAATGATTGAACTTAAATGGTTTATGACATATTATTTAGCTAGATATGGTCGAATTTCATATTCAACTAGAGTTGGCGAAATTAAAGTAGTGACATATTCGATTGAGATTGGTCGAATTAAAATTGTGACCTAATCATGTCAAATTTAGATTTGACCAGAGTTGGTTGAATTTATTATACGACCAGAAATGGTCGAATTTAAACTGCGACCACAATTAGTCGAATTAAATGTTTTTGGAGGGATTTTTGAATGTTTTGAAAAAAATTAAAATTTCACCAATTATTTTGGGATAAATATTTACAACGGATATTGGTCGAATTTAGTCGGTCGAATTTAGGTTGGTCGATTGTTGTTAAATTCGACTCAAACACTCATTTTCGACTAGCCTTCATTCGACAAACATATTTTTCCGTCGAAAATAGCCAATTTCAACCGTTTTCGATCAAAATAAGGTAAACTTGACCGGGAAAATTCGGTCGAATTTAGGAAATTTTCTTGCAGTATTGTATCCTCAAACTTATATCAAAACTAAAGTAAAAATAGTGTAAATTGACAATCCACGTGGTCAAATTGATGTTTATTTAATGACTTTAAAATGGTGCTCGTGTTTAAGACTCATAACAATGACTTTAAAGTGGCGGTTGTGTTTAAGATTAGTCGGCTTAGCCTCGAGTAGAATCCTTATATTGGATGGAAAACGTGGGAATTAGCTCGGTAGTTGACTTTATGTTATTTTTTTGGGTTTTTCACTGGGGTCGTTCATGTAAATGGAACTTTCTTAGACAATAAGTGTTAAATAAAAATTAATTTTTTGAAAAATAACCTAGATAAGTATATGTTTTTTTATAATTTAAGATAAAATGAATAAATTAAAATGTAAGAAATATATCAAGTTTACGTAAAAATAAATGAATTAGTAACATTTATAGTCAGAGATAAGAATAATGTCAAGTTTACATAAGTTATTTTTTATAGTTGTTCGACTCCATTTTTCAGTAAGGAAATATCAATTATGACTAAAGAACAAAACTCTTAAAAACTCTCATAAGTTGGTTACACTTCAACATTATAATCAATATCATCATATTAATTTCTGTGATTTCAGAAAAAATTATAAAGATGTCATCATATATATACTTGAAAAATGTTTTTGAAAATTTTTGGCCCAGAGAGTTTTGGGACCTGAGACGGTCGCCCTCCCTGCCCTCCAACAGGCCCTATTTTTTATACTCGAGAACCCCATTGCTTCAATCCATGAGTCCCCGGGTCATCCATTTCTCCCGTTTGAGTCATATCTATCGGCATGTGCTGAAGAAAAATGGCATACCATTCTACGCATTTTTTAAGTTTTATTAGAAAATTTAATGAGTTAATTTTCAAGTTTATTCTAAAAAATCAAAAAAGGTGCTAACTAGATTAGATTACAGCAATTCTCATAACGGTCATGGTAGTATATAATGCTTATAGTGATCGGTTATAATAGCTGATCATGTATTGTAATAATTTGAAACTTTCAAGTTCAAATAATAAACAAAAGCAAGATTATCCCAAAAAGGAGACCATCAAAATTATCAATCTCATATTGTTTTAAACTAGGTGTGAAAGTTTGAGAATTACAGTAAATGAAATAAAACTGTTGATCAGGGAAGACATTAATATTCAAAAGTCTAAATGAAGGTATATAGTTATTTCGAAACGATAATTTAAACTAAAAAAAGGACCTCAAAAGTTAAGACCCAATAAATTAAAGTAATAACAAACACAAAATATGAGGTAGAGTAATGTACATAATAAATTTTAGAATATATAATTTTACTTATGATTTTGTTTCATTAAAAAAAATGATTTAACTATCAATAACTTTACTTTTGAGTACACAAGCATAATATAAAGTTAGAGTGGGCCTAAATGTTACATACACAAGTCCAAGTCCAAGCCCTATATAACTCTTAGAAGTTGCTCATCTATTTGTATATATACATATAAATAGAGACCGGAGTCATTTCTCATTAGATCCTGTCCACTGTATTCAATATATACATTCGCGGGTACTACTTTGGCTTAATTTGCAATCAGCATGTCTGGTAGTGGAGGCTCAGGCAATGAAAAATCATCCAGGAGAATTCCTGAAATCAAAGTATATTTACATTTTGACCTATGGTTAAATTTGTATGTACTGTGCAAATGTTTTAATATCTGCAAACACATTTCATGTTTAATTTACTACAACCCTGAAATTTAGCCATTGTCTACGTTCTTTAATTTTGTTAATTAGTTAGAGATATGTGTATGTTTATATGTCTGCTTGTCTTTGTAGCATGTTTATGTTCGAAGGGGGAGAAAGACAGTAGTGCAGAAAGAAACGGAAAACCTTGGGTGTAATGGACGCCAGCCCCAAAAAGAAAAGCAGCCGCAATATGAAAGTCAGCCCAGCAGGTACGACAATTTAGGGTTTCAAGACATTCATTTTGATGAGGAAAATTAGAATTTAAATTGGGTGTTTTATTTGAGTGTACTATGTTTTCGTCATCTATTATTTGTGTAACTATGATTCATGTGCTAGGGGGCCATTGAAATTTTATTAGTAATTAGCTGATCTAACAATATTTATTTTTTGTGCATTTCCGGAAAAAGAAGTCCAGGAGATGGTGCCATGTTTTCCGATGCTTCTCCTCCTGTCATGTCAACGTTAAGCAACACACAGTTGCTTAAGTACGTTGAGTTCATGGCTGCTGCTAATAACAGGATCCAGCAAAACAAAAAAGCTGCAGCAGAGAGAACCGAGACTAGTGGAGAGTAGATAAATTTATTTTGTATTTACATTTACCATTAATTTTGTTGAATTTGTTCATTTGAATGTGATATAATGATATTATATTTTTTTAATGAATCCTTATAGTTATTCTAAATTTGAACATATTTTCTAATAATTAAAAGATTGATATCTAGCCCATAAAAGTGAACATATTTTCTAATATACCGGTTAGTGAGAATGAAATACAATATATCAACCTTAATTAGACATGCATAACCATTGATTTTTTTGAATGAATCCTTATAGCTAATCTAAATTGGAACAATTTTTTTTAATAATTAAATTATTGTACCTTATAAAATGAGTATCTTTTTTAAGGGAGAATCAAACCCTGTATCAAGTACACATACCATTACAGTTATCATCAAACTCCTAAATTCAAACCTCTTAAATATTCCTTTTATGAATATCTTTTAGGATTATTCTTAATATTGTCCATTTCATTTAGTTATATAAAACTATTGTAGTTTCAAAAAAAATTAAATGATTTTTTTTATTACATTTAGTTCTCTATTATATTTTGCTTAAATAAGACAATTTTTATGTATAAAGTTAGAAATAGAACAATATCGTTTAACGAAAAATATAGACAACGGCATCATTACTTATCTAACACTTGTTTTATAAAAGAAATATAACAATACTTTTAAACTCTTTTTTTTTGAGTTGTGATTAGATGTTATTTATTGTAATTCAAAGAAAATAAACTTCAAAATCCAAAAAACATGAAAATAAAATATTAAGGAACAAAATGATTATTTTAAATTCCTGTAAAATAAGATTCTTAAACCAAAAGCCAAAAATGTAGTTAAAAGTATTCAAGTACTTCAAAATCAACCAATTGCCACAAAAAAGAATTAAAAAACAATTTTACAACAATACCTGTATCCCCCTTAATATTACCAGCATTAAAGTTAAAAAAATTTAAATTACTGATCCAACATGTTTATTAAAAATTTGTAACATTAATAGCATAATCACCAAACACTTATGTATATGGTTTCATCAAATACTTATGCCAAACTAAATACAAATGATACAAGAATCATATATCAATCACAATCCAATGCCACACAAACTAATATGCTATACAAAATCATGTCAAACTCGTCCAAAGATAACTAATCTAACAAAGAAATATGAGATAATCCTAGTATGGCTATTATCCTCGCCTTGGCCACATCCCCAAAATATGTATTCTCATCCACGTCTATGTAATTCTTTTCTTACTCCATGAAGTTCCTTTACATACGCACACATGCAAGTAAATTAAAACACAAATAAAAGTAACACACTGAAAAAAATGAAAAATAAATACTAAATATTACCGCTTCAACACAAGCTTCCCTTTTTTGGACAAGGTTCTCAATTAAGGTCAAGACGACATGCACAATCTCAACGCGCATTGTTTTGGTAAAATTTTGTAGGTTAATGATTGACCTTAAATGGTTTGACGGATTATTTAGCTAGATATGGTCAAATTTCATACTCAACTAGAGTTGGCCGAATTAAGGTAGTGACATATTCGACTCAGATGGGTCGAATTAAAACTGTGACCTAATCAGGTTGAATTTAGATTTGGCCAGAGTTAAATGAATTTAGGATATGACCAGAAATGGTCGAATTTAAACTGCGACCACAATTAGTCGAATTAAGTATTTTTGGTGGGATTTTTAAATGTTTTGAAAAATTTGAAATTTCACCAAATATTTTGGGATAAGTATTTACAACAGATATTGGTCAAATTTAATGGTCCAATTTAGGGTGGTCGATTGTAGCTAAATTCGACTAGATAAATTCGACTGAAACACTCATTTTTGACTAGCCTTCGGTCGACAAACATATTTTTCTGTCGAAAATAGTCAAATTCGACCGTTTCCGGTCGAAATAAGCTAAAGTCGACCAAAAAAATTCGGTCAAATTTAGGAAATTTTCTTGTATCAATGTATCCTCAAAATATTATCAAAAATGAATTAAAAATAGTTTAAATTGACCATCCACATGGTCAAATTGATGCTTATTTAATGACTTTAAAGTGGTGCTCGTGTTTAAGACTCGTAACAATGACTTTAAAGTGGTGGTTGGGTTTAAGACTCATAACATAACACATAACCATTTCATCAAATTTCTAAACCAAATTAAATACAAATCATACTCCATTCCAATATAATCACATTTTTATCCCACACAAATTAGTATATCCAAAATCATGTCAAACTCATCCAAAAATACACCACCATCCAATATTTACCATAAAATGTTAAATTAGAACCATTATTATTATTTATTAAAGTTTTATGTAGTACGCCTTTTTATTGGAGTTCTCGAAGTCCATCTACATTCTGCAGATAAAATATCCTGTAAAATGTGTTATCCTGCAAAATATTTTTCACAAATATCATTACTTAATCAGGCAAATCTCATACATTTACAAGTACAATATGTATATTCTGCAATTAAACATGTATGTTCTGTAACATGAACATTAATGTTCTGTAAACTAAACATGTATTGTAGAATAATATATGTTTCAATGTTCAATTTGTAAAATGTATGCAATTCGTAATATTTTCAATAAATTAGTGATGTTTGTAGAACATCATTTAAAAATTAATATGTTTTGTAAGATATTTAAGTTATATTTTACTTGCAGAACATATATGGACTTCAAGAACTCTAATGAAACAGTGTATATATATAGACACACACGCAATCAAGTTCTTAAAAATTATTAATCATAATTAATCTGAAAAAGAAACATATGATGATCGGCCTGATTTGTTTTGGCTGTTTTCTTGGCCAGACAATGTTGTTTTGCAACCAATGTTGATGTCGGTGATGTCTATTCTATACATGGGTCATACACCGATGTCTTTTACCCCATTAAATATCGATTTCATTCTGAAAAGCTGATGTCTATGTGGCCAATTAAACATCACTTTGACCCGATGTCTATATATATTGTAAACATCAGTTTGCACTTACAAAAACTGATTTGTATTTTATTAGCATACATCAATTTTTACACAATAAATATAATGTATATTTAGTTATTACACTACTTACACAATACAAAAATCAAATTACTTTTGGACCAAAATAACAACAAAAATGAATTCAATATTAAAAAAAAAATCGAATATTATAATTTTCACATTATTGAGTATACAGATATGACTTTCAAATTCCTCTTCTGTTAAACCAAATTGTTAATACATTGAAATTATTCTCGAAACTCATCTCTCCGTCAGCTTTCTTCCGTTTAATTGTAACTTTACTACCATATTTGAGAAGGCCCAGGTACACATGGTTGCTTCCCTCTATTCCTATCAAATTAGAGTTGGAGAACTTGTTTATTGCAATTTCCAGTTCAGAGTATGAAAATCATACAAGTGTTCTTTATATTATTCATGTTCTGATCCTGGATAAGAGTGAGGCCTTTAACCATCCTGCATGACATATGAGATCACAGATTTCTTTAACATCTACATCGTACAGTGAATAACAAGCCGCAATTACATAAAATTAAACATACGTTTCTATAACAAAAATACATAAAAATTACAAATTAAAGACAATACAACAGACGGAGGAGAAAGGACCCAATACTGGATTCTAATATAGCAACAATAAAATAAGAAGATGAGGGCAAAGATACATAGTGGATGGTGATACATTACCACTTCTTCTGTAATTTTTACATGGCACAAATTGTATAAACTAATAGATTTATCTTTTAAAGCACCAAAGACAAGAACCCTCACTATAATAGAAAATAAGAGAATAAGCACACGAAATTTGTTGGACTCTCTTTTTTCAGTAGACTCTGCCTCAGAAGTAGACCATGTTGAGTAACAACAAAAAATTACATAAACTGAGAAAAGGTGCAAAGTTATGGAAAAAAATAAATATAAAAGACTAGGTATAACCGTATCAAACAAGATGAATCCCATAAGTGAACAACATTTCAAATATACAGTCTCTTTGAAATCTAAATAAGCCTTTACTTGTCATAAGGTTATAGAAAGAAACTTAAAAATTTATCATTTTAGACACTTAAAAATTCACACAGAATTTTTTTTTACTATAAACTTGTTGGAGCCTGGAAAGCTATATAATGGAAGAAGCAGGATGGAAAACTCATGCAGTTAATTCACATTTTAAATACGTGTACAAACTACATAAATCCTTATTCCATAAAATATTCTCGTGCAGCTGCATACGCAAATGAAGCAACTAAAAGGCCTTAAATGTGCATGATCATGCATTTCTAATTCACTAATCAGAGTTACTACACAGGCCAGACAAAAACTGTAACGTAGGCCAACGAACTAGAAGCTAGACACACAAAAAAAGAAATGAGAACTTATAAAAGTTGATAACAGAACTACACAGATATATATTGAAGGCTGAGACAAAATAAATGATACCTAAATAATCATACATCTCACTTAATTAGTTGCATCAGTATCATTTGAACTATATTTCCAACCCATCAAATTAATAGCTATTTATCTAAAAGAATTTAATTCTGATTGAGACACTCCATATAGTAATTCTAGAAAATATTAAGAAAACATCAGAAATGTATTACAATGTTTGCAACACAAATATGCACGCTTCTATGCGAGTCGTGTCTCTATAAGAAATAAAATATGATTACCTATTGATGTCTGGGAGGAGCTCACACATTAGATTATCATCACCAACGGCTAATAATATCCAGGCGATGTCAAACCCTGAAACAGAGAAATACTTCCTGATCACAAAACCATTATCGTAAACCCTGAATGCAACAGAAATCAGATACGTGACCACTACATAAATGCAATTCAGATTCTAATACAGGGTTATAAAACAAAATTAAATAAGGAGATGTTCTAAACTTAGTATTTCCTTCATTTTTATCATCTATGACGGGTTATACCTCTAAATGCATTTAAAAATTTGTTATCCCTTATCAGCGCTGGACGACTACTCCTATCATCCTTAACCCTGCGAATGAAAAATTTATTTCTCAAAACACCACAAAAGAAACTCATATCTCTTTGTTACCTAAATCCAAATGACATAAAATATTACCATTGTGTGAGGATATTGAACTTTATAACAATCAGGAGTTACAGCAGACAACCATGAACCAGGAAGCATGTTCTGTAAAGAGTAAAACACACATTACTAAATACAAAAATATGAATTAGTATTTTTTTGTTTCTAGCGGCTGCTTTGGGGATTTATTTAACAGTTGTATTCTAAATTTGTAACATGGATGCGTTGTTTTGGCTAAATTTTTTCTTGATATAACTTTTTTAATAATAAAATGACCAAAATAGAGATGTATAACTCACAAGTCATGCCTGACAATCATATCCGGCTATTCGTGCAACATATGAACAACACATTGATATTATGCTTCTCTCAAACAAAATAATAAGGGCTATATAGCTGATTGTTTGTAGTTATCTTAACATACATAACCAAAATTATTCACCGCAGTAAAAAACACCTATTTCACTCAAATAAGGAAATCAAACCTGGAGAGGAAGCACCATGAGTGTTAACATCATCAGAGGCCTGTACATCAAGAGATATGATGCTTAGAGTTCTTTATAAATTAATTTTTATCACAAATACAATACATTACAAGCAGAACCCCAATTTAAAAATTAGGGTTTTGATTTAAAAAATTTCAAATTTAAATATGCTTAAAAATGCTAATCTACTATATTTACTCACCGAATTAGGGTGTAAAATAATCAATCCATCATAGTCAACCGACTGACCTTCTCCACTCATCGAATCGGAGTTTGAAAAGATCAAATTGGGATGAGTACTTGAGAGGTAAAATTCAAGGGAATAGAGGTGAGTAATTGGGTGATTAGAAGACCAGATTTAGGGTCTTTGATGGTGAGATTTGAGAGGGAGAGAGAGAATGGAGAGAGAGATGTGAGAGATAGAGAGAAATGATATGAGGTGTTTATTTTTAGTTTTTATTTAATGTATCTGAATGTAAAGAGGGAAAAGAAAAATGGTTAGGGAGGGAGTCAAAATATTGTTAAAGTGGGAAATAAACACGGAAAGCGCGCATTTAATTTTAAAATTGAACTTAAGACGTTGGGTTTCAAATAAACGATATCTTAAAAATAGAAAGACATCGAATAATTGGGGTGTAATATCTATTATGCTTTAGACATCAGTGGCATTAGTGACCGATGTATAACATCTGATGTCTTTTAACATTTTTCTTGTAGTGAGGGCCGCCATCCTCAACATTTGTCTCCTCTCTAACGCATGTCTTCCTGCATAGAGTTCCCTTTTGCATATGCACACATTTATACAATAAAAAGTACTAATTGATACAATGAAAAAATAGGAATAATTATTACCATTTCAACACGAGCTTCCATTTTTTGGACAAGGTCCTTAATCAATCTCTCGACGATAGGCACAATCTCACTACAAATGATAGTATTTCATCAAGCCCTTTGACTTGGATCTGCGGATGGATCAAAGGCCTCGAGAGAGGTGTGTGAAAAATTGTCTATCTATTCATCTTCATAATTTAGAGGACTAATAAATTGATGACGATTGTCATAGATCGCCACCAACACATTTCTAACAACGGGAGGAAGTTTTTTCAAGGAGGACTTCATGTTGTCTTGAACCGCATGAAGATGAGTCGGTTTAGCCTCGATTAGAATCCCTATATTAGATGGAAAACGTGGGAATTAGCTCGGTAGTCGACTTTATGTTATTTTTTTAGGTTTTTCTCCAGGGTCATTCGTGAGATTTTGTTGGCCTTGGGGAGAAACTAAAAAAATGGCACTTTCTTAGACAATAAGTGTTAAATAGAATTATTTTTTTGATAAATAACCTAGATAAGTATATGTTTTTTTATAATTTAAGATAAAATGAATAAACAAAAATGTGAGAAAAACAACAATTTTACGTAAAAATAAATGAATTAGTAACATTTATAGTCTAATGTTGTAGGAAAAAATAACAAAAATCGTGAATCTTGGATCATGACTTGATAACTTCGAAAACCCTAATTAAAATATACAATAAAATCAGTATAGAGCAACCATCACTACAAAAATATCAATATCCTCCACTACAAGAAGAGCTAAAAGTTTTTTAAACTAATGTAGATGTGCAACCTAATCAGACAAGTGAGGATAGAATTGTTGAAGAAACTGCAAATGAGCTTTGAGGAGAGTACTGATGTGATTAAAGAACTAAAAACTGAAAGTTTGATGATAGAGGTTTAAACTACAGAGCTGGTTAACTCTTCTACTACAAGGCAACTCGACTTTTTACCATTACAACTTATCCAACTAGAAAAGGACGAGAGTCTCACAACTCTTAATAATGATCTTGAGGATGATGATTTGTCAATGTTGAATGCTGATGTGAATATTAATTCAGAAGAAGAGCATGCCACTAAGATTAAAATCAATGATGTTGTTATTGAGGACAATGTGAGTGAGGATGATGAAATAAAAGAAAGCAATACCGCGATGATGGTTGTTTCTCTTTCACAAATTGTGCCGAAATTACCATTCCTGAATCTAGACATAGCTTATATGGATCAACGGTTGGGTATTGATAAATTTTCTTTCACTTTAGGCTCTATTTACAAGGCACCTAAACTTGAGGTCACGTGGTACAAGGTTGTCATGAAGACACCAGTTGTTCAAAATATTTCTCAAACACTGGTTGATGATCCACTTAAAACGGCTCTTAAGTTTCAAGCTGTAGAAGAGGGAAAAGATCGAGTTATCTCTTTGATCGTTAATGTGATAAGCCAAGATGTTTGAATGGCTTATGAAAAAGTGAGAAGTGAAGACAAGCCACCACCTTAGCCTCCACCTCGTGTGAATGTTAATGGAGTTTGTTCTTCTGTTAGACTTCTCGGATGTTGCTCGTCTGGTTTGGACTGAGAATCAAGAACATTCCAGCTATTTTTTGCCAGAACATGGCATATCGGAATCGGTAGAACCCCGCCGAAAACTGGATTATTTCCAGAATCCGGTCGTTGTTCATACCCGACCCGAACCTATTCTTGGCAACCTGTTTGGGTGACCCGAGTTCGATCAATCTAAACCCAAACCCTTTTTCCCAAAACTAATTATAGGATTTATATTTAAAAATAATTTCAAAATTCAATATTTAATTTCAAAATTCATTTAAAATTCTAAAATCTTATTTTAAATTCCAAAATTAATTTATTTAATTATTTTAAATAATTAACTGAATTATTTTAATTCCAAAAATATTTGATTTTATTATTTTTGAAAATTCAAATTTGATTTAATTATTTATAATTTGTTTTAGTTAATTATTTATGATTGAATTAATTGATTAATTCATTTAATAAATTAATTTTATTTATAAATGGTTAAATAATGTGTAATTATTTTTAATTAAGCCAAATAATTCCTAAAAATTACTTTTAAGCGTTTAAAATTTATATTTGGGTAGTTAAAAATCAATTAATATTATTATTAATTAATTAATTTCTATTTAATTCTAATTTTATTCATAATAAATGAACCGGTTGTCCATTTAATACAAAATGAACGCGTATAGGCTAAGAAAAACATTCTGATTCCAATAAAAATGCTTTTGAGACCTAATTTCTTTTGTGTTGTAAGGTCATTTGATTTGTGAGTCATTCTGAGTTAGTATTTATTCGATAAACACTGTTATTGAGCCAATTTCAATTCTAAATGTACTGAGACCTATCGTTTGACGAATTGACTTTGTGTTATATGAATAACATGGTTACGTGTTATGTGATAAGCATGATATTTGTTTATAGTTTTATAATGCCATGATTAGTTATAAATGATCGGGTAGATATCAAGACGTATAGTTACGTCGATTGAGTTTGGTTCTGTCAATTAAGATAGTCCTTTTGTTTATAAAATTGAGTAGCAAGAAGTCTAGTCAAGTGTTGGACGAAGTTGATAGCCAGCAGTTACAAGCCAAGGTAATAGCGAGAAATTATCGAGCATACCAGGCAAGTATCTATATCTTCACTTATCGTTTAAGTGATATTTATTTTGAATCCTATTATTCTACAATCATATTGTTAATTATATCACACATAATTCCATTTAATTCAGAGACGGTCCAACAAGGAGAATCCAGTTACAGCAGCCTAGAAACTATAGTGAACAGATAGTGACGAATTTTTATTAAAGAATCATATGTGGTCTAGAACTCTGACTTGTAATTTGATTAGAATAATAAAATACTTCTATTATTGGAAGATGACAAATTTTATTATTAGTTTATACATATTAAACACACATATGCATAGTTAGGGTCTTATATACAGAGAAGAAAGCCAGAAATTTTGGTCTCGTGACAAGATTGAATATTACAAGTTTTCTTATCTAATTTTCTTACGTGTTCTTATTATTTCAATTATGCTTATTTATTGTCTTAGTTGTTTTACTTTTTTGATTATTAGCGGGTAGTCGTTTCTAGGGCATTAAGGGGAAGCAATGTTTGAACTATAATCTTAGCATGATCTTCACAGTAGGTCGATTTATTATGGTTAATTCTAATTGATTATGTTTTATTATTAATTTGTGTAATCGTATGATATCATGAATTAATTGGATGCAATATGAGTAATAGATCGGGAGATTTTACTCACTAGTGGTACACATACAATTAACATAATTAAATTTAAGAGCGGGAGCATTATTGGATTTCTAAGAGTGTTAATGTTCGGGAAAGATTCACATTGCTTTAATTGTCTGATTAATTAAATAACCAAAAGTTGTTAATGTGTGAGCATATTCCGAGAGTGTTAATACTTGAGAGAGATTAACAAACTCTAGTTGTGTAACCACTTTAGTGGCTTTAGCTTAGAACTCGATTATTGTGTGAACATGGTGGACCTAATTTCCCTAGGTTTTTAATTTTTTTGTTTAGAATCTATTAGTTTAGTATTAATTTAGTTTTAGTTTTTAGCTAGTAAAATATTATTCATACAATTCCTTAATACAAGGAAAACATATACAATTATCCCATCTAAAACAAGACCTTTCCTCTCACAAGATTGAGAAGCAATTACAAGACCACTTTATCAAAGAAAAAATCTTAAAATTACTAAAACAAATAGAAGTAGAACTCTGTTCTAACTTACCAAATGCATTTTGGCATAGAAAACAACATATGATTGATTTACCTTATGAAAAAGATTTTGATGAAAAGGAAATACCAACAAAAGCGAGACCTATCCAAATGAACTCCGCATAGAACAACATTGCAGAAAAGAGATCACCGATCTCGAATCCAAAGGAATCATATCAAAATCTAGATCCCCGTGGTCCAGTGCAGCTTTCTGTGTAAACAAAAATGCTGAAATTGAGAGAGGGACACCAAGGCTAGTTATCAATTATAAGCCTCTAAATAAAGCCTTAAGATGGGTACGATACCCTATACCTAATAAAAAAGACCTTTTACAAAAATTAAGATCTTCGATAATATTCTCCAAATTTGATTTAAAATCAGGATTTTGGCAGATTCAAATCCACCCAAAAGATAGATATAAAACCGCTTTTACGGTCCCATTCGGACAGTATGAATGTAATGTCCTTCCATTTGGAATCAAAACTGCCCCTAACGAATTCCAAAGAATTATGAATGACATATTCAATGACTATTCTACATTCTGTATAGTATATATTGATGATGTTCTAGTTTTTTCAGAAACTATTGAACAACATTTCAAACACCTTAAAACTTTCTGCCAAGTATCTAGAAAAAATGGTTTAGTCATATCCAAATCCAAAATTTCCCTATTCCAAACTCGTGTACGATTTCTTGGTCACTACATATCAAAAGGAACAGTTACACCAATTAAAAGAGCCCTACCTTTTGCAACAAAATTTCCCGATAAAATCACAGATAAAACCCAACTCCAAAGATTTTTAGGAAGTCTCAACTATGTCCTAGACTTCTATCCAAACATCAATAGGATAGCCAAACCCTTACATGACCGCCTTAAAACTAACTCTGTCCCTTGGTCATCTGAACATACCGAAATTGTTCGACAAATCAAAGCTCAGGTTCTAGAAATCCCTTGTCTACACCTTACTCATCCAAATGCTTCTAAAGTAGTTAAAACAGATGCTTCTGAGTTAGGATACGGCGGTATACTAAAATAAGTATTCAATGGTAAAGAATAAATAGTCCAGTTTACATCTGCACATTGGAATGATTGTCAAAGAAATTATTCTACTATAAAAAAGGAAATACTTTCAATTGTTTTATGTATTAAAAAATTTCAAAGTGATTTATTAAATCAAAAATTTCTCCTTAGAGTCGATTGTAAATCGGCAAAAGAAGTTTTACAAAAAGATGTCCAAAATATTGCATCAAAACAAATTTTCGCCAGATGGCATGCATTATTAAGCATTTTTGATTTTGATATTGAACACATTAAGGGAGATATGAACTGTGCCCCTGATTTCCTGACCCGTGAGTTTATACAAAACAGATAAGTATCATGCCTCGAAAAAGCAGAGGTGGGGGAAAAACCCCAGCCTTTCCCGGACACCTCCCGGCCACTCAACAAAGCAAAGCGAGTACTTCTTCAGGAAAACCGATCACATGCTGGATCGATAAGGTAATTGCAGATGAAGAGGACAATAACTTATTTCTAGCTCTTCAAACCATCAAAGCCCATGGCCTCAACATCCAAAATCCCCAACAATCTCCCAAAGCTCTTCAGAAAAATCAACTAAAGTTACCCAACAAAACACTTCTTCCATCCAGCCTACAAATACTCCTTTTCAAACTACACAAACAGTCAGTTTTCAAAACCTGACCCTCTTAGTTCCTCAAAGATCCATGTCAAAACTAGATATAGTTACCTCAAAAATGCAAAACCAGGAGGTAGTAGTCAACCAGTCAAACTTTTTAAAATCTAATTCTGATTACTATACCAAAAGAAACCACCAAAAAATAGTGTCAGTTAAAAGAGGATTTAACAATGCCGATACCTCCTTAGTAATTTTAAATGTTTTCCCTAAAGGATGGCTGTTCAAACCCTGGGATCTATCAAAAAATAATGACTATTATCAAGCCATTCTCTTATCTACTGAATCAGTCACGTTCAAACATTTTTACAATGCCCAGGATAGAGAACACTCAACGCCTTCATACACAACATGTCAAATACAAAAGGTCATCCACCCAAGTCAATGGCGCCAAGAACTCCACTGTCCAAAAATTTTTCCTTCGAACTTCAAAAGACAACTAAACCACTGCTCCTCATATTCTTACTGGGGTTACCAGCAAGCATGGCATAATTCATTCTTTATCCAAAATCAGAAAAATAATCATTCCTGGTTACTTTATTTCAATACCAAAATTCAAGTCCAGGAACTCCCTATTTGGTTTCTTCAATGGTGGGATTTCTTCGGAGCAATTGAAGACATTTTTACTCCAAATGCATCCGAATGTCTAAAACTGTTCAAAACACACTTCAAACCCACAGAATACGAAAGACGTTTTCCTCCTCTCTTAATGTTATGTTCAAAATTCTTCCTTCCATGGGTCTGTTCTTGGGAGTTTAAAATTCATTTCAACCAAATACAGTCCTGTATTGTTCGGTACTTTAAAGTCAAATGGTGGAGCAATTTCAAAGAAGACCAAAAGATTTCCAAAGAGATCATTCAAAAATGGTTATCAAGTCAAAATTTTATTACCAACAAAGAAGTTACCACTTTCTTTGCCCAAAAGTCAAATGCCCAGGCATTATTAGCCCAAGCAAAAACCAGAAGCCAATACAAAGAATCCTTACTTCAACTCGCAAATTCAATTTATGATTCCGATGACGACAGCAGTCCGGTTCATTTATGAAATGACAACGAAGATGACTGTCACGGGATATTTTCCCCTGTAGTTTCCACTGATTAAAAAAATAAATAGAAAAGGTCCAAAATACCCCCAAAAATTTCATCCAAATTTTCATCATTTCATATTGTTTAGTTTTCCTTTATTTCAATATTATAATCAGTTTGTAAATACACTTCTTTACTCCAAATTATTAGGGGTAAAACGGTAAAAAAAAGATATTGTACATCATTTAAATTTTGTATCTAGTTTTTATTTTATCAGCATTTCTCCCGAAAGAAGACAAAGAAGACACTTCCCACTGAGACTAACTCACCATTATTCAAAAGAAGACAAAGAAGACACAAAAGAAGATTCCCACTGAGACCAACTAAGCAATATTCTCCAAACAAAGTAACTTTCGGTGGAAGAGGAATCATACTCAAAATCCTGTGAAGAAAGCAGCCTCCCACTCAGGAAAGCAGCCCCTCCAATAAGAAAAAGAGGACCTCCCACTCAAGTCAAGTTGTACACTCAGGAAAGCAGAACTCCACTACAAGAAAAAGAATGATCACTACTAGAAATAATAGATACGACATCGGTGCTTAGACATCGGCATGCAATGCACCCGATGTTAAAATCATGTATAACATCGGTTTAGAAAAAAACGATGTTGAATACGAATACTGACATCGGTTTCACATAGTAGGCATTGTCTATGTTCAGAAATTAAAAAGGCCAAATATGTGCTTTTAACTTTGACATCGGTTAATTTGGTTAACCGTTATCTATGCTCTTCTTTTAAAAAAATAAAATTTTACTTGTCTTTTCCCCCTTTAAAGTACATTTTTCCCCCATTTAACTTTAACAAAATTATTGTTCCCCCTTTACACATTTCATTTCCCTCTTTCCAAAACCATCTCCCCTCTCTCCTCTCCACTCTTTCCCTCTTTGCCTGCAGGCCAAACTTTCTCTCTCTCTCAAACATCGATGGCAACTCTCTCTCTCTCTCTCTCTCGAACCTGAACTTCATCTCAAACACCACGACTCTTCCTCATCTCTCTTTTCTTTCTTTCTTTTCTTGCCACTCCCTTTTGTAAACCCTAATTAGAAACTTGTACATAATCGACACTGAAATTGGACCTGATTAGGAACCAAATCGAGCTTCAAATTGGTAAGGTTAGACCTAAATAGTGGCCTTAAAGCTTGGAAAGGGCCATGGGTTTCGTTCCAAAAATATCATCGAGTTCTTGTGTACATCTCTCTCTGTCCCTCGCGCTCTCCCCCCCTCTCTCCCGATCTCTTTTATTGTTAGTGTTTCAGTTTATTCATTTATGTAAAAGTACGTTCTTAGCTAGTATAGTTCTATTATATATATTTAGGGCTTACCTACTGCTTACATTTTCTACTCTAATTTGGTGAATGTGAGGTGCTAATTTTATCGAAATTAAAAATCTATGTGTCTTCTCATAGACAATTGGTAATGATTAGTAAGTTTATTGAGTACTAAATTAGGTGTTATGTTTTTTTATTTCTGTATATTTATATTTGCTTGGGCTTAATTGTTATTTATTTAGGCTAATAGGGATAGAGGTGTGATATGGTTGTTGGAAATAATTACATGAAGTTGAAGGTATAATGCTTTATTTTGCTGATATTTAGGTTTTGATATTGGGTAAAGAGGAACATGAAGCGATGGTGTCGCCTGCAATGATGCAGTACTAAGCAGTTTAAACAAGATATTTTTTATAAGGTTCATCTTGAATTCTATGTATTCTATGTATTTATTTTAACATAATTATTCAGTGGTATTCTTTGTAATACAGTTACGTTTCTATAGAGGTATAACAACATGTTTTCTGATTTGAGCAGTCTGGAACAGAAGCAGATAGGATTGATTGGGTAAACAAAATACAAGGTGTTATTGCTTCCCTTTTGAACTCTCAGTTGCGACAGGTCAAACTCTATAAATTTTTTGCATGTCCTGTTTCACATTAAACAATCAGATTGGAATTTAAATATTTACGTTTCTGACTAACATGAATCTTCTGCAGCTGAAATCTGGGGGTAACGACTATAACAATAGCTCTTCTGGATCACATGATAAAAGCGCAGACCAGAGTTCGAATCGAGAAGATAATGTGTCTAGGATCCTTAGAGAAATTCTTGGCAATGACATATGTGCAAAATGTGGTGCTCTTGAGCCTGATTGGGCATCCTTAAATCTTGGTGTTCTGATGTGCATTGAATGCTCCGGTGTTCATTGCAACCTTGGTATTCATAGATCAAAGGTACAGACAAGTGCCAAAACATAATTACCTTGTGTCTAACTTGTCTTTGGTTCCTTTACGCTTTGCGATTGGTCTGGGATAGTTAGATTGTTTCTGACTTGCTAATCATTTTTGGGTCGGGGTTAGTGATTCTTGTTACTAAGGGACCTATTAGGCAGTCTTACCTAAACTACTTGTGCATGAACAATTTGTGCTCTTGACTTGAATTTTGCGTTTAATAAGTGTTGACTAAAGCATAATTTATAAACTACATTATAAATTCTGCATAGTACTGGAAGGTTAGAATGTGTATCTTGGAACTTACTGTTTAAAGGAAACTTCATCACTATGTCCGCATTTATGCTAATCCTGACTTCTTTTCCAACTTGCTTAAACACCTGGATGCTTATACTTTACTCTACTCATATATGTATAATGCATAAGGATCAATTTTTCTGCACATTAAAATAATTACAAGCCACTAAAGTCTAATACCATGTATTCTTTGATGACTCTGTTTGAAATAAGATTAAAGATTGTTTATTCTTCATGCATATGAAGTAAATTCATGCACATTAAAAAGCATATTAGGATATAAGTTTTATTGTCTAAATGACATATCATTCTCATATTTCTACTATCTTTCTTGATCCTCATATTTTTGGCATGATATTTGACCTGCCTGATCAAGGTAAATTTGAGTTAATGAGAAATTGACAAATAATCTGTTGATTTTGGTGGTGTGTATTATAATGTATTATTACTGCTATATTTATACACTGATATTTTTTTTTAAAAAATGGGTATGTATATTAACTGATATCTTACAACTTGAATTGAATATATTAAGTAGTAGTATAATAAATGTAGTGCTTGATTATTCTAATTATTGGATCCTCACTAATTAAGAATGAACTAGTCTACTTGGTTTGTCCTACACGTCTACAAATCATGTACCATGCTTTCTAATTTGTTAAAATTATATGTTAATCAGGTGGTACAAGTGATAATAGATTTTGATGAATTGCCATTGGTATATTGGAACCTTCAAGTCAAAATAGACTATTACAAAGTCAGCTAGGAATGTTCTGTATTTTTCCTTCTGACATTGTCCCTATATTGTTATGCATGTCATTTTAGAAGTATCACTGCACTCACTTGTACTTCATATATGTTCCTGCATAATGCACTTAACTTGCTTCCTAACTTCTCTGCATTATACATGAATTAGGTGACCTAAGGTTTGATTAAGCTTGTAAATTTCTATTGTAATGAATGCCTACTGATGTGCTCTCTAGAGCATGTATCTGTTATCATTTAACTGTGTTTTTGCTCATTTTGCATATCATTTAGTATAATAGACTGTTATTATTTTACTTTTGATGTCTATTTATAGACAGCTGGAATGGTTGAACTTTAGTTAAGGTCAAACGGATTCTCACCAAGATAGATTACAATATTTCGCTAAGGGTGTCCTATATGTTAAGAACTTATATTGACGTGTGCTTTAAAAGTATAATCTCACACACTTGTTCCTGGTTAAAGTTGAATATAAATTGATTAACCAAACTAGTTGACCATACTTTAGGTGGTCTGCCTTTATTCTGGTAACATTAAACCTTAACTAGGTGAATCTCTGCAACTGTTTGTGTTTATTGGCATATGTGCTAGATCTTTCCTGCAATAAACACTAAGGATGTAACAGATGATATTGGCTAATATATTAAAAGATAATATGAATGTTAATTAATTAGTCAATGCAGCTTATCTAATTGTCAACATCCTCTGTGATAATTTACATTGCATAATGTTAGAATGAAAAGTGCCTCCCCTCTGAACACATACATATTTTGTGAGAAATATGTAGAAGTGATAATTAAGGTGATGGTCCTTGTTTGAGGAGTTTAACAATAATTTATAAACTACATTTATAATTGACAGAACTTAATAAGTGTTAACTAAAGCATAATTTATAAACTTTTTGTATGCTTGTTTCCTGCCTTTTTTCGAGATAGGTAATGTAGTATTCCCATTACCGCTGAAATCCTGATCTTTGTGTGCTGGTCTCCTGCGTATGTTAGACATCTTTAAGCTGGTCATGTTCTGTCAATTATCTCCTTTCTAGAATTTACTGCTACATAGCTTATAAATGAACTTTAGAAACTCTACTCTATGGCAGTGTTCTTGGATCTGAGCCTGTTGGCAATCTTATATGTGCTAGCTATTATTTACTGACAGGTCAGGTCCAGAAATCCAGATGTCAAGGTTTGGGAACCTACGATGTTGGATTTATTTCGCACTCTGGGCAATGTTTTTTGTAATTCTATCTGGGAAAGTCTTCTTCAGGAAGACGTGTTAGCTTTAATATTAAATAAACGTGGAATTCACTGTGTCATTGAACTTTCTATATATTGTAAACGTATTGCTATCTTTTCTGTAGTTTAAAAGTTTCGTCAAGTATATCTATTTATCTTTTTGATACATAATTTTTCTTTCTATCTTTATAACAGAGGCTATCAGGATCATCACTACTGATTTTGGCAAATAAGCAGGACATCACTACTCGTGTAATCTTGAGATAACATGACACCCTATATTTACTTTACGTATAGACAAAGCCTAGAGGTACTCAAATTGTTGCAACAATGTCACCCTAGTTTTCCTTATTTTACTTAAGTGTTCAATCTTCTTTTGTCCAACATTATTCCGTGGCTACAATCATCAGGGTTTTATCCTTCAATTTTTTTTATTTACAATTTATCCGATGAATCTTGGCTGGTAATTTATCAGATATATGGCTCCAAAGTATGCATCAAGTGGCAAGCTGACTGAAAAATATGATGTTTTCTCATTCGGAGTAGTTCTTTTAGAGCTCATCACTGGGCGTAAACCAGTGGATGGATCTCAGCCACTGGGTGATGAGAGTCTGGTTGAGTGGGTATGTTTCACCCTCATGAACCTCAGTACTACTTTTCCATTTCATATATTTCCTACATTATATATAAGGTAAAAGGAAACATATTATTCAATATGTTTTCAGGGTCAAGTAATAAAGTTGCAGCCAACTTTTACCACATTGGCTACAGAATTTGGCTGATATTTCGGCAATTGCGCAACATCATGATGCAATTAGTGGTATTTACAAGCATTAGAGATGTTTATAATGTCGGATGTAATAACTAGGGAATTTGGATTTTATTATTTTTGGTTGGGATGTTTATTTTAGACTTGAATATATGTACAAATTGAGTTTGTTGTAGTGAATGTTAAGAAATCTGCTATCAATTTATTTTTATGTTTCTATTGGATGTTTTTGGATATTTTTTGCTGGGATGTTAGCATTGTTTGGTTGTTTTTTGTTGTAGATACAATTGGTTCCTTGTGGTTGTAAATAGTACCAGGATGACATGCAATTTACAGAACATTAACATCATAATGATTAATGTAAATCGATGTAAAAAATGTACAAAAGACATCAGGTAAAATAATATTAAACGAAAAGGAACTAAAAAAACGATGTGAAATAGTCATTTGACATCGGTTCCGAAAAGAAACTCAATGTATTTTAAGTCAAATAACATCGGTTAGAGAAATTGGCTGATGTTAAACAAAAAGATTTAACATCGGTTTCGTGAAGAACACCCGTATCTTATCCATCATTTCACATCAGGGGGCTAATATAACCGATGTCTGATCAAACATTTCATATCGGGCAACTAATCTAACCGATGTCTGATCTAGCATTTCATATCGGTTTGTTCAAAAGAATTTTAATAAATGGCTTTTAGAGCTTGTAGATTTCATGTTTTAATGGATAAATACCTCATAATATACTCATATTCACCTAAAAATACAGTAATATAAGCTTAAATTTGTTGCAAAGACATCACATTTAATCTTAAAACCGATGTATAGCACTATAATACACATCGGCTGTTAACCGATGTCAAAGGCTGATGACATTTAACATCACACGCGAAGACATCAGTTTAGATTTTTTTAACATCGGTTCTGAACCAATGTCTGATCCCATATTTCTAGTAGTGGATGCTGTTTCAAGAAATTAGACTCCTCATCCTTCTATAAATAGGAAGAAGAAGAGAGTAATAAACACACTTGAAATTAGAGAGCAGATAATATACACATCTTGTACCAGTGATAGAAGTTCATATTTCTGAAGTTTATTCTCAAGTTTTCTCAAATTGTAACACAAGGACTAGCAGATTGCTTTCAGATATATAATCAAAAGCATTTCCAAGTAATTTCAAATCCTATTCTTGTTCATATCATGTTTTAATATTTTGTGTTAATTCTTATGTTTTGCCATAACTTAGTTATATATTTATATATATAATATGCATACCATGCTTTAGTCTTACTATATTACTCTCCCTACTGTTTCTATTAATATTTGTTGGTCCTATAACGTCCTTTTTGGTATCAGAGCCAGAGGGAGTTGTATTATTGTTGTCTACTGTATCTCTGTTCTCAGTTCTTAAACTTTTGTAGATAAGCCTTTGCCGAGTCGTTTTGCCTAGTTTATCGGTTATAAGTCCAAAGGAGGCAATAAACCCGTTTTTTCTAGGATTGTAAGCAAAAGCTTAGCCTACGTCTTTTTTGATCTTAGAACATGGATTCTGTATTCTGCAGAACTACATCTCTTTCCAACTCTTCCACTAGTACGATAGATTCAAGAAATATTACAGATAGTGCCGAAACCAAAGTCGAAAACCTCCAAAAAGCAATAGAGCGTTGGGACATCCCAAAAATCCCCAAAAGCCAAGTTTATGATACAAAATGGTATAGTTCAAGTTCTTCCATCAAAACCGAAGAAAGGGACATACACCTATCAAAATCATTCGAAACAATCCACCTTCTCACCAAAAGTTCCCTAGAAAAACTAGCAAAATCATACAATTACATCCATAGAGGTTTAGTCCAAGTCGGAATTAAGCCCTTAACCAAAGAAGGATTAGACACCTCAATACTAGCCATTTTAAGAGATGCTAGATTCCTTGAGTTCAATGACTCTCTGTTAAGTTCCATAGAATCAAGTCTATGCAACGGACCCATCTCTTTTAGTTGTTATCCAAATTTATCCATTTCTCTTAAAGACAGGAATGTTATCCATAGCATGACACTCCAAGTTAAAACTCACAACTATAAAATGTTAGAAGGATCAATTCCAGTGGCTTTAATCTTTCGAATTTATTACAAAGCAATAATGTCCATTGGAGATGATGGGCATAAAAATGCTTTCGTCAAAGGAGAAACCATCCTTCTCTAAACTGACCTTTCAAGGTCTAATACAGTTATTCCTCGATCCATAAAATGGCAGGACATTTCCCTTCCCACTGAATGGGTTTTAGAAGGAGTAGCTCGCCCTAGATTACCGGAAAGATTAGAACCAAACACACAAATACACCAAGTTCACCAAGATGATAATGGAAGAGTCACTCTTGCATTTGATCGATCATCCCGGGCCTCTTTTATTAGTTCTCGATATTCCGATGCTTCCTCAAGAACCTTAGAAAAGATTTCTCAAATCCCTTCTATCATTAACACTACCTCAAAACCAAGATACTCTACATCAGATATACCCAATACCTCTATGGGTGGTGTAGATTTTTCTTCCAATATACCTTACCCATTCTATAAACAAAGTAAATTACCACCAAACCAAAACACGGTTGCCCCTTCCTCACCAACATCCCCAACCTTCTCTGCTATAACTGAGAATATGGGAATGCCAAGTGAGCTAAATGTAATTGAAATAGAATTCGAAATCAATAAAACTTTTCTCCGTGAAGAGTTCTACTCTCCCTAAAACACTGAAAAAAGAAATTGGTTTTTTACCAACTTCAAAGAACAAAAGACACAAATTCAAGAAATTTATTATGAATTTCTTAACCAAAACAAAATCCAAATGATGTACAATTCAAGAAATTGTATCTGTTTTTTATGAATGCTCCTACAATATTTGCAATTTTCAAAATGCTCAGTTTGGATAAATGAATTCTTTTGAGGATGGATATAAGTACAATCAATACTCTAGTATATTTGATCAAGAATGGGTTGATCAACCTGATTTCTCATACATGGATAATGGTGTTCATAATTTTACTTATCGTGGTCAACATCAATACCAGCAACAATATTTTTAAGAGCAACCATCACCACAATAATATCAATATCCTTCACTACAAGAAGATCTACAAGTTTTTCAAACTAATATAGATGTGCAACCTAATTAGACAAGTGAGGTATCGAATTTTTGAAGAAACTGCAAAAGAGCTTTCAGGAGAGTACTGATGCGATTGAAGAACTAAAAAATGAATGTTTAATGATAGAGGCTCAAACTGCAGAAACTGCAGAGCTGGTTAACTATTCTACTACAAGATAAGTCGACTTTTTACCATTACAACCTATTCAACTAGAAGAGGACGAGAGTCTCACAACTCTTAATAATAATCTTGAGGATGATGATATGTCAATGTTCGGTGATGATGTGAATATTAATTCAGAAGAAGAGCATGCCACTAAAATTAAGATCAATGATGTTGTTGTTGAGGACAATGTGAGTGAGGATGATGAAATAAAAGAAAGCAATACTGTGATGATGGTTCTTTCTATTTCACAAATTGTCCAAAAATTACCATTCCCAAATCTAGACATAGCTTATGTGGATCAACAGTTGGGTATTGATAAATTTTCTTTCACTTTAGCCTCTATTTACAAGGCGCCTAAACTTGAGGACACGCGGTACAAGGTTGACATGAAGACACCAGTTGTTCAAAATATTTCTCAAAGACTGGTAGATAATCCAATTAGAATAGCTGTTAAGTTTCAAGCAGAAGAAAAGGGAGAAGATCGAGGTATCTCTTTAATCGTTGATGTATAAGTCCAGATGTTCGACTGTCTCATGAAAAAGTGAGAAGTGAAGACAAGTTGCCACCTTAGCCTCCACCTCGTGTGAAAGTTAATGGAGTTTGTTCTTTTCATGGTGCTGAGTTCTATAGTTGTTTTATCACAAATTTTTCCAAAGTTGCAGAAGCATTCACTCAACTATTTATTATTGATGTCATATTTTATTTTTTTGATGTTTTCTTAGAAGTTTTTTGCAGTATTAAAACAACTCCTGATGATATTCTTGATAATTTTTGTGGTGATCAATTTATGATCGATAATGTGAATTGAGAAAGACCCAAGACTCCTACGAAAGTCAGAAGTTTTTTGGGATTAGGCGGATATTACAGGAGGTTTGTGCAAGATTTCCCTAAGATTGCTATTCCGTTAACGAAGTTGACAAGAAAGAACGAGAAATTTGTATGGACGGAAAAGTGTGAGGAAAATTTTCAAGAGTTAAAGAAGAGGTTGGTAACCGCCCCGATGTTAGTGTTACCAGATGAAAAAGGGGACTTTGTGATATTCAGTGATGCTTCATATAAAGGACTTGGATGTGTATTAATGCAACATGGGAAGGTAATAGCATATGCGTCAAGGCAACTCAAGCCGCATGAGCAAAAGTATCCAACGCATGATTTGGAATTGGCAGCAATTATGTTTGCCCTTAAGATTTGGAGGCATTATTTGTACGGGGAAAAGTGTGACATTTATACGGATCATAAGATTTTAAAGTATATCTTTACTCAGAAGGAATTGAATATGAGACAAAAAAGGTGGCTGGAATTGATCAAAGATTATGATTGTGCGATAAACTATCAACCTGGAAAGGCAAATGTGGTAGCAGACGCTCTAAGTCACAAGGAAAGGTTGAATATATTAACGTCATCGGAAGAATTGGTCAAAGAATTTAAAAAGATGGAAATAGAGGTGCAAACTCCAGAATTTGGAGGTGAAGCTATATATGCAATGTCATTTCAACCCGAAATTTTGGAAAAGATTCGATGCTGTCAAGAGCAAGTGATGAATCGCGAAAAGGATAAGTTGATGGGAGAAGAAATTAAAGCTCAAAAAGATGGAAAAGGAATATACCGTGTTAACTCATGTATTTGGATACCAATGTTATGGAACTAAAACACGAGATTTTGCAAGAAGCGCATATCTCGAGATTTTCAATTCACCCTGGAAGTACGAAAATGTACCAGGATTTAAAAGAAAGTTATTGGTGGCTAAACATGAAGAAGGAAATTGCAGAATGGATAAGTAAATGTTACACGTGCCAAAGAGTCAAAGCGGAACATCAAAGGCCGAGCAGATTGCTTCAGCCACTTGATATACCTGAATGGAAATGGGAGCATATAGCGATGGATTTCGTGGTAGGATTACCTAAGACCAAGTCTAATCATGATGCGATTTGGGTGGTAATCGATCGGTTGACAAAGTCAGGACATTTTTTGCCAATAAATGAAAAGTTGGTCAAATTGTATTTGGATGAGATTGTGATGCGTCATGGAGTTCCCGTATCTATCGTGTTTGATAGTGATCCAAGGTTTAACTCGAGATTTTGGTGACAATTCCATGATCATTTGGGAACTAAGTTGAAAATGAGTATGGCATATCATCCGCAGACAGACGAACAAAGTGAAAGTACAATTCAGACAATTGAAGATATGTTGCGAACATGTGCAATAGATTTCAAAGGAAATTAGGACGATCATTTGTCGTTAATTGAGTTTTCCTACAACAACAGTTATCACGCGAGTATTGGCATGCCGCCTTATGAAGCGTTGTATGGAAGAAAATGTAGGTCCCCTACATATTGGGATGAAGTTGGTGGACACAAATTAATTGGCCCAGAGCTAGTTCAACAAATGAAGGAAAAGGTAGAAATGGTTTGAAAGAGATTAATTGCAGCTCAAGATCGACAAGCAAAGTACGCAAATCAAGAACAAAAAGATATGCAATTCAAATCGGGAGACAAAGTTTTATTAAAGATATCTCCTTGGAAGGGTTTAACCCGATTCAGAAAGAAAGGAAAGTTGAGTCCCAGGTATATTGGACCATTTGAAGTATTGCGACGAGTTGGGAAAGTGGCATATGAGTTGGCGCTACCCCCGCAAATGCAACATCTGCACAATGTATTTCATGTATCTCTTCTAAAGAAGTATAATGCGGATGCGAGTCATGTGATTGAGTTGGAACCAGTACAAATCCAACCATATTTGTCTTATGTGGAACAACTAGTTTGAATTTTGGACCGAAAGGAGAGGACACTCAGGAATAAAGTTGTACCTCTAGTTAGAGTATTGTGGAGAAATCCGCTAATCGAAGAATCGACTTGGGAATTAGAAAGTGAAATGAAAGAAAAGTATCCCCATCTATTTGCTTAGACTAGATTCTGGGGACATAATCCTTTTAAGGAGGGTAGATTGTGATGACTGGGAATTGTTCGACGTAATTAAGTCAATAAAGTATGCTTTATGTGATGTGATTATAATTATGTGACTAAGTGCTGATTAATTATCTTTTTGTATATTAGAATATAGGAGCGTAAGTAAAAACATTCCAATTTAAAGAGTCAGCTTAGGAACTAAGCTGTATTGTCGGGCCGTCAGGTAGAACGGAAACCGTCCTAATATGGATATAAAGAATATAAAATGTGAATTATGTGTGATTGAGTGAAATGAATGTTTAAATAAAGTATTTCTTCCTAAGTGACGTGTCGACCGATAATGAGAATGAGAAGCTTAATCGAAACACAGAGTGTCGGGCCGTCAGGCTGAACGTGACCCGGTACGCGTAAAAAGGATAAATGATTAAAAAAAGGGCAAATTCTCTGATCAGACTTGAGTTGTTATGTGATCGTATATGTGTGATTTCTTGTCTGTGTGCATGACTATGTGCTCTGTGACATTTTTATGAATTTAAGGGAATCGTTTGATTTAAATAAAGGTTTATTTAGCCTTCACGCATTTTTATAAAACCATCTGAGTAAGATAATTGTATGAGATTTGTTCTGTTATCTTCGTAATAATCCTGTAGACTTTTTTAAAATGATGAATGGATTTATTTGATGGTCTTTGCATTTTAAATTGATTTTTATGTGGAAAAATGTTATTTTTAGCACGAACTTGCGAAAATCATATAAAATCAACCGTCCGCTCAAATATCTATTATGAGTAATGGTTGAAAAGCTAATTTTGAGATCTACGTATTAAATTTGTCACTTGCAATAATTTTCGACTTTCCGAGAGAGATATATTTTATAATTGATTTTTATTACATTTGAGTAAAAAGAAAGCATCAATTAGGCATAAAAGGGATTTAGTAGATTACTAAAATGGCCTTGCCTTTGATAGTTTATAAACCATTCCCCCCTTTTCTTTTCTTTCCCGTGCACTCTACTCTCCCCTTCTCATTTCTTTTTCACTCTCTTCCTCTCGGCTACTCTCTCTCTCTCTCCCGCTCTCTCTCTCTCGCCTCTCTCCATCTCTCTTCTCTCTCTCTTGCATGCAACACTCAAACCTCACTTAAACTCAAAGATATTGCTCTCTTTAGTCTTTATTTTCGGTATACATCTCAATTTCTATTTGCATGTGAGTATTTTTGTAAGTGTTTAGTGATCATCTTTATGGTAGTGTTGAAGGAAATTGATTTCTTGATACAAAACTATAAGAGTGAATTCAAGAGGATTATGTTGTTTCAAACTCAAGAGGAGACCCGTTTCGGGCTCTCTTAAGTTTGACCACCACCGGCTATGATCCAAGGAGAGCCGGTGGAGTTTTTATGATATGTTAATTTGATTTTTAAGCTTTGCATGTTTTGGTTTCTTGAAGGTTTGAAAAAGGGTTTTGTATTTTTAGATACTCAAGTATGTGATTGATAAATGGATTGTATTTATTGTTTTAAAAAGAAATTGGATGTGTGTAAATGATTTATTGCTTAGAAAATCAAAAAAATTAAGGTTTGCATGTTGGGTTATAATTCGGCTTTGTGTTAATTAGAAAGGAAATTGGATTTGATGACTTGATCTTAGTAAAAGCTAAGCCTAATTAGTGAAAAATGTGATTGTATGTTAGTTTTAAAGAAGAACAAGTTATGCATTTCAATGTTTAGTTCTTGAGTTGTGAATCATGATTTAGTCGAATGAAAATGAGATTAGAAGAGATTAATTTGATGATTAAGAGAATTCATGTTGATTGAATGAATTAATTAAAGTTGGAGTCACTAGGTGATGCTTGGTTTTGGTGTTTAATGAATTGAATGACTAAGTAAAGGTTTAAAATAAGTTGGGAATGTAATTTAAGACTTTGCATGTCAAAGATTGATCATTGCACGTATGATTATTGAAAAACCCGAATGGGGCTTATGCTTAAAACGAGAATTAAGTTGATTTTTGCTAAATATCTTAGTGGCTAGTGACAACTTGATTGCATGGTAATAATTGGATGGTGTTTGTGTTCGAATTTTGATAATTAAAAGAAGCTGTTGATTTTCGATCCTATTGTGATTATGATCTGTAAAGATACAATGGTTATATGTCGGTTCCCAGCCGGAATCGATATTGTTTATCTAATAATATTTTGGGGTTGTAAGTTATATTTTGTGATTGGTAGTTGTAGTCTTGTCTCATACTTTATCCTGTTGATCCTGTTAGTAGTTAATCGGGGTTTATGTTTATTTAATTATTATATTAAAGGTGTGTGAGTCCTCATTTCCTTACCCCGAGATTGAGGGTGTCACAAGTATGCTTCCAGTAAACTCCATTGGTGCTAAAGTTTTAATTGATTCTTGAGCTACAAGGTCATTTATTTTTTAATATTTTGTCGATAAACTACATTCTGAAGTTGAATTGTTAGAACAAACATTTATGATAGAACTAGCTAATAAGAATCAAGTTCTCGTCGACCGAGTGTGCCCGAGATGTGATATCGAGATAGCGGGACATAATTTTTATGCCAACTTAATACCTTTTAAGTTAAGAGAATTTGATGTTATCTTAGGAATAGATTGTTTGTCAGAGAATAATGCTCAAATTGATTGTAAGAATAGAAAAGTGAGACTTCAGACATTGGATAGTAAGAAGAAGGTGATATTTCGAGGAAGTAAGCAGAAAAGAAGTTCGTAATGATAGATCAAGTGAAAAAGTTATTGCATCAGAATTGTGAGGGGTATTTAGCCCATGTGATAGATACCAGTAAAGAAGTTCCCGTGCTCGAAGCACTTCATTTATCAATGAGTTCCCAGATGTCTTTCCAGATGATCTTTCAGGATTACCTCCCAACAGAGAAATTGAGTTTATGATTGATTTAGCACTTACAGCAGAACAAGTCTTTAAAGATCTACATCGAATGACACCAGTGGAAATAAAGGAGTTGGCAACTCAGTTTCAAGATCTCCTGGGGAAAGGAGTTGTAGATCCAGTGTATCCCCGTGGGGTGCACCAGTGTTATTTATCAAGAAGAAAGATGGAAGTATGCGGCTGTGTATTGATTATCGAGAATTGAACAAGCTGACCATGAAGAATAAGTATCAGTTACTAGGGATTGATGATTTGTTTAATTAAATGAAAAGCGCTATATGGATACCATAAAATCTGGATACCATAAAATGAAGAATAAGCCAGAAGACATTCTGAAGACAATATTCAGAACCAGATATGGACATTATGAGTTTTTGGTAATGGCACTTGGATTAAAAAATGCACCGGCAGCTTTCATGGATCTAATGAATCGAGTATTCAAGAAGTATTTGGATAAATGCGTGATTGTGTTCATAGACGACATTCTGATCTATTCCAAGATGGAAGAAGAGCATACAGAGCATTTGGGTATAGTTCTGTAGATACTGCGACATGAGAAATTGTACGCAAAGTTTTCCAAGTGTAAATTTTGGTTAAAAAAAGTATGATTTCTTGGGCACGTGAATTGTAATAAAGGAGTAGAAGTGGATCATCAAAGATTGAAGCTATAATAAACTGAGAAAGGCCAAATACACCAACATAAGTAAGAAGTTTCAAGGGATTGTCAGGTTACTACCAGAAGGTTTGTGCAAGATTTTGTGAAGATAGCTACGCCATTCACAAAGCTCACCATAAAGAACCAGAAATTTGAATGGAACGAGAAGTACGAGAAGATTTTCCAGGAATTAAAGAATATATTAGTATCTTCCCCAGTGCTAGTCTTACTAGATGATCAAGGAAAGTTTGTGATCTACAGTGATGCGTCATACAAAGGATTGTGATGTGATTTGATGCAGCATGATAAAGGGATATCCTACGCTTCAAGACAACTGAATCCACATGAAGAGAAGTATCCAACTCATGATCTTGAATTGGCGGCTATAGTGTTTGCATTGAAGATATAGAGGCATTATCTTTATGGTGAGAAGTGTGAGATCTACACTGACCACAAAAAGTTTAAAGTATATCTTCACCCAGAAAGAGCTGAACATGAGGCAGAGAAGATGGCTCGAATTAATCAAGGATTATGATTTTACCATCAACTATCATTCAGGGAAAGCAAATGTGGTGGCAGACGCTCTAAGCAGAAAAGAAATGTTAAATATGATCACTTCATCTGAACCCAAAAAGAGGTCTCCTTTCCTCTCTCTCTCTTTGTCTTCTTCTCGCCACCGCTTTTATCGTTCATCCTACCCTGTTCCGCTTACAGATTCTGTTGCAAGTATCTAAGCATCCATTAGTTAAGGGGGTTGGGGCGCGAAGTGGAAACCGGTGAACCGGGGATCAAAGTTCCGTTAATTGATCAATCTCAAATAGGTAAAAAAATCTAATCAAGAAAGTGTTAGCTGAGCTCGAAAGGGGTAGCTGGTCGTCGGCTAGGAGCTCTGGCCGGCAACGAAACTCAAGCTTCATACTGGTCCACTCGTAACTTACACGTCCAAGTTCCAACTTGATGTTGATAAGAAAAAAGAAAATCCCATAAGAAGAGGACTTTCAATTATTCTAACAGAAAGAGGCAATTCCAATGCTTCATAGATAACCCCCTGTGTCTCATTCTCGTCTAACTCCCTGGGAGATGAAAAGGCCCTTATTAGTGTTATGATTAAACAATAAAAGTGTGTTTGCCACAACTACGAGCTGCCAGCGCGCCTTTCTTTGAGTCGCCCACACTAGGGTTGAGAACTAGTTCAAAAGTAGAAGGTGGTCCAAAGAACGAGCTACCATGAGTTTTCGAACGACGCTTTTCCCATTTTTTAACATCGCTGAGGGAGGAACTGAACTGTCTCACGACATTCTAAACCCAACAAGTCAAGTGCAGCTAACTCAAAAGAGCTGAACATGAGGCAGAGAAGATGGCTTAAATTAATAAAGGATTATGGCTGTACTATCAACTATCATCCAGGGAAAGCAAATATGGTGGCAGATGCTCTAAGAAGAAAAGAAAGGCTAAATATGATCACTTCATCTTAGGAAGTGATCAAGGAATTTGAGAAGCTTGAAATAGAGGTATGTATTTCAAGTATGTCTACAGATATGTTGTAGACAATGTCTTTTCAACCTGAATTGTTGGACAAGATAAGAAGATGTCAGGAAGAAGTAATGATCCATAAACAAGATGAGTTGACATGAGAAGAGAAAGGGAGTCAAAAGGATGATAAAGGAATCTTAAGATTTTCTTCCAGAATATGGATACCCAATATAGCCAAGCTTTAAGATGAAATTCTTCGAGATGCTCACAATTCCAGATATTCAATTCATCCCGGATGTACGAAGATGTACATAGACCTAAGAGAAAACTTTTAGTGGCCAAGTATGAAGAATGAAATTGCTGAATGGGTAAGTAAATGCTACATTTTCCAGTGAGTCAAAGCAGAACATCAAAGGCCCAGTGGACTGTTACGGCCATTGCCAGAATATAAGTGAGAACATATTGCGATGGATTTTGTAATGGGATTACCGAGGACCAAAGCCAATCATAATACTATTTGGGTTATTATTAACAGGCTGACGAAGTCAACACATTTTCTTCCTATCAACGAATGATTGTCATTGGATAAATTGGTTCGGTTATACTTGAAGGAAATAATGGTTCGACATGGAGTTCCAGTATCCATAGTTTCAGACAGAGATCCCTGATTCAATTCAAGATTTTGGAGAAGTTTTCAAGATTGTCTCGGAACGAAGTTGAATATGAGTACCACGTATCATCCGCGGATAGATGGTCAAAGTGAAAGGACAATTCAGACTATTGAAGACATGCTAAGAGTATGTGCTCTAGATTTTGAAGGAAGTTTGGACGAATATTTTCCATTAGTTGAATTCTTTTACAACAACAGTTATCATGCTAGTATTGGAATGCCACCTTACGAAGTCTTGTACGGCGGAAGATGCAGATCTCCAATATAATGGGATTAAGTTGGTGAGAGAAAAAATTTGGGTCCAGAATTGATCTAGCAGACAAAAGAGAAAGTGGAACTTAATCGAGAAAGGATAGTGGCAGCTCAAGATCATCAACGCAAGTATGCAAATCCTTCAAGAAAGGATGTGGAATTTGAAGTTGGCGAAGCAGTGTTATTGAAGATTTCACCTTGAAAGTTTTATCCAGATTCGGGAAGAAAGAAAAGCTAAGTCCGCGTTATGTTGGCCCTTTTGAGATTTTGAGGCGTGTGGAAAAGGTCGCTTACGAGCTAGCCTTACCACCACACATGTAGCATATCCACAACGTGTTACATGTGTCAATATTGAAGCATTATTTTTCTAATTCGAATCATATGATAGAATACGAGCCAATCGAGGTTCAGCCAGAATTTATCTTTTGTAAAGCGACCAGTGCAGATTTTAGATAAGAAAGAAGGAGTGCTTAGGAATAAGTCTTGTGGAGGAATCTCAAGGTTAAAGAATCGACCTGGGAGTTGGAAAGAGAAATACGAACCAAGTATCCTCACTTATTTTCCTAGGCTGATTCTGAGGACAGAATCGTGTTAAGGGGGGAAGGATGTAATAACCGGGAAAATTATGTGAATATTTTATGTTAAATAAATAAATATTATGTGTTTATAAAATTTAAAATGTTCATTTGGCATATGACATGCAATAGTTGCTATTTGTGTTCCCGAGTGGACCAGAAAATTTTTTGATTGACTGTTCTGTGTTTAAAATACATTTATATGAATCTACCTGCAATTTGGACGTGTGTTATTAGCGTATTTATCAAGGTACTCATTTTATCACGTTTTATGTGCATTTGAATGTATCTTATATATTTTCGGGGTTTTTTGTTAATTTATGAGTCATTTTGATTTCTCAAAAATCAATGGACCGGGAACCCATCAAAACGTCAAAGCCCACAAAATTCATGTTTCTATTTTTACATAATTATACATATTTCAAATACCCATTATTTTTGCATTTTTGAATTATTCATAATTTTTGGGGAATTTTGACATAAATTTTATATTTATTTGCTTTTAAAATTATTCTCAAAAATTATTATTTTTGAGCCTAATTATTTTAATTACAGGATAAAAACACCCTAAATTGATTTTGGGGTATTTAAGTTCTTAAAAATATAAATAGCTGCAAAAAATATTTTATTTATTTTTTATGAAAAAATTCTGAAAATAAGAAAATTGAAGAATAGGAGTTTGGGGGTGAGATTTTGTCCTTGATCCTTATCCAGTGATTTCAGAATCTATATTGATCTGTTTTTGACGCTCTAATATCCAAATTAAAGCTCTCATCCAGATCTTCGTGTTGATATACAATTTCATTTCCGGATGGTAATTGAATCTTAAATTCAATTTTACTAGAAATCTCAATAATTGGGGGGTTTTGATTTGTGCTGATTTTTGGATGATTTCGATGTTAGTATTAGCTTTAACAGGTTTATATCAATCGAATTACACAGTTTTTATTGAGGTTTAAGTCCAATTTAGGGTAAGTCAAGTTAATTTTATAAAGTTTTATTTTGTTCTTCAACTTCTGAGTTTATGATTGACTGTTTCTAAGTTTAGATATTCGTATTGGATTGCATTCATCTCGAGCATCAGTTTGATAAGTGATTTGTAGAGATTTGGTTTTGTTTTTGTAAAAATCGTAAATTGTCATGTTTTTAAAATCAATTTTATGTTCTTATCAGTGACCGTTAGGAGATATTGATATAGGGAATGGATTATACATACTGTAAGCTTCGTTTTCGTATGTACTACTTTGAATTTGGTTCCGTTTTCTGAAAATCCGAGTTTTTCGATGGAATTGGATTTAAGTTCGCCGAGTTTTTGAAGATATCATTAAATTGACAATTCCGGTATCAATTATTGTTGTTGATTCTTCGGTAAGACTTTTGGGATGTTGCTCGTCTGGTTTGGACTGAGAATTGGGAACAACCCAGCCATTTTCGGCCAGAACAGGGCTCACCGGATTGAGTAGAACCCCGCGGGAAACTGGGTTATTTCCAGAATCCGGTCGGTGTTCATACCCGACCCGGACCTGTTTTTTCCAACTCTGTTAGGGGACCCGAGTTCGATCCATCCATACCCAAACCCCCTTTCCCAAAACTGTTTGTAGGATTTATATTTAAAAATAATTTCAAAATTCTATATTTAATTCAAAAATTCATTTTAAATTCCAAAATCCTATTTTAAATTCCAAAATTAATTTAGTTAATTAATTTAATAATTAACTGAATTATTTTAATTCTAAAAATTATTTTATTTATTATTTTTGAAAATCCAAATTTGATTTAATTATTTATAATTTATTTTAGTTAATTATTTATGATTTAATTAATTGATTAATTTATTTAATCAATTAATTTTATTTATATATGGTTAAATAAAGTATAATTATTTTTAATTAAGCCAAATAATTCCTAAAAATTACCTTTAAGCTTTTAACATTTATATTTAGGTATTTAAAAATCAATTAATTTAATTATTAATTTATTTAATTCTATTTAATTCATATTTTATTCGTAATAAATGAACTGTTTGTCTGTTTAATACGAAACGAACGCGTATAGGCTTAGAAAATCATTCAACTTCCAATAATTTAGAATAATACAAAACATTCAGCTTCTAATTTCTTTTGTATTGGAAGGTTATTTTATTTGTGAGTTATTCTGTGTTGGTATTTAATCGATAAACACTGTTATTGACTCGATTTCAATTATGAATGTACTGAGACCTATCTTTTGATGACTTGACTTATGTGTTATATTATATATGTGATTATGCGTTATATGAATAACATGGTTACGTGTTATCTGATAAGCATGCTATCTGTTTACAGTTTTATAATGTCATAATTAGTTATAAACGATTGGATAGATGTCGAGACGTATAGTTATGTCGATTGAGTTTGGTTCTGTCAATTAAGATAGTCCTTTTGTTTATAGAATTGAGTAGCAAGAAGTGCAGTCAAGTGGTAGACGGAGTCGATAGACAGCAGTTCTAAGACAAGGTTATAGCGAGTGTTATCGAACATACCAGGCAAGTATCTATATCTTGACGTATCATTCAAGTGATATTAATTTTGAATCTTATTATGCAAGTGTTTTGTGTTATTTTAAATTCAGAATAGTTTATCATTCTATTATAAAATTATTAATTATATAATGCATGTAATTCTCGAACCTCCTTATGTTATATTGTAAGTACTGTTTCCCTATTCTAAGTTCAGAATAGGTTAGTGTTTTACATTTCGCTGCAAATTACTCTATACAGTGGAACTTTGAGATGAGATTAGCGAATAACTAATTATTATAGTTATTTCGCCATCCGTTGTGGAGATAACTCCCGACCATGTGAAATGGGGAGTTATATTGTTATGTATGTCGTTTGATTCGACTCCTTTGATTAAAAATGTTTTATGGATTGGATGAATGCGTAAGTGACCAGGGCGGACGGTCTTGCAGATGGCTATTTATTATATGAAATATTATGATACAACTTATGCCATATGCAGATATATTGCCTTTAATTTGAGTACTCATGTTTCTACGAATCATGATCCAGTGCTATCATACGGGTTGATTAAGATGTGATAGTACGTTTGTCGGTGAAAGATTCGAATCTAAAAATCATCGTTTATTGTTTATAGCTTGTTTAGCTTTTATTGTTGATTAAACATCTCTGGTTATATCTTCTTATTCAGTTATTATCAAAATGTGGTTTATCATTTCAATTAGCGTACTTTTGATAGTGTTTGCTGAACATTTCTTCCGCCCATACTTGTTTATTATTCTAATCTTTCAGCTAAGTCAAAACAGGCTTGAGTTCCAAGTTTCACCAGAAGTTGTGTACTTGTAAATAGTGTGGTGTGTTTTTCATGTAGACTATTTGGGATGCTTGACTAGTGTAGACTTTGTAATAAAATTTGAATAATTTGTAAAACTAAAAAGACTTATGGGTTGTAATAATATTTGATTTGTATTAGTGTGTCTTTCATACTATAACTTGTCATCGATCCAATTGCATGCAAGGGGTCATATTTATTATTTTATTCCGCTGTGTTTATTATATTATGGTTTATCGGTTAGTGACTCCCAAATCTAGAACCCGAATTTGGAGGGCGTCACAGAACCCATCCCCTTTTTAACATAAATTTTTTATCTTTTTGTTTATTTTGTATCCTTTTTTCTAATATTTGTATTTCATTATTATTCTCATTATTAATATTTATATTATACTTAATAAATATGTAATTATTATTATTATTATTATTATTACCAAAATTATTATAATTATCATATGTGCATATTATTAATATCTTCTTTTTATTTTATTATTATTATTACTCTTACTTGTGTACATATTATTATTACTACTACTACTGTTACTATGTAACTTAAAATGTTTTTATAATTACTTTTTTCTTATTTCTTTAAAATATTTTTTTTTACTTTTATCCTATTTATTTATGTATAATATTTAATACCCTACCTATATTTTAAATATAGCTTATATTAATCTTTATATCATATATGCATTTTGTAATATATGTGTAAATTTATATTTTATTAGAGTACCAAAAAAATGAAAACAAATTCTGATATAATATTTATATTATATTATGTATTCTATTGTATATATTAATAATGGGATGTCATGGGGGTGTGGTTCTCCGGTTTCTAATGGCCCGTAGTTCCAGACTATTTTTTTACTTCTTTCGAGCTTCATCATAACAATCACAAGAATTTTTATTCCTATTTGTTGGGTTCTCTTTATACAGCTTGATCTCAAGGGAGTTTTCTCTTTTTTTAGTGTAGAATTTTATTTTGTTCTTTTTGTATGTTGTTAGTTAGTTAGTTGATTGAGGACAAAGAATCACTTAAGTGTGGGGATGGTTCTTAATGATAAAAAATTAAAAAATATATATTATAAAATACGAAAAAATGAAAAATTAAAATATACAAAAAAATTAGAAAATTAAAAAATGATTGCCTAGTCTCATAGTGTATTAATTATGATAAATACACATTTTGTGAGCTTCTTTTTCATGATTAGTTGATATATCGTATCTTTAGAAAATCATTTATTGCATGATGATTGGTGGTATGTGCTTGCAAAAATATAAACCTTGAGATGCATTTTTGTCACATATTGTATATCTTTAGAATATCATTTAGTAAGTACTGAAGCATGCCTTCACCTTGTAAGATATTGAGCCTAATTTGTGATGGGTACGTTATATACCAATCTATATTGTTGTGTGTTGTTTATCATGGAGTATATTGATCTAGAACTTGTTTTAAACCTTGTTGAGACTACATGATATTTGTATGCATGAAAATGATAAAGGCACCGGGATGAACCTTATTTACCTAAAGAGTACCCATAAATTATATCCCTGGTGAACACTTTTGAGCTTTTTATCCGTTCTTTTGATATATCATGTATCCAAATGCTTGAACCTACTTGTTCTGTCTTTTCTTGATTTACTAGTAGTGCATTTTGATTCATTTGAGGATTGGTGATACATAGTGCCGGGATTTATTTGTTGAAGTATGAATAATTTGGTGGGTATTTAACTTGAAAAAAAAAGGAAAAGAAAAGAAAAGGCATGAATTTTGGTCTCTTGACAAGATTGAATATTACAGGTTTTCTGATCTGATTTTCTTATGTGTACTTATTAGTTCAATTATGCTTCTTTTTTTCTTAGTTGTTTTATTTGTAGGATTATTAGAGAGTAGTCATTTCTAGGGCATTAAGGGGAAGCCATGTTTGAACTATAATCTTGGCATGATCTTCACAGTAGTTTATTTTTTATGGTAAATTCTAATTGAATATGTTTTATTATTAATTTTTTAATCAACCGATATCATGAATTAATTGAATGTCATAGAAGTAATAGATCAGGTGATTTAACTCACTAGTGGCATACATACGATTAGCAGAATTGAATTTGAGAACGAGACCATCATTAGATTTCTGAGAGCGTTAATGCTCGGAGAGAGATTAACATTGTTTTAGTTGCCTGATTAATTGAATAAGCAAAAGTTGTTAATGTGTAAGCATATTTCGAGAGTGTTAATTCTCGAGAGAGATTGACAAATTCTAATTTTGTGATAACTTTAGTGGTTTTAGCTTAGAAGCCTATTATTGTGTGAGCATCGTGGTCCTAATCACCCTAGGTTTTTAGTTCTTTGTTTAGAATCTATTAGTTTAGTTTAAATTTAGTTTTAGTTCTTAGCTAGTAATATATTATTCACACAATCATTTTGCTCTTGAAACAATCTATAGAAATTGAGTCAAAATTGATAGAACATGTCTCCTTTTGGATTCGACCCGTACTTGCTAGTATCTGCTAACAATAGACAATGTGTGCTTACGGTAGATATAAAATAATACATCAGTACATGGTATGCTTTCCACAAGTGGTGTTGTTTTTAGACAAGTTGTTAGGAGTTATGCAATAAAGCAACAGAGATGTATAAAATTTAAAAGGAATTTGTCAGATAAAATCAAGTGCGTGTGTATTGAGGGATGCAGTTGAAAATGCTATGGAATAAAGATTCAAAGATCAGATTCATTTCAAATCAGAACATTGAACAACCACCATACTTGTAATCCAACCTGGGAGCAGAAGTAAGTAAATTCCACCTGGATTGCCAAGCTTTCTGAGAATGATATCCGGATGAATCCTTACTTGCCATCATCTACATTCTAATCAAATATGATTAATGACTTGAAATGTACAATTTCAATGTCCATGGTGTACATAGCAATGAAAAAAGCAAAGCAAAGTATAAATGCGAAGCATGAAGCTCAGTATGCTAAGCTTTATACTTTTATAAATGAAATTAGAAAACAAATGCCAACATCTATATTTAAATTGATGTCCTAAGTAGCTGAATGAGGAGTAGATGGAAGGAGGTTTGAAAGGTTATATGTGTGCCTTGGTCCAGTGAATGAAGGTTTTCTTGATGAATGTAGGCCATTGATTGGGTTAGGCGGGTGCCATTTAACAGGCCCTTTTGGGAGGGATTTTATTAACTGCTATGGGTATTGATCCCACTAATGGGATGTACCCACTAGCATGGGCTCAGATAGAAGTAGAGAACAACGATAGTTGGGACTGGTTCCTTGGCTTGTTGAAAGATGACTTGAGGATGGACAACACCGGCTCTTACACTTTCATTTATGACCGACAAAAATGACTAGTGAATGTATTGGAGAAGAAAGTACCTCATCTCGAGCATCGATTCTGTGCGATGCATCTATACAAGAATATGCATATGGAGCATAAAAAAATGGTGTAAGGAGACTATTATGGTGTACTTCAAAATGTACTACAGACTACTACTTTACCAATTACATGAATGTCATGAAAAATATATACAACACTCCCTTGTATGACTTAACTTGCAACTAGTTACAATCTTATTATCATATACATATCTATCTATAGGTAGCCCCAAGGGCATATGATTGGCTAGCTGTAAAACCAAGGTCCCACTAGTGTACGTCTTCCTTCAGGGACGTATGCAAATCTGATATGTTTGCATATAATAATTATGAAGTGTTCAATATTTCCATTAACAAATTCAGGCACACAGCATATAACATGTCTTTTATAACATGCTTACAGGGCTATGGAGAATATTTTCAAGATTAGGCCAATTTGGAATGGAGATCATAAGTACCATGTCACCATGATAGAAGGAGGTTATGAGATTATTGTAGACCTATAACAAAGATTTTGTGCTTGCAGAAAATGGTAGCTAATAGGTGTACCCTATTTTCATGCATGTTCATGCATACTTTTCCAAAAGCAACATGTTGATTATATGCACGAGTCACACAAATGGGTGGTATTTAAGGGTCTATAGTCATTATCTTGAACCCATAAATAGGGAAGAATTTTTGGAAGAAACAGAGGCAACTCCACTTTTAAATTCTTTATTTAAAGTTGGTCCTGAAAGGACCAAAAAAAGGGAAAAAATCAGATATTGTGCAAACCAAGGCAAATGATTCAACAAGGTTGAAAAGGGTAGCTACAACACTATATTGTTCTTATTGTACGGAAGATAGTCATAACAGTATGTCATGCAAGTCAAAGGTAATGACTACTACTTTCACTAAATACACTTTTGTTAAAAACATAATTCCATATATCTTAGTCCTTATTATATATATCTAGGAAAATTATCAAAAAAATACATCAATACCGAATGAGAAGATCCCTGTGAGTTGTTCTTATTTCAATTCCCCTGGTCATAATACAAGAACATGTCCAAAAGGATTCTCCTTCTTTTCTAAATGACAATAATAGTATTATTGGATTTAGTCCTTTTTTCCTTATTGTATCTTTTTTCAAATTTAGAGAGCTGCTGAAAAAGGGGTAAAACAAATGGGGAAAATGTTGTCAAGAACTAAAATTTTGGAACATCATCTGTAGAGAAAGGATCTAATACACTGAAAAGAGAAGTAACTGCAGTGAAGATTGCAACCTCATCCAAAACACATATTGTGTAAAAAAAGGCAACATTTGTGAAAAGAACATCTACTACACTAAACAATGCTAGTCCAAACAAAACTATGAAAAAGCCAACAAACACTACTCATGGATGTATTGTTAAGCCTTTCAAAGCACATGGTCATCAAATTATAGGTGTAGATGCAGTCAAAGGTCAGAAGTTCACTTCTTTAAAAGACCTTGACGCTGCTAGGTTCAAGATGTATAAAAATTTGGGATCTAACAAGTAAGAGTACAAGCTGTCAGAACTATGCTTCTTTAATATTTTTGGTTACATTTATTATTTTGGGAAATGGTTGTTGTCTGCTATTACATGATCAAACAATGGTACAATATTTTGTATGAACCATTTTGGATGGTTCTGTGAACTTTTTGGATGGTCGGTGTATTTATTTTGAATGTTTGATGGTACATTATGCTTTTGCTACTTTTATTACCATTTTTTTGAACCGTTTTGGATAATTACTTATTAGTATTTTTGCAATACACTTTCATGTTCTAGCTAAAGCTATTTTATTGAACTTCTTGCATTAGTAAAGTAGTACAAATTCATACTTAAAATTACAACCATAGCTAACATAAACTAGCCACTGTTTGAGAAAGTGTAACTAAACACTAGCCAAATCCATGTTAAAACTCACAAGAATAGAGCTTTGTTGCAAGGATTTCTCTCCACTGTTTCGGTAGTCGAACCAAGAGGTTCTTCGGATGCATTCATACTTCCATGATGGTCAATACCTTGTTGAGTTTCAAGTATATTTATCCTTCTTATCAACCCTAGAATTATTACTCGAGTTCTCTCACAAAGGGGTGGTTCCAACGACACAAAAAATCTGCAAGCTCGATTAGGGCATGCCACAAAATGCCTACCTGCGTTTTTAGAGGTCCAAACGGTCTCTACCATACATAAATTTCTGCATCCACAAATATAAAACATGATTTTACAAGTTGAAGTTCAGAAATATGAGAGTGATATGAATTAATATGTATAGGTTGGTATATATAGGGGCATAACTAAATGTACTGTCATTTTCTGCTCGTTGCCAAGTACTAAATGTACTACCCCTCTATAAAGTTAACGTTAACGGATAGATTTGATGAAAGTAGCAAAAAGGGTTATAAACCGTAACACTATTAACGTTGAGGGGTGCAAATGGCGAATAATTAATGTATGAGACCAAATCGAAAACACACCTAAACGTAGGGGGTGCGAAGTGTGAAATACTCCAAATATAGTACTCATTCTGAGGGGATTATCTTCCTCCAAAAAGTATCGAGTAGTGCCATAAAAAGTTATTTTGCCACCATATTTGAGTTATTTACCTTTTACTTCTCCCAGACAAACTGGACATGATAACTTACCTTTAATGGACTGCCCGCTAAGCATGGCATATCCGGGGAAGTCTTTCATTATCCGTAAAAGTGCCACCATCATGATATAATATTTGCATGAGAACCTATCATATGTTTCCACCCCGGTGTGCCACAAAAAATTCATTTTATTAATTAATGATGTAAGATAAACATGTAAGTCTATTGTCGGATCCGTCGTCCCGGGAATCAAAAGAGGCATGAACATATATGGAGCCTTAGTACACATAGAGGGAGGAATATTGTAAATAATAACCAACACAGGCTATACAATATATTCCCTTGCATGTTCATCATGAAAGGGATCAAAACCATTAGTAGCGAGCTCGAGACTTACATTTTGAATCACTTTTGAAAATTTTTCAAACCTCCGATCAAATTGTTTCCATCCATCTCCATCCGTTGGGTGACTTAATTAACCTTCAACTACAACTCTATCGTGGTGCCATTACATTGTTTTTATAATTGTCCCAACAATGAACAAACGCTGCAATCTCATGGTAATAAAAAAGTAACGTAATATGTTTTGGAGGATCTTCAGCTTTTTTGGATTTTTTTGAACTTTGCACCCGCCTTCATTACAAATATCACACTTTATCTTCTCCTTATTTTCCTTCTAAAATATCATGCAAACATTTTTGTAATCATCAGTCTTTTCATATTCCTTATTAAATCATTTAGTCATCTTTCGCACATTATAGTAGTTCTTAGGGAATTTATGATCATCAGGCAGTATTAATCCAATGAGGTGAATCAAGTCATCAAAACCACTATTACTATAGTTATGTTTGTTATTTCAACGGAACATCTTCATTACAAACTCAAGTGTTATAAATTTGGCATTACTTGTACAATTTAGTTTAGAAGCAACATTTGCCATCTTGTAAATATTTAATGCCGGTTCATTCGGTTCTTCCTCAAAATCTTTACAATCCATAAAATCATGCATATCATCATCATTATCATCATCATCATGTGCATCATGCATACCATTTTCTCTATATTCGATGTTAACTAAACTCATTTTAGCCCTGTCCCTCGATATATTTTCTTTCCCATGACAATCCCACTTAGTATACCATTGCATGATACCCTACCTATACAAATCATGTTACACGCTACTAGGAACTTTATAGTATTGATTCATACAATCTTTGCATGGACATCTTACAAGACCATTGTCTTCGGATTTAAGATGTTCTTTAGAAAATTTAATCAAACTATCAACACCAACTTTATATTCTTCCTTATGACTAATCCAACTATGATCGAATGCCGTCTATAAAGACACATAATTTGATATTACGAAATTATTAATCAAAATTGCACTAATTAAATTATTAATCAAAATTGCACTAATTAAAATTAAATGAATAATTCAACAAAAAAAGCAATCATATAAAATTGCACTAATTAAAATTAAATGTATTTAACATAAAATTTAAGTAAATAATTAATAACAAAAATAAAAAAATTACTTGAAGGTTTAAGAGGATTACATGGATGAAAAATGGACCATATGGAGGAAACAACGAGAGAATAAAGTGAAATGAGGGTGTTTTTCGGCCACAGGAAAGGTTAGTAAAATTCTCGGTTAATTTCAGCAAAAAACAGTTGTTAACTTGCACAGCTAAATACGAATGCATCTCATGATTATGGCAAGGCTAAATACGACAACACACCGTCGTAAGGAAAAATAGACCGACTATAATCGTTAATTTGCACGACTAAATATGACTGCCACGCATTGTTATAGTAAGGCTAAATATGACCCTTCGTTGTAAATTCTAAGACAATCGGATTCCGTCAAATATGATTGTATAATTTATTTTTTGCAAAAATTTTTAGGAAATAAAAATATAAAAAATAAAAAAATTACACACCGCTCAAACTTCTTAAAATAAAGACATCTATTCGGTTGAATTACTTATGAAAATATTATAGACACTAACCTTAACATTATCGATACCCTAACCTCTAAATTACAACCCCTAAACTACATCTCATTGAATTTTTGATTCTATTGTGACAATTGAAAAAGTTTTTGGTGTAAATTTCGTGAAAACTATTACATGCATGCACTAGGTATTCCTAAAATACGGTTGCGAATTGTAAGCTCTAATAAAATCAAATTTCGTCGATTATGATTGTAGAATTTGTTTTTTGCTAAAATCTTCTGGAAATAAAAGTTTGAAAATTAAAAAATTTTGCACACGCCTCAAACATCTTAACATAAAGACATCCAATGGTTGGATAACTTAAAAATAGTTTATAAGTTATAGGCCCTAACCGTAACATTGTCAATACCGTAACCCGTAAAGTACAACCCCTACACCACATCTCATTGAACTTTGATATTATTATGACAATATTTGTATTTTTTTGTGTGTAATTTTTGAAAATATTATATACGTGCAATAGGTATTCCTCAAATAATTTTTCGTGACCGTTTATTTTTATTTAACAACCAAATATTTATAAATACAAGCTTTTCAATACAATCGATTATTATTGAAAGTAGGTTTCAATAAGCTGAAAAATATGGCTCTATATTTCCCTCCTTTTCAATATAAGATTCAAATACAATCGGGAATTTTCCCACTTCTTTTAAAATATAAATACGAACCGAATCCGTCAAAGTTATTTCTAAAAACATAAAAAATGGAGATCTTTTTCCCGCCCTTTTCGGCTAAATTCAACAGAATCAAAATGGGCGATCCTATTTGTCAATTTATACGACCGATTTAATACAACGGTTTTTAAATATGACCACTTGGTGTCATTTCTTTGTTTGGCATTGTGCAAAATTTTACTCTGTTCACCCTAAATATGAAATACGATTGAATTTCATTAAATTTAGTCGCAGTCATATTAAATCGGTAATTTATAGCATTAGTTTCTTGTAGTGGGCGGTTATTTTCTTATATAGGCATTTTAGACAATAATGTTCAAAAATGGTGTATTTTCGCAATATATGTTAAATAATAAATATAAAAGAATTAAATTAATATGAAATTTTAAGAAAAATGAAATATATAAATTTAGAAAATTACTTATTTAAACAATTTGAAATATAGCGCTCTAAATTAGTATATTTAGTAATCTTTATTAATAAGTGAAACCCATTTTTAAATATTACTATTAATTTCGTTTCACCAATTTTTGGTACAACCTACTTTTAGTTTCACTTATTCATTCATTTATATCTTATTATTCTTCTTTTATATGTCTTTTAATTTTACTAAACTTTTTATTACATCATTTAATTCCATGTATTATGATTATATGAGGTTTGGTTTATTTTTGTATCTTATACTTCTACATGTCTTATGATTTTATTAATTTTAGTATTATTTTTGTTTACTTATATTTCTATCTATGAAGTTTGGCTGGCTTTCACATTTGTGTTCTTAATTCCCGTGTTGCTAATTTAATATATTATACATGCATGTTTGATTTTATAAACTTTTGATTTCAGTCTTTTGGAATTTAATTATAACTCTAAATGTATAATTTTTATTCTTTTTTTACTTATATATGACTTATAATATTATATTTATTATTTTACCCGTTTTTAATTGCAATTCTTATATTGATTTTAACTCATTAATGAAATAATAAATTTTTTGAAATCGTATAATAGTTATAATTTTTTAATTATAATCATAACACAAATATTGTACTCAATATTTTGGGTTGGATTTTCGAAGTAAAAATTAAAAATTTTGACATGCCACTTATACTATCAAGATTTTTAAAAATTATTTAAATAAATTAAGTGAGCGGTGCTTGGAACGGGTTATCAAATAGTATTACTAAACAAGGAAGTGTTCTTTCTTGTTAAAGCGGCTGCATTAGAAAAATGACAACTATCTTGGTCTAAAGATTTTGTACACTTCTCAATTGAAACGGTTACAATTCTACCACCCTCGAACATATAGCCTATTGCCTTTAAAAAGTACATAGGTCATTCCTCACTCGATTTCACTTCATTAGCAATCATGTCAAGTACAAGGGGAGCTGGAAAACCAGACATCTCAAGATACAGATTTAAAGTACTTGTTTTTTCACTCTAGATCTAAACTCACATATGTTTTTAAACACTGACTTTTCATTTTATTTTTGTGAAATTATTTGATTAGAGTTTGTGTTCATCTTTTTTGCTCTTTTTTGCTGCTAATATGCCAGGAGAAATAAGCTAGCGCGGCCGCCAATTCGAATGGAACAGGAGAATGATGGGCAGCAGCTAAATAAAAATAAGCCTGAGAGGTACAAAAATTTAGAAAATGCTGTTACTATGATTAATTGAATATTTTATCAAATGTGGTGCATAGTTAATTAGGGATAGACATCCTCATCACATCCCAATTTGAGATCAGGGAAAATTACCGTCACATCCAGCTGACAGAAGTATAATTGATAGGGCAGGATCACCCTCTAGTCAAGACTAAAAATTCTTGCCTCCACTTTTTACTATCATCAATACCATATCATGTGTGTTTCACATTAGTGTTGCAAACAACAATACCAGTTTTTATTTGTATAAACAATATTTTAAATATAAATATTAAATATAATATTAGAAATTAATAAATTTTATTTGTAGTATGAAACATTACAATTTTTTATTCACTTCATGGTTTGAAAATTATTAGAATATTTGAAACTGAGTTTATATATATTAATATTGGCTCCTTCAAGGAAGGTCATGAAGTGGAAATTCCGAATATAGTAATTATTAAAAAAGAGGTAATTAAAATTTTTATGAGAGGAATTGCTGTCAATTAAAGTAAGCAAGGGTGTGGGATATACGGACATATAGTGTTCCTTGTTCCATTATAGAACTTGTAGTTTGTTTTCTTAGTACAGATTTTTTGTGTTAGTGGGGTCTAGTGTTGTTCTCACTTTATAATATACCGGTAATATATTAGCTGGTAAGTGCCTGACATTAAAAAAAATTTCAAGTTAATTTTACATAAAATTGACTTATAATATTTCTTTTTAATACTAATATAACTTATAAATCTAATTATAGTTCTAATTATGTACTTGTTATATAAATCTAACATATTATGTTTTACTAATACGATTATTATAGTAACAAATAAAAATTAAAGTAAAAACAAAGTTTACAGAGAGAGTAGAAATAAATTATTTTAGTTGAGATTTAATTATATAAAAGTTTAAAAATAGTTATTTAATTTTTTAGTGAGTACCAAGATTTTTATTTTTGTGTTCTAATATAACAAGGTTATGCTTATTAGCATACATTATTGATAACGTGTACCAATCATATTAAAAATATTGGATTAATATTAGTAGTGCCAAACATCGATCTAAAATAATATTATTTAATATTAAATATTAAATACGTACTTTGATAATTTGTTACTTTTGTGCACTAATAAAATATGGTTGATTTTGCTTATTAAAAAAAGTATAGATTGGAGTAGAATAAGTGATTGGTTTGATAATTAACATGTAAGTTTGTTGCAAGTACTCTTTGTTGATACATGTAATTGTGTGCATTTACACGCGCAAGCAGTGTGAGCAAGGATGATATCTTAAAACAAAAAATCAGCAAGGACTCTTGTATGGGCTCTAGATATCATCAGAAATTAGAAACTGTAAAATCAGAAGAAAAGCTCCCGGATGAGAATGATCACATGCTAACATTATCTTCAGATTACATGGTAGTGGCCTCTCAAATTCTGGCACAAAAACCAGTTGAACACCTAGAGCCACTGGACAAGCTGATGAATGTGGACGAGGTTCTCACAGCATCGGCTGAGCAAGAGTCGTGGAAGCAGTTCGAATCAGAAGCATTTGCAAAATCTAAGTGAAAGACTATGTATTATTTTTAATGTAATGATATGCCTGAGTGGTTTAGTACCAGTCGTAGGTATCTTTAGTAATTTTAGTTCTGCGGAAAAGCTTTTTGCAGTTTAGCTTGGTTGTGGTCTGTGGAAGAAAATCTTATCATGTACTACATGGTCTTGTTAATACCAATCTATCGGCCAAAACTTAGTAAGGAGATTTTAATTATTTTAATTACTAATTTTTGAAGTTGCAATTGTGTTGATTGTGATTTATTTTGGTTGCAACTATGGTTGCAAAGTTAAGAAATATATTTTTACATATATATTTCAAAAAATGGTATTCTTGCAAAAGTATTCATGATTCATGATTCAGTTTAGCGTATTCATGATTCATGATTTAGGATTCTAACATATACATTATATTATAAAATGCTAAACATATTAAAAATCGGATATTCGGTCGATACTTGCTAAAAGTACTTAAATACACTTATTAATTAATATAATATTATGATGATTAATATTAAAGTAGACTTCTACTTTTTATATATAATTTAATATTATAATACATATGCTTTTTATTTTGATTAATCACCAATTTTCAATTAATTCTGAATCTGTAACTCGACCGATCTTTCCCCATTCCCGATTTTTTCGACACTGCCCTCGAGTGATTGTATGATCGAGTTTAAGTAGTTTTATGTAAATTATATAAAAGATATTGATGTTCTTATATTTATAATAAGATACTTTCTCGATTTCATGTTAGATTGCCACCTAAAAAAATCACACAGTTTAAGGAAAATTGAATGTTGATAAATTAATTTCATTAATTGACCATAATATGTGGAATGAGATTTATCTATAAAATATGAATATGAGATTTGAGAAATACAGTTGATTTTGGAAGTATAAATTCTGAATAATTAAATTGAAATATATTCTTTTTTTTTAAGTTGACATGTAATTTTAAAAGGAGGAAGTATTAGATAAACAACTATTGTACTTTCCATTGGGATACATGAAAATTCATGTACGCATAGTAGTGTATATATCTAGATTTCATCTAGCACGAGAGATTGATGAAAGTAAAGGGCTGCAATTTCACAATATAGAAGAGAATCATTTTCTGGATATAGTTTGGTGTTCAAAATTTCATTGGGGACAAATACAACTTGGTATATGAATGGGGTAAAATTTCAATTTCACGTCCAAATTTCTAGTGTCTTTCTTTTACTCACAATTTGCACATCGATTTTTTCATGGACAATAGATTAGGGATCAAGTGCAAATCACAAACTACAAATATTGGTTAAGCAATTTTGGTAGGAAGATACAAACGTCTACACATTATTTTCCATCCAGTATTCATCAAGGCACATCACCGTGATCTGATCAATTTTACATTCACATGGCACAGGAAATTGTGCGAGATTCGAACTTATTCATCATTACTCATTTGAAAGTGGATTTTAGGTAAGTCATATGTTAATAATACCATGGGCTAAGGTTTGTTTGGAATATTTTTAATTTAGGTGATCTTATTTTGGTTTGTTTCAAATTAGTATTGATTTTTACATATACGTCGTGTTGTTCATTTCACTTTTTACGTATCTTTACACGCACACACAAGCCGAGAGTCTTTTGGGAAACAGCCTCTTCATTCTTTCAGAATGAGGGGAATGTTGCGTATATCTTACCCTCCCCAGACCCTATATTAAGCGGGATATATTGGATATGTTTGGTTTGGTAAATTTTATACTTTCAGAAGAAGGCTTGATGAATTAGTTTTTTATATATTAGACCCAGAAAAGTTTGGAGAACCAGGAAGTCGCCTCCCTGCCCTCCTCCATGACCGATATACATTTCACCCTTGCAAATCTCAATGCTTCTATCCATCAGTCCTTAGCTCATCATTATTTCCCGTTTGAATCATTGTTTCACGTTTGAATCATCTCTATTAATATGTGCTCAAGAACAACAACATACCATTCTTTCCCATTTTTAAATTTTAATTAGAATATTTTTGAATTTTTTGTAATATAAACTTGCAAGCATGTACCGTAACAATTTTAAAAGTGAGAAGTCTCTCAATTACATTAACTGAAAGAAAGTTATTGATCGGGAAAGACATAAATCAAAACTCTAAATGAGGGCTTAGAGTTGTTTGGAAATGATAATTTAAAGATTTTTTTTGCATTTCGCACCCCTCCGTTATGGTGCTTTTTTAATTTGGTCTCATACTTTAATTATTCACAATTTGCACCCCTTAACGTTAAACAGTATTACAGTTTGCAGCCTTCCGTCAACTATATCCGTTAATGTTAAAATATAAAGGGTAAATTAGTCTTTTGCTAATTAAAGTGGAAGTAAAACAATCGTCAACTTCTGGAAATTGAAAAAATCGATAATTTTCCCACGCACCTCAATTCACCACAATTCAGTATTTCCCCATGATGTGTTAACCCAACTACATTTATATAAAAGATAGGAGAGGGTAGGTTATACAATGGAAGAATTTGAGGAGGAGGCTGATGAAGGTAGAGAAGAAAATGAAGATAACATCAGCTTTCAAGGAGACCCTTCTAACATGGATTCAAGTGAAAGCGAAGTTGAAATAGCAATAAAAATGAAGAAGAAAAGGGTTCCTTCACCAAATCCCCCTTATAGGACTAGAGAACAGAGCAGATATATTATGCTTAGGGTAAATGTTGGTAGTCCATTATTTGTTTATGTATCATTTTATTTAAAGTTCATATAAACTGAAATGCATATGTGTGTTATTTCAGGGCCTTTTTAAGAACATTGAGGACAACCATGTTGTATTGGATGATGTTGATGGACCTCCTTCAAGTCAACCTAATCAGCATGAAAATGTAAAAGATAAAAAAATATTGCAGAGAAGTTTAAATTCAATGTTGAACACATAATTTAAGATATGTTTGAAAAGGTTATTCAATAGAGGGTATATGGGGGAGATGAGGTTGTTTATAAATGTGGAAAAAAGGCTGGACATAACAAAGTAGGCAAGAAAAGAGTTGTAGATAAAAATGTTAATGATGATGTATGTTCAGAGGGGATGTTCGACAGTGATGAAAAGAGGATGGCTTTGTCCTTCTGTGATGAAGTTGAAATCCAATTTCCAGAGTTTAATGAGAACACTGATATGAAGGACCCTAAATTCATACTTGGTTTGTTTTTCACAAGTGGTGCTATTTTTAGACAAGCTATAATTAGGATATATGCAATAAAGTATCAAAGACCTATAAAATTCAAAAGGAATTTGTCAGATAAAATGAAGTGGATGTGTACTGAGGGATGAAGTTGGAAATGCTATGAAATAAAGATGCAAAGAACAGATACATTTTAAACCAAAACATTGAACAACCACCATACTTATAATCCAACCGGGGAGTAGAAGCAAGTTAATTTAACCTGGATTGCTAAGCCTTGTGAGAATGATATCCGGATGAAACCTAACTGGCCACCATCTACATTCCAATCAAAGGTGATTACAGACTTGAAATGTAATATTTCAATGTCCATGGTGTACAGAGCAATAAAAAACAAAGGAAAGTATAAATGGGAAGCATGGAGCTCAATATGCTAAGCTTTACACCTTTTCAATTAAAATTTAAAAATGAATGCCATCATCTACAATTAAACTCATATCAGAAGTAGCTGAAGCAGGAGTAGATGGAAGAAGGTTTAAAAGGTTATATGTGTGCCTTGGTCCAGTGAAGGAAGGTTTTCTTGATGGATGTAAGCTATTGATTGGATTAAAAAGGTCCATCTGAGAGGCCCTTTGGGAAGGATTTTATTAACAGTAGTGGGTACTGATCCCAATGATGGGATGTACCCACTAGCATGGGCTCAGGTGGAAGCAAAAAATAATGATAATTGTGACTGGTTCCTTGGCTTGTTGAAAGATGACTTGAGGATGGACAACATTGGCTCTTACACTTTCATTTTGGACTGGAAAAAAGGACTGGTGAAAGAATTGGAGAAGCAAGTACCTCATGCCGAGCAACGTTTCTGTGTGATGCAATTGTACAAGAATATGTACAAGGAGCATAAAGGAAATGATGTATGAAGACTGTTATGGTCTGCTGCAAAGTGTACTACAGACTACTATTTTAACAAACACATGAATAACATGAAAAAGGTATACAAAACTGTCTCTTGTATGACCTAACTTGGAACTAGTTACATGCTTATTATCTTATACATATCTGTTTATAGGTAGCCCCAAGGGCATATGATTGACTAGCTGCAAAACCAATATCCTAGTGGTCTAGATCTTCCTTTAGATATATATATATATATATATATATATATATATATATATATATATATATATGCAAATCTAATATGTTTGTAAATAGTAAGTGTGAAATGTTCAAAAATGCCATAAAAATATTCTAGGACATGCCTGTTATCACAATTTTAAAGAACATCCACATCACACGTATGGAGAGAATACAGAGGAGAAAAACTAAAATGGAGCAGAAGAACACAGTCTATTGCAACAATGCAATGAAGAAGCTACAAAAGTAAGAAAATACCAATGTAAAATACAAATTTTTATGACATTCCAATTATGAATGCTCACATGTCTTTCATAACATGCTTACAGGGCTATGGAGAATGCTTGCAAGGCTAGGCTAATTTGGAATGGTGGTCGTAAGTAACATGTCACCATGATAGAAGGAGGTTATAATTTTGTTGTAGACCTGCAACATAGAGTTTCTGCTTGCATAAAATAGTAGCTAACAGGTATTCCATGTTTTTATGCATGTTCATGCATATTTTTCCAAAAGCAAGATCCTGTTGATTATATGCATGAGTGTCACAAAAAGGAGTGGTATTTGAGGGTGTATAATCCTTATCTTGAACCCATAAATGAGGAAGAATTTTGGGAAGAAACAGAGGCAACTCCACTTTTAACTCCTTTATTCAAAGTTCATCCTCGAAGGCCCAAAAAAATGGGAAAAAAATCAGATATTGTGCAAACCAGAGCAAATGATCCGACAAGGTTGAAAATAGATGCTACAACACTACATTGTTCTTATTGGAAGGATGCTGGTCATAACAATAGTTCATGCGGGTCAAAGGTAATGACTACCACTTTCACTAAATACACTTTTTTCAATAACATAATTCCATATATCTTAGTCCTTATTGTGCATATGAAGGAAATTGATCAAAAAATACATCAATCCCAAATGGGAATATCACCGTGACTTCTTTTTATTGCAATGCCCCTGGTTATAATACAAGAATATGCCCTAAAAAGGTTCATCATCTTTTCTAAATGACAATAGTAGTTCATTAGATTTAGTCTTTTCTTCCTTATTACATCTTTTTCTAATTTTAGAGAGCTGCTGAAAAAGGGTAAAACAAATGGGAAAAATGTTGTCAAGAACCAAAATGTTGGAACATCATCTGTAGAGAAAGGATCTAATACACTGAAAAGAGAAGCAACTGCAGTGAAGACTAAAATATCGTCCAAAATACCTGTTGTGAAATAAAAGACATCATCTATTACTACTAGAAAAAACAACTTAGACATCGGTTAAAAACCGATATCTAAGTAATCTTACACAACATATCTAGAAAATTTCTGATGTCTAGTTCACATTCTTGTTATGTAATTGAGTAATGTCAAGTTCAGAAATGCAATATTAGGACGATTAGGCCTATTTAAAACTGTAGCACATAAGCAATATTTATGAATTGACATCGATTAAAAATAAAAAATTGATATGTCATACCTATTAGATATCGGTTGTTTCTAAAGAACCAATGTCAATTTGAACAATCGACATTCATTGTTTTCTAAATAATCGATGTCAATTTGAACAATAGACATCAATTGTTTTCTAAATAATCGATGTTAATATCATTAATAGGCATCAGGTGTTTATTTTTGAATCGGTGTTATTGCCCTGTTTACATGTGTTAATATCCCTTTATTAGCATCGAATATATTGTTTGACTGGTGTCTTTGTGATTTTAAGACATTGCTTTGATATGTGTAAACTGATATGTATTTATATTTTTGGACATTGGTTCTAAAAAACTGAAACAACCCTCCTGCAATAAGTTTTACAATGCATGTACATGAATCCGGTAAAGTAATCTTCTACGACTGATGGATACAAGTATTCCTTCTGCAATAAATTTTACAATATATAAATATGAATATCACTAGCCGTAATTACGTTTACTGAAATAAATATTAACAATTTTATATGAATTACATTTGATCAAACGAATAATACAAGAGCTACTACATAGTTGATATCAGACTACTACTAGTATACTTTGTTAGATCATTAAGACACTACTAAATCTGATCTTTTATGTATGTTTAAAAGAGAGAAAATAGAAATTAAATAATTACTACTATAATTTCATAACATAGTAGTTCTCTTGTCTGTTGACCCTATTGTGTGTTCTCTTCATATAGACCCACTAACTCCAACAAACACAAAAAAACACCAGAAAAAACAAAACAAAAACAAACCAAGCAAACCTAACCTCCTACCCTACACCCACCTAGAGACGATCTTTCTAGAGAAGTAAATCTGAAAAATCAAACAAGACAAGAAGCAACAAATGGCAGCTTCGAAGCTCCCAACTCCACGCAACTCCATAACTGCACTTGAGCAAACCATACCCCGCAGCAAAAAAGCAAGCTCAGACAACAATGATTCTCCTGAGAGTAAACTTGCACATCAAAAACACCAGGGAGACAGCTCAGAAAAATAAAAAGTCGAACAACATCACCCCAGAACTCATACCTTTCACCCTACATCTCTCTGCTACACGTTTCAAACAATCCTCCGGAAATCAAAATAGAGAAAAGACAATCCCTCCAAAACCAAAATCCAGCCACACCTTTATTTCAAAAATCAGACACCCAGACAAAAACAACAACACCAGCATCTCCTCGAAACCTCCACCTCCAAAACAAAACCCAAACAACTTCAAAAATACAAAAAACCAACAAACCACTAACGTCCAGCTCGACAAAATTAAAACAAATGAAACCATATAGCACCATACCAACCTCAGGACTAAAAAAATCCTCCAGTTCATCAAAACCTTTGAACCTAAAATGCACCTAAAAAAAGCAAGGTCAAGACAACATGAACAATCTCAAAACCTTTGAACCTAAAAAAATCAAGGTCAAGATGACATGCAAATTCTCAACACGGATTGTTTTGGTAAAATTTTGTAGGTTAATGATTGAACTTAAATGGTTTATGACATATTATTTAGCTAGATATGGTCGAATTTCATATTCAACTAGAGTTGGCGAAATTAAAGTAGTGACATATTCGACTGAGATTGGTCGAATTAAAATTGTGACCTAATCATGTCAAATTTAGATTTGACCAGAGTTGGTTGAATTTATTATACGACCAGAAATGGTCGAATTTAAACTGCGACCACAATTAGTCGAATTAAATGTTTTTGGAGGGATTTTTGAATGTTTTGAAAAAAATTAAAATTTCACCAAATATTTTGGGATAAATATTTACAACGGATATTGGTCGAATTTAGTCGGTCGAATTTAGTTTGGTCGATTGTTGTTAAATTCGACTGAAACACTCATTTTCGACTAGCCTTCATAAGACAAACATATTTTTCCGTCGAAAATAGCCAATTTCAACCGTTTTCGATCAAAATAAGGTAAATTTGACCGGGAAAATTCGGTCGAATTTAGGAAATTTTCTTGCAGTATTGTATCCTCAAACTTATATCAAAACTGAGATAAAAATAGTGTAAATTGACAATCCACGTGGTCAAATTGATGTTTATTTAATGACTTTAAAATGGTGCTCGTGTTTAAGACTCATAACAATGACTTTAAAGTGGCGGTTGTGTTTAAGATTAGTCGGCTTAGCCTCGAGTAGAATCGTTATATTGGATGGAAAACGTAGGAATTAGCTCGGTAGTCGACTTTATATTATTTTTTTGGGTTTTTCACTGGGGTCGTTCATGTAAATGGAACTTTCTTAGACAATAAGTGTTAAATAAAAATTAATTTTTTGATAAATAACCTAGATAAGTATATGTTTTTTTATAATTTAAGATAAATGAATAAATTAAAATGTAAGAAATATATCAAGTTTACGTAAAAATAAATGAATTAGTAACATTTATAGTCAGAGATAAGAATAATGTCAAGTTTACATAAGTTATTTTTTATAGTTGTTCGACTCCATTTTTCAGTAAGGAAATATCAATTATGACTAAAGAACAAAACTCTTAAAAACTCTCATAAGTTGGTTACACTTCAACATTATAATCAATATCATCATATTAATTTCTGTGATTTCAGAAAAAATTATAAAGATGTCATCATATATATACTTGCAAAATGTTTTTGAAAATTTTTGGCCTAGAGAGTTTTGGGACCCGAGACGGTCGCCCTCCCTGCCTTCCAACACACCCTGTTTTTTATACTCGAGAACCCCATTGCTTCAATCCATCAGTCCCCGGCTCATCCATTTCTCCCGTTTGAGTCATATCTATCAGCATGTGCTCAAGAAAAACGGCATACCATTCTACGCATTTTTTAAGTTTTATTAGAAAATTTAATGAGTTAATTTTCAAGTTTATTCTAAAAAATCAAAAAAGGTGCTAACTAGATTAGATTACAGCAATTCTCATAACGGTCAGGGTAGTATATAATGCTTATAGTGATCGGTTATAATAGCTGATCATGTATTGTAATAATTTGAAACTTTCAAGTTCAAATAATAAACAAAAGCAAGATTATCCCAAAAAGGAGACCATCAAAATTATCAATCTCATATTGTTTTAAACTAGGGGTGAAAGTTTGAGAATTACAGTAAATGAAATAAAATTGTTGATCAGGGAAGACATTAATATTCAAAAGTCTAAATGAAGGAATATAGTTATTTCGAAACGATAATTTAAACTAAAAAAAGGACCTCAAAAGTTAAGACCCAATAAATTAAATTAATAACAAACACAAAATATGAGGTAGAGTAATGTACATAATAAATTTTAGAATATATAATTTTACTTATGATTTTGTTTCATTAAAAAAAATGATTTAACTATCAATAACTTTACTTTTGAGTACACAAGCATAATATAAAGTTAGAGTGGGCCTAAATGTTACATACACAAGTCCAAGTCCAAGCCCTATATAACTCTTAGAAGTTGCTCATCTATTTGTATATATACATATAAATAGAGACCGGAGTCATTTCTCATTAGATCCTGTCCACTGTATTCAATATATATATTCGCGGGTACTACTTTGGCTTAATTTGCAATCACCATGTCTGGTAGTGGAGGCTCAGGCAATGAAAAATCATCCAGGAGAATTCCTGAAATCAAAGTATATTTACATTTTGACCTATGGTTAAATTTGTATGTACTGTGCAAATGTTTTAATATCTGCAAACACATTTCATGTTTAATTTACTACAGCCCTGAAATTTAGCCGTCTACGTTCTTTAATTTTGTTAATTAGTTAGAGATATGTGTATGTTTATATGTCTGCTTGTCTTTGTAGCATGTTTATGTTCGAAGGGGGAGAAAGACAGTAGTGCAGAAAGAAACGGAAAACCTTGGGTGTAATGGACGCCAGCCCCAAAAAGAAAAGCAGCCGCAATATGAAAGTCAGCCCAGCAGGTAACAATTTAGGGTTTCCAGACATTCATTTTGATGAGGAAAATTAGAATTTAAATTGGGTGTTTTATTTGAGTGTACTATGTTTTCGTCATCTATTATTTGTGTAACTATGATTCATGTGCTAGGGGGCCATTGAAATTTTATTAGTAATTAGCTGATCTAACAATATTTATTTTTTGTGCATTTCCGGAAAAAGAAGTCCAGGAGATGGTGCCATGTTTTCCGATGCTTCTCCTCCTGTCATCTCAACGTTAAGCAACACACAGTTGCTTAAGTACGTTGAGTTCATGGCTACTGCTAATAACAGGATCCAGCAAAACAAAAAAGCTGCAGCAGATAGAACCGAGACTAGTGGAGAGTAGATAAATTTATTTTGTATTTACATTTACCATTAATTTTGTTGAATTTGTTCATTTGAATGTGATATAATGATATTATATTTTTTTAATGAATCCTTATAGTTATTCTAAATTTGAACATATTTTCTAATAATTAAAAGATTGATATCTAGCCCATAAAAGTGAGCATCTTTTCTAATATACCAGTTAGTGAGAATGAAATACAATGTATCAACCTTAATTAGACAAGCATAACCATTGATTTTTTTGAATGAATCCTTATAGCTAATCTAAATTGGAACAAATTTTTTTAATAATTAAATTATTGTACCTTATAAAATGAGTATCTTTTTTAAGGGAGAATCAAACCCTGTGTCAAGTACACATACCATTACAGTTATCATCAAACTCCTAAATTCAAACCTCTTAAATATTCCTTTTATGAATATCTTTTAGGATTATTCTTAATATTGTCCATTTCATTTAGTTATATAAAACTATTGTAGTTTCAAAAAAAATTAAATGATTTTTTTTATTACATTTAGTTCTCTATTATATTTTGCTTAAATAAGACAATTTTCATGTATAAAGTTAGAAATAGAACAATATCGTTTAACGAAAAATATAGACAACGGCATCATTACTTATCTAACACTTGTTTTATAAAAGAAATATAACAATACTTTTAAACTCTTTTTTTTTTGAGTTGTGATTAGATGTTATTTATTGTAATTGAAAGAAAATAAACTTCAAAATTCAAAAAACATGAAAATAAAATATTAAGGAACAAAATGATTATTTTAAATTCCTGTAAAATAAGATTCTTAAACCAAAAGCCAAAAATGTAGTTAAAAGTATTCAAGTACTTCAAAATCAACCAATTGCCACAAAAAAGAATTAAAAAATAATTTTACAACAATACTTGTATCCCCCTTAATATTACCAGCATTAAAGTTAAAAAAGTTTAAATCACTGATCCAACATGTTTATTCAAAATTTGTAATATTAATGGCATAATCACCAAACACTTATGTATATGGTTTCATCAAATACTTATCCCAAACTAAATACAAATGATACAGGAATCATATATCAATCACAATCTAATGCCACACAAACTAATATGCTATACAAAATCATGTCAAACTCGTCCAAAGATAACTAATCTGACAAAGAAATATGGGATGATCCTAGTATGGCTATTATCCTCGCCTTGGCCACATCCCCAAAATATGTATTCTCATCCACGTCTATGTAATTCTTTTCTTACTCCATGAAGTTCCTTTACATACGCACACATGCAAGTAAATTAAAACACAAATAAAAGTAACACACTGAAAAAAATGAAAAATAAATACTAAATATTACCGCTTCAACACAAGCTTCCCTTTTTTGGACAAGGTTCTCAATCAAGGTCAAGACGACATGCACAATCTCAACGCGCATTATTTTGGTAAATTTTTGTAGGTTAATGATTGACCTTAAATGGTTTGACGGATTATTTAGCTAGATATGGTAAAATTTCATATTCAACTAGAGTTGGCCGAATTAAGGTAGTGACATATTCGACTCAGATGGGTCGAATTAAAACTGTGACCTAATCAGGTCGAATTTAGATTTGGCCAGAGTTAAATGAATTTAGGATATGACCAGAAATGGTCGAATTTAAACTGCGACCACAATTAGTCGAATTAAGTATTTTTGGTGGGATTTTTGAATGTTTTGAAAAATTTGAAATTTCACCAAATATTTTGGGATAAGTATTTACAACAGATATTGGTCAAATTTAATGGTCGAATTTAGGGTGGTCGATTGTAGCTAAATTCGACTAGCTAAATTCGACTGAAACACTCATTTTTGACTAGCCTTCGGTCGACAAACATATTTTTATGTCGAAAATAGCCAAATTCGACCGTTTCCGGTCGAACTAAGCTAAAGTCGACCAAAAAAATTCGGTCAAATTTAGGAAATTTTCTTGTATCATTGTATCCTCAAAATATTATCAAAAATGAAGTAAAAATAGTTTAAATTGACCATCCACATGGTCAAATTGATGCTTATTTAATGACTTTAAAGTGGTGCTCGTGTTTAAGACTCGTAACAATGACTTTAAACTGGTGGTTGGGTTTAAGACTCATAACATAACACATAACCATTTCATCAAATTTCCAAACCAAATTAAATACAAATCATACTGCATTCCAATATAATCACATTTTTATCCCACACAAATTAGTATATCCAAAATCATGTCAAACTCATCCAAAAATACACCACCATCCAATATTTACCATAAAATGTTAAATTAGAACCATTATTATTATTTATTAAAGATTTATGTAGTACGCCTTTTTATTGGAGTTCTCGAAGTCCATCTACATTCTGCAGATAAAATATCCTGTAAAATGTGTTATCCTGCAAAATATTTTTCACAAATATCATTACTTAATCAGGAAAATCTCATACATTTACAAGTACAATATGTATATTCTGCAATTAAACATGTATGTTCTGTAACATGAACATTAATGTTCTGTAAACTAAACATGTATTGTAGAATAATATATGTTTCAATGTTCAAGTTGTAAAATGTATGCAATTCGTAATATTTTCAATAAATTAGTGATGTTTGTAGAACATCATTTAAAAATTAATATGTTTTGTAAGATATTTAAGTTATATTTTACTTGCAGAACATATATGGACTTCAAGAACTCTAATGAAACAGTGTATATATATAGACACACACACAATCAAGTTCTTAAAAATTATTAATCATAATTAATCTGAAAAAGAAACATATGATGATCGGCCTGATTTGTTTTGGCTGTTTTCTTGGCCAGACAATGTTGTTTTGCAACTGATGTTGATGTCGGTGATGTCTATTCTATACATCGGTCATACACCGATGTCTTTTACCCCATTAAATATCGATTTCATTCTGAAAAGCTGATGTCTATGTGGCCAATTAAAGATCACTTTGACCCGATGTCTATATATATTGTAAACATCAGTTTGCACTTACAAAAACTGATTTGTATTTTATTAGCATACATCAATTTTTACACAATAAATATAATGTATATTTAGTTATTACACTACTTACACAATACAAAAATCAAATTACTTTTGGACCAAAATAACTACAAAAATGAATTCAATATTAAAAAAAAATCCAATATTATAATTTTCACATTATTGAGTATACAGATATGACTTTCAAATTCCTCTTCTGTTAAACCAAATTGTTAATACATTGAAATTATTCTCGAAACTCATCTCTCCCTCAGCTTTCTTCCGTTTAATTGTAACTTTACTACCATATTTGAGAAGGCCCAGGTACACATGGTTGCTTCCCTCTATTCCTGTCAAATTAGAGTTGGAGAACTTGTTTATTGCAATTTCCAGTTCAGAGTATGAAAATCATACAAGTGTTCTTTATATTATTCATGTTCTGATCCTGGATAAGAGTGAGGCTTTTTTAACCATCCTGCATGACATATGAGATCACAGATTTCTTTAACATCTACATCGTACAGTGAATAACAAGCCGCAATTACATAAAATTAAACATACGTTCTATAACAAAAATACATAAAAATTACAAATTAAAGACAATACAACAGACGGAGGAGAAAGGACCCAATACTGGATTCTAATATAGCAACAATAAAATAAAATAAAAGTTAAGAAGATGAGGGCAAAGATACATAGTGGATGGTGATACATTACCACTTCTTCTGTAATTTTTACATGGCACAAATTGTATAAACTAATAGATTTATCTTTTAAAGCACCAAAGACAAGAACCCTCACTATAATAGAAAATAAGAGAATAAGCACACGAAATTTGTTGGACTCTCTTTTTTCAGTAGACTCTGCCTCAGAAGTAGACCATGTTGAGTAACAACAAAAAATTACATAAACTGGGAAAAGGTGCAAAGTTATGGAAAAAAATTAATATAAAAGACTAGGTATAACCATATCAAACAAGATGAATCCCATAAGTGAACAACATTTCAAATATACAGTCTCTTTGAAATCTAAATAAGCCTTTACTTGTCATAAGGTTATAGAAAGAAACTTAAAAATTTATCATTTTAGGCACTTCAAAATTCACACAGAATTTTTTTTTTACTATAAACTTGTTGGAGCCTGGAAAGCTATATAATGGAAGAAGCAGGATGGAAAACTCATGCAGTTAATTCACATTTCAAATACGTGTATAAACTACGTAAATCCTTATTCCATAAAATATTCTCGTGCAGCTGCATACGCAAATGAAGCAACTAGAAGGCCTTAAATGTGCATGATCATGCATTTCTAATTCACTAATCAGAGTTACTATACAGGCCAGACAAAAACTGTAACCTGGGCCAACGAACTAGAAGCTAGACACACAAAAAAAGAAATGAGAACTTATAAAAGTTGATAACAGAACTACACAGATATATATATTGAAGGCTGAGACAAAATACATGATACCTAAATAATCATACATCTCACTTAATTAGTTGCATCAGTATCATTTGAACTATATTTCCAACCCATCAAATTAATAGCTATTTATCTAAAAGAAATTAATTCTGATTGAGACACTTTATATAGTAATTCTAGAAAATATTAAGAAAACATCAGAAATGTATTACAATATTTGCAACATAAATATGCACGCTTCTATGCGAGTCGTGTCTCTATAAGAAATAAAATATGATTACCTATTGATGTCTGGGTGGAGCTCACACATTTGATTATCATCACCAACGGCTAATAATATCCAGGCGATGTCAAACCCTGAAACAGAGAAATACTTCCTCATCACAAAACCATTATCGTAAACCCTGAATGCAACAGAAATCAGATACGTGACCACTACATAAATGCAATTCAGATTCTAATACAGGGTTATAAAACAAAATTAAATAAGGAGATGTTGTAAAAGGAAAGAAAAAAAAAAGTTAAACTTAGTATTTCCTTCATTTTTATCATCTATGACGGGTTATACCTCTGAATGCATTTAAAAATTTGTTATCCCTTATCAGCGCTGGACGACTACTCCTATCATCCTTAACCCTGCGAATGAAAAATTTATTTCTCAAAACACCACAAAAGAAACTCATATCTCTTTGTTATCTAAATCCAAATGACATAAAATATTACCATTGTGTGAGGATATTGAACTTTATAACAATCAAGAGTTACAGCAGACAACCATGAACCAGGAAGCATGTTCTGTAAAGAGTAAAACACACATTACTAAATATAAAAATATGAATTAGTATTTTTTTGTTTCCAGCGGCAGCTTTGGGGATTTATTTAACAGTTGTATTCTAAATTTGTAACATGGATGCGTTGTTTTGGCTAATTTTTTTCTTGATATAACTTTTTTAATAATAAAATGACCAAAATAGAGATGTATAACTCACAAGTCATGCCTGACAATCATATTCGGCTATTCGTGCAACATATGAATAACACATTGATATTATGCTTCTCTCAAACAAAATAATAAGGGTTATATAGCTGATTGTTTGTAGTTATCTTAACATACATAACCAAAATTATTCACCGCAGTAAAAAACACCTATTTCACTCAAATAAGGAAATCAAACCTGGAGAGGAAGCACCATGAGTGTTAACATCATCAGAGGCCTGTACATCAAGAGATATGATGCTTAGAGTTCTTTATAAATTAATTTTTATCACAAATACAATACATTACAAGCAGAACCCCAATTTAAAAATTAGGGTTTTGATTTAAAAATTTTCAAATTTAAATATGCTTAAAAATGCTAATCTACTATATTTACTCACCGAATTAGGGTGTAAAATAATCAATCCATCCTAGTCAACCGACTGACCTTCTCCACTCATCGAATCGGAGTTTGAAAAGATCAAATTGGGATGAGTACTTGAGAGGTAAAATTCAAGGGAATAGAGGTGAGTAATTGGGTGAGTAGAAGACCAGATTTAGGGTCTTTGATGGTGAGATTCGAGAGGGAGAGAGAGAATGGAGAGAGAGATGTGAGAGATAGAGAGAAATGATATGAGGTGTTTATTTTTAGTTTTTATTTAATGTATCTGAATGTAAAGAGGGAAAAGAAAAATGGTTAGGGAGGGAGTCAAAATATTGTTAAAGTGGGAAATAAACACGGAAAGCGCGCATTTAATTTTAAAATTGAACTTAAGACATTGGGTTTCAAATAAACGATATCTTAAAAATAGAAAGACATCGAATAAATGGGGTGTGATATCTATTATGCTTTAGACATCAGTGGCATTAGTGATCGATGTATAACATCTGATGTCTTTTAACATTTTTCTTGTAGTGAGGGCCGCCATCCTCAACATTTGTCTCCTCTCTAACGCATGTCTTCCTGCATAGAGTTCCCTTTTGCATATGCACACATTTATACAATAAAAAGTACTAATTGATACAATGAAAAAATAGGAATAATTATTACCGTTTCAACACGAGCTTCCATTTTTTGGACAAGGTCCTTAATCAATCTCTCGACGATAGGCACAATCTCACTACAAATGATAGTATTTCATGAAGCCCTTTGACTTGGATCTGCGGATGGATCAAAGGCCTCGAGAGAGGTGTGTGAAAAATTGTCTATCTATTCATCTTCATAATTTAGAGGACTAACAAATTGATGACGATTGTCATAGATCGCCACTAACACATTTCTAACAACGGGAGGAAGTTTTTTCAAGGAGGACTTCATGTTGTCTTGAACCGCATGAAGATGAGTCGGTTTAGCCTCGATTAGAATCCCTATATTAGATGGAAAACGTGGGAATTAGCTCGGTAGTCGACTTTATGTTATTTTTTTAGGTTTTTCTCCAGGGTCATTCGTGAGATTTTGTTGGCCTTGGGGAGAAACTAAAAAAATGGCACTTTCTTAGACAATAAGTGTTAAATAGAATTATTTTTTTGATAAATAACCTAGATAAGTATATGTTTTTTTATAATTTAAGATAAAATGAATAAACAAAAATGTAAGAAAAACAACAATTTTACGTAAAAATAAATGAATTAGTAACATTTATAGTCTAATGTTGTAGGAAAAAATAACAAAAATCGTGAATCTTGGATCATGACTTGATAACTTTGAAAACCCTAATTAAAATATACAATAAAATCAGTATAGAGCAACCATCACTACAAAAATATCAATATCCTCCACTACAAGAAGATCTAAAAGTTTTTCAAACTAATATAGATGTGCAACCTAATCAGACAAGTGAGGTATCGAATTGTTGAAGAAACTGCAAATGAACTTTGAGGAGAGTACTGATGTGATTAAAGAACTAAAAACTGAAAGTTTGATGATAGAGGTTTAAACTACAGAGCTGGTTAACTCTTCTACTACAAGGCAACTCGACTTTTTACCATTACAACTTATCCAACTAGAAAAGGACGAGAGTCTCACAACTCTTAATAATGATCTTGAGGATGATGATTTGTCAATGTTGAATGCTGATGTGAATATTAATTCAGAAGAAGAGCATGCCACTAAGATTAAAATCAATGATGTTGTTATTGAGGACAATGTGAGTGAGGATGATGAAATAAAAGAAAGCAATACCGCGATGATGGTTGTTTTTCTTTCATAAATTGTGCCGAAATTACCCTTCCTGAATCTAGACATAGCTTATATGGATCAACGGTTGGGTATTGATAAATTTTCTTTCACTTTAGGCTCTATTTACAAGGCACCTAAACTTGAGGTCACGTGGTACAAGGTTGTCATGAAGACACCAGTTGTTCAAAATATTTCTCAAACACTGGTTGATGATCCACTTAAAACGACTCTTAAGTTTCAAGCTGTAGAAGAGGGAAAAGATCGAGTTATCTCTTTGATCGTTAATGTGATAAGCCAAGATGTTTGAATGGCTCATGAAAAAGTGAGAAGTGAAGACAAGCCACCACCTTAGCCTCCACCTCATGTGAATGTTAATGGAGTTTGTTCTTCTGTTAGATTTCTCGGATGTTGCTCGTCTGGTTTGGACTGAGAATCAAGAACATTCCAGCCAATTTTTGCCAGAACATGGCATATCGGAATCGGTAGAACCCCGCCGGAAACTGGATTATTTCCAGAATCCGGTCGTTGTTCATACCCGACCCGAACCTATTCTTGGCAACCTGTTTGGGTGACCCGAGTTCGATCAATCCAAACCCAAACCCTTTTTCCCAAAACTAATTGTAGGATTTATATTTAAAAATAATTTCAAAATTCAATATTTAATTTCAAAATTCATTTAAAATTCTAAAATCTTATTTTAAATTCCAAAATTAATTTACTTAATTATTTTAAATAATTAACTGAATTATTTTAATTCCAAAAATATTTGATTTTATTATTTTTGAAAATTCAAATTTGATTTAATTATTTATAATTTGTTTTAGTTAATTATTTATGATTGAATTAATTGATTAATTCATTTAATAAATTAATTTTATTTATAAATGGTTAAATAATGTGTAATTATTTTTAATTAAGCCAAATAATTCCTAAAAATTAATTTTAAGCGTTTAAAATTTATATTTGGATAATTAAAAATCAATTAATATTATTATTAATTAATTTATTTCTATTTAATTCTAATTTTATTCGTAATAAATGAACCGGTTGTCCATTTAATATAAAATGAACACGTATAGGCTAAGAAAAACATTCTGATTCCAATAAAAATGCTTTTGAGACCTAATTTCTTTTGTGTTGTAAGGTCATTTGATTTGTGAGTCATTCTAAGTCAGTATTTAATCGATAAACACTGTTATTGAGCCAATTTCAATTCTAAATGTACTGAGACCTATCGTTTGACGAATTGACTTTGTGTTATATGAATAACATGGTTACGTGTTATGTGATAAGCATGATATTTGTTTATAGTTTTATAATGCCATGATTAGTTATAAATGATCGGGTAGATGTCGAGACGTATAGTTACGTCAATTGAGTTTGGTTCTGTCAATTAAGATAGTCCTTTTGTTTATAAAATTGAGTAGCAAGAAGTCTAGTCAAGTGTTGGACGAAGTTGATAGCCAGCAGTTACAAGCCAAGGTAATAGCGAGAAATTATCGAGCATACTAGGCAAGTATCTATATCTTCACTTATCGTTCAAGTGATATTTATTTTGAATCCTATTATTCTATAATCATATTGTTAATTATATCATACACAATTCCATTTAATTCAGAGATGGTCCAACAAGGAGAATCCAGTTACAGCAGCCTAGAAACTACAGTGAACAGATAGTGACGGATTTTTATTAAAGAATCATATGTGGTCTAGAACTCTGACTTGTAATTTGATTAGAATAATAAAATACTTCTATTATTAGAAGATGACAAATTTTATTATTAGTTTATACATATTAAACACCCGTATGCATAGTTAGGGTCTTATATACAGAGAAGAAAGCCAGAAATTTTGGTCTCGTGACAAGATTGAATATTACAAGTTTTCTTATCTAATTTTCTTACGTGTTCTTATTATTTCAATTATGCTTATTTATTATCTTAGTTGTTTTACTTTTTTGATTATTAGTGGGTAGTCGTTTCTAGGGCATTAAGGGGAAACAATGTTTGAACTATAATCTTAGCATAATCTTCACAGTAGGTCGATTTATTATGGTTAATTCTAATTGATTATGTTTTATTATTAATTTGTGTAATCGTCCGATATCATGAATTAATTGGATGCAATATGAGTAATAGATCGGGAGATTTTACTCACTAGTGGTACACATATAATTAACCTAATTGAATTTAAGAGCGGGAGCATTATTGGATTTCTGAGAGCGTTAATGCTCGGGAGAGATTCACATTGCTTTAATTGTCTGATTAATTAAATAACCAAAAGTTGTTAATGTGTGAGCATATTCCGAGAGTGTTAATACTTGAGAGAGATTAACAAACTCTAGTTGTGTAACCACTTTAGTGGCTTTAGCTTAGAACTCGATTATTGTGTGAACATGGTGGACCTAATTTCCCTAGGTTTTTAATTTTTTTGTTTAGAATCTATTAGTTTAGTGTTAATTTAGTTTTAGTTTTTAGCTGGTAAAATATTATTCATACAATTCCTTAATACAAGGAAAACATATACAATTATCCCATCTAAAACAAGACCTTTCCTCTCACAAGATTGAGAAGCAATTACAAGACCACTTTATCAAAGAAAAAATCTTAAAATTACTAAAACAAATAGAAGTAGAACTTTGTTCTAACTTACCAAATGCATTTTGGCATAGAAAATAACATATGATTGATTTACCTTATGAAAAAGATTTTGATGAAAAGGAAATACCAACAAAAGCGAAACTATCCAAATGAACTCCGACATAGAACAACATTGCAGAAAAGAGATCACCGATCTCGAATCCAAAGGAATCATATCAAAATCTAGATCCTCGTGGTCTTGTGCAGCTTTCTATGTAAACAAAAATGCTGAAATTGAGAGAGGGACACCAAGGTTAGTTATCAATTATAAGCCTCTAAATAAAGCCTTAAGATGGGTACGATACCCTATACCTAATAAAAAAGACCTTTTACAAAAATTAAGATCTTCGATAATATTCTCCAAATTTGATTTAAAATCAGGATTTTGGCAGATTCAAATCCACTCAAAAGATAGATATAAAACCGCTTTTACGGTCCCATTCGGACAGTATGAATTGAATGTCCTTCCATTTGGAATCAAAACTGCCCCTAACGAATTCCAAAGAATTATGAATGACATATTCAATGACTATTCTACATTCTGTATAGTATATATTGATGATGTTCTAGTTTTTTCAGAAACTATTGAACAACATTTCAAACACCTTAAAACTTTCTGCCAAGTATCTAGAAAAAATGGTTTAGTCATATCCAAATCCAAAATTTCCCTATTCCAAACTCGTGTACGATTTCTTGGTCACTACATATCAAAAGGAACAGTTACACCAATTGAAAGAGCCTTACCTTTTGCAACAAAATTTCCCGATAAAATCACAGATAAAACCCAACTCCAAAGATTTTTAGGAAGTCTCAACTATGTCCTAGACTTCTATCCAAACATCAATAGGATAGCCAAACCCTTACATGACCGCCTTAAAACTAACTCTGTCCCTTGGTCATCTGAACATACCGAAATTGTTCGACAAATCAAAGCTCAGGTTCTAGAAATCCCTTGTCTACACCTTGCTGATCCAAATGCTTCTAAAGTAGTTGAAATAGATGCTTCTGAGTTAGGATACGGCGGTATACTAAAACAAGTAGTCAATGGTAAAGAACAAATAGTCCAGTTTACATCTGCACATTGGAATGATTGTCAAAAAAATTATTCTACTATAAAAAAGGAAATACTTTCAATTGTTTTATGTATTACAAAATTTCAAAGTGATTTATCAAATCAAAAATTTCTCCTTAGAGTCGATTGTAAATCGGCAAAAGAAGTTTTACAAAAAGATGTCCAAAATATTGCATCAAAACAAATTTTCGCCAGATGGCATGCATTATTAAGCATTTTTGATTTTGATATTGAACACATTAAGGGAGATATGAACTGTGTCCCTGATTTCCTGACCCGTGAGTTTCTACAAAATAGATAAGTATCATGCCTCGAAAAAGCAGAGGTGGGGGAAAAACCCCAGCCTTTCCCGGACACCTCCCGGCCACTCAACAAAGCAAAGCGATTACTTCTTCAGGAAAACCGATCACATCCTGGATCGATAAGGTAATTGCAGATGAAGAGGGCAATAACTTATTTCTAGCTCTTCAAACCATCAAAGCCCATGGCCTCAACATCCAAAATCCCCAACAATCTCCCAAAGCTCTTCAGAAAAATCAACTAAAGTTACCCAACAAAACACTTCTTCCATCCAGCCTACAAATACTCCTTTTCAAACTACACAAACAGTCAGTTTTCAAAACCCGACCCTCTTAGTTCCTCAAAGATCCATGTCAAAACTAGATATAGTTACCTCAAAAATGCAAAACCAGGAGGTAGTAGTCAACCAGTCAAACTTTTTAAAATCTAATTCTGATTACTATTCCAAAAGAAACCACCAAAAAACAGTGTCAGTCGAAAGAGGATTTAACAATGTCGATACCTCCTTAGCAATTTCAAATATTTTCCCTAAAGGATGGCTGTTCAAACCCTGGGATCTATCAAAAAATAATGACTATTATCAAGCCATTCTCTTGTCTACTGAATCAGTCACGTTCAAATATTTTTACAATGCCCAAGATAGAGAACACTCAACGCCTTCATACACAACATGTCAAATACAAAAGGTCATCCACCCAAGTCAATGGGGCCAAGAACTCCACTGTCCAAAATTTTTTCCTTCGAACTTCAAAAGACAACTAAACCACTGCTCCTCATATTCTTACTAGGATTACCAGCAAGCATGGCATAATTCATTCTTTATCCAAAATCAGAAAAATAGTCATTCTTGGTTATTTTATTTCAATACCAAAATTCAAGTCCAGGAACTCCCTATTTGGTTCCTTCAATGGTGGGATTTCTTCGGAGCAATTGAAGACATTTGTACTCCAAATGCATCCGAATGTCTAAAACTGTTCAAAACACACTTCAAACCCACAAAATACGAAAGACGTTTTCCTCCTCTCTTAATGTTATGTTCAAAATTCTTCCTTCCATGGGTCTGTTCTTGGGAGTTTAAAATTCATTTCAACCAAATACAGTCCTGTATTGTTCGGTACTTTAAATTCAAATGGTGGAGCAATTTCAAAGAAGACCAAAAGATTTCCAAAGAGATCATTCAAAAATGCTTATCAAGTCAAAATTTTATTACCAACAAAGAAGTTACCACTTTCTTTGCCCAAAAGTCAAATGCCCAGGCATTATTAGCCCAAGCAAAAACCAGAAGCCAATACAAAGAATCCTTACTTTAACTCGCAAATTCAATTTATGATTCCGATGACGACAGCAGTCCGGTTCATTTATGAAATGACAACGAAGATGACTGTCATGGGATATTTTCCCCTGTAGTTTCCACTGATTAAAAAAAAATAGAAAAGGTCCAAAATACCCCCAAAAATTTCATCCAAATTTTCATCATTTCATATTGTTTAGTTTTCCTTTATTTCAATATTATAATCAGTTTGTAAATACACTTCTTTACTCCAAATTATTAGGGGTAAAACGGTAAAAAAAAGATATTGTACATCATTTAAATTTTGTATCTAGTTTTTATTTTATCAGCATTTCTCCCGAAAGAAGACAAAGAAGACACTTCCCACTGAGACTAACTCACCATTATTCAAAAGAAGACAAAGAAGACACAAAAGAAGATTCCCACTGAGACCAACTGAGCAATATTCTCCAAACAAAGCAACTTTCGGTGGAAGAGGAATCATACTCAAAATCCTGTGAAGAAAGCAGCCTCCCACTCAGGAAAGCAGCCCCTCCACTAAGAAAAAGAGGACCTCCCACTCAAGTCAAGCTGTCCACTCAGGAAAGCAGAACTCCACTACAAGAAAAAGAATGATCACTACTAGAAATAGTAGGTACGGCATCGGTGCTTAGACATCGGCATGCAATGCACCCGATGTTAAAATCATGTTTAACATCGGTTTAGAAAAAAACGATGTTGAATACGAATACTGACATCGGTTTCACATAGTAGGCGTTGTCTATGTTCAGAAATTAAAAAGGCCAAATATGTGCTTTTAACTTTGACATCGGTTAATTTGGTTAACCGTTGTCTATGCTCTTCTTTTAAAAAAATAAAAATTTACTTGTCTTTTCCCCCTTTAAAGTACACTTTTCCCCCATTTAACTTTAACAAAATTATTGTTCCCCCTTTACACATTTCATTTTCCTCTTTCCAAAACCATCTCCCCTCTCTCCTCTCCCCTCTTTCCCTCTTTGCCTGCAGGCCAGACTTTCTCTCTCTCTCAAACATCGATGGCAACTCTCTCTCTCTCTCTCTCTCTCTCTCTCTCTCTCTCTCTCTCTCTCTCTCTCTCTCTCTCTCACCTGAACTTCATCTCAAACACCACGACTCTTCCTCATCTCTCTTTTCTTTCTTTCTTTTCTTGCCACTCCCTTTCGTAAACCCTAATTAGAAACTTGTACATAATCGACACTGAAATTGGACCTGATTAGGAACCAAATCGAGCTTCAAATTGGTAAGGTTAGACCTAAATAGTGGCTTTAAAGCTTGAAAGGGCCATGGGTTTCATTCCAAAAATATCATCGAGTTCTTGTGTACATCTCTCTCTGTCCCTCGCGCTCTCCCCCCCCCCCCCCTCTCTCTCCCGATCTCTTTTATTGTTAGTGTTTCAGTTTATTCATTTATGTAAAAGTACATTCTTAGCTAGTATAGTTCTATTAGATATATTTAGGGCTTACCTACTGCTTATATTTTCTACTCTAATTTGGTGAATGTGAGGTGCTAATTTTATCGAAATTAAAAATCTATGTGTCTTCTCATAGACAATTGGTAATGATTAGTAAGTTTATTGAGTACTAAATGAGGTGTTATGTTTTTTTTATTTCTGTATATTTATATTTGCTTGGGCTTAATTGGTATTTATTTAGGCTAATAGGGATAGAGGTGTGATATGGTTGTTGGAAATAATTACATGAAGTTGAAGGTATAATGCTTTATTTTGCTGATATTTAGGTTTTGATATTGGGTAAAGAGGAACCTGAAGCGGTGGTGTCGCCTGCAATGATGCAGTACTAAGCAGTTTAAACAAGAGGTTTTTTATAAGGTTCATCTTGAATTCTATGTATTCTATGTATTTATTTTAACATAATTATTCAGTGGTATTCTTTGTAATGCAGTTACGTTTCTATAGAGGTATAACAACATGTTTTCTGATTTGAGCAGTCTGAAACAGAAGCATATAGGATTGATTGGGTAAACAAAATACAAGGTGTTATTGCTTCCCTTTTGAACTCTCAGTTGCGACAGGTCAAACTCTATAAATTTTTTGCATGTCCTGTTTCACATTAAGCAATCAGATTGGAATTTAAATATTTACGTTTCTGACTAACATGAATCTTCTGCAGCTGAAATCTGGGGGTAGCGAGTATAACAATACCTCTTCTGGATCACATGATAAAAGCGCAGACCAGAGTTCGAATCGAGAAGATAATGTGTCTAGGATCCTTAGAGAAATTCTTGGCAATGACATATGTGCAGAATGTGGTGCTCTTGAACCTGATTGGGCATCCTTAAATCTTGGTGTTCTGATGTGCATTGAATGCTCCGGTGTTCATTGCAACCTTGGTATTCATAGATCAAAGGTACAGACAAGTGCCAAAACATAATTACCTTGTGTCTAACTTGTCTTTTGTTCCTTTACGCTTTGCGATTGGTCTGGGATAGTTAGATTATTTTTTACTTTCTAATCATTTTTGGGCTGGGGTTAGTGATTCTTGTTACTAAGGGACCTATTAGGCAGCCTTACCTAAACTACTTGTGCATGAACATTTTGTGCTCTTGACTTGAATATTTTGCGTTTAATAAGTGTTGACTAAAGCATAATTTATAAACTACATTATAAATTCTGCATAGTACTGGAAGTTTAGAATGCGTATCTTGGAACTTACTGTTTAAAGGAAACTTCATCACTATGTCCGCATTTATGCTAATCCTGACTTCTTTTCCAACTTGCTTAAACACCTGGATGCTTATACTTTACTCTACTCATATATGTATAATGCATAAGGATCAATTTTTCTGCACATTAAGATAATTACAAGCCACTAAAGTCTAATACCATGTATTCTTTGATGACTCTGTTTGAAATAAGATTAAAGATTATTTATTCTTCATGCATATGAAGTAAATTCATGCACATTAAAAAGCATGTTAGGATATAAGTTTTATTGTCTAAATGACATCTCATTCTCATATTTCTACTATCTTTCTTGATCCTCATATTTTTGGCATGATATTTGACCTGCCTGATCAAGGTAAATTTGAGTTAAGGAGAAATTGACAAATAATCTGTTGATTTTGGTGGTGTATATTATAATGTATTGTTACTGCTATATTTATACACTGATATTTTTTTAAAAAAAAATGGGTATGTATATTAACTGATATCTTACAACTTGAATTGAATACATTAAGTAGTAGTATAATAAATGTACTGCTTGATTATTCTAATTATTGGATCCTCGCTAATTAAGAATGAACTAGTCTACTTGGTTTGTCCTACACGTCTACAAATCATGTACCATGCTTTCTAATTTGTTAAAATTATATGTTAATCAGGTGGTACAAGTGATAATAGATTTTGATGAATTGCCACTGGTATATTGGAACCTTCAAGTCAAAATAGACTATTACAAAGTCAGCTAGGAATGTTGTGTATTTTTCCTTCTGACATTGTCCCTATTTTGTTATGCATGTCATTTTAGAAGTATCACTGCACTCACTTGTACTTCATATATGTTCCTGCATAATGCACTTAACTTGCTTCCTAACTTCTCTGCATTATACATGAATTAGGTGACCTAAGGTTTGATTAAGCTTGTAAATTTCTATTGTAATGAATGCCTACTGATGTGCTCTCTAGAGCACGTATCTGTTATCATTTAACTGTGTTTTTGCTCATTTTGCATATCATTTAGTATAATAGACTGTTATTATTTTACTTTTGATGTCTATTTATAGACAGCTGGAATGGTTGAACTTTAGTTAAGGTCAAACGGATTCTCACCAAGATAGATTACAATATTTCGCTAAGGGTGTCCTATATGTTAAGAACTTATATTGACCTGTGCTTTAAAAGTATAATCTCACACACTTGTTCCTGGTTAAAGTTGAATATAAATTGATTAACCAAACTAGTTGACCATACTTTAGGTGGTCTGCCTTTATTCTGGTAACATTAAACCTTAACTAGGTGAATCTCTGCAACTATTTGTGTTTATTGGCATGTGTGCTAGATATTTCCTGCAATAAACACTAAGGATGTAACAGATGATATTGGCTAATATATTAAAAGATAATATGAATGTTAATTAATTAGTCAATGCAGCTTATCTAATTGTCAACATCCTCTGTGATAATTTACATTGCATAATGTTAGAATGAAAAGTGCCTCCCCTCTGAACACATACATATTTTGTGAGAAATATATAGAAGTGATAATTAAGGTGATGGTCCTTGTTTGAGGAGTTTAACAATAATTTATAAACTACATTTATAATTGACAGAACTTAATAAGTGTTGACTAAAGCATAATTTATAAACTTTTTGTATGCTTATTTCCTGCCTTTTTTCGAGATAGGTAATGTAGTATTCCCATTACCGCTGAAATCCTGATCTTTGTGTGCTGGTCTCCTGCGTATGTTAGACATCTTTAAGCTGGTCATGTTCTATCAATTATCTCCTTTCTAGAATTTACTGCTACATAGCTTATAAATGAACTTTAGAAACTCTACTCTATGGCAGTGTTCTTGGATCTGAGCCTGTTGGGAATCTTATATGTGCTAGCTATTATTTACTGACAGGTCAGGTCCATAAATCCAGATGTCAAGGTTTGGGAACCTACGATGTTGGATTTATTTCGCACTCTGGGCAATTTTTTTGTAATTCTATCTGGGAAAGTCTTCTTCAGGAAGACGTGTTAGCTTTAATATTAAATAAACGTGAAATTCACTGTGTCATTGAACTTTCTATATATTGTAAACGTATTGCTATCTTTTCTGTAGCTTAAAAGTTTCGTCAAGTATATCTATTTATCTTTTTGATACATAATTTTTCTTTCTTTCTTTATAACAGAGGCTATCAGGATCATCACTACTGATTTTGGCAAATAAGCAGGACATCACTACTCGTGTATCTTGGATAACATGACACCCTATATTTACTTTATATATAGACAAAGCCTAGAGGTACTCAAATTGTTGCAACAATGTCACCCTGGTTTTCCTTGTTTTACTTAAGTGTTCAATCTTCTTTTGTCCAACATAATTTCGTGGCTACAATCATCAGGGTTTTATCCTTCAATTTTTTTTATTTACAATTTATCCGATGAATCTTGGCTGGTAATTTATCAGATACATGGCTCCAAAGTATGCATCAAGTGGCAAGCTGACTGAAAAATATGATGTTTTCTCATTCGGAGTAGTTCTTTTAGAGCTCATCACTGGGCGTAAACCAGTGGATGGATCTCAGCCACTGGGTGACGAGAGACTGGTTGAGTGGGTATGTTTCACCCTCATGAACCTCAGTACTGTTTTTCCATTTCATATATTTCCTACATTATATATAAGGTAAAAGGAAACATATTATTCAATATGTTTTCAGGGTCAAGTAATAAAGTTGCAGCCAACTTTTACCACATTGGCTACGGAATTTGGCTGATATTTTGGCAATTGCACAATATCATGATGAAATTAGTGGTATTTACAAGCATTAGAGATGTTTATAATGTCGGATGTAATAACTAGGGAATTTGGATTTTATTATTTTTGGTTGGGATGTTTATTTTAGACTTGAATATATGTACAAATTGAGTTTGTTGTAGTGAATGTTAAGAAATCTGCTATCAATTTATTTTTATGTTTCTGTTGGATGTTTTTGGATATTTTTTGTTGGGATGTTAGCATTGTTTGGTTGTTTTTTGTTGTAGATACAATTGGTTCCTTGTGGTTGTAAATAGTACCAGGATGACATGCAATTTACAGAACATTAACATCATAATGATTAATGTAAATCGATGTAAAAAATGTACAAAAGACATCAGGTAAAATAATATTAAACGAAAAGGAACTAAAAAAATGATGTGAAATAGTCATTTGACATCGGTTCCGAAATGAAACTCAATGTATTTTAAGTCAAATAACATCGGTTAGAGAAATTGGCTGATGTTAAACAAAAAGATTTAACATCGGTTTCGTGAAGAACACCCGTATCTTATCCATCATTTCACATCGGGGGGCTAATATAACCGATGTCTGATCAAACATTTCATATCGGGCAACTAATCTAACCGATGTCTGATCTAGCATTTCACATCGGCTTGTTCAAAAGAATTTTAATAAATGGCTTTTAGAGCTTGTAGATTTCATGTTTTAATGGATAAATACCTCATAATATACTCATATTCACCTAAAAATACTGTAATATAAGCTAAAATTTGTTACAAAGACATCACATTTAATCTTAAAACCAATGTATAGCACTATAATACACATCAGCTGTTAACCGATGTCAAAGGCTTATGACATTTAACATCACACGCGAAGACATCAATTCAGATTTTTTTAACATCGGTTCTGAACCGATGTCTGATCCCATATTTCTAGTAGTGGATGCTGTTTCAAGAAATTAGACTCCTCATCCTTCTATAAATAGGAAGAAGAAGAGAGTAATAAACACACTTGAAATTAGAGAGCAGATAATATACACATCTTGTACCAGTGATAGCAGTTCATATTTCCGAAGTTTATTCTCAAGTTTTCTCAAATTGTAACACAAAGACTAGTAGATTGCTTTCAGATATATAATCAAAAGCATTTCCAAGTAATTTCAAATCCTATTCTTGTTCATATCATGTTTTAATATTTTGTGTTAATTCTTATGTTTTGCCATAACTTAGTTATATATTTATATATATAATATGCATACCATGCTTTAGTCTTACTATATTACTCTCCCTACTATTTCTATTAATATTTGTTGGTCCTATAACGTCCTTTTTGGTATCAGAGCCAGAGGGAGTTGTATTATTATTGTCTACTGTATCTCTGTTCTCAGTTCTTAAACTTTTGTAGATAAGCCTTTGCCGAGTCGTTTTGCCTAGTTTATCGGTTATAAGTCCAAAAGAGGCAATACACCCGTTTTTTCTAGGATTGTAAGCAAAAGCTTAGCCTACGTCTTTTTTGATCTTAGAACATGGATTCTGTATTCTGCAGAACTACATCTCTTTCCAACTCTTCCACTAGTACGATAGATTCAAGAAATATTACGCATAGTGCCGAAACCAAAGTCGAAAACCTCCAAAAAGCAATAGAGCGTTGGGACATCCCAAAAATCCCCAAAAGCCAAGTTTATGATACAAAATGGTATAGTTCAAGTTCTTCCATCGAAACCGAAGAAAGGGACATACACCTATCAAAATCATTCGAAACAATCCACCTTCTCACCAAAAGTTCCCTAGAAAAACTAGCAAAATCATACAATTACATCCATATAGGTTTAGTCCAAGTCGGAATTAAGTCCTTAACCAAAGAAGGATTAGACACCTCAATACTAGCCATTTTAAGAGATGCTAGATTCCTTGAGTTCAATGACTCTCTGTTAAGTTCCATAGAATCAAGTCTATGCAACGGACCCATCTCTTTTAGTTGTTATCCAAATTTATCCATTTCTCTTAAAGATATGAATGTTATCCATAGCATGACACTCCAAGTTAAAACTCACAACTATAAAATGTTAGAAGCACTACTAGAAATAGTAGATACGACATCGGTGTTTAGACATCGGCACGTAATGCACCCGATGTTAAAAGTTTTTTTAACATCGGTTTTTAATTAAGCGATGTTGAATAAGAATATTGACATCGGTTTTTTATACTAGCCATTGTCTATGTTTGAAAATAAAAACTGCCAAATATACGTTTTTAACTTTGACATCGGTCATTTTTACAAATCGTTGTCTATGACCAATTTTAAAAAATTTAAATTAACTTGTCCTTTTTCCCCCGTTTCAGTGCCAAAATTTCCCCCCTTTTTTTATAGAAAAAATTATTTCCCCCCTTTACATATAATTTTTTCCCTCTGACTGAAACTATATCCCCTCTTTTGCTCACACCCCCGATTCTCTCTCTCTCTCTCTTAAGATGGAAACTCTCTCTCCCTCTCTGTGAAACCTCAACTTCATCTCAAACCCTCTGACTCTCTCCCTCGTCTCTATGATCGTTCTCACCATTCCTTTTTATAAACCCTAATTTAGAACTGGTACAAAAAATCTCCTCTCTCATCGTTCTCTCCTTTCTCACCACTCCCTCTTACAAACCCTAATTTAAAACTACAAAAACGACACTGAAATTTGACCTAATTAAACATCAAATCCAGCATCAAATTGGTAAGCTTAGTCCTTGATAGCAGCTTTAGAGCTTTAAAGGAGACCTGGGTTTCGTCCGATTAAGTTCCAATTTTAAAATTGTTTTAGTAAATTTTAATTTTATAGATGTCAATATATATATATATAGTTGGTTAATTTATATGTTTACCCCCTCTCTTACCTTCTTTCTCCCTCGTTCTCTTTTTTCATGTTTTACTTTGTCTCTCGATTGTTATAGGGAACTCTCTTCCATTTGGTTTCGAGAAGGTGTCATATGGCTCTGACAAGTTAGAAAGAATAGCTTTATGCGGGTCAGGTGTTTTAAATTTTTTATGTGTAAATCTGAAAAATTTGTATGTTTATTGGAGATATTGATGCATGATTTATTCACTTGATATTCATAGTGTTGCTTATAAGAGGAAAGAGGCGGTCGAAAGTACTCTTAATATTTACAAGGCTGCTTAGTAAATATGTTTTATATTGTGTATTTGACTTCTTATGTATATGTTTAAATCATTAGTCTTTAGGATCTCTAGTTATTTATAATGTTGTTAATATTGTGACACTAATTATTTTGAGATCGCAGATGAGGAAGAAGCGTTTCACTTCAAAGAAATGATAATGTAAGTATAATATTTTACCGATGTAGCTGAAATAATATTTCTGTACTTGCTGTTTTTACCTCCATTTTGGTCTATGTACTAGAGCTACATATATATATAAATTGAAACTAAGAGTAAACTAGAAGTCTATTTCCACATGACTATTAAATCTTTAAAAGGTATAATCCACATGCAATGTTTTTATTAGATTTTTTCATGTCACTTCAATTACTAAACTATAGTTTAATCTTGCATGGTTCAATTTTATATGATCTGTTTGTGGGCTAAGGTCTATGTGCAAGTTTTGTTAGTTATGGAGTCATTGATAGACTTTGCATGTGTTAAATCCTGATTAAGTATAGTACATCATGTTGTTTTTTATATTATTTGTTAAACATTACTTTGCCTTTTCAGATTCTATAAGTATGTCATGTTTCTTTTATCCAGCACACATTCAAAAATGTTAGGAATTAGCATATACAAAAAGGGAACCAGTTATGTGGTTTTCTAAAATTTGGTTTGTAGGGGTAAAAATAGCCTCCCCTTTAATGGAGGAATATTTGGTAACTATTAGAGTTAATGAGATTGGCAGCATGAGATGGATTATAATGCTTGGGTTGTGTTTTTTTTTCTTTTGTCCAATGAAATCTTCATGTTCATAGTTGAGTGATTTTGTTCGCAAAAGTGCATGAAAGGCAGACTCCTTTCGCTTTAGGTGGTTTCTGGAAAGCCAGACTTCAAATTTGTTGCAGATGATGATGTATGTCCACCAGATGATGATGTATGTGCAATCTGCTTTGGTGATTTTAGTGTTCCTTGCATGACTAATTGTGGCCATTGGTTTTGTGGTACCCCCTTCCCTTCCCTTCCCTTTTCTTTCTTACCCTTGTTTTCATTGCTTGTTTTTTGTGTGGATATTTGGTTACACTATTTTTGTAACTTTTTGTTTGGAAATTGATTGCTCTATCAATCTATTAGACTTCATGTTATGGTGTTAGGGTTGGTCATTTCGGGTTGTGTTCGTAGAAGTGTTAATATGTATTGTGTCTATCTTATTCTATACATAATGCAATTCGATGAATGATGAGAATAAAAAGATGAGCAGGAAGCTTACCGAAATGAAATTTTAAGGAATGAATGAACGCTCTTTTTTTGCTGTCATATTTAGGTTTACAAATTTGCAGCATGTTATTCTGAGTATTTTCTATCTTCTGTAATCCTATCTTTTTTTAGATGTTTTCTTTTTTCCTTGACTTGCCCTTTTGTGTCAACTTTGGTTGTTTCTTTTTATATAAAACAACTATTTGTCAGTATTTTTTTCCATTCTAGATGCTATTATGGATTGATTAACATCAATGGCCTAGAAATCGTCTATAAATATAACCATATTTAATAGATTCCTTATATGGTTTTTACTTATGTTTAGTTATATTAAAATACCATATTGAACTTGAACCAAGGTGTATAATTTTGGTTTTTCGGCTTGGTATTTTTTTAATGGTTTTGGTTCAATTTCAGTTCATTTACTCACCCCTAGTTTGGCCCGCGTGAGCTAACTCATCCAGTTCTACACTAAACTAACCAATGCTTAGGTGGTTGTATCATATGTTTATATCACTTTAGAATCTTTTCTGCAGATAAAAAGCATGTAAAATCAGTGTTTTTAAACTTTTTTCTGGCTTAAAAATTTGAAGCATGCCTTTTGTAACCTGTGATATTTTAGCCTGACTTCAAATTTTGAACCTTAAAATGACTCAAAAATTGCACAAGTTTTTACTCCTCTGTTGTTATACTTATGTTCTCAACATTGAAATCTTGTTCTTCATTTCCCTCGATTATTTTTTCTTTGTGTAAATTTATGGATCTGACTAGACTTTGTGTTGTAATTTTTTTGTTTCAAGTAGGTTATTTCTAAAATGGGTGGATGCAATGGCAATGGGAAAAGGGCAATGGGAAAAGTGCAACAGGCAACTGTATATTGCAGGAGGATGCATTTGTATCTGATGCCGACTCATTTGGTGTTACTCGCACATGTGAGATGCGTACAACTGTCTTAGAAAACGGTCAGACTCTTAATGTTATTGACACGCCTGGTATAGTTTCTTTCTAGTTGTCTAGTTGGACTTCCATAGTTCTCTACTATAACAAACAAATAGTTTCCTTTAAGCTTTATTTGATCTAATAAATCTTACGCAATACATATGGCAGGTTTATTTGATTGTTCTACAGAAACATAATCCACTCTTAAAGAGATTGCTAAATATATCAAGATGGATCAGAATGGTATTCATGCGGTCCTTGTTGTTCTTTCGGCCAAGAGTCATTTCTCATAAGGTGAAGAGACAGTCATAAATAGCCTGAGGACTCTGTTGCAACATGTGAAAACAAGACAAAGTCTCCTGGTGCTACATATATATATATAAATTGCAACAGGTGGAAACAAGACAAAGTCTCCTGGTGCTCAGTCTGCACTTCGTGCACTTGCTCGTTCATGAATGAAAATTGGTCGCATTGGTAATTTTTTTTCCTGATTAGCTTATGAACTTGGAAATGAGTAGACTATAGCCATGTAAGGAGTACATAATTGACTTTCTATTTACCTCTTTTCAGAGGAAGTTACTCCATTCCCCACTGATAGCACTCGCAGAAAGGGTGGTTGAAGAGGAAGGAGGCTGTGAGTTCTGGTACAGCAGCACAGAGCAAGTTGCTTTTGGTTTTAGTACTTAAAAATTGTATAGTATGAGTTGGCTAATGGAATACTTGTATTTTATTTGAAATGTATGTATAGTATGGTATGAGTAATATTTTGGTATTAGAATTGTAATTTGGATGAGTACCTTTATGCTTCTGTTTGAATGTTTTTTGTTGTAGATACAATTGGTTCCTTGTGGTTGTAAATAGTACCAGGATGGCATGCAATTTACAGAACATTAACATCATAATGATTAATGTAAATCGATGTAAAAAATGTACAAAAGACATCAGGTAAAATAATATTAAATGAAAAGGAACTAAAAAAATGATGTGAAATAGTCATTTGACATCGGTTCCGAAATGAAACTCAATGTATTTTAAGTCAAATAACATCGGTTAGAGAAATTGGCTGATGTTAAACAAAAAGATTTAACATCGGTTTCGTGAAGAACACCCGTATCTTATCCATCATTTCACATCGGGGGGCTAATATAACCGATGTCTGATCAAACATTTCATATCGGGCAACTAATCTAACCGATGTCTGATCTAGCATTTCACATCGGCTTGTTCAAAAGAATTTTAATAAATGGCTTTTAGAGCTTGTAGATTTCATGTTTTAATGGATAAATACCTCATAATATACTCATATTCACCTAAAAATACTGTAATATAAGCTAAAATTTGTTACAAAGACATCACATTTAATCTTAAAACCAATGTATAGCACTATAATACACATCAGCTGTTAACCGATGTCAAAGGCTTATGACATTTAACATCACACGCGAAGACATCAATTCAGATTTTTTTAACATCGGTTCTGAACCGATGTCTGATCCCATATTTCTAGTAGTGGATGTTGTTTCAAGAAATTAGACTCCTCATCCTTCTATAAATAGGAAGAAGAAGAGAGTAATAAACACACTTGAAATTAGAGAGCAGATAATATACACATCTTGTACCAGTGATAGCAGTTCATATTTCCGAAGTTTATTCTCAAGTTTTCTCAAATTGTAACACAAAGACTAGTAGATTGCTTTCAGATATATAATCAAAAGCATTTCCAAGTAATTTCAAATCCTATTCTTGTTCATATCATGTTTTAATATTTTGTGTTAATTCTTATGTTTTGCCATAACTTAGTTATATATTTATATATATAATATGCATACCATGCTTTAGTCTTACTATATTACTCTCCCTACTATTTCTATTAATATTTGTTGGTCCTATAACGTCCTTTTTGGTATCAGAGCCAGAGGGAGTTGTATTATTATTGTCTACTGTATCTCTGTTCTCAGTTCTTAAACTTTTGTAGATAAGCCTTTGCCGAGTCGTTTTGCCTAGTTTATCGGTTATAAGTCCAAAAGAGGCAATAAACCCGTTTTTTCTAGGATTGTAAGCAAAAGCTTAGCCTACGTCTTTTTTGATCTTAGAACATGGATTCTGTATTCTGTAGAACTACATCTCTTTCCAACTCTTCCACTAGTACGATAGATTCAAGAAATATTACGCATAGTGCCGAAACCAAAGTCGAAAACCTCCAAAAAGCAATAGAGCGTTGGGACATCCCAAAAATCCCCAAAAGCCAAGTTTATGATACAAAATGGTATAGTTCAAGTTCTTCCATCGAAACCGAAGAAAGGGACATACACCTATCAAAATCATTCGAAACAATCCACCTTCTCACCAAAAGTTCCCTAGAAAAACTAGCAAAATCATACAATTACATCCATATAGGTTTAGTCCAAGTCGGAATTAAGTCCTTAACCAAAGAAGGATTAGACACCTCAATACTAGCCATTTTAAGAGATGCTAGATTCCTTGAGTTCAATGACTCTCTGTTAAGTTCCATAGAATCAAGTCTATGCAACGGACCCATCTCTTTTAGTTGTTATCCAAATTTATCCATTTCTCTTAAAGATATGAATGTTATCCATAGCATGACACTCCAAGTTAAAACTCACAACTATAAAATGTTAGAAGCACTACTAGAAATAGTAGATACGACATCGGTGTTTAGACATCGGCACGTAATGCACCCGATGTTAAAAGTTTTTTTAACATCGGTTTTTAATTAAGCGATGTTGAATAAGAATATTGACATCGGTTTTTTATACTAGCCATTGTCTATGTTTGAAAATAAAAACTGCCAAATATACGTTTTTAACTTTGACATCGGTCATTTTTACAAATCGTTGTCTATGACCAATTTTAAAAAATTTAAATTAACTTGTCCTTTTTCCCCCGTTTCAGTGCCAAAATTTCCCCCCTTTTTTTATAGAAAAAATTATTTCCCCCCTTTACATATAATTTTTTCCCTCTGACTGAAACTATATCCCCTCTTTTGCTCACACCCCCGATTCTCTCTCTCTCTCTTAAGATGGAAACTCTCTCTCCCTCTCTGTGAAACCTCAACTTCATCTCAAACCCTCTGACTCTCTCCCTCGTCTCTATGATCTTTCTCACCATTCCTTTTTATAAACCCTAATTTAGAACTGGTACAAAAAATTTCCTCTCTCATCGTTCTCTCCTTTCTCACCACTCCCTCTTACAAACCCTAATTTAAAACTACAAAAACGACACTGAAATTTGACCTAATTAAACATCAAATCCAGCATCAAATTGGTAAGCTTAGTCCTTGATAGCAGCTTTAGAGCTTTAAAGGAGACCTGGGTTTCGTCCGATTAAGTTCCAATTTTAAAATTGTTTTAGTAAATTTTAATTTTATAGATGTCAATATATATATATAGTTGGTTAATTTATATGTTTACCCCCTCTCTTACCTTCTTTCTCCCTCGTTCTCTTTTTTCATGTTTTACTTTGTCTCTCGATTGTTGTAGGGAACTCTCTTCCATTTGGTTTCGAGAAGGTGTCATATGGCTCTGACAAGTTAGAAAGAATAGCTTTATGCGGGTCAGGTGTTTTAAATTTTTTATGTGTAAATCTGAAAAATTTGTATGTTTATTGGAGATATTGATGCATGATTTATTCACTTGATATTCATAGTGTTGCTTATAAGAGGAAAGAGGCGGTCGAAAGTACTCTTAATATTTACAAGGCTGCTTAGTAAATATGTTTTATATTGTGTATTTGACTTCTTATGTATATGTTTAAATCATTAGTCTTTAGGATCTCTAGTTATTTATAATGTTGTTAATATTGTGACACTAATTATTTTGAGATCGCAGATGAGGAAGAAGCGTTTCACTTCAAAGAAACGATAATGTAAGTATAATATTTTACCGATGTAGCTGAAATAATATTTCTGTACTTGCTGTTTTTACCTCCATTTTGGTCTATGTACTAGAGCTACATATATATATAAATTGAAACTAAGAGTAAACTAGAAGTCTATTTCCACATGACTATTAAATCTTTAAAAGGTATAATCCACATGCAATGTTTTTATTAGATTTTTTCATGTCACTTCAATTACTAAACTATAGTTTAATCTTGCATGGTTCAATTTTATATGATCTGTTTGTGGGCTAAGGTCTATGTGCAAGTTTTGTTAGTTATGGAGTCATTGATAGACTTTGCATGTGTTAAATCCTGATTAAGTATAGTACATCATGTTGTTTTTTATATTATTTGTTAAACATTACTTTGCCTTTTCAGATTCTATAAGTATGTCATGTTTCTTTTATCCAGCACACATTCAAAAATGTTAGGAATTAGCATATACAAAAAGGGAACCAGTTATGTGGTTTTCTAAAATTTGGTTTGTAGGGGTAAAAATAGCCTCCCCTTTAATGGAGGAATATTTGGTAACTATTAGAGTTAATGAGATTGGCAGCATGAGATGGATTATAATGCTTGGGTTGTGTTTTTTTTTCTTTTGTCCAATGAAATCTTCATGTTCATAGTTGAGTGATTTTGTTCGCAAAAGTGCATGAAAGGCAGACTCCTTTCGCTTTAGGTGGTTTCTGGAAAGCCAGACTTCAAATTTGTTGCAAATGATGATGTATGTCCACCAGATGATGATGTATGTGCAATCTGCTTTGGTGATTTTAGTGTTCCTTGCATGACTAATTGTGGCCATTGGTTTTGTGGTACCCCCTTCCCTTCCCTTCCCTTTTCTTTCTTACCCTTGTTTTCATTGCTTGTTTTTTGTGTGGATATTTGGTTACACTATTTTTGTAACTTTTTGTTTGGAAATTGATTGCTCTATCAATCTATTAGACTTCATGTTATGGTGTTAGGGTTGGTCATTTCGGGTTGTGTTCGTAAAAGTGTTAATATGTATTGTGTCTATCTTATTCTATAACATAATGCAATTCGATGAATGATGAGAATAAAAAGATGAGCAGGAAGCTTACCGAAATGAAATTTTAAGGAATGAATGAACGCTCTTTTTTTGCTGTCATATTTAGGTTTACAAATTTGCAGCATGTTATTCTGAGTATTTTCTATCTTCTGTAATCCTATCTTTTTTTAGATGTTTTCTTTTTTCCTTGACTTGCCTTTTTGTGTCAACTTTGGTTGTTTCTTTTTATATAAAACAACTATTTGTCAGTATTTTTTTCCATTCTAGATGCTATTATGGATTGATTAACATCAATGGCCTAGAAATCATCTATAAATATAACCATATTTAATAGATTCCTTATATGGTTTTTACTTATGTTTAGTTATATTAAAATACCATATTGAACTTGAACCAAGGTGTATAATTTTGGTTTTTCGGCTTGGTATTTTTTTAATGGTTTTGGTTCAATTTCAGTTCATTTACTCACCCCTAGTTTGGCCCGCGTGAGCTAACTCATCCAGTTCTACACTCAACTAACCAATGCTTAGGTGGTTGTATCATATGTTTATATCACTTTAGAATCTTTTCTGCAGATAAAAAGCATGTAAAATCAGTGTTTTTAAACTTTTTTCTGGCTTATAAATTTGAAGCATGCCTTTTGTAACCTGTGATATTTTAGCCTGACTTCAAATTTTGAACCTTAAAATGACTCAAAAATTGCACAAGTTTTTACTCCTCTGTTGTTATACTTATGTTCTCAACATTGAAATCTTGTTCTTCATTTCCCTCGATTATTTTTTCTTTGTGTAAATTTATGGATCTGACTAGACTTTGTGTTGTAATTTTTTTGTTTCAAGTAGGTTATTTCTAAAATGGGTGGATGCAATGGCAATGGGAAAAGGGCAATGGGAAAAGTGCAACAGGCAACTGTATATTGCAGGAGGATGCATTTGTATCTGATGCCGACTCATTTGGTGTTACTCGCACATGTGAGATGCGTACAACTGTCTTAGAAAACGGTCAGACTCTTAATGTTATTGACACGCCTGGTATAGTTTCTTTCTAGTTGTCTAGTTGGACTTCCATAGTTCTCTACTACAACAAACAAATAGTTTCCTTTAAGCTTTATTTGATCTAATAAATCTTACGCAATACATATGGCAGGTTTATTTGATTGTTCTACAGAAACATAATCCACTCTTAAAGAGATTGCTAAATATATCAAGATGGATCAGAATGGTATTCATGCGGTCCTTGTTGTTCTTTCGGCCAAGAGTCATTTCTCATAAGGTGAAGAGACAGTCATAAATAGCCTGAGGACTCTGTTGCAACATGTGAAAACAAGACAAAGTCTCCTGGTGCTACATATATATATATATAAATTGCAACAGGTGGAAACAAGACAAAGTCTCCTGGTGCTCAGTCTGCACTTCGTGCACTTGCTCGTTCATGAATGAAAATTGGTCGCATTGGTAATTTTTTTTCCTGATTAGCTTATGAACTTGGAAATGAGTAGACTATAGCCATGTAAGGAGTACATAATTGACTTTCTATTTACCTCTTTTCAGAGGATGTTACTCCATTCCCCACTGATAGCACTCGTAGAAAGGGTGGTTGAAGAGGAAGGAGGCTGTGAGTTCTGGTACAGCAGCACAGAGCAAGTTGCTTTTGGTTTTAGTACTTAAAAATTGTATAGTATGAGTTGGCTAATGGAATACTTGTATTTTATTTGAAATGTATGTATAGTATGGTATGAGTAATATTTTGGTATTAGAATTGTAATTTGGATGAGTACCTTTATGCTTCTGTTTGAATGTTTTTTGTTGGGATGTTGCATTGTTTCGGTTCCCTGTGGCTGTAAATAGTACCAGGATGGCATGCAATTTACAGAATATTAACATCACAATGGTACATATAAACCGATGTAAAAAACTATATAAAAGACATCATGTAAAATAATATTAAATGAAAAAGAACTAAAAAAACCGATGTGAAATAGTCATTTGACATCGGTTCTGAAAAGAAACACAATATATTTTAAGTCAAATAACATCGGTTAGAGAAATTGGCTGATGTTAAACAAAAAGATTTAACATCGGTTTCATGAATAAAACCATGTCTTATCCATCATTTCAAATCGGGGGCTAACTTAACCTATGTCTGATCAAACATTTCACATCGGGCAACTAATCTAACCGATGTCTGATCTAGCATTTCACATCGGTTTGTTCGAAAGAATTTTAATAAATAGCATTTAGAGCTTGTAGATTTCATGTTTTAATGGATAAATACCTCATAATATACCCATATTCACCTATAAATACTGTAATATAAGATGAAATTTGTTGCAAAGACATCACATTTAATCTTAAAACCGATGTATAGCACTGTAATAGACATCGGTTGTTAACCGATGTCAAAGGCTGATGACATTTAATATCACATGCGAAGACATCGGTTCAGATTTTTTTTAACATCGGTTCTAAACCGATGTCTGATCCCACATTTCTAGTAGTGAAGGATCAATTCCAATGGCTTTAATCTTTCGAATTCATTACAAAGCAATAATGTCCATTGGAGATGATGGGCATAAAAATGCTTTCGTCAAAGGAGAAACCATCCTTCTCCAAACTGACCTTTCAAGGTCTAACACAGTTATTCCTCGATCCATAAAATGGCAGGACATTTCCCTTCCCACTGAATGGGTTTTAGAAGGAGTAGCTCGCCCTAGATTACCGGAAAGATTAGAACCAAACACACAAATACACCAAGTTCACCAAGATGATAATGGAAGAGTCACACTTGCATTTGATCGATCATCCCGAGCCTCTTTTTTTAGTTCTCGATATTCCGATGCTTCCTCAAGAACCTTAGAAAAGATTTCTCAAATCCCTTCTATCATTAACACTACCTCAAAACCAAGATACTCTACATCAGATATACCCAATACCTCTATGGGTGGTGTAGATTTTTCTTCCAATATACCTCACCCATTCTATAAACAAAGTCAATTACCACCAAACCAAAACACGGTTGCCCCTTCCTCACCAACATCCCCAACCTTCTCAGCTATAACTGAGAATATGGGAATGCCAAGTGAGCTAAATGTAATTGAAATAGAATTCTAAATCAATAAAACTTTTCTCCGTGAAGAGTTCTATTCTCCCCAAAACACTGAAAAAAGAAATTGGTTTTTTACCAAATTCAAAGAACAAAAGACACAAATTCAAGAAATTTATTATGAATTTCTTAACCAAAACAAAATCCAAATGATGTACAATTCAAGAAATTGTATCTGTTTTCTTGTTATGAATGCTCCTACAATACTTGCAATTCTCAAAATGCTCAGTTTGGATACATGAATTCTTTTAAGGATGGATATAAGTACAATCAATACTCTAGTACATTTGATCAAGAATGGGTTGATCAACCTGATTTCTCATACATGGATAATGGTGTTCATAATTTTACTTATCGTGGTCAACATCAATACCAGCAACAATATTTTTAAGAGCAACCATCACCACAATAATATCAATATCCTTCACTACAAGAAGATCTACAAGTTTTTCAAACTAATATAGATGTACAACCTAATTAGACAAGTGAGGTATCGAATTTTTGAAGAAACTGCAAAAGAGCTTTAAGGAGAGTACTGATGCGATTGAAGAACTAAAAAAGGAATGTTTAATGATAGAGGCTCAAACTGCAGAAACTGTAGAGCTGGTTAACTATTCTACTACAAGATAAGTCGACTTTTTACCATTACAACCTATTCAACTAGAAGAGGACGAGAGTCTCACAACTCTTAATAATGATCTTGAGGATGATGATATGTCAATGTTCGGTGATGATGTGAATATTAATTCAGAAGAAGAGCATGCCACTAAAATTAAGATCAATGATGTTGTTGTTGAGGATAATGTGAGTGAGGATGATGAAATAAAAGAAAGCAATACTGTGATGATGGTTCTTTCTATTTCACAAATTGTCCAAAAATTACCATTCCCAAATCTAGACATAGCTTATGTGGATCAACAGTTGGGTATTGATAAATTTTCTTTCACTTTAGCCTCTATTTACAAGGCGCCTAAACTTGAGGACACGCGGTACAAGGTTGACATGAAGACACCAGTTGTTCAAAATATTTCTCAAACACTGGTAGATAATCCACTTAGAATAGCTGTTAAGTTTCAAGCAGAAGAAAAGGGAGAAGATCGAGGTATCTCTTTAATCATTGATGTATAAGTCCAGATGTTCGACTGGCTCATGAAAAAGTGAGAAGTGAAGACAAGTTGCCACCTTAGCCTCCACCTCGTGTGAAAGTTAATGGAGTTTGTTCTTTTCATGGTGCTGAGTTCTATTGTTGTTTTATCACAAATTTTTCCAAAGTTGCAGAAGCATTCACTCAACTATTTATTATTGATGTCATATTTTATTTTTCTGATGTTTTCTTAGAAGTTTTTTGCAGTATTAAAACAACTCCTGATGATATTCTTGATAATTTTTGTGGTGATCAATTTATGATCGATAATGTGGATATTGCGCATTATAATGCTTCAATCAAGGTTAGAAATCAAGTTAATGACTCTAGAGGAGCACTTTTTGTGCTCCTTTAGAGTCATTAACTTGATTTCTAACCTTGATTAAAGCATTATAATTTGTATTAGTAATATATTATTTTATATGTAAATATTTGTATAGATTTTTTTATATAGAATTTTTGTATATTTTATTTAATTTGTACTCTCTCAAGGTGCCTTGATAAATTTTGTGTGAATTGTTTCAGGATTGTAAAAATAGGGGAAAAAATTGTCATGCAATTTATTCTCCCTGTGGTGCAATTAGCACCTGAAAAAAGAAGACTTTTATGACCCACTATGCAGATTTTACTATCCATAGTGTATCAGCTCTCTATAATTGGGAGCGGAAAATAATGAATCAGAAACACGGTGCTCTGACTGCTAGGACACGTAAAAAAATATGATTCCCGCGGTGCGTCGCTAGACGAACATGTACTTGTCATGTTAAACCCCCCACATGTAAAACACCCCCCTACAATCTCCCACTGCTGAACCTGTAATAACTGGGAAATTTATGTGAATATTTATGTTAAATAAATAAATATTATGTGTTCATAAAAGTTAAAATATTCATTTGCCATGATATGACATGCAGTAGTTGCTATTTGTGTTCCCGAGTGGACCAGAAAATTTTTCGATTGACTGTTATGTGTTTAAAATACCTTTATACGGATCAATCTATAATCTGGAAGCATGTTTATTAGAGTTTTTATCGAGGTACTCATTTTATCTCGTTTTATGTGCATTTGAACGTATCTTATGTGTTTTCGAAGTTTTCTGTTAATTTAAGAATCGTTTTGATTTCATAAAACTCAATGGACCGGGACTCCATCGGGACGTCAGCCCCTACAAAATTCATATTTTTATTTTTATAGAATTATACATATTTTAAATACCCATTATTATGGATTTTTGAATTATTCATATTTTTTGGGAAATTTTGACATAAATTTAATATTTATTTGCTTTTAAAATTATTCCCCAAAATTATTATTTTAATTAAAGGATAAAAACACCCTAAATTGATTTTGGGGTATTAAATTTTTAAAAAATAAAAATAGTTGCAAAAACTTGAAAAAAATTAAATTATTTTATTCATTTTTTATCAAAAATTTAGAATATAAGAAAATTGAAGAACAAGAATTTGGGGGTGAGATTTTGTTCTTGATCCTTATCCAGTGATTCCAGAAGCTACATTGATATGTTGTTGACGCTCTAATATCGAAATTAAAGCTCTCATCGAGCTCTTCGTGTTGATATCAATTTCAACTACAACTCTATCGTGGTGCCATCACATTGTTTTTGTTATTGTCCCAACAATGAACAAACGCTGTAATCTCATGGTAATAAAAAAGTAACGTAATATGTTTTGGGGGATCTTCAGCTTTTTTGGATTTTTTTGAACTTTGCACCCGTCTTCATTACAAATATCACACTTTATCTTCTCCTTATTTTCCTTCTAAAATATCGTGCAATCATTTTTGTAATCATCAGTGTTTTCCTTTAATCATCTTTTGCACATTGTAGTAGTTCTTGGAAAATTTATGATCATCAGGAAGTATTAATCCAATGAGGTGAATCAAGTCATCAAAACCACTATTACTATAGTTATGTATGTTACTCCAACGAAACATCTTCATTACAAACTCAAGTGTTATAAAATATGGAATTATTTATATAAATTAGTTTAGAAGCAACATTTGCCATCTTGTAAAAAATTTATGCCGCTTCATTCGGTTCTTCCTCAAAATCTTTACAATACACAAAATCATGCATATCATCATCATCATCATCATCATGTGTATCATACATACCATTTTCTCTATATTCGATGTTAACTAAACTCATTTTAGCCTTTTCCCTCGACATATTTTCTACCCCATGACAATCCCACTTAGTATACCATTGCATGATACCCTACCTAAACAAATCATGTTTCACGCTACTAGGAACTTTATAGTATTGATTCATACAAGACCATTGTCTTCGGATTTAAGATGTTCTTTAGAAAATTTAATCAAACTATCAACACCAACTTTATATTCTTCCTTATGACTAATCCAACTACGATCCAATGCCGTCTTTAAAGACATATAATTTGATATTACGAAATTATTAATCAAAAAATTAAATTAAATGAATAATTCAACAAAAAAAAGCAATCATATAAAATTGCACTAATTAAAATTCAATGTATTTAACATAAAATTTAAGTAAAAAATTAGTAACGAAAATAAAAAATTTACTTACTTGAAGGTTTAAGAGGATTACATGGATGCAAAATGGACCATATGGAGGAAACAAGGAGAGAATAAGGTGAAATGAGGGTGTTTTTTTGCCACTGGAAAGGTTAGTACAATTCTCGGTTAATTTCAGCAAAAAATAGTCGTTAACTTGTACAGCTAAATACGAATGCATCTCATGATTATGGCAAGGCTAAATACAGAAACACAACGTCATAATGAAAAATAAACCGACTATAATCGTTAATTTGCACGACTAAATATGACTGTCACGCATTGATAAAGTAAGGCTAAAGATGACATAATATCCTCATAAATAAAGTAGATGAATTTTAGTTATTTTTTAAATAGAACGACTCTTCGTTATAAATTTTAAGACAATCGGATTCCGTCAATTGTGCTTGTAAAATTTAGTTTTTGCAAAAAAAATTAGGAAATAAAAATTTAAAAAATAAAAAAATTGCACGCCGCTCAAACTTCTTAAAATAAAGACATCTATACGGTTGAATTACTTATGAAAATATTATAGACACTAACCCTAACATTATCGATACCCTAACCTCTAAATTACAACCCCTAAACTACATCTCATTGAATTTTTTATTCTATTGTGACAATTGAAAAAGTTTTGTTGTAAATTTCTTGAAAACTATTACATGAATGCACTAGGTATTCCTAAAATACGGTTGTGCATTGTAAGCTCTACCAAAATTAAATTTCGTCGATTATGATTGTAGAATTTGTTTTTTGCTAAAATCTTCTCGAAATAAAAGTTTGAAAACTAAAAAATTTTGCACACCGCTCAAACATCTTAAAATAAAGACATCCAACAGTTGGATTACTTAAAAATAGTTTATAAGTTATAGGCCCTAACCGTAACATTGTCAATACCCTAACCCCTAAAGTACAACCCCTACACCACATCTCATTGAACTTTGTTATTATTGTGACAATATTTGTAGTTTTTTTGTGTGTATTTTTTGAAAATATGATATACGTGCAATAGGTATTCCTCAAATAATTTTTCCTGACCGTTTATTTTTATTTAACAACCAAATATTTATAAATACAAGCTTTTCAATACAATCGATTATTATTGAAAGTAGGTTTCAATAAGCTGAAAAATATGGCTCTATATTTCCCTCCTTTTCAATATAAGGTTCAAATACAATCGGAAATTTTCCTACTTCTTTTAAAATATAAATATGACCCGAATCCGTCAAAGTTATTTCTAAAAACATAAAAAATGGCGATCTTTTTCCCGCCCTTTTCGGCTAAATTCAACAGAATCAAAAGGGGCGGTCGTATTTGTCATTATATACGACGGATTTAATACAACGGTTTATAAATATGACCACGTGGTGCTTTATTTGTTTGACATTGTGCAAACTTTTACCCTGTTCACCCTAAATATGAAATACGATTGAATTCCATTAAATTTAGCCGCAGTCATATTAAATCAAAATTAAAAAATTTCTAAGTAAAAATTAAAAATTTTGACATGCCACTTATACTATCAAGATTTTTAAAAATTATTTAAATAAATTGAGTGAGGGGTGCTTGGAACGGGTTATCAACTAGTATTACTAAACAAGGAAGTGTTCTTTCTACTTAAAGTGGCTGCATTAGAAAAATGACAACTATCTTGGTGGAAAGATTTTGTACACTTCTCAATTGAAACCGTTACAATTCTTCCACCCTCGAACATATCGCCTATTGCCTTTACATAGTACATAGGTCATTCATCACTTGATTTCACTTCATTAGCAATCATGTCAAGTACAAGCGGGGCTGGAAAACCAGACATCTCAAGATACAAATTTAAAGTACTTGTTTTTTCACTCTAGATCTAAACTCACATATGTTTTTAAACACTGACTTTTCATTTTATTTTTGTGAAATTATTTGATTAGAGTTTGTGTTCATCTTTTTTGCTGCTAGTATGCCAGGAGAAATAAGCTACTGTGGCCGCCAATTGGAATGGAACAGGAGAATGATAATTATAAACTAAATTCTTTATATTAGAAATATCAAAAGACACATTAATTGTGGTCCATGGAACTCAAAGGATGTAACTGATAGGTTCATGTATGATCTTCTAAATTCTCCTACTATAAGTGGAGAAGGTTGTATTATTTTTAATCATCAGAACACAAATATAATCTAGTAGTAGCAGAGAACAAGTTCCATCAGTAACTATTCAGCATTTGTGTTTGAGATTACTGAAATTATACTAGAATTCTATACACAGCAACACCCCAATACCCTAACAGATTGGTATCAGAGCTAGATACATCAGAGCCATCATCAAATTAAAATGAGCAATTTTGTTTCAGTCCCAAAGCTTACAAAAGACAACTATGGTCACTGGTACATCCGGATAAAAGCATTGCTTGGATCACAGGAGGCATGGGAGATTGTCGAGAAAGGATACGATGAACCAGAGAATAAAGGAGCCTTGAATCAGGCTCAGAAAAACAAACTATTACAAGCACGGAATCAAGATCAGCAAGCCTTATCTATCATACATATGGGCTTAGATGAAGCCATGTTTGAGAAAATCGCATCTGCAGCAAGAGCGAAGGAGGCCTGGGAAATTTTGCAGAACAATTTTAAAGGCGTGGATAAAGTAAAAAAGGTACGATTACAAACCCTACGTGGTGAATTTGAGTCTTTGCATATGAAAGATACGGAATCAGTTCCGGATTACTTCACGAGAGTTTCCTCGGTTGTAAATCAAATGAAGAATTACGGAGAAAAGATTGAAGATGCTCGTGTTAATGAGAAAATATTACGATCATTGAACACAAAGTTGCACCTTGTTGGGATTTCTATTGAAGAGTCAAATGATACAGAAACTATGACCGTTGATCAACTCATGGGATCATTACAAGCATATTCAGAACGTTTATTGCAAAATGAAGAGGTGGACTCTCAAGTACTAAAAACTGATGTCACTGTTGAAGACAAAGAGAAGGTGTTATACACGCAATATTCTAGAGGAACAGGAAGAGGACGTGGACGTACAAATCATAATTTTTCCAGAGGCAGAGGAGGTGGGCCTGGAAGTAGTAGATATGAAGAAAAGGCTCAAACATATCAACCAAACTGGAGCGGACAAGTACGAGGTCGCAGCAGAGGAGGAAGGTTCAATCCTGGAAGAGGTAGCAGATCCGTTGAATGATACAATTGCGGAAAACATGGTCATTTTGCCAAAGACTACTGGTACAACAAGAAGGTTGAGGAACAATCAAATCTGGCCGAAATGGAGGAAAAACAAGATAAAGGTGTTCTACTCATGGCATGCAAAGGTATGATTCCTGAAGATGAAATTATGTGGTATCTTGATAGTGGGGCCAGCAATCATATGTTTGGCCTCAAGCATCTATTTACTAATTTAAAGGAAATAAATTATGGAGTTGTATCATTTGGACATTCATCAAAAATTGAAGTGAAAGGAAAGGGTGAAATTTGCTTCACTAGAAAGGACGGAAAACAAGGAACTATTGAAGATGTTTACTATGTTCCTGACATGAAGAATAATATTCTAACTCTTGGACAGCTGCTTGAAAAGGGATACTCTATTTTTATGGAAAACAAAGTCATGTCCCTGAAGGTCAAATATGGCAGGATAATTGCTAAGGCTGAGATGTCTGAAAACCGGATGTTCAAATTGAATTTGAAAAATATTCAGGAGATGTGTTTGCAAACAAAGTCAGGGGACAAAGCAATTTTATGGCACAAGAGACTTGGACACTTATATTATGGTGGTTTGAAAGAGATGGCGAGTAAAAGAATGGTCAATGGGATGCCAAGCTTGGATTGTACAGGCGATTTTTGTGAAGTGTGTGTGTTGGGCAAGCAAACAAGGAACTCATTCCAGAAAAAGGCAATATATCGAGCCTCAAAGCCTCTCGAGCTAGTGCACACGGACATATGTGGTCCAAATACACCCATGTCATATGGTTCCAGGAGGTACTTTATTACTTTCATCGATGATTATTCTCGAAGAACATGGGTTTATTTCTTAAATGAAAAATCTGAGGCATTGAAAGTTTTCAAGAAATTTAAAGTGCTGGTAGAAAAGAAGGCAGTACTACAAATCATGTCATTGTGTTCAGATAATGGCGGAGAATATACATCAAAAGCATTCACTGAATATTGTGAAGAACATGGAATTAGAAGGTTTTTAACTGCTCCATATTCACCACAACAGAATGGCGTGGCTGAACGCAAGAATCGGACTATCTTAGACATGGTTCGATCAATGTTAAAGTGCAAGGAACTGCCTAAAGAGCTCTAGGCAAAGGCTGTGCAGTGTGCCGTTTTATATTCAAAATCGGTGTCCTCACTCAAACTTGGGAATTAAAACTCCTCAAGAATTGTGGAGTGGAAAAAAGCCTACTGTGTCACATCTTATAGTTTTTGGGAGCCTAGCATATTCACATGTACCGGATCAAAGGACGAACAAATTGGACGATAAGAGCAGGAAGTACATTTTCATTGGATACGACGAGAAAGCAAAAGCATATAGGCTTCTGGACCCGATTTTTATGAAGGTGGTTGTAAGTCGAGATGTGAAAATTCAAGAAGATGATGCATGGAACTGGAATAAAGCACCAGCAGAGGATGATGTTCAAATTTCTAAAATCCCAGTTACAAGTTTTGATACACCTGGAGAAGAAGAATTTGACGAGGATGAGCCCAGAAATCCTAGAACGAGAAGCTTACAAGATATATATGAACATGGTAAGGTACACCTAGTGTGTTTGGTGGCTGATGCAGAAAGCATAGACTTTGGAGAAGCAGTGAAAGACAAGAAATGGAATGTCGCAATGGATGAAGAAATCAAAGCCATCGAAAAGAACAAAACTTGGGAACTTGTTGAACCTCCAGAAGGTTGTAAGCCTATTGATGTTAAATGGGTTTATAAAAAGAAAATGAATGCTCAGGGGGCAGTAGAAAGATATAAAGCACGATTAGTTGCGAAGGGCTACCGACAAAAGGCCGGAATAGACTACGATGAGGTTTTCGACCCTGTTGCCAGAATGGAGACAATACGCCTATTGATCTCTCAAGCAGCTCAATGTAAATGGCCCATTTACCAGATGGATGTAAAATCGACTTTCTTAAATGGAGCACTAGAAGAGGAAGTGTACGTGAGCCAACCACCCGGATATGTAAAGGCAGGTAAAGAAAAGATGGTGTTGAGATTATATAAGTCCTTGTACGGTCTAAAACAGGCACCACGAGCATGGAACACTCGCATTGATGCTTATTTCAAGAAGAACGGGTTTGTGCAGTGTCCTTATGAAACTGCTCTCTATGTCAAAGAAACGCAAGGGAGTTTACTGTTCGTTGCACTTTACGTTGATCTCATTTTTATGGGAAACAATGAGAAAATGATTAAAGAGTTTAAGAAGGAGATGACCCAAGAGTTTGAGATGACTGACTTGGGTCTGATGAGATTTTTTCTTTGCATTGAAGTGAAGCAAGATGAGTCAGGTATATTTATATCTCAAGAAGCATATGCCAATAGTATTTTAAAGAAATTTCGTATGGAACACTGTAATTCAGTTGCAACACCTATAAAATTTGGCACAAAGCTGTCTAAATTTGAGGAAGGAAACGCGGTGGAGACAAACTTATATCAAAGCTTAGTTGGGAGTTTGAGATATCTCACATGTACGAGACCTGATCTATCATATAGTGTTGGAATTTTGAGCAGATTTATGGAACACCTAAAACAAGCTCACTGGAAGGCAATAAAGAGAATTTTGCGATATGTGCAAGGAACAAAATCTCTAGGATTATTTTACTCGAGGACAGAGGATTACAAGCTGCTAGGCTATTCTGATAGTGATTGGTGTGGAGACGAAGATGATCGCAAAAGTACGTCTGGATACATGTTTTTCATGGGAGACACGGTTTTTACATGGTACTCCAAGAAGCAGCCCATTGTTTCTTTGTCAACCTGCGAGGCCGAGTATGTGGCAGCATCTTACTGCGTAAGTCATGCGATATGGTTAAGAAGATTAGTTCGTGAGCTGAAAATTCCACAGCCGATGTCAACTGAAATTAGAATTGATAACAAATCTGCTATTGAGCTTGCCAAAAATCCAGTGCATCACGAAAGGAGCAAACACATTGATGTATGATTTCATTTTATTCGAGAACACGTAAAGGAGAAGAATGTGCAGTTGCGTCATGTTGCTAGTAGAGATCAGATTGCTGATGTTCTCACTAAACCGTTCTCCAAGCCTCTTCTAGATACTTTCAAAATGTTGATGGGCATGAAGGATCAAAAGGAATTAGTTTAAGGAGGGAATGTGTTAATTATAAACTAAATTCTTTATATTAGAAATATCAAAAGACACATTAATTGTGGTCCATGGAACTCAAATGATGTAACTGATAGGTTCATGTATGATCTTCTAAATTCTCCTTCTATAAGTGGAGAAGGTTGTATTATTTTTAATCATCAGAACACAAATATAATCTAGTAGTAGCAGAGAACAAGTTCCAGCAGTAACTGTTCAGCCTTTGTGTTTGAAATTACTGAAATTATACTAGAATTCTATACACAGCAACACCCCAATACCCTAACACAGAATGATGGGCAGCAGCTAAAATTTAGAAAGTGCTCTTACTATGATTAATTGAATATTTTATCAAATGTGGTGCATACTTAATTAGGGATAGACATCCTCATCACATCCCAATTTGAGATCAGGGAAAATTACCATCACATCCAGCTGACAGAACTATAATTAATAGGGCAGGATCACCCTCTAGTCAAGACTAAAAATTCTTACCTCCACTTTTTACTATCATCAATACCATATCATGTGTGTTCCAGATTACTGTTGCAAACAACAATGCCAGTTTTTATTTGTATAAACAATATTTTAAATATAAATATTAAATATAATATTAGAAATTAATAAATTTTATTTGTAGTATGAAACATTTCAATTTTTTATTCACTTCATGGTTTAAAAATTATTAGAATATTTGAAATTGAGTTTATATATATTAATATTGGCTCCTTCAAGGAAGGTCATGAAGTGGAAATTCCGGATATAGTAATTATTAAAAAAGAGGTAATTAAAAAAGTTCTATAAGAGGAATTGGTGTCAATTAAAGTAAGCAAGGGTATGGGATAGAGGGATATATAGTGTTCCTTGTTCCATTATAGAACTTGTAGTTTGTTTTCTTAGTGCAGATTTTTTGTGTTAGTGGGGTCTCCTGTTGTTCTCACTTCATAATATACCCTTAATATACAAGTAAGGTGCCCCACATTAAAAAAAAATTCAAGTTAATTTTATATAAAATTGACTTATAATATTTCTTTTTAATACTAATATGACTTATAAATCTAATTATAGTTCTAATTATGTACTTATTATATAAATCTAACATATTATGTTTTACTAATACGATTATTATACTAGCAAATAAAAATTAAAGTAAAAACAAAGTTTACAGAGAGAGTAGAAATAAATTCTTTTTGTTGAGATTTAATTATATAAAAGTTTGAAAATAGTTATTTAATTTTTTAGTGAGTACCAATATTTGGTATTTTTGTGTTCTAATATAACAAGGTTATGCTTATTAGTATATATTATTGATAACCTGTACCAATCATATTAAAAATATTCGATTAATATTGGTAGTGCCAAACATCGATCTAAATTAATATTATTTAATATTAAATATTAAATACCTACTTTGATAATTTGTTACTTTTGTGCACTAATAAAATATGGTTGATTTTGCTTATTAAAAAAAGTATAGATTGGAGTAGAATAAGTGATTGGTTTGATAATTAACATGTAAGTTTGTTGCAAGTACTCTTTGTTGACACATGTAATTGTGTGCATTTACACGCGCAAGCAGTGTGAGCAAGGATGATATCTTAAAACAAAAAATCAGCGAGGACTCTTGTATGGAATCTAGATATCATCAGAAATTAGAAACTGTAAAATCAGAAGAAAAGCTCCCGGATGAGAATGATCACATGCTAACATTATCTTCAGATTACATGGTAGTGGCCTCTCAAATTCTGGCACAAAAACCAGTTGAACACCTAGAGCCACTAGACAAGCTGATGAATGTGGACGAGGTTCTCACAGCAATGGCTGAGCAAGAGTCGTGGAAGCAGTTCGAATCAGAAGCATTTGCAAAATCTAAGTGAAAGACTATGTATTATTTTTAATGTAATGATATGTCTGAGTGGTTTAGTACCAGTAGTAAGTACCTTTAGTAATTTTAGTTCTGTGGAAAAGCCTCTTGCAGTTTAGCTTGGTTGTGGTCTGTGGAAGCAAATCTTATCATGTACTATATGGTCTTGTTAATACCAATCTATCGGCCAAAAATTAGTAAGGAGATTTTAATTATTTTAATTACTAAATTTTGAAGTTGCAATTGTGTTGATTGTAATTTATTTTGGTTGCAACTATGGTTGCAAAATTACGAAATATATTTTTACAAATATATTTCAAAAATGGTATTCTTGTAAATTATATAAAAGATATTGATTTTCGACACTGCCCTCGAGTGATTGTATGATGGAGTTTAAGTAGTTTTATGTAAATTATATAAAAGATATTGTTGTTCTTATAGTTTATAATAAGATACTTCCTAGATTTCATATTAGATTCCACCTTAAAAAAATCACACAGTTTAAGGAAATTTAAATGTTGATAAATTAATTTCATTAATTGACCATAATATGTGGAATGAGACTTATCTATAAAATATGAATAAGAGATTTGAGAAATACAGTTGATTTTGGAAGTATAAATTCTGAATAATTAAATTGAAATATATTCTTTTTTTTAAGTTGACATGTAATTTTAAAAGGAGGAAGTATTAGATAAACAACTATTGTACTTTCCATTGGGATACATGAAAATTCATGTACGCATAGTAGTGTATATATCTAGATTTCATCTAGCACAAGAGATTGATGAAAGTAAAGGGCTGCAATTTAACAATATAGAAGAGAATCATTTTCTGGATATCCTTTGGTTTTCAAAATTTCATTCGTGACAAATACAACTTGGTATATGAATCGGGTAAAATTTCAATTTCACGTTCAAATTTCTAGTGTCTTTCTTTTACTCACAATTTGCACATCGATTTTTTCATGGACAATGGATTTGGGATCAAGTGCAGAGCACAAACTACAAATATTGGTTAAGCAATTTTGGGAAGAGGATACAAACGTCTACAAAGTATTTTCCATCCAGTATTCATCAAGGCACATCACCGTGAACTGATCAATTTTACATTCACATGGCACTGTAAATTGTGCGAGATTTGAACTTATTCATCATTACTCATTTCAAAGTGAATTTTAGGTAAGTACTATGTTAATAATACCATGAACTAAGTTTTGTTTGGAATATTTTCAATTTAGGTGATCTTATTTTGGTTTGTTTCAAATTAGTATTGATTTTTACATATACGTCGTATTGCTCATTTCACTTTTTACGTATCTTTACACGGACACACAATCCGAGAGTCTTTTGGGAAACAACCTCTTTATTCTTTCTGAATGAGGAGAATGATGCGTACATCTTACCTTCCCAAGACCCTATATTAAGCGGGATATATTGGATATGTTTGGTTTGATAAATATTATACTTTCAGAAAAAGGCTTGATGAATTACTTTATTAAAAAATTGGACCAGAAAAGTTTGGAGAACCAGGAAGTCGCCCTCCCTGCCATCCTCCATAACCGATATACGTTTCAGTACCCTTGCAAATCTCAATGCTTCCATCCATCAGTCCCTAGCTCATCATTATTTCCCGTTTGATTCATTGTTTCACGTTTGAATCAACTCTATTATTATGTGCTCAAGAACAACAACATACCGTTCTTACCCATTTTTAAATTTTAATTAGAATATTTTTGAATTTTTTTATGACCGTAGATAGAGCTCTGCTATCAAATGTGGTTGAGAAAGCTGGCTCAGTGGTTACCTTTGGAGATAACATCAAATGTTTAACTGAGGGATATGGCTGTTTGCTAGCTGGAAATGTTATAATTGAAAATGTGTATGTTGTGCAAGGACTTGAACACAATCTGCTTAGCATTAGTCAGTTCTGTGACAACGGCTACAATGTTTTATTCGACAAGCTGAAGTGTTAGATTCTGCACAAGAAAAGTGAAAAACCCTCCTTGATGGGAATCCAGAAAGGAAATTTGTTCGTAGCTGACATGAACTCTGGAAGCAATCCTGAAGTCAATTGTTTCTATGCAAAGGCATTGTCAGATGAGAGTTGGCTATGGCACAAGAGACTTTCTCATCTCAATTTCAAAATAATGAATTCTCTTGTCAAAAGAGAATTGGTCAGAGGTCTGCCTCAGCTGGAATTCTCCCCAGAAGGACTATGCGAGGCTTGCCAGAAAGGAAAGTCAAAGAAAGCAAGTCACGGAGGCACTGACACATCCTCCATAACTGGTGTTCTGCAATTATTGCACATGGATTTATTTGGACCAGTTAATGTCCTTTTGATGTCAAAGAAGTGTTACTGTCTTGTGATAGTTGATGACTATTCCGAGTATACGTGGGTTTTATTCCTTCACTCTAAGGATGAAACACCACAAGTTGTGATTGATCATATCAAGTTGATCGAGTTAGATTCTAATGTTCCTGTTAGAGCAATAAGGTCAGATAATGGAACAGAATTTAAGAATTCACTTCTCAATGGATTATGTACAAACAAAGGGATTACCAGACAATTTTCATCTCCTAGAACCCCTCAGCAAAATGGAGTGGTAGAAAGGAAGAATCGTACATTGATTGAAGCTGCAAGAACGATGTTAAGTGAATCAGGTCTTCCAATGTACTTTTGGGCTGAAGCAGTCAATACTGCATGTTATACTCATAATCGAACTCTAATCAACAAAGACTTCATGAAAACTCCTTATGAGATTTTGAATGAACATAAACCTTCTATCAAATACTTTCATGTATTTGGTGCCAGATGCTTCGTGCTCAAGGATGGAGATGATCGTCGTGGTAAATTCGAGGCAAAGGCATATGAGGGTATTTTTGTTGGATATGGAAGAAGATCATACAGAGTGTATATCATTGATCAACACAAAGTAACTGAAAGTGTCAATGTTATATTTGATGACACTAAACTCCCTAGTATCCAAACTGAAGATCCGTCTGAGAAACTGAAGTTTGATGATATGTCAGATTCAAAATCAGAACATGGTCAAGAACCTGAGGTTGTTGCTGGTGAAGAACCTGTTAATCATGATGATACTCAAGGTAATGGTGATGGAAACTTTGGCAACAATGGAGATACCACTGCTACTGACGGAGAATCTTCAAGTCAACATGGCAATAACTCAGGGGAAGATGCTGAAGGATCAACTAGTAGGACATAACATCCCAATGAATTTCAAGGCGAATCATCAAAATCAAATCTTCTAAGACAGACTGTCTGGAATAAAGCTCATCCTTTTGAGTTGATTATTGGTGATCCAGATGTTGGAGTAAGAACTAGACGTGCTACTCAAAATGAGTGTCTGTTCTCAGGATTTCTTTCTAAGATGGAACCTAAGAAGATTGAGAAAGCACTGACTGATCCAGATTGGGTGATTGTTATGCAAGATGAACTCAATCAGTTTGAACATCAACAAGTCTGGAAACTGGTACCTAGACCTACACACAAGAAAGCTGTTGGTACTAGGTGGGTATTCAGGAATAAACTAGATGAAGATGGTGTGGTTACAAGAAACAAAGCAAGACTGGTAGCTAAAGGGTATTCTCAAGCTGAAGGCATTGATTATGATGAAACCTATGCTCCAGTAGCTAGACTAGAGGCCATCAGGATATTTCTGGCATTTGTAGCATTCTCTAACTTTAAAGTTTATCAAATGGATGTCAAGAGTGCCTTTCTGAATGGAAAGCTGGATGAAGAGGTATATGTAGAGCAACCTCCTGGTTTTGAAGATCCAGATCATTTGGATTTTGTCTACTTTCTTTTCAAGGCTATCTATGGACTCAAACAGTCTCCGAGAAAATGGTATGACACTCTCTCTAAATTTTTTATTGAAAATAGATTTATTAGAGGTGTCATAGACAAAACTCTCTTTTCTAAAAAGCATAAGAATGATACTATATTAGTCCAAGTCTATGTGGATGATATAATATTTGGGTCTACTAATGATAATCTCTGTAAGAGATTTGCTAAGTTAATGCACATCAAATTTGAAATGAGCATGATGGGAGAGCTGAAGTTCTTTCTTGGACTACAAGTAAATCAAAGGTTAGATGGAACTTTTATTTGTCAATCCAAGTATCTCAAGGAACTCCTCAAAAAGTACAATCTAGAGGATTCTGCATCAGCAAGGACTCCGTCAACTACAGCTGTCAAGCTTGGACCATGTGAAAACTCCATTAAGGTAGATGTCACAAGCTACAGAGGTATGATTAGCTCATTACTCTATCTTACTGCAAGTAGACAAGATATTATGTATGCTACATGCTTATGTGCAAGGTTCCAAGCGGATCCTAGAGATATTCATCTCGTTGCTGTTAAACGAATCTTAAGATATCTTAAGGGAACACCAAATCTAGGTATTTCGTACCCTAAAGAATCTGGTTTTAACCTTGTTGGATATACAGATTCAGATTACGCAGGAAGTATTGTTGATAGGAAAAGCACCTCAGGGAGTTGTCAATTCCAAGTAGCATACTAGTCTCATGGTACAGCAAGAAACAGCAAACAGTTTCAAATTTAACGGCCGAGGCTGAATATATTGATGCCGGAAGCTACTGTGTTCAGATCTTGTGGATTAGGAATCAGCTACGGGACTATGGCTCTGTATTGAACAAAATACCTATTCTATGTGACAATACAAGTGCAATAGCCATCACCAACAACCCTGTGCAGCATACAAGGACCAAGCACATTGACATCAGGTATCATTTTATTAGAGAGCACGTCATGAATGGTACTGTTGAACTATTTTTTGTTCCAACAGAAGAACAAATAGCAGATATTCTCACTAAACCTCTTGATGAATCCACATTTTCCAAATTAGTTGGTAAATTGGGTATGTTGAATAGTTTTAGTAATTAAACTTGTGAATATCTGAATTCTGTTCTTGAGTGAATTTACAAATGAATTTTTCATAAATGAAAAATTCATTTGCAAATTTATTTTATTATTTTCCATAATTTCTTGCTTATTTCTATGTAATTTTTATTATCTTATCTTATTTATTTACTCAACTTGTTAATTTTAATGTCTCAGAATATTTTATTTTCTGTAAAAATATTTTTCTATGAATTTTATTTGCTAAAATTCAAAAGAAATCTATTTTTGGACTGAAAATATAATTATCTCTGAAATATTTTAATTGTGTAAATATTTTTTGCCATATCTATATTAGTATTTATTGTAGTTTTCTGTAATTTTATATATATATATGTTCTGTTTTTGTTAAAAAAAACTGTTTGTATTTTTTTTTGTTAAAAACTGTTAATATTTGGTTTATAATATTTATATACATTTGTTTGTTTTAATTTGATACTTGAATGACAATCGGCAGGACAATTGAAATTGTCTTGCTGAAAGTCATTTCAGTATATTTATATAAATATGTAATTTATTTTATACTAGAATGACAATCGGAAAGACAATTGAAATTGTCTTGCTGAAAGTCATTTGGTATGACTGGCAAGACAATTGGTATGACTATTGATTGTCATGTCAGTAATAAAATTAATATCAGATATTTTTTGTTTTATTTAGTACTGGTATGACAATCGGTATGACTATCAGATTGTCATACCAGTTATATTGTTACAATATTTTTTTTGTTTTGTTTGTTTGTTTTGTTTTCTCAATTTGCCTTGTATGACTATCGGTATGACAATCGGTAAGACTATCCCGAATTGTCATACCAGTTGTCTACTTAATGTTTTTTCTGTTTTGTTTTCTAATTCACTCAGTACTCTTTCAAATTCCATCAGTTTTTTTTTCTCTCTCATTTTTTTTTCTCTCTCTCTATTCGATCAAACTCAATCAGCCTCCATTGTCTTCCCTGCTCGAGTTTTTACTCAGCATACAAAAATCATCACTCCTGTGATATATATATACACGTATATACATACAGAAGTGCTGTCGATTTTTTTGTTAAAAAAATCAGTTTGTGTTTGTTTGATTTTGGGTAATTCTATTTAATTTTGTTTGGTGTCTTGTGCATTTTTCAAATCTGCTTTTCTTAATATTACTCTTAAAATTCTGAAAGTGTGTGTCTTATTATTATTTTTAAAATGGCTCTCAATTTCCAAATTGTTTCGCATAATCTTGTTGTTTATTTTAATCTAGATAAATGTGATGTAGAAAAATTTAAGCTGTGGATTAGATTTTTAAATGACCATTCGATTGTTAGCTCTGCTATTAAATCAAATGTGATTTTAAATGTTGATCTGCTCAGACTGATTTGCACAACCTCTACTGTGGCCGATGATTTTAAATCTTTTTCATTCACCGTGGCCAACACACAATATGTAGTTGATGAAATAGTCGTCAATCGAGCGTTAAATTTTCCTACGGGCAATTTCTGTCATTTGCCCTCTGAAAATGATATTTCAAACTTTTTCCATGCTATTCACTATCAGGGGGTGATTAATTTAACCAAGTTGTCTAAATCCAATTTGGTTTCTGAATGGGACATTTTCTTCGATCTTCTTTCTAAAGTGTTTGCCAACTGCACTAAATCCAACTTTCACAACATCACTTCCATTCTGCAGTATAATGGTCTTGCGGTTATTTTCAATCAAAGGATCAATTTTGGCAAACTACTTTTACCCATTCTTTTGAGACGTCTCACTACTGCTTTACGTGATCATTCTACAAATCGTAGGGTCTCGTGCTACTATGCTCGTTTTCTCATGCTCATAGCAGAACATATTCTCTCACCTGAGCATAAAGCCCTTTTTGCTAACTCCTCAGTAACCGAACCCCCTCCAGTAAGCAACAAGATTTACACCCGCCAAGACACAACTTTCAAATTCATGCAAGTTCCAGTACTTGTATCTGCTTTCATGGCCACTTACATTCCTTTACCTATCTTCAATCTTCCCGGTTATGAACAACAAGCTCAACCTCCAGTGGTTCAAACCACCCAGGCTCAAACATCAGATGTTCTTCCTCTGTAGGTAATAATTCCTCAAAATCAACCTATTCCTACTTCTGTTGAAAGAACCACAGTGGTTGATATGACTGACCATGAAGTTGTAGAACCACAGCTTCAATCCCAGGTCATAGAGCCAAACACAGAGTCACAACCTATCTCAACCTCTCCCCCACTGTCTAAAATGTTGCGTAGAAGGTTAGTAGGAAGTAGTATGTTAGTGGATATGAATGAACCCTCAGCTCTGCCTCCACCCAAGAAAAGAAGAACATTTACTGAGGCATCTAAAAGCCGATCCTTGTCCTCCAAACAGGACATAGACTTTGAAATGGCCACTGAACAGTTACTAGAAACATTCTCTCAACAAGATGAATCTATTGAAATTCGCCATAGGGCCATGACATCCTGTACTGCGTCAAGCACAATTCCATTACTCACAATGGAAGCATACAGACCAGTAGATGATACTCAGGACACGGAGCGAGGAGTACACATTGAGTCGGTTACAGTGCCTACCATAGTTATGGCAGAAGAGCAGTCACATGCTTCTGAGGGAAAATCTGACTCTCAGCCACCTTTAATAGAGTCATTTTCTCCCCTCCCAGATCTAACACCTCTGGCTCCCTCACGGGATTCTCCACTCGCAGATTTATCTGGAGAAAGTGGAGGGCAACTCGGTCAATCTATCCCTGAAGCAATTCAGACATCTATTTCACATGAAAAGATAAGTTTGACTGAGGATCGGGACTCGCAGATTCCCATTACACCACCACTGACCTCTCTTGAAGAGGCTAGGGTGATTTTAAATGCAGGTACAGAAGATCAGCATCAGGAAGACTCCTCACGAGCAATTATATTGAGAGATACACATGCACGTGAGTTGAGTGAATTAAACATGAGAGATATTCAGGTGAGCGCACACACAGACACAAACACTGAAAATCTGTTAGCTCAAATTGCTGATCTCAAGGAACAACTTGAAAAAAGTCAGGCTGAAGCTAAATCATTCAAAGCACAAGTGGTTGAACGGTCTTCTTCTTCCACCTCTGTCAATAATCAGCTGGCTCTCATCAGGACTGAAATATCATATTTGAAGACATATGTTGTACCAAAGCTTAACTCAATCCAGGCATCTCCAACGTTATCAGCTGACGACATTTCAAACTTCTGCTCTCTACACACAAGAATGACTTCTCTTGAAGACTTGGTTGAAATGAATCATTCACTAGATTCTTCCAGATTTCTGAAGATAGAGACGGGCATAGAACATCGGAATGAAGGGATGAAGCACCTGTACTACATGATCAAAAATTCTCACTGCCCTAATGAAGAACAAAGGACTTTCTTTGATGGGCCGTCTGGTGGAGGCTCAGGCTCGGGTGGAGATGGAGGTCATGGAGGATCTAAGGAAAGTCTGTAGAGGATTCCTCAACTAAGGTGGAGAAAAAAGGGAGAAGTGAAAAGGGAAAAGAAAAAGATTCGTCTGCTGGAGGCACAGGGAAGCCTGATGATATCTACTATAGTGGAGAACATGATGAATTTGATATTTGTGACATTCCCACTGAACCAGTCTTGGAAGATAAAGATGGTTTCTTTGAAGCTGAGGAGGAAAGTGATTTTGGAGAATGGGAAGAGGAAGCTCCAGTGGATCCTCTGTTTGAGAAGGAGTTTCAGCAACAACAGTCATAATTGAAAAGAAAAGAAGCTGAACTCAAAAAGGTATCCCAGATCATTGACATGAGGAAAGACATCCAAAGAACAGAAGCTCTTCAAAAGCAACGTCTTCATGACATTAAAGCTCAAGAAAGGAGAAGAGATGTCAGACTGAAGATTGGTGAAAGATGGGATGAAGCTAGGAGAGTACTTGATATGCCTCAGCTGAGCATAAACAATGATAGACAATTTCTATATCTTCTGGACAAGCTGGAGATCTCTAATCCAAACAATGACATGTACATGAATGCTATAAAGACTGAAGTCTCAAGCTGCCTTTGACAGATCCCTAAATGAGATGAGCATATTTGTATATTGTCAGAGCGAAGGATCTTTCAAGGTGTCACTTCATCTGTTTGAGAATCGTTCTTTGTCAGAGATTTGGGTTCTTCTCAACCAAGTCAAAAGAAGCTCAGAATTGAATGAAGTTCTTCGAGAAAGGCTCAAAGAGTTTGCCAGCAGGGCTAGTCCTCAAGTGGTCAACAATCCTCATCAGGTAAGATTCTTTAAGTCTGACTGTCTTCAAATCTGCCAGCTCGATTCACAATCTCTTAAATACTACTCAGCTAAGCATCTGGTGTGGATGGAACATCACTTAAGAACTGCTGGATATTCATCCATGTTGAAAACTCAAGCAGCTGATCTGATTCAAGCTTATTGTGAAAAGAATATTAAAAGGTACAATCAACTCAAGAATAAGCTAAAGACAGTTGGAGTTCAACCAGTTAGACCAGACAGCTTCACTTCAGAAAAGGATCGTGTCTTTGACAAGGAGTTGCTTCAAGATTTGGAAGAAGGTGAAGTCGGAAGAGAAGACAACTGAATTCAATTAGCTCAAAACTCAATGTAATATGATTAGAGATTTATGAATCAAGATAGACTAATGTAGTTATATGTTCAGGCTAGAGGAACATCTATCTTGTATTCACTTGTAAATTTCTTCTGGATTCTGGAAAATGTTAAATATAATCCAGAACTTTTCTGCTATTTACTTTGCATTACTGTTTATATCTTTTTCTTATTTGTCAGTTGAGTTATCCTCTAGGTATTTGTTGTTATTGTCTAACAAACAAATAGGGGGAGATTGAAAGGCATATGTCATAGCCTATTTGTTTATTTGAGGATTTAAATCAATTCAAATAAGGATGTAACAAGTAAATAGTGGTTCTATCGTCAGAGAGATCTCTCGGAGTAACATATGCCAAAGGATTAAGTAACATTGTTCTTCTATAGACTTGATGACTTAATTCACTGGAAGAAGCTCAAGAAATTGATCAAGCCTCAGTGATATAAATCAAGATTGTGGATTTAATCAAGTGACAGAGATCTCGTCAGGGTATCAATTAATTACAAGGATTTAGTCTGAAGAAAATCAAGAGTATCAAGGTCAAGGCATGAAGAAACGTCACGGAAGTTAGTCACTCATGAACCAGACAGTACATCGAGTGTCAACATTGAAGTGGTGGAATTGATTCATAATTGACAGTGATTTTCAGAAGATTTTCAGAAGAATGGTTGCTGCTCAAGATTAGTATTAATTCTCTATTAATTAATTAAGTCATATAAATTAATTACGAGAATAAATTCAATCTGCAAAGATTAATTTATTGATTAATTAAATTAATTGATTAATTAATTCAGAATTATTATTTGATTAAAATCTGTTTTAATCCAGCAAGACTATCTTCTGTATTAGCAAGATAATCGGTATGACAATCAATAGTCATACCGAAAGTCATGCTAGTGCATTTAGATTGTCTTGCCGAAAGTCCTATCAGTTTAATTGATAGTCCTACCGAAAGTCTTACCAGTTCAAAGGATTGTCATGCTGAGCTAAATGGATTGTCTTGCCAGTTAAAAATCACAGGATTCTTTATTTAAAAACACAACAGCTGTTTTTCAAGAGAAGCAGAGCATTGAATATCATACAGAAGAACACAGAACAAAAAGAAAACCTGCAGAGAACTTATTGCAAATTCACAGATCATTTATTTCTAGTATTTATTGTTAAATCCAATCAACTAGAAATACCTTTCTTGTTCTTGTGTAACTATCTAGCGGATCGAAATCCCTAGAACTTAATCTCAAATCGCTTTTAGCATTTGATCTTTTTATTGCAAAAATAGAAAAAGTTCATGTCGAATTTATTCTAGATTTGTGATAATTGATTTGAGATTAATCCCTTGTAAACGATACCGTTGTTGTAACACCTTTCAAGTTTAATAATAATTTTATTTAACTTGAATTTTGTTTCACTTTTTTATTCCGCATTTTATTCAATTAAACGGTATTGTTTGTATTCAACCCCCCTTCTACAAACATATTGAGACCTAACACTTGGTTTTGGTGTTTAATGAATTGAATGACTAAGTAAAGGTTTAAAACAAGTTGGGAATGTAATTTAAGACTTTGCATGACAAAGATTGATCCTTGCATGTATGATTATTGAAAAACCCGAATGGGTCTTATGCTTAAAAAGAGAATTAAGTTGATTTTTGCTAAATATCTTAGTGGCTAGAGAGAACTTGATTGCATGGTAATGATTGGATGGTGTTTGTGTTCAAATTTTGATAATTAAAAGAAGGTGTTGATTTTCGATCCTATTGTGATTATGATTCAGATTTTTGATTAAAAAAGATGAAGTTTAATTGCGTAAATGACCCTTGTGATTTATATTATTTCTGTTTGATTATATGAGATTGAAAATGAGTATACGTGGTTGTGTTTTATGTGTATGGCCGAATGGTATATAAGAAGAAAAGCGACTGATTTGATTCCAATACCTTGCTAAGTGATTGCATGTGAAATCCTAGGAGTTATGTGATTCATTTATGTGATTGGTTGTGTTATGGTTCAAATTAAGGAATAAAATGACAAGGTAATTAAATGGTTTGTTATTAAAGAACTATAAGTGACAGTTATGGTCACAAAAAGGTTTAGTTTTGAATAAATCATGTACTCGTAAGAGTTATATTAGTGTGATTTGAGAAATAGTTAAGGTTAAGCAAGTACGCGTCGATTGTTGAGTATATAAAGATATAGAGGTTATGAGAAAGGAATGTGTTATATGCTATGTGCTTATGTGTATTGAGTGATCGTTCCGGGAACGAGAGTTGAGAAATTGATTAAGGTTTTGGTTTTTATTGTAGGTTCGGAACGTGAGGGCATTCAGGCTAGGAAAGGAAATGGTATACTAGGTGGCAGTAGTTCAACCTTCAGGAAAGCAAATTCAAGCAAGTAACTCTCATTTCTTGTGAAAATGATTATAGAGAGGTTGATGTTCATACCATGAAGAGTATGGAGTGTTAATTAATGAACCTTGTTAATGACTTGAGATATCCTGTTTTGATTCTGATATACTGTTATTGATAATCTTACTGATTCAACCCTTTTGTAGCCTGTTCTTTCTGTTCAAGTTATTTATTAAGCCATGAATTGTATTGAACCTTATAATTATCCTTGTGCACCCTATTTAATGATACCTTATTTCCTGATCACCCTATTGATCCCCAAACAGATGTTGATCCTTCTAACTTAAGTACCTTGTTATCCTTGAAACAGAATCCTTAAGAATTGTTCCTTGCTTATCCTTGAATCACTCCTTGAACTTTGTTTTTCTTAAAATTTGACTTAAGAATGAGTTTCGACTTGGAAGAGTTTGAATGATTTCATACTCTTGGTAATGATAAAATGAATTTTAGAAAACCTATTTGTTTTTCCAACACAAGGTTTTCCTAACGAATTCTTGATGGATTGTATTGGGACGTAAGAGGCAAGTTGGACTAGTCCAGTCATGGTAAGAGGCTAGCGGGGCTAGTCCAGCTTAAATAGCGGGGCTTTTTAAAAGGGAACTGAAACATTCTGTTCAGTAAATTGATTCTTGAAAATGAAAATGGTTAATATTATTTTGAAAAGAGTTGATTATGTTAATGTGAAGCTTAAAGCTCGAGAACCCTGATTCTTAAATCTGTTGATCATATGATTGATTCCATATAATGAAATATTATTGCTTTCCTCTTTTTGAAAGATCTATTCTGATCCTTTAATGATTTGTGATGAATGTCGGCTTTCGTCCTACGTTGATCCTTGTTCCTTAAAAGCTCCAAATTGTTCCTTCAAAACCTTTCCTTAACCCAAAAGCTGGAAATTTGCCACCTAGAACAAATAAAGTAGAATGCCCTGAGTTTGGTAAAGTATATTGTGGATTTGATATCGTAGAACTGCTTTATAGTTACTTGCTGAGTTTTATACTCATATATTTTGGTTTATTCCAACCATGGAAGTTAAGCAAGAAGATGGCCAGGCTTAGGCGCATTGCTCGTAAGAGCGTACCTGGTGGGCCCTATCGTGTTGAGGGCTTCCGGTTGCCAGAGCGGGTAGTGGTATTTTTTTGAGTGAGCACGCGCCTAGAAGGAAATCTGTAAAGATACAATGGGTTATCTATCGGTTCCACGCCGGAATCAATATTGTTTATCTAATAATATTTTGGGGTTGTAAGTTATATTTTTTGATTGGTAGTTGTAATCTTGTCTCATACTTTATCCTGTTGATCCTGTTAGTAGTTAATCGGGATTTATGTTTATTTAATTATTAGATGTGTAAGTCATATGTCATAGCCTATTTGTATATTCGAGGATTCAACTCAACTCAAATAAGAATGTAATAAGTAAATAGTGGATCGACCGTCAGAGAGATCTCGCAAAGTAATATCTGTCAAAGGATTCAGAAACAAGGTTCATCTACAGACTTGAGGAGGTAATTCACTGGAAGAAGTTCAAGAAGTTGATCATGCCTCAGTGATATAAATCAAGATCGTGGATTTAATCAAGTGACAGAGATCTCGTCAGAGTATCATTAATTACAAGGATTTAATCTGAAGAAAATCAAAGCGTCAAAGTCAAGACATGAAGAAACGTCACGGAAGTTAGTCACTCATGAACCAGACAGTACATCGAGTGTCAACGTTGAAGTGGTGGAATTGATTCATAATTTTCAGTGATTTTCAGAAGATTTGCAGAAGAATGGTTGCTGCTCAAGACTAGAATTAATTCTCTATTAATTAATTAAGTCATCTAATTTAATTAAGAAAATAAATTATATCTGCGAAGAATAATTTATTTATTAATTGAATTAATTGATTAATTAATTCTGAATTAATTTTAGGAATTTTCAGAAGTTTAATTGGTTTAAAAACAGTCTTAAAACAGCAAGACAATTGAAAATGAACTAGCATGACAATCTGGATTGTCATACCGATTGTCATGCCAAGTCATTTCAATTGTCTCACCGAAAGTTACTCTAGGAGGATGATTGTCTTGCTAGTTCATTCTGATTGTGTTGCTAGTTCATTCTGATTGTCTTGCTAGTTCATTCTGATTGTCATGCTAGTTCATTCAGATTGTCTTGCTAGTTCAATCAATTGTCTAACCGAAAGTCTTGCTAGCTATAGGATTGTCATGCCAATTACATTCTATTCAGCTGATTGATTAAATAGAAGCAGAGAAGCAGCATATCATTAATCTCTCAATCAAGACAAGAAAAAAAGAAAGCAGCCGCCTCTGAAAAATATCATCTTTTATCTGCAGAAATTCAAGATCAATTTCTAGTTTGTTAATGTTAAATCCAAACCACTAGAATTATTTATCTTGTTCTTGTGTAACAATCTAGCGGATCAAAATCCCTAGAACTTAATCTCAAATTGCGTTTAGCATTTGAATCTTTTTATTACAAAAATAGAAAAAGTTCATGTCGAATTTATTCTAGATTTGTGATAATTAATTTGAGATTAATTCCTTGTAATCGATACAGTTATTGTAACACCTTTCAAGTTTAATAATATTTTTATTTAACTTGAATTTTGTTTCACATTTTTTATTCCGCATTTAATTCGATTATTCGGTACTGTTTGTATTCAACCCCCCTTCTACAAACATATTGGGACCCAACAATTGGTATCAGAGCCTTCTGATTAACGAACAAATCAAGATCCTAGACTTTTGTGATTTTTCAACTCCTTGAATTTTTATTTATTCAAAAATTCATAATGACTTCACATAAAGTTGGAACCGTTAAAATTCCACAATTTGATAAAGAGAATTATATCATGTGGAAGAAGAAGATGCTATTATTTTTACAAGTTGCAAAGCCCAAATATTCAAACTTGTTAAAGAAGGGTATAAAAACTCCGATGGTTATTGAACCGGAGGTAATAATAGATGGTGTGGTGACTACTGAAGCTAGAACCTATCCAAAAGAGCCTGAAGATTTTACTCCTGCTGAGAAGGAAGAAGCCTCCTTGGATGCCAGCCTTCAATTAATATTAATTGATTCCCTTGATCCCTTGATGAACAGACATGTGATGAACTGTAAAAATTCCAAACACATGTGGGAAACTATTGAGGTGATTAATGAAGGCACAGAGGAAGTTAGGGAGAACAAGTTGGAAATCCTAACCTCTGAATATGAACATTTCAAATCAAATCCAGGAGAAGGAATTACTGAAGTGTTTGAGAGGTACAATGCGTTGATCAACAACCTGAACATCAATGGAAAGTATTATTCAATCAGGGAGGTCAACAAAAAGTTCCTTTTAACACTGCCAGCTCATCTTGAACATAGAATCACTGCCATTAGAGAAGCTAGAGATCTGAGTGAGATTTCTTTGGACAGGCTCTATGGAGTGTTAAAAACTTATGAGTTGGAGCAGATTCAACAGAAGGAAGTCTACGGGAAGGATAGAATGGTCAGCACATCTACTGCACTTGTAGCTGAAGGTCAACAACAACAGCAATCTCAACAATTGGAGAGAATGGTACAGTATTCCAAGGCTGAGGAAAATATGTTAGTAGCAGAATATGATCCTCCTACTACAAATCAATCAAGTGATGATTTTTATTCCTTGGAAGAGCTGGAGCAATTGGAAGACGAGTCAATGGCCCAAATTGTCAAGAGATTCTCCCATGTCAGATTCAAGAGGAATCCCAAGCTGAAGTACAAGTCCAACTACAACAAATTCCAGAAAGGTGGATCTTCATCCTCTAACACCAGCAGTGGTGGATACCAAACAGGGATGGTTGATCGGGGCACCATTAGATGCTATAACTGCAATGAGTTGGGACACTTTGCCACAGAATGTAGGAAGCCAAAGCAAGTAAGAAAGAACTCTGAAAGGGCTTATCTGGCAAAGGGAAGAAGCTGGGATGATACTGACAGTGAAGATGAAGATGAAGGAAATCTTGCTCTTATGGCTATTGATGGAAAAGCTTCATCGTCAAGAATAGAGGTAAAACTTTCTGATGCTGAAATGGTTTATCATCTAAGAGGTAACTTAGATTGTGCACGTCGTGATAATGAACTGTTAAGTTTACAGATCACAGACCTTGAGAAAGAGGTCAATGAATTAAGACTTGTGCACATTAATCAAGACAAATTAAAAGAACAGGTATCTTTTCTAGAGAATAGAGTTGACTGTTATAGAAAACTCGAAACTATTCTCAAAGACAAGATCACCGGTCTTGAGACTAAGGTTAGAGCCTACTTCAATTCTTGTTCGAAGGCTAAAGAGTTCTACAGTAAGCAAGCTGTTAATCAAACATCTGGAATAGGATATGATTACAATGCTGCTATTGGAGAATTAGGCATAAACTCCCCTCCTCATGTCTGTGCTAAAGGGAGGGAAGTACCACATGTGCTTAAGGGTGTTGATGAACCCCTCTATAAAGCATCAATTGCTGAACCATTTGATGCGACCTCTTCTGTTATTCAAGAAGAAATACGTGCTGAAGATCATGCTAATGAGAAGATTGTTTCCAAGTCAAGTGAGTCGAAAGTTCCATTCAAAGTTGTGAAAGCAACTGAGACTAACTCAGACACACATGAGTTGGATAACAATAATGCCATGTCTACCATGCATAAATTGCCTGCTGTTAATCACTCTCATAAAGCATGTGGTGTTGTTAATTGTATGTCTTGTGCTTTTAATATGATGTATGCTTATTTTAATGGTAAGCATGTGTCTAATGATAAGACTACTCCTCGTCAGCATGTGAATAACAAGAAGCATGATAGGTCTAAGACTGCTAGTCCTTCTAAGGCTAGAAAGGAGACATTTGTGCCTAAGCTTAAACAGAAATTTGTTAAGGCTGTTTACAAGGTCAAATGTTCAGTCATTGAGAAAGTTGAGACAATTAAAATTAAAAATGTTGTTTTTCCTGATAAAGGACAGTTCTACAAGTATGCCGGGCCCAACCAAGTTTGGGTTCCGAAGAAGGTCTAATCCATTTGTAGTGCAGGGCATTAAACAAGTATAACCGGTAGTGTGGATTCTTGACAGTGGATCATCAAGACATATGACCGGAGATAGAGCCCTGCTATCAAATGTGGTTGAGAAAGCTGGCCCTATGGTTACCTTTGGAGATAACAGCAAAGGTTTATCCGAGGGATATGGCTGTTTGCAAGCTGGGAATGTTATCATTGTAATTTTGTATATTGTGCTAGGTTATTATCAGGAAGCAGTATCCAACATATAGCACCAGTGACGAGACTTGAGAATATTACGACATATCAGGCACCTGCTGCACATTACACTTGGAATTGTACTCTAGTAAGATGTGTACAAGTGTACTCCTGATTGGTGAGTTAAAAGAGGAAGTCAGTGCACCACAGTTCATGGACTTTGCAGCTGCAGATCTATTGGACTATGCAATCTCTTCTTCACAATCTCACTTCAGGTTGGTATGAACTAGTATACTGCTCAAGCAATCGTCAAGGACATGGTATGGCACTCTAACTGCAGTTACAGTTTTATATGAATAAGTAGAGTCGTCATATTTATAACTATCTTATCACTAGGCAAAATCATATTGTTTTATATGTGCAGTGGTATATTGTTTATGCAACATAACAATTAGTATCTAAAGTACTTGACAAGTATCGGTCAATGATATCTTGTTAACATTATGTTGCAGATATTTGTAAGCTTTTGACATGAATGAGAATTACTTAGACTTTACCCTAAGTGATCAATGTTTTATCAAAAACTCATTCATATTGAAAAACAAAATTAAACTTCTTTCTACATTAGTGATTTCTTATTTCATGTAAAATCTTTTGAAATCACTATTGTAAATCATTTTCTCTCTATTACCATATGTTCTATGATACAGGTTCAGTCTCCATTGACTTTCTTTCATTGACAGTCATGAGGTTGAAAACCCACAACGTCTATCCCAGACTGTAAAGACAAACAAAAAAAAACAGAACCAACCAACACTCTCTTACCACTAAATATAGTATGAATGAGCGTGAGGGAGATAGTGCCTAGTGCACCACATAAGGAAGGTTCTGTAGTCAACCCAGTAGCTCTGTCTCCTACATAGATGAGTAGTATTTAAACCGAGACAACTGCTAGCCCCCATACATCTTCTCAAAAAGATGTAATGGCTGAAAAGGCACAAAAACAGTTACTAGATTCATTCTCTCAACAGGGTGCGTCTATTGAATTTTGCATGTCGGCCAAGGTATCCGATGTAGTGTCACCACTTCAAATATAATCAATTCTTGATGCACAAGGAGAGGTTACACACACAAAGGATGAGTTGACAGAAACAAGAGTTTCGACCATTTTAAGGTCAGATTCGATTGTTCAAGGTTCGTTAGTGGACCAATTGCCTTTACAGGTGTTAGGAGAGGATACTGATCCAAAAGCCATATGTCAGTGGTCAGTGTCTACCTCCCCAGGCTTAAATCCCCTGGATGCATCTGCGGATAGTGGATCTGACATAGGTGCAGATCGGCAACTTGTTGACAATGATTCAGATATTACCTGATGAGTCACAAGGAAGTGTCTTCACAGACATTAGAAGGGAACTTTGATCTTTATGCTAAAATCGTTGGATCATTGTTTACCTTCCCAGAATTCAAATCTGGAACCCTAAAAGGGAAACTAGCAACTTGTAGATTATGACTCAGATTTATCTGACGAGTTTAACAATGATGGGGATTTGTGAACTCCCATTGCACCACCTGTGACCTCCTTTAAGGATGGCTAAGGTGATTTTCCTTGCAGGTACAGCTGGATTATGGAGCTATGAGAGAAGAGTGATACACTTGTGAGAATGAGTGTAAACACGAGTGGAGAGAAGAGTGAAACTCATGTGAGGTACACTAAACACAATCACACACTCACAGTGAGGAAGAAACAGAAACTACTTGTTATTTCTTTTCCAACCAAGTGAAATATGAGAACTCCTTCAGACGACGGCATACATTCCTTCTTTAAGGGGGAGATAAATCTAGTCCAGAGCTTTTCTGCTATTTACTTTGCATGTATGTTTATATCTTTTTCTTATTTGTTAGTTGAGTTATCCTCTAGGTATTTGTGTGTTATTGTCTAACAAACAAATAGGGGGAGATTGTAAGTCATATGTCATAGCCTATTTGTATATTCGAGGATTCAACTCCACTCAAATAAGAATGTAATAAGTAAATAGTGGATCGACCGTCAGAGAGATCTCGCAAAGTAATATCTGTCAAAGGATTCAGAAACAAGGTTCATCTACAGACTTGAGGAGGTAATTCACTGGAAGAAGTTCAAGAAGTTGATCATGCCTCAGTGATATAAATCAAGATCGTGGATTTAATCAAGTGACAGAGATCTCGTCAGAGTATCATTAATTACAAGGATTTAATCTGAAGAAAATCAAAGCGTCAAAGTCAAGACATGAAGAAACGTCACGGAAGTTAGTCACTCATGAACCAGACAGTACATCGAGTGTCAACGTTGAAGTGGTGGAATTGATTCATAATTTTCAGTGATTTTCAGAAGATTTGCAGAAGAATGGTTGCTGCTCAAGACTAGAATTAATTCTCTATTAATTAATTAAGTCATCTAATTTAATTAAGAAAATAAATTATATCTGCGAAGAATAATTTATTTATTAATTGAATTAATTGATTAATTAATTCTGAATTAATTTTAGGAATTTTCAGAAGTTTAATTGGTTTAAAAACAGTCTTAAAACACCAAGACAATTGAAAATGAACTAGCATGACAATCTGGATTGTCATACCGATTGTCATGCCAAGTCATTTCAATTGTCTCACCGAAAGTTACTCTAGGAGGATGATTGTCTTGCTAGTTCATTCTGATTGTCTTGCTAGTTCATTCTGATTGTCTTGCTAGTTCATTCTGATTGTCATGCTAGTTCATTCAGATTGTCTTGCTAGTTCAATCAATTGTCCTACCGAAAGTCTTGCTAGCTATAGGATTGTCATGCCAATTACATTCTATTCAGCTGATTGATTAAATAGAAGCAGAGAAGCAGCATATCATTAATCTCTCAATCAAGACAAGAAAAAAAGAAAGCAGCCGCCTCTGAAAAATATCATCTTTTATCTGCAGAAATTCAAGATCAATTTCTAGTTTGTTAATGTTAAATCCAAACCACTAGAATTATTTATCTTGTTCTTGTGTAACAATCTAGCGGATCAAAATCCCTAGAACTTAATCTCAAATTGCGTTTAGCATTTGAATCTTTTTATTACAAAAATAGAAAAAGTTCATGTCGAATTTATTCTAGATTTGTGATAATTAATTTGAGATTAATTCCTTGTAATCGATACAGTTGTTGTAACACCTTTCAAGTTTAATAATATTTTTATTTAACTTGAATTTTGTTTCACATTTTTTATTCCGCATTTAATTCGATTATTCGGTACTGTTTGTATTCAACCCCCCCTTCTACAAACACATTGGGACCCAACAAGATGAAAGGTGTGTGAGTCCTCATTTCCTAACCCCGAGATTGAGGGTATCACAAGTTGGTATCAGAGCTACATGATCTAGTCCCTGAGATAAGTTAAGAATAAAAAAGTGTATTTTGGGTATATATCTATATCGCGAGAGAGTTCGACTCATATAGAGTTGAGTTAGACTATTAGGTATAGTCTAAGGAAAGTATGTATTAGTTAGAGTGGAAACTCGAGTTAGGGTGTGAGTTAGCTTGAAGCTTTATTTAACCCTAACATTGTTTCTTGGTTGATGTTTTGTGTTTTCTCTCAGGATCCTAGTAATGGTAGTGACTCAAACTCAGAGATTAGTTTCACCGGTACCTCAGTGGACCCCATTCCACCCTCTCTAGAGGAGCCTGTGTATGTTAGTTCAGACCGAGAGGAGGACCCTTCTGAGAGTAGTGAGATCCCTATGCAGATTTCACCCTTGAGGCCAGATTCAGAGACCCCTGCCCCTGAGCCAGAATCTGAGATGCCTAAGACTGTACCTGTCAGTGTTGGTGGTAAGTTAGCCCAGAATCGAGACTTTGTGTAACCTCGCATTCCTGAGTTGGGAGCTTTGGTGGATCGGCTAGCCAGAGAGTCTAGGTAGAGTGTTTCAGTTATGGATGATGAGTGGCGAGTTCGGGTGAAGATGGTGTAGCAGGTTGCCAGGAGGAGATTGGATACGGGACCATCCACTAGTGATGCTGATGCTGAGGCCCAGAGGCTGCATAAGATCATTCGCTAGATGTTGGTTGTGTTGAGGGAGATTCTGGATGATTAGACGGGACTATTGGTTGAGCCCGTAGATTGCTATTTTTCAGCGCCGGCAGGCTTTGGGATACTTGGTCAGATGCCGAGATCCCTTTTTCATTTATCTTGTTGTATTTTTAGAACTATGTTGTAGCAATAGCTGTTAGAAGTTAGGGGTATATAGGGGGATATTTTCCAGTTTTTCCTCTGTTTAACCCTGCTATAGTATTGTACCCTATTTCAGAACTTGTGATAGCCAGACTTTTCTTTATGTACCCTTTGTTTAAATAAATCCATTGTCTTGTTTCCATTGTGCACCCTAAATATCTCATAAACTGTTCGTAATATCATGTTTCCATACCACCATGTTTAAAATTCGTAATACCCTACTTCGTTCCATGATAAAACAACACTGATATGAGAATTGTGTAGTAATTGGATTGCATGTGCAAATTGGGTAAAACTTAAAAACCCACAAAAAGAGATTTTATAGAAAATGTTGTTATATATGCCATGCCACCATATTGCTAAATAATTGCTCAATCAGGTTTGTAAGAAATGGCCAACTCACCAGATCACCAAGAAGAATAAATTCCCACCCAAGACCCAGAAGTAAACCTAGAAACCACCATGATGAGCAGACTTGCTCAGCTCTTGCAACAACCTGTGGCCCCTAAAGTTAGAAATTTCGAACATTTTCAATCTGTTCATCCCCGAGAGTTCTTAGGTTTGCCAGACCCGATTAAAGCTCATTCGTGGTTGAGAGAAATGGAAAAAGCTTTTGAGTTAGAAGAAGTTAAGGATGATAAGAAAGCCCAGTATGCAAGTTATTACATGAAAGATGAAGCAAGTTTCTGGTGGGACTCTTCGAAGGCGTTTTTGGAAGGCAAAGACATAACATGGGAGAAGTTCACTGAAATGTTTCTGGAGAAGTATTTGCCGAGCTATATGCAAGATCAGTTGGAAATAAAATTTCTGGACCTTAGACATGAGGATATGTCAGTAGCAGAATATGAAGTGAAATTCTCGGAGTTGTCTAGATTCGTACCTGAGTATGTGAATACGGAAGCAAAGAAGGCTAAGAGGTTCCGGCAGGGATTTAAGCCGTGGATTATGAGTCAAGTAGCATAGTTAGAGATCAAGAATTATGCTGCCTTGGTTCAAAAGGCAATGATAGTGGAAGGTGAGTGTGAAGCTGCAAGAAGAGAAAATGAAGGAAGAAAGAGGAAATTTGAAACCTCAGAGCGAGAGCAAGGAAGTTCAAAGTTTAGAGGGAAGTTTGGCAAGAATTGTGGAGGTCAGAACCAAAAATTTCAGAAATTTAAACCCGGTAACGGAGCTCAGAAGAACCGTTTCCAGAAAGCAGGACAATAGGGGAAGGATAACAGGCCCTAGATTCAAGAATGCAATAATTGTGGAAAGAGACACCCGGGAAGGTGTAATAAGTTGGTTGTGACATGTTTTAAATGCAACCAGAAGGGACATTACACTTCAGAATGCCCAAGTGGAGCGAGGAAGCCTGATTTGGCTTGTTTGAAGTGTGGTATAGTGGGCCATATGGCCAAAAATTGCGAGGAGCCTGTTCAGAAGGCTAATGTTCTTAGGATTGCTAGACCGCCGTCTCTCCCAGCACCATTAGCTCAACCTAGAGCTAGAACTTTTAATATGACGATGAAAGATGCGGTGCAAGATATGGACGTGGTAGCAGGTATGCTTGTTATTAACTCAGTAGAAGTAAAAGTATTGATGGATTCTGGAGCAACTAGATCTTTTATCTCTGAAAGTATTCCTGATAAGTTAAATTGTGTTGCGTACCATCTGGAACCTAATTTAATTATAGAGGTAGCAAATTAAGAGAAAGTTATTGTTAATAAGATTTGTCCCAATTGTGATGTGACTATTGAAGGTCCGCACTTTTCTGTTGACTTAATTCCCTTTAAGTTAGGAGAATTTAAGGTTATACTAGGAATGGATTGGTTGTCAAACCATGAAGCGCAAATAGAATGTAAAAATAAAAAGGTGAAGTTAAGAACCAAGGATGGAGAAGAGGTAATATTCAAAGGAAAGAGGCAAGAGAAGAAATTCCTAACGGCTATTGAGGCGAGAAGATTAATACGTCAAGGATGCGAAGTTTATTTGGCTCATTTCATGGATATGGAGAAGGAATCTTTAAGGATCGAGGATATTCCGATAGTAAGAGATTTTCCGGATGTGTTTCCTGATGAATTGCCTGGACTACCTCCAGACAGAGAGATTGAATTTATGATTGATTTGGCTCCTGGAATGGAACCAGTGTTGAAAGCTCCCTATCACATGGCGCCAGTCGAGATGAAGGAATTGGCAGCTCAGTTGCAAGAATTTTTGGACAAAGGAGTGATCCGACCGAGTGTATCCCCGTGGGGCGCACCGGTGTTGTTTGTAAAGAAAAAGGATGGAAGTATGAGGTTGTGCATTGATTACCACGAACTGAATAAATTGACGATTAAGAATAAGTACCCTCTACCGCGGATCGATGACTTGTTTAACCAATTAAAATGAGCTTCGTGTTTCTCCAAGATTGATTTAAGATCTGGGTATCATCAATTAAGGATTAAAGCAGAAGATATACCGAAGACTGCATTTCGAACGAGATATGGGCACTATGGGTTTTTGGTAATGGAATTTGGCTTGACGAATGCGCCAGCCGCATTTATGGATCTTATGAACAGAATATTCAAGCAATATTTGGATAAGTTCATTATTGTGTTTATCGACGATATACTCATTTACTCCAAGACGGAAGAAGATCATAAGGAGTATTTGAGGATTTCCTTGGAAATTCTGAGGAAAGAGAAGTTGTACGCTAAGATTTGAAAGGTGAATTTTGGCTAAAGGAAGTACAATTTCTTGGTCATGTATTTAATAAAGAAGGAATCAAAGTGGAACCAGCCAAGATAGAAGCTGTAATGAATTGAGAAAGACCCAAGACTCCTATGGAAGTCAGAAGTTTTCTGGGATTAGCCGGATATTATAGGAGGTTTGTGCAAGATTTCCCTAAGATTATCGTTCCGTTAACGAAGTTGACAAGAAAGAATGAGAAATTTGTATGGACGGAAAAGTGTGAGGAAAATTTTCAAGAGCTAAAGAAGAGGTTGGTAACCGCCCCAGTGTTAGTGTTACCAGATGAAAAAGGGGAATTTGTGATATTCAGTGATGCTTCATATAAAGGACTTGGAGGTGTATTAATGCAACACGGGAAGGTAATAGCATATGCGTCAAGGCAACTCAAGCCGCACGAGCAAAAGTATCCAACACATGATTTGGAATTGGCAGCAATTGTGTTTGCCCTTAAGATTTCGAGGCATTATTTGTACGGGGAAAAGTGTGAGATTTATACGGATCATAAGAGTTTAAAGTATATCTTTACTCATAAGGAATTGAATATGAGACAAAGAAGGTGGTTGGAATTGATCAAAGATTATGATTGTGCGATAAACTATCATCCTGGAAAGGCAAATGTGGTAGCAGACGCTCTAAGTCGCAAGGAAAGGTTGAATATGTTAACGTCATCGGAAGAATTGGTCAAAGAATTTGAAAAGATGGAAATAGAGGTGTAGACTCCAGAATTTGGAGGTGAAGCTATATATGCAATGTCATTTCAACCCGAAATTTTTGAAAAGATTCGATGCTGTCAAGAGCAAGTGATGAATCACGAAAAGGATAAGTTGACGGTAGAAGAAATTATAGCTCAAAAAGATGGAAAAGGAATATACCGTGTTAACTCACGTGTTTGGATACCAATGTTGTGAAACTAAAACACGAGATTTTGTAAGAAGCGCATAACTCGAGATTTTCAATTCACCCTGGAAGTAGGAAAATGTACCAGGATTTAAAAGAAAGTTATTGGTGGAGAAACATGAAGAAGGAAATTACATAATGGATAAGTAAATGTTACACGTGCCAAAGAGTCAAAGCGGAACATCAAAGGCCGAGCAGCTTGCTCCAGCCACTGGATATACCTGAATGGAAATGGGAGCATATAGCGATGGATTTCATGGTAGGATTACCTAAGACCAAGTCTAATCATGATGCAATTTGGATGGTAATCGATCGGTAGACAAAGTCAGCACATTTTTTGCCAATAAATGAAAGATTTTCGTTAAAAAAGTTGGTCAAATTGTATTTGGATGAGATTGTTATGCGTCATGGAGTTCCTGTATCTATCGTGTTTGATAGAGATCCAAGGTTTAACTCGAGATTTTGGCGACAATTCCATGATCATTTGGGAACTAAGTTGAAAATGAGTATGGCATATAATCCGCAGACAGACGGACAAAGCGAAAGGACAATTCAGACAATTGAAGATATGTTGCGAACCTATGCAATAGATTTCAAAGGAAATTGGGACGATCATTTGCCGTTAATTGAGTTTTCCTACAACAACAGTTATCATGCGAGTATTGGCATGCCGCCTTATGAAGCATTGTATGGAAGAAATGTAGGTCCGCTACATATTGGGATGAAGTTGGTGGACGCAAATTAATTGGCCCAGAGCTAGTTCAACAAATGAAGAAAAAGGTAAAAATGGTTCGAAAGAGATTAATTGCAGCTCAAGATCGACAAGCAAAGTACGCAAATCAAGAACGAAAAGATATGCAATTCGAATCGGGAGACAAAGTCTTATTAAAGATATCTCCTTGGAAGGGTTTAACCGGATTCGGAAAGTAAGGAAAGTTGAGTCCTAGGTATATTGGACCATTTGAAGTATTGCGACGAGTTGGGAAAGTGGCATATGAGTTGGCGCTACTCCCGCAAATGCAACATCTGCATAATATATTTCATGTATGTCTTCTAAAGAAGTATAATGCGGATGCGAGTCATCTGATTGAGTTGGAACCAGTGGAAATCCAACCAGATTTGTCTTATGTGGAACAACTAGTTGGAATTTTGGACCGAAAGGAGAGGACACTCAGGAATAAAGTTGTACCTCTAGTTAGAGTATTGTGGAGAAATCCGCTAGTCGAAGAATCGACTTGGGAATTAGAAAGTGAAATGAAAGAAAAGTATCCCCATCTATTTGCTTAGACTAGATTCTGGGGACAAAATCCTTTTAAGGAGGGTAGATTCTGATGACTGAGAATTTTTCGACGTAATTAAGTCAATAAAGTATGCTTTATGTGATGTGATTATAATTATGTGACTAAGCGCTGATTAATTGTCTTTTTGTATATTAGAATATAGGAGCGTAAGTAAAAACGTTCCAATTTAAAGAGTCAGCTTAGGAACTAAGCTGTGTTGTCGGGTCGTCAGGTAGAACGGAACCCGTCCTAATATGGATATAAAGAATATAAAATGTGAATTATGTGTGATTGAGTGAAATGAATGTTTAAATAAAGTATTTCGTCCTAAGTGACGTGTCGGCCGATAATGATAATGAGAAGCGTAATCAAAATGCTGAGTGTCGGGTCGTCAGGCTGAACGTGACCCGGTACGCGTAAAAAGGATAAATGATTAAAAAAAGGGCAAATTCTCTGATCAGACTTGAGTTGTTATGTGATCATATATGTGTGATTTCTTGTCTGTGTGCATGACTATGTGCTCTGTGACATTTTTATGAATTTAAGGGAATTGTTTGATTTAAAAAAAGGTTTATTTGGCCTTCGCGCATTTTTATAAAACCATCTAAGTAAGATAACTGCATGAGATTTGTTCTGTTATCTTCGTAATAATCCTGTAGACTTTTTAAAAATGATGAATGGATTTATTTGATGGTCTTTGCATTTTAAATTGATTTTTATATGGAAAAATGTTATTTTTAGCACGAACTTGCGAAAATCATATAAAATCAACCATCCGCTCAAAAATCTATTATGAGTAATGGTTGAAAAGCTAATTTTGAGATCTACGTATTAAAATTGTCACTTGTAATAATTTTCGACTTTCCGCGAGAGATATATTTTATAATTGATTTTTATTACATTTGAGTAAAAAGAAAGCATCAATTAGGCATAAAAGGGATTTAGTAGATTACTAAAATACCCTTGCCTTTGATTGTTTATAAACCATTCCCCCCTTTTTCTTTTCTTTCCCGTGCACTCCACTTTCCCCTTCTCTTTTCTTTTTCACTCTCTTCCTCTCGGCTACTCTCTCTCTCTCTCTCCCTCTCTCTCTCTCTCGGCTCTCTCCATCTCTCTTCTCTCTCTCTTGCATGCAACACTCAAACCTCACTTAAACTCAAAGATATTGCTCTCTTTAGTCTCTATTTTCGGTATACATCTCAATTTCCATTTGCATGTGAGTATTTGTGTAAGTGTTTGGCGATCATCTTTATGGTAGTGTTCAAGGAAATTGATTTCTTGATACAAAACTATAAGAGTGAATTCAAGAGGATTATGTTGTTTAAACCTCAAGAGGAGACCCGTTTCGGGCTCTCTTAAGTTTGACCACCACCGGCTATGATCCAAGAAGAGCCGGTGGAGTTTTTATGATATGTTAATTTAATTTTTAAGCTTTGCATGTTTTGGTTTCTTGAAGGTTTGAAAAAGGGTTTTGTATTTTTAGAAACTCAAGTATGTGATTGATAAATGGATTGCATTGATTGTTTTAAAAAGAAATTGGATGTGTGTAAATGATTTGTTGCTTAGAAAATCAAAAAAATTAAGGTTTGCATGTTGGGTTATAATTCGGCTTTGTATTAATTAGAAAGGAAATTGGATTTGATGACTTGATCTTAGTAAAAGCTAAGCCTTATTAGTGAAAAATATGATTGCATGTTAGTTTTAATGAATAACAAGTTATGCATGTCAATGTTTAGTTCTTGAGTTGTGAATCATGATTTAGCCGAATGAAAATGAGATTAGAAGAGGTTAATTTGATGATTAAGAGAATTCATGTTGATTGAATGAATTGATTAAAGTTGGAGTCACTAGGTGATGCATGGTTTTGGTGTTTAATGAATTGAATGACAAAGTAAAGGTTTAAAACAAGTTGAGAATGTAATTTAAGACTTTGCATGTCAAAGATTGATCCTTGCATGTATGATTATGGAAAAACCCGAATGGGGCTTATGCTTAAAAAGAGAATTAAGTTGATTTTTGCTAAATATCTTAGTGGCTGGTAAGAACTTGATTGCATGGTAATAATTGGATGGTGTTTGTGTTCGAATTTTGATAATTAAAAGAAGATGTTGATTTTCGATCCTATTGTGATTATGATTCGGATTTTTGATTAAAAAGGATGAAGTTTAATTACGTAAATGACTCTTGTGATTTATATTATTTCTGTTTGATTATATGAGATTGAAATTGAGTATACGTGGTTGTGTTTTATGTGTATGGCCGAATGTTATATAAGTAGAAAAGCGACTGATTTGATTCCAATACATTGCTAAGTGATTGCATGTGAAATCCTAGGAGATATGTGATTCATTTGTGTGATTGGTTGTGTTATAGTTCGAATTAAGGAATAAAATGAAAAGGGAATTAAATGGTTTGTTATTAAAGAACTATAAGTGACAGTTATGGTCGTAAAAGGTTTAGCTGTGAATAAATCATGTACTCGTAAGAGTTATATTAGTGTGATTTGAGAAATAGTTAAGGTTAAGCAAGTACGCGTCGATTGTTGAGTATATAAAGATATAGAGGTTACGAGAAAGGAATGTGTTATGTGCTATATGCTTATGTGTATAAGTTATACTCGTATATTTGAGTCAAAAATATAATCGAGCTATCGTATTGAGTGATCGTTCCGAGAACGAGAGTTGAGAAACTGATTAAGGTTTTGGTTTTTATTGTTGATTCGGAGCGTGAGGGCATTCAGGCTAGGAAAGGAAAGGGTATACTAGGTGGCAGTAGTTCAACCTTCAGGAAAGCAAATTCAGGCAAGTAACTTTCATTACTTGTGAAAATGATTATAGAGAGGTTGATGTTCATACCATGTAGAGTATGAAGTGTTAATTAATGAACCATGTTAATGACTTGAGATATCCTGTTTTGATTCTGATATACAGTTATTAATAAGCATACTAATTCAACCCTTTTGTAGCCTGTTCATTCTGTTCAAGTTATTTATTAAGCCATGAATTGTATTGAACCCTATAATTATCCTTGCGAACCTTATTTAATGATACCTTATTTCCTGATCACCCTATTGATCCCTAAACAAATGTTGATCCTTGTAACTTAAGTACCTTGTTATAATTGAAACAAAATCCTTAAGAATCGTTCCTTGCTTATCCTTGAATCACTCCTTGAACTTTATTTTTCTTAAAATTTTACTTAAGAATGAGTTTCGACTTAGAAGAGTCTGAATGATTTTATATTCTTGGTAATGATAAAATGGATTTTAGAAAACCTATTTGTTTTTCCAACTCAAGGTTTTCCAAACGAATTCCTGATGGATTGGATTGGGACGTAAGAGGCTAGTGGGACTAGTCTAGTCATGGTAAGAGGCTAGCGGGGCTAGTCCAATTTAAGGCTGAAATTATGTCGATTGCTACTTTAAAGACCAGATGGAGGTCAGTACGGGCTGATCACCCGTATTATAATGAAATGGAAAGATAAAGTGATCCAATCAAGGGTTCTAAATGATTATTTAAAAGGGAACTGAAACTTTCTGTTCAGTAAATTGATTCTTGAAAATAAAAATGGTTTATATTGTTTTGAAAAGAGTTGATGATGTTAATGTGAAGCTTAAAGCTCGAGAACCCTGATTCTTAAATCTGTTGATCATATGATTGATTCCATATAATGAAATACTGTTGCTTTCCTCTTTTTGGAAGATCTATTATGATCCTTTAATGATTTGTGATGAATGACACTTTCGTCCTACGTTGAGCCTTGTTCCTTAAAAGCTCCATATTGTTCCTTCAAAACCTTTGCTTAACCCAAAAGCTGGAAATCTGCCACCTAGAACAAATATAGTAGAATGCCTTGAGTTTGGTATAGTATATTATGGATTTGATATCATAGAACTGCTTTATAGTTACTTACCGAGTTTTATACTTATATCTTTTGTTTTATTCCAAGCATGGCAGTTAAGCAAGAAGATGGCCAGGCTTAGGCGCACTGCTCGTAAGATGGCCAGGCTTAAGCCCTATCGTGTTGAGGGCTTCCGGTTGCCAGAGCAGGTAGTGGTATTTTTTGAGTGAGCACGCGCCTAGAAGGAAATCTATAAAGATACAATGGGTTATCTGTCGGTTCCCAGCCGGAATCGATATTGTTTATCTAATAATATTTTGGGGTTGTAAGTTATATTATATGATTGGTAGTTGTAATCTTGTCTCATACTTTATCCTGTTGATCCTGTTAGTAGTTAATCGGGGTTTAAGTTAAGAGAATTTGAGGTTATCTTAGGAATAGATTGTTTGTCAGAGAATAATGCTCAAATTGATTGTAAGAATAGAAAAGTGAGACTTCAGACATTGGTTAGTAAGAAGAAGGTGATATTTCGAGCAAGTAAGCAGAAAAGAAGTTCATAATGAAAGATCAAGTGAAAAAGTTATTGCATCAGAATTGTGAGGGGTATTTAGCCCATGTGATAGATACCAGCAAAGAAGTTCCCGTGCTCGAAGCAATTCATTTATCAATGAGTTCCCAGATGTCTTTCCAGATGATCTTTCAGGATTACCTCCCAACAGAGAAATTGAGTTTGTGATTGATTTAGCACTTGGAACTAAAAAACAAGTCTTTAAAGATCTACATCTAATGACACTAGTGGAAATAAAGGAGTTGGCAACTCAGTTTCAAGATCTCTTGGGGAAAGGAGTTATAGACCCGGTGTATCCCCGTGGGGTGCACCAGTGTTGTTTGTCAAGAAGAAAGATGGAAGTATGCGGCTGTGTATTGATTATCGAGAATTGAACAAGCTGACCATGAAGAATAAGTATCAGTTACTAGGGATTGATGATTTGTTTAATTAAATGAAAAGCGCTATATGGTTTTCTAAGATTGATTTAAGATTTGGATACCATAAAATGAAGAATAAGCCAGAAGACATTCTGAAGATAGTATTCAGAACCAAATATGGACATTATGAGGTTTTGGTAATGGCATTTGGATTAAAAAACGCACCGGCAGCTTTCATGGATCTAATGAATCGAGTATTCAAGAAGTATTTGGATAAATGCGTGATTGTGTTCATAGACGACATTCTGATATATTCCAAGATGGAAGAGGAGCATACAGAGCATTTGAGGATAGTTCTGTAGATACTGTGACATGAGAAATTGTACGCAAAGTTTTCCAAGTGTAAATTTTGGTTAAAAAAGTATGATTTCTTGGGCACGTGATTTGTAATAAAGGAGTAGAAGTGGATCATCAAAGATTGAAGCTATAATAAACTGAGAAAGGCCAAAAACACCAACATAAGTAAGAAGTTTCAAGGGATTGTCAGGTTACTACCAAAAGGTTTGTACAAGATTTTGTGAAGATAGCTACGCTATTCACAAAGCTCACCATAAAGAACCAGAAATTTGAATGGAACGAGAAGTACGAGGAGATTTTCCAGGAATTAAAGAATAGATTAGTATCTTCCCCAGTGCTAGTCTTACTAGATGATCAAGGAAAATTTGTGATCTACAGTGATGCGTCATACAAAGGATTGGGATGTATTTTGATGCAGCATGATAAAGGGATATCCTACGCTTCAAGACAACTGAATCCACATGAAGAGAAGTATCCAACTCATGATCTTGAATTGGAGGCTATAGTGTTTGCATTGAAGATATGGAGGCATTATCTTTATGGTGAGAAGTGTGAGATCTACACTAACCACAAAAAGTTTAAAGTATATCTTCACCCAGAAAGAGCTGAACTTGAGGCAGAGAAGATGGCTCGAATTAATCAAGGATTATGATTTTACCATCAACTATCATTCAGGGAAAGCAAATGTGGTGGCAGACGCTCTAAGCAAAAAAGAAATGCTAAATATGATCACTTCATCTGAACCCAGAAAGAGGTCTCATTTCCTCTCTCTCTTTGTCTTCTTCTCGCCACCGCTTTTATCGTTCATCCTACCCTTTTCCGCTTACAGATTCAGTTGCAAGTATCTAAACATCCATTAGTTAAGGGGGTTGGGGCGCGAAGCGTAAACCGCTGAACCGGGGATCAAAGTTCCAACTTGATGTTGATAAGAAAAAAGAAAATCCCATAAGAAGAGGACTTTCAACTATTCTAACAGAAAGAGGCAATTCCAATGCTTCATAGATAACCCCCTGTGTCTCATTCTCGTCTAACTCCCTGGGAGATGAAAAGGCCTCTATTAATGTAATGATTAAACAATAAAAGTGTGTTTGCCACGACTACGAGCTGCCAGCGCGCCTTTCTTTGAGTTGCCCACACTCGGGGTTGAGAACTAGTTCAAAAGTAGAAGGTGGTCCAAAGAACGAGCTACCATGAGTTTTCGAACGTCGTTTTTCCCATTTTTGAACTTCACTGAGGGAGGAACTGAACTGTCTCACGACATTCTAAACCCAACAAGTCAAGTGCAGCTAACTCAAAAGAGCTGAACATGAGGCAGAGAATATGGCTTAAATTAATAAAGGATTACGACTGTACTATCAACTATCATCCATGGAAAGCAAATATGGTGGCAGATGATGCTCTAAGAAGAAAAGAAAGGCTAAATATGATCACTTCATCTGAGGAAGTGATCAAGGAATTTGAGAAGCTTGAAATAGAGGTATGTATTTAAAGTATGTCTACAGATATGTTGTAGACAATGTCTTTTCAACCTGAATTATTGGACAAGATAAGAAGATGTCAGGAAGAAGTAATGATCCATAAACAAGATGAGTTGACATGAGAAGAGAAAGGGAGTCAAAAGAATGATAAAGGAATCTTAAGATTTTCTTCCAGAATATGGATACCCAATATAGCCAAGCTTTAAGATGAAATTCTTCGAGATGCTCACAATTCCAGATATTCAATTCATCCTGGATGTACGAAGATGTACAGAGACCTAAGAGAAAAATTTTGGTGGCCAAGTATGAAGAATGAAATTGCTGAATGGGTAAGTAAATGTTACACTTTCCAGTGAGTCAAAGCAGAACATCAAAGGCCCAGTGGACTGTTACGGCCATTGCCAGAATATAAGTGAGAACATATTGTGATGGATTTTGTAGTGGGATTACCGAGGACCAAAGCCAATCATAATGCTATTTGGGTTATTATTAACAGGATGACGAAGTCAACGCATTTTCTTCCTATCAACGAATGATTGTCATTGGATGAATTGGTTCGGTAATACTTAAAGGAAATAATGGTTCGACATGGAGTTCCAGTATCCATAGTTTCAGACAGAGATCCCTGATTCAATTCAAGATTTTGGAGAAGTTTTCAAGATTGTCTCGGAATGAAGTTGAATATGAGTACCACGTATCATCCGCGGATAGATGGTCAAAGTGAAAGGACAATTCAGACTATTGAAGACATGTTAAGGGTATGTGCTCTAGATTTTGAAGGAAGTTTGGACGAACATTTTCCATTGGTTGAATTCTTTTACAATAACAGTTATCATGCTAGTATTGGAATGCCACCTTACGAAGTCTTGTATGATGGAAGATGCAGATCTCTAATATGTTGGGATTAAGTTGGTGAGAGAAAAATTTTGGGTCCAGAATTGATCTAGCAGACAAAAGAGAAAGTGGAACTTAATCGGGAAAGAATAGTGGCAGCTCAAGATCATCAACGTAAGTATGCAAATCCTTCTAGAAAGGATGTGGAATTTGAAGTTGGTGAAGCAGTGTTATTGAAGATTTCACCTTGGAAAGTTTTATCCAGATTCGGGAAGAAAGAAAAGCTAAGTCCGCATTATGTTGGCCCTTTTGAGGCGTGTGGAAAAGGTCGCCTACGAGCTAGCCTTACCACCACACATGTAGCATATCCACAACGTGTTACATGTGTCAATGTTGAAGCGTTATTTTTCTAATTCGAATCATATGATAGAATATGAGCCAATCGAGGTTCAACCAGAATTTATCTTTTGTAAATCGACCGGTGCAGATTTTAGATAAGAAAGAAAGAGTGCTTAGGAATAAGTCTTGTGGAGGAATATCAAGGTTGAATAATCGACCTGGGAGTTGGAAAGAGATATACAAACCAAGTATCCTCACTTATTTTTCTAGGCCGATTCTGAGGACAGAATCCTGGTAAGGGGGAAAGGATGTAATAACCGGGAAAATTATGTGAATATTTTATGTTAAATAAATAAATATTATGTGTTTAGAAAATTTAAAATGTTCATTTGGCATATGACATGCAATAGTTGTTATTTGTGTTCCCGAGTGGACCGGAAATTTTTTTGATTGATTGTTCTGTGTTTAAAATATATTTATATGAATCAACCTGCAATCTGGACGTGTGTTTATTAGCGTCTTTATCAAGGTACTCATTTTATCACGTTATATGTGCATTTGAATGTATCTTATATATTTTCGGGGTTTTTTGTTAATTTATGAGTCATTTTGATTCCTCAAAAATTAATGGACCGGGACCCCATCAAAATGTCAAAGCCCACAAAATTCATGTTTATATTTTTACATAATTATACATATTTCAAATACCCATTATTTTTGTATTTTTAAATTATTCATAATTTTTGGGAAATTTTGACATAAATTGTATATTTATTTGCTTTTAAAATTATTCCCAAAAATTATTATTTTTTAGCCTAATTATTTTAATTACAGGATAAAAACATCCTAAATCGATTTTGGGGTATTTAGGTTCTTAAAAATATAAATAGCTGCAAAAAAAATTTTATTCATTTTTTATCAAAAAAATCTAAAAATAAGAAAATTGAAGAATAGGAGTTTGGGGGTGAGATTTTGTTCTTGATCCTTATCCAGTGATTTCAGAACCTATATTGATCTGTTTTTTACGCTCTAATATCCAAATTAAAGCTCTCATCGAGATCTTCGTGTTGATATAAAATTTCATTACCGGATGGTAATTGAATCTTAAATTCAATTTTGCTAGAAATCTCAATAATTGGGGGTTTTTTATTTGTGCTGATTTTTGGATGATTTCGATGTTAGTATTAGCTTTAACAGGTTTATATAAATCGAATTACACAGTTTTTATTGAGGTTTAAGTCCAATTTAGGGTAAGTCAAGTTAATTTTATAATGTTTCATTTTGTTCTTCAACTTCTGAGTTTATGATTGACTGTTTCGAAGTTTAGATGTTCGTATTGGATTGCATTCGTCTCGAGCATTAGTTTGATAAGTGATTTGTAGAGATTTGGTTTTGTTTTTGTAAAAATCGTAAATTGCCATGTTTTTTAAAATCAATTTTATGTTCTTATTAGTGACCGTTAGGAGATATGGATATAGGGAATGGATTATACATACCATAAGCTTCGTTTTCCTATGTACTATTTCGAATTTGGTTCCGTTCTCTGAAAATCCTAGTTTTTTGACGGAATTGGATTTAAGTTCGCCGAGTTTTTGAAGATATCATCAAATTGACAATTCCGGTATCAATTATTGTTGTTGATTCTTCAGTAAGACTTTTGGGATGTTGCTCGTCTGGTTTGGACTGAGAATTGGGAACAACCCAGCCATTTTCGGCCAGAATAGAGCTCACCGGATTAAGTAGAACCCCGCGGGAAACTGGGTTATTTCCAGAATATATTGCCTTTAATTTGAGTACTCATGTTTCTACGAATCATGATCCAGTGCTATCATACGGGTTGATCAACATGTGATAGTACGTTTGTCGGTGAAAGATTCTAATCTAAAAATCATCGTTTATTGTTTATAGCTTGTTTAGCTTTTATTGTTGATTAAACATCACTGGTTATATCTTCTTATTCAGTTATTATAAAAATGTGGTTTATCATTTCAAGCGTACTTTTGATAGTGCTTGCTCAACATTTCTTCCGCCCATACTTGTTTATTATTCTAATCTTTCAGCTAAGTCAGAACAGGCTTGAGTTCCAAGTTTCATGAGAAGTTGTGTACTTGTAAATAGTGTGGTGTGTTTTCCATGTAGACTCTTTGGGATGCTTGACTAGTGTAGACTTTGTAATAAAATTTGAATAATTTGTAAAACAAAAAAGACTTATGGGTTGTAATAATATTTGATTTGTATTAGTGTCTCTTTCATACTATAACTTGTGATCGATCCAATTGCATGCAAGGGGTCATATTTATTATTTTATTCCGCTGTGTTTATTATATTATGGTTTATCGGTTAGTGACTCCCAAATCTAGACCCCGGATTTGGAGGGCGTCACAGAACCCATCCCCTTTTTAACATAATTTTTTTATCTTTTTGTTTATTTTGTATCCTTTTTTCTAATATTTGTATTTTATTATTATTCTCATTATTAATATTTATATTATACTTAATAAATATGTAATTATTATTATTATTATTACCAAAATTATTATAATTATCATATGTGCATATTATTAATATCTTCTTTTTATTTTATTATTATTATTATTACTCTTACATGTGTACATATTATTATTACTACTACTATTACTATGTAACTTAAAATGTTTTTATAATTACTTTTTTCTTATTTCTTTAAAATAATTTTTTTTACTTTTATCCTATTTATTTATGTGTAATATTTAATACTCTACCTATATTTTAAATATAGCTTATATTAATCTCTATATCAGATATGCATTTTGTAATATATATGTAAATTTATATTTTATTAGAGTACCAAAAAAATGAAAACAAATTCTCATATAATATTATATTATATTATGTACTCTATTGTATATATTAATAATGGGGTGTCATGGGGGTGTGGTTCTCCGCTTTCTAATGGCACGTAGTTCCACACTATTTTTTTACTTCTTTCGAGTTTCATCATAACAATTACCAGAATTTTTATTCCTATTTGTTGGGTTCTCTTCATACAGCTTGATCTCAAGGGAGTTTTCACTTTTTTTTAGTGTAGAATTTTATTTTGTTCTTTTTGTATTTTGTTAGTTAGTTAGTTGATTGAGAACAAAGAATCACTTAAGTGTGGGGATGGGTTCTTAATGATAAAAAATAAAAAATATATATTATAAAAAATGAAAAAATGAAAAATTAAAACATACAAAAAAATTAGAAAATTAAAAAATGATTGCCTAGTCTCGTAGTGTGTTAATTATGATAAATACACATTTTGTGAGCTTTTTTTCATGATTAGTTGATATGTCATATCTTTAGAAAATCATTTATTGCAAAAATATAAACCTTGAGATGCATTTTTGTCACATATTGTATATCTTTAGAAAATCATTTAGTAACTACTGAGGCATGCCTTCACCTTGTAAGATATTAAGCTTAATTTGTTATGGGTAAGTTATATACCAATCTATATTGTTGTGTGTTGTTTATCATCGAGTATGTTGCTCTAGGACTTGTTTTAAACCTTGTTGAGACTACATGATATTTGTATGCATGAAAATAATAAAGGCACCGGGATGAACCTTATTTACCTAAACAGTACCCATAAATTATATCTGTGGTGAACCCTTTTGAGCTTTTTATCCGTTCTTTTGATATATCACGTATCCAAATGCTTGAACCTACTTGTTTTGTCTTGTCTTGATTTACTAGTAGTACATTTTGATTCATTTGAGGATTGGTGATACATAGTGCCGGGATTTCTTTGTTGAAGTATGAATAATTTGGTGGGTATTTAACTTGAAAAAAAAGGAAAAGAAAAGATAGGGCATGAATTTTGGTCTCTTGACAAGATTGAATATTACAGGTTTTCTTATCTGATTTTCTTATGTGTACTTATTAGTTCAATTATGCTTCTTTTTTTCTTAGTTGTTTTATTTGTAGGATTATTAGAGAGTAGTCATTTCTAGGTCATTAAGGGGAAGCCATGTTTGAACTATAATCTTGGCATGATCTTCACAGTAGTTTATTTTTTATGGTAAATTCTAATTGAATATGTTTTATTATTAATTTTTGTAATCAACCGATATCATGAATTAATTGAATGCCATAGAAGTAATAGATCAGGTGATTTAACTCACTATTGGCATACATACGATTAGCAGAATTGAATTTGAGAGCGAGACCATTATTAGATTTCTGAGAGCGTTAATGCTCAGAAGAGATTAACATTGCTTTAGTTGCCTGATTAATTGAATAATCAAAAGTTGTTAATGTGTAAGCATAATTCGAGAGTGTTAATACTCGAGAGAGATTGACAAATTCTAGTTTTGTGATAACTTTAGTGGCTTTAGCTTAGAGGCCTATTATTGTGTGAGCATGGTGGTCCTAATCGCCCTAGGTTTTTAGTTCTTTGTTTAGAATCTATTAGTTTAGTTTAAATTTAGTTTTAGTTCTTAGCTAGTAATATATTATTCACACAATCATTTTGCTCTTGAAACAATCTATAGAAATTGAGTCAAAATTGATAGAACATGTCTCCTTTTGGATTCAACCCGTACTTGCTAGTATCTGCTAACAATAGACAATGTGCGCTTACGGTAGATATAAAATAATACATTAGTACATGGTATGCTTTCCACAAGTGGTGTTGTTTTTAGACAAGTTGTTAGGAGTTATGCAATAAAGCATCAGAGACGTATAAAATTTAAAAGGAATTTGTCAGATAAAATCAAATGCGTGTGTATTGAGGGATGCAGTTGAAAATGCTATGGAATAAAGATTCAAAGATCAGATACATTTCAAATCAGAACATTGAACAACCACCATACTTGTAATCTAACCTGGGAGCAAAAGCAAGTAAATTCTACCTGGATTGCCAAGCTTTATGAGAATGATTTCCGGATGAATTCTAACTTGCCATCATCTACATTCTAATCAAATGTGATTAATGACTTGAAATGTACGATTTCAATGTCCATGGTGTACATAGCAATGAAAAAATCAAAGCAAAGTATAAATGCGAAGCATGAAGCTCAGTATGCTAAGCTTTACACTTTTGTAAATGAAATTAGAAAACAAATACCAACATCTATATTTAAATTGATGTCCTAAGTAGCTGAAGCAGGAGTAGATTGAAGGAGGTTTAAAAGGTTATATGTGTGCCTTGGTCCAGTGAAGGAAGGTTTTCTTGATGGATGTAAGCTATTGATTGGATTAAAAAGGTGCCATCTGAGAGGCCCTTTGCGAAGGACTATATTAACTGTAGTGGGTACTGATCCCAATGATGGGATGTACCCACTAGCATGGGCTCAGGTGGAAGCAGAAAACAATGATAACTGTGACTGGTTCCTTGGCTTGTTGAAAGATGACTTGAGGATGGACAACACTGGCTCTTACACTTTCATTTTGGACTGGAAAAAAGGACTGGTGAAAGAATTGGAGAAGCAAGTACCTCATGCCGAGCAACATTTCTGTGTGATGCAATTGTACAAGAATATGTACAAGAAGCATAAAGGAAATGATGTATGAAGACTGTTATGGTCTTCTGCAAAGTGTACTACAGACTACTATTTTAACAAACACATGAATAACATGAAAAAGGTATACAAAACTGTCTCTTGTATGACCTAACTTGGAACTAGTTACATGCTTATTATCTTATACATATCTGTTTATAGGTAACCCCAAGGGCATATGATTGGCTAGCTGCAAAACCAATGTCCTAGTGGTCTAGGTCTTCCTTTAGAGACATATATATATATATATGCAAATATAATATGTTTGTAAATAGTAAGTGTGAAGTGTTCAAAAATGCCATAAAAAAATTCCGGGACATGCCTGTTATCACAATTTTAAAGAACATCCACATCACACATATGGAGAGAATACAAAGGAGAAAAACTAAAATGGAGCAGAAGAACACAGTCTATTGCAGCAATGCAACGAAGAAGCTACAAAAGTAAGAAAATACCAATGTAAAATACAAATTTTTATGACATTCCAATTATGAATGCTCACATGTCTTTCATAACATGCTTACAGGGCTATGGAGAATGCTTGCAAGGCTAGGCCAATTTGGAATGGTGGTCGTAAGTAACATGTCACCATGACAGAAGGAGGTTATAATTTTGTTGTAGACCTGCAACATAGAGTTTCTGCTTCCAGAAAATAGTAGATAACAGGTATTCCATGTTTTTATGCATGTTCATGCATATTTTTCCAAAAGCAAGATCCTGTTGATTATATGCATGAGTGTCACAAAAAGGAGTGGTATTTGAGGGTGTATAATCCTTATCTTGAACCCATAAATGAGGAAGAATTTTGGGAAGAAACAGAGGCAACTCCACTTTTAACTCCTTTATTCAAAGTTCATCCTCGAAGGCCCAAAAAAATTGGAAAAAAATCAGATATTGTGCAAACCAGAGCAAATGATCCGATAAGGTTGAAAACAGATGCTACAACACTACATTGTTCTTATTGGAAGGAAGCTGGTCATAACAATAGTTCATGCGGGTCAAAGGTAATGACTACCACTTTCACTAAATACACTTTTTTCAATAACAAAATTCCATATATCTTAGTCCTTATTGTGCATATGTAGGAAATTGATCAAAAAATACATCAATCCCAAATGGGAATATCACCGTGACTACTTTTTATTGTAATGCCCCTTGTTATAATACAAGAATATGCCCTAAAAAGGTTCATCATCTTTTCTAAATGACAACAGTAGTTTATTAGATTTAGTCTTTTCTTCCTTATTACATCTTTTTCTAATTTTAGAGAGCTGCTGAAAAAAGGTAAAACAAATGGGAAAAATGTTGTCAAGAACCAAAATGTTGGAACATCATCTGTAGAGAAAGGATCTAATACACTGAAAAGAGAAGCAACTGCAGTGAAGACTAAAACTTCGTCCAAAACACCTGTTGTGAAACAAAAGACATCATCTATTACTACTAGAAAAAACACCTTAGACATCGGTTAAAAACCGATATCTAAGTAATCTTACACAACATATCTAGAAAATTTCTGATGTCTAGTTCACATTCTTGTTATGTAATTGAGTAATGTCAAGTTCAGAAATGCAATATTAGGACGATTAGGCCTATTTAAAACTGTAGGACATAAGCAATATTTATGAATTGACATCGATTAAAAATAAAAAATTGATATGTCATACCTATTAGACATCGGTTGTTTCTAAAGAACCAATGTCAATTTGAACAATCGACATTGATTGTTTTCTAAATAATCCATGTCAATTTGAACAATAGACATCAATTTTTTTCTAAATAATCGATATTAATATAATTAATAGGCATCAGGTGTTTATTTTTTAATCGGTGTTATTGCCCTGTTTATATGTGCTAATATCCCTTTATTAGCATCGAATATATTGTTTGACTGGTGTCTTTGTGATTTTAAGACATTGCTTTGATATGTGTAAACTGATGTGTATTTATATTTTTTGACATTGGTTCTAAAAAACTGAAACAACCCTCCTGCAATAAGTTTTACAATGCATGTACATGAATCCAATAAAGTAGTCTTCTACGACTGATGGATACAAGAATCCATTCTGTAATAAGTTTTAGAAATATATAAATATGAATATCACTAGCCGTAATTACGTTTACTGAAGTAAATATTAACAATTTTATATGAATTACATTTGATCAAACGAATAATACAAGAACTACTACATAGTTGTTATCAGACTACTACTAGTATACTTTGTCAGATCATCAAGACACTACTAAATCTGATCTTTTATGTATGTTTAAAAGAGAGAAAATAGAAATTAAATAATTACTACTATAATTTCATAACATAGTAGTTCTGTTGCCTGTTGACCCTATTGTGTGTTCTCTTCATATAGACCCACCAACTCCAACTAAAACAAAAAAAAAAAACAAAAAACAAAACAAAAACAAACCAAGCAAACCTAACCTCCTATCCTACACCCACCTAGAGACGATCTTCCTAGAGAAGTAAATCCGAAAAACCAAACAAGACAAGAAGCAACAAATAACATCTTCGAAGCTCCCAAATCCACGCAACTCCATAACTGCACTTGAGCAAACCACACCCCGCAGCAAAAAGGCAACCTCAGACAACAATGATTCTCCTGAGAGTAAACTTGCACATCAAAAACACCAGGGAGACAGCTCAGAAAAATAAAAAGTCGAACAATATCACCCCAAAACTCATACCTTACACCATACATCTCTCTGCTATACATTTCAAACAGTCCTCTGGAAATCAAAATAGAGAAAAGACAATCCCTCCAAAACCAAAATCCAGCCACACCTTTATTTCAAAAACCGGACACCCAGACAAAAACAACAACACCAGCATCTCCTCGAAACCTCCACCTCCAAAACAAATCCCAGACAACTTCAAAAATACAAAAAACCAACAAACCACTAACCTCCAGCTCGACAAAATCAAAACAAATGAAACCATATAGCACCATACCAACCTCAGGACTAAACAAATCCTCCAGTTCATCAAAACCTTTGAACCTAAAATGCACCTAAAAAAATCAAGGTCAAGACAACATGAACAATCTCAAAAACTTTGAACCTAAAAAATCAAGGTCAAGGTGACATGCAAATTCTCAACACGGATTGTTTTGGTAAAATTTTGTAGGTTAATGATTGAACATAAATGGTTTATGACAGATTATTTAGCTAGATATGGTCGAATTTCATATTCAACTAGAGTTGGCCAAATTAAAGTAGTGACATATTCGACTGAGATTGGTCGAATTAAAATTGTGACCTAATCATGTCAAATTTAGATTTGACCAGAGTTGGTTGAATTTAGGACACGACCAGAAATGGTCGAATTTAAACTGCAACCACAATTAGTCGAATTAAATGTTTTTGGAGGGATTTTTGAATGTTTTGAAAAAAATTGAAATTTCACCAAATATTTTGGGATAAGTATTTACAACGGATATTGGTCGAATTTAGTCGGTCAAATTTAGGTTGGTCGATTGTTGCTAAATTCGACTGAAACACTCATTTTCGACTAGCCTTCATTCGACAAGCATATTTTTCCATCGAAAATAGTCAATTTCAACCATTTTCGATCAAAATAAGGTAAATTTGACCAGGAAAATTCGGTCGAATTTAGGAAATTTTCTTACAGTATTGTATCCTCAAACTTATATCAAAACTGAAGTAAAAATAGTGTAATTTGACAATACACGTGGTCAAATTGATGTTTATTTAATGACTTTAAAGTGGTGCTCGTGTTTAAGACTCATAACAATGACTTTAAAGTGGCGGTTGTGTTTAAGATTAGTCGGCTTAGCCTCGAGTAGAATCCTTATATTGGATGGAAAACGTGGGAATTAGCTCGGTAGTCGACTTTATGTTATTTTTTTGGGTTTTTCACCGGGGTCGTTCATGTAAATTGAACTTTCTTAGACAATAAGTGTTAAATAAAAATTAGTTTTTTGATAAATAACCTAGATAAGTATATGTTTTTTTATAATTTAAGATAAAATGAATAAATTAAAATGTAAGAAAAATATCAAGTTTACGTAAAAATAAATGAATTAGTAACATTTATAGTCAGAGATAAGAATAATGTCAAGTTTACGTAAGTTATTTTTTATAGTTGTTCGACTCCATTTTTCACTAAGGAAATATCAATTACGACTAAAGAACAAAACTCTTAAAAACTCTCATAAGTTGGTTACACTTCAACATTATAATCAATATCATCATATTAATTTATGTGATTTCAGAAAAAATTATAAAGATGTCATCATATATATACTTGAAAAATGTTTTTGAAAAATTTTGGCCCAGAGAGTTTTGGGACCCGAGACGGTCGCCCTCCCTGCCCTCCAACACACCCTGTTTTTATACTCGAGAACCCCATTGCTTCAATCCATCAGTCCCCGGCTCATCCATTTCTCCCGTTTGAGTCATATCTATCGGCATTTGCTCAAGAAAAACGGCATACCGTTCTACGCATTTTTTAAGTTTTATTAGAAAATTTTATGAGTTAATTTTCAAGTTTATTCTAAAAAATTAAAAAAGGTTCTAACTAGATTAGATTACAGCAATTCTCATAGCGGTCAGGCTAGTATATAATGCTTATAGTGATCGGTTATAGTAGGTGATCATGTATTGTAATAATTTGAAACTTTCAAGTTCATATAATAAACAAAAGCAAGATTATCCCAAAAAGGAGACCATCAAAATTATCAATCTCATATTGTTTTAAACTAGGGGTGAAAGTTTGAAAATTACAGTAAATGAAATAAAATTGTTGATCAGGGAAGACATTAATATTCAAAAGTCTAAATGAAGGTATATAGTTATTTCGAAACCATAATTTAAACTAAAAAAAGGACCTCAAAAGTTAAGACCCAATAAATTAAATTAATAACAAACACAAAATATGAGGTAGAGTAATGTACATAATAAATTTTAGAATATATAATTTTACTTATGATTTTGTTTCATTAAAAAAAATGATTTACCTATCAATAACTTTACTTTTGAGTACACAAGCATAATATAAAGTTAGAATGGGCCTAAATGTTACATACACAAGTCCAAGCCCAAGCCCTATATAACTCTTAGAAGTTGCTCATCTATTTGTATATATACATATAAATAGAGACCGGAGTCATTTCTCATTAGATCCTGTCCACTGTATTCAATATATATATTGGCGGGTACTACTTTGGCTTAATTTGCAATCAGCATGTCTGGTAGTGGAGGCTCAGGCAATGAAAAATCATCCAGGAGAATTCCTGAAATCAAAGTATATTTACATTTTGACCTATGGTTAAATTTGTATGTACTGTGCAAATGTTTTAATATCTGCAAACACATTTCATGTTTAATTTACTACAACCCTGAAATTTAGCCATTGTCTACGTTCTTTAATTTTGTTAATTAGTTAGAGATATGTGTAACTATGATTCATGTGCTAGGGGGCCATTGAAATTTTATTAGTAATTAGCTGATCTAACAATATTTATTTTTTGTGCATTTCCGGAAAAAGAAGTCCAGGAGATGGTGCCATGTTTTCCGATGCTTCTCCTCCTGTCATCTCAACGTTAAGCAACACACAGTTGCTTAAGTACGTTGAGTTCATGGCTACTGCTAATAACAGGATCCAGCAAAACAAAAAAGCTGCAGCAGATAGAACCGAGACTAGTGGAGAGTAGATAAATTTATTTTGTATTTACATTTACCATTAATTTTGTTGAATTTGTTCATTTGAATGTGATATAATGATATTATATTTTTTTAATGAATCCTTATAGTTATTCTAAATTTGAACATATTTTCTAATAATTAAAAGATTGATATCTAGCCCATAAAAGTGAGCATCTTTTCTAATATACCCGTTAGTGAGAATGAAATACAATGTATCAACCTTAATTAGACAAGCATAACCATTGATTTTTTTGAATGAATCCTTATAGCTAATCTAAATTGGAACAAATTTTTTTAATAATTAAATTATTGTACCTTATAAAATGAGTATCTTTTTTAAGGGAGAATCAAACCCTGTGTCAAGTACACATACCATTACAATTATCATGAAACTCCTAAATTCAAACCTCTTAAATATTCCTTTTATGAATATCTTTTAGGATTATTCTTAATATTGTCCATTTCATTTAGTTATATAAAACTATTGTAGTTTCAAAAAAAATTAAATGATTTTTTTTATTACATTTAGTTCTCTATTATATTCTGCTTAAATAAGACAATTTTTATGTATAAAGTTAGAAATAGAACAATATCGTTTAATGAAAAATATAGACAACGACATCATTACTTATCTAACACTTGTTTTATAAAAGAAATATAACAATACTTTTAAACTCTTTTTTTTAGTTGTGATTAGATGTTATTTATTGTAATTGAAAGAAAATAAACTTCAAAATCCAAAAAACATGAACATAAAATATTAAGGAACAAAATGATTATTGTAAATTCCTGTAAAATAAGATACTTAAACCAAAAGCCAAAAATGTAGTTAAAAGTATTCAAGTACTTCAAAATCAACCAATTGCCACAAGAAAGAATTAAAAAACAATTTTACAACAATACTTGTATCCCCCTTAATATTACTAGCATTAAAGTTAAAAAAGTTTAAATCACTGATCCAACATGTTTATTCAAAATTTGTAACATTAATGGCATAATCACCAAACACATATGTATATGGTTTCATCAAATACTTATGCCAAACTAAATACAAATGATACAAGAATCATATATCAATCACAATCCAATGTCACACAAACTAATATGTTATACAAAATCATGTCAAACTCGTCCAAAGATAAAATGCATATATACAACCAAGTTCATACAAACATTTTATTATAACTAATCTGACAAACAAATATGGGATGATCCTAGTATGGCTATTATCCTCGCCATGACCACATCCCCAAAATCTGTATTCTCATCCACGTCTACGTAATTCTTTTCATACTCCATGAAGTTCCTTTACATACGCACACATACAAGTAAATTAAAACACAAATAAAAGTAACACTCTGAAAAAAATGAAAAATAAATACTAAATATTACCGCTTCAACACGAGCTTCCCTTTTTTGGATAAGGTTCTCAATCAAGGTCAAGAAGACATGCACAATCTCAACGCCCAATGTTTTGTTAAAATTTTGTCGGTTAATGATTGACCTTAAATGGTTTGACGGATTATTTAGCTAGATATGGTCGAATTTCATATTCAACTAGAGTTGGCCGAATTAAGGTAGTGACATATTCAACTCAGATGGGTCGAATTAAAATTGTGACCTAATCAGGTCGAATTTAGATTTGGCCAGAGTTAAATGAATTTAGGATATGACAAGAAATGGTCGACTTTAAACTGCGACCACAATTAGTCGAATTAAGTGTTTTTGGTGGGATTTTTGAATGTTTTGAAAAATTTGAAATTTCACCAAATATTTTGGGATAAGTATTTACAACAGATATTGGTCAAATTTAATGGTCAAATTTAGGGTGATCGATTGTAGCTAAATTCGACTGAAACACTCATTTTCGACTAGCCTTCGGTCGACAAACATATTTTTCTGTCGAAAATAGCCAAATTCGACCGTTTTCGGTCGAAATAAGCTAAAGTCGACAAAAAAAATTCGGTCAAATTTAGGAACTTTTCTTGTATCATTGTATCCTCATAATATTATCAAAAATGAAGTAAAAATAGTTTAAATTGACCATCCACATGGTCAAATTGATGCTTATTTAATGACTTTAAAGTGGTTCTCGTGTTTAAGACTCGTAACAATGACTTTAAAGTGGTGGTTGGGTTTAAGACTCATAACAGAACACTTAACCATTTTATCAAATTTTCAAACCAAATTAAATACAAATCATACTCCATTCCAATATAATCACATTTTTATCCCACACAAATTAGTATATCCAAAATCATGTCAAACTTATCCAAAAATACACCACCATCCAATATTTACCATAAAATGTTAAATTAGAACCATTATTATTATTTATTAAAGTTTTATGTAGTACGCCTTTTTATTGGAGTTCTCGAAGTCCATCTACATTCTGCAGATAAAATATCCTGTAAAATGTGTTATCACTACAAGAAAAAAGTCCATAGACATCGGTTTTTGGCCAATGTCTATGCTATTTGGCAACCGATGTTGATGTCGATGATGTCTATTTTAGACATCGGCCATAACCCGATGTCTTTACTGGTTTAGACATCGTTTCTTGGGGAAAAATTGATGTCCATGCATTGTTTTTTTACAAAAAATGTTAGAAATAAATAATTTAATAAATAAATTACACCTATTACACCAGATTAAACATATAATGAGCTATATTTTTTTCCACATAGACATCGAATATTTTCATTTAAGTGATATAAAATCAGATATTAAACATCGATTTCTTTAGTGAAAGGTGATGTCTATGTCTACATTTAGACATCAGTTTCATCTCAAATAAAGTGATGTCTATGTTTCTTTTAGACTTGAACATGTCAGTCTTTGACATCAGTTTTTTTAGCAAAAACGATGTACATTAACTTTTTTGACATCAATTTTTCTTCATTAAAAGTGATGTACAATTATTTTTTAGACATCAGTATTTATTCATTCAAAGTGATGTACAATTATTTTTTTGACATCAGAATTTATTCATTAAAAGTGATATATAACAAGTTTACAGACAAAGTCATCCTGTCTCTCATGCTCAGTAAAGTTACACTTCAACAGAAGTTCTTTATACCGGAAAACCTCAAAACAACTAAAAGTCAAGACAGGCGGTAACAAAAACTAAGTCTACAAATTTCATGGCCTTCCTAAACACCTACTATATTATCAGCTGTATTATTTTTGTAGTCCATCTATCCGTGTATAATTTTATCAGCAAAGTTTGGTAGATGGGTATATTTTATACAACAACTTTTGTAAGAGGCATGAACTCAATTTTTCCAGCTATAGCTTTTGGATCGTTCATCTTCTTCGTCTTCCATGCTATCACCAATTGTAGTAGAAGTCCTTCTGGTGGTATCAGTCAGCCGTAGTGAACCTTCAGGAGAAGTAGACTTGGAACGGGTTTGGGTTGATGATTCAGCATATCCAGAGATTCGTAAAGCTGATCCTAGAGTAAGTGTCGAATCTGCTGATTTGCTTGTTGGGGATCGACGGTCATAAAGTCGGTATTTCTGAAATAAACGGAAACCATTTTAGCATTTCACAAAAATTAAGGGATTATAGAAGATTATCTAATTGAGAGCTTAAACTTACTTGAAAATGATTCTTCACCTCGTCATTTGTAAGACCATCAACTTGCATTAGCTCTCTAATTAGTTCCAGGAGTCACAAGAGAAAGCCCTGCAACTGGAAATGCATACTTAGCTTCTAACTTAGCCTCCATTCTAACTGCAGCTTGAAAACATAGGAAAATAACAAAGAGAAAGTTTTCTAACAAAAATAGAAAATTACAGTTGCTTGTTTTGACGATCCAGAGACCATATATTTTACAGTACATATTTACAATAAAAAACGAGCCATTAAAAATGCAATTGACAGAGAAAATGTAAGGCGTTCATGTTAATATTTATCATATTAAATAACTTTAGTCCTTACCACAAAGAGTGTCCAAGTATCAGCTTTGAAAGGCTTGTGAAAACCACATTCTGCACAAAAATATGTTGATTAAGCTTCCAACTCCAAACTTAGAATAGATAAATTGAAGTTGTTACTGAACCTCAGACTGTATTATACTTGTCAGAAATATTTCATAGTGGAAACAACAGTGTGCATATCTAAGCGATCAAAGATTTGTCATTCATAATTCTGTTGAAGAACTACTGCACTTACGCGTGATCCAAACTAACAGATGATGTTTTCAAATCCTTGGTTCGATGATGATTTAAACTTACTCTGAGAAACATCAGATCCGAAGTAAATGTTGTTATACATCTGCAGTCATATTACATATTTGTTAGCTGTAGAAAAACATAAATTCAAATTAAAGTCAGGTTACCTCTTGGCTTATAACCAAGGTATACAAAGCTTAGGCCTCATGTGAGGTATTTAAATTCCCGCAATTGACCGTTTCTATACACACAAGGTATTTATAATTTTAAAAAATTATGCTTCTTGATACCTGGCCCTGTATAAAATTCTAATGATACACATAACTCATTGGTAATACTTCCAACTTTATTAACAACCGTCTAGATTGTGGGATAATTTTTATGAGGATTAAAAAGAAATAAAATATAAAACGATGCAAATGAGGGATGTCTATAAGCAGTATTTTCTAAAACATGACACCATCTAACTGATAGACATGCAAGCATGTGCACACAACCTATAATTAAATGTCTTTTTCTAGGTATTTATTTCCAGTTTGTGATATGTAGTTCTTAGTCAGGAACCGCTAACCTAATTTCCCATTTAAAAAAAAGAAACATAACTATTAAACTATAAGGCGTGTCACAAATGAAGTCAAGTTCTTCAATTTGGAGTTTCAACAACCTTCTTACAATAGATGGTCAGAGAAATAGATTAATACTTAAGAACAAATAAGGAAGATATACATTGATAAATCATTTAGACTATTGAAAGATTCAGGCGGCATTTTCCAGTAAAGGACATGCCCTGCAAAAATACTGCATATATTTAATTAATCATAAGTTATAGATAAAGGGTTTAGCAAAGATATAGGAAAACTCTTTTCATTAAACTTTATCAGGAAGTATACAACCGGGTAAAGAAAAAAACTAAATAATACATAAATACTTATAATACTTAACTATCGTTTCGAATGATGTCTGTGTTGTTAACCCAGGAGGAAGAATATGCTTCAACACGTGATCTATTATGAAGTATCAACCATTAAAGCCGTCAGTAACAGGTCCAATTGGCTAATCCATCAGATGAACTGATTTACATAATCAATGTAGTAGTAAAAATGTAAAACAGTGTACACGATTGTTGCAAGAAGATAAGGTTTAACAAGAGTGAAAGTAGTTGAGGGGTGGAGTTTCGTTTACTAATGTAATAAAAAGCAACAAAATATTTAAGGCAAAGTATAAATGCTTTACGTGATGGAAGGAAACAACCATATTCGTTGATCATACAGTTCATACATTTTATTCTGACGTTCGAGTCAAATCATCAATAAATATATGTATATATCCGTCTTATTTCATGTGTTGCTTTCAAATCAGAGGCTTTACTTTTTATATTAACATCAACTAAGGTGCTTCTCATTGAAGCTCTAGCTTTTTAGTGGATTAGTCTTGACCAAGTAAAACACATAATGGCAGGAGGAGGTTCAACCTCAGACTCGTGAAGATACTCGACACAAATCAACAAAGCTTTCTTTAACAATTTTAGGTAGAAAGGTAAGACTTAAAAAAAGGAAAATGATAACATAGAACAACTAGAAGTTTTAACTGAAGCTTTTAAGTCAAGCTAGAATAGAATTTGTAATGTCCTACAAGTCCCTAACAACTTTAAAGAAGAAAAGCTTACACTATATTCGACGAGCATATGCAGCCTATCCCTAGCCATAACAGGGGAGAGGAAATGCTTTTTTTAACCCATAAAAAATATAGTATATGACAGTAATCCAAGAAAAATTATTATGAATATATAGATTTAAATTTACAGAAAAGTACCGATCATCCATCAATCATGTTCCTTAAAGAAACTCACATAACATTTTGAATTAATATCACTCACCTGAACTCCAGTAGGAATATTTGAGGGTCATCGAATAAGGGACCACTTCCACTTTAAAAAAATTCTTCGGTTCATCAATTTTTTCACTTGCAATATCAGATAATTCTGTTATGCAGAAAGATAAACAAAGACATTATTATGAGTTTACGTTGGTTACTCAAAAAATTACATATTCATCCAATGAAAGTTCATATAGTCGATATTGTGCGTGTGTCGTGTGATACATCCTACTGTTTATATACCTAATACTCCTCAGACCTCCCAAAAGAATGTTTTAGGTTTAAGTCAAACAAGAAAAGTTAAAGTAAAGAAAAGAAGAAACATGGGGTATATTTTAACCACAATAGATACACTAACATATTTCTTTATTTCTTAGATGATGGACTGTAAGTACACTTTGAAGTTCAGAGCAAGCAAACGTACAAATGACAAGAACAGGAAATCTGGAACCAGCAATACAAGTAGGAATACCGAAGAAATTATAAAAATGGTAGCACATCGAGACACAGAGAGGGATAGAGGGAGATAGGGAGAGAGAGAGAGAGAGTACATCGATGATTTGTTGCTCAAGGTGGGCAACCAAGAGTTCTTCTTGAGTTTGAGCAATCATTTTGAGATACAATAATAACCCGGCCACAAGGCACTAGAGCAAAGCAGAAGTATATAAATCAAGTTATGGGTTTTAAAATTGTATTCTTTTCTGGAATCATGTACCAAGTAGCATTAGGAACAAATAGATCCTTGCTCAAGCATGAACTGCAATTAGGGTTTAGAATTGAAATATCCCCAAATTAAAACTAAATAAAACTAAGAATTCGAGTTTTGTAGCTTACTTATGTACCAATTAGAGCTTTATATCTTCGAACAAATTGAATAAGCTTCCACTCGAACGAATCGGGTCATCGATAGTAGAACTTCGGACAAATTAAACCAAGTTCAACATCTGAGGGGAACTTCTGAACCTTCAGTGAAAGATTTAAGGTTTGGGAGGGGGAGGGATAGAGAGAGGGAGAAAGGGGGGTGAGGGTGGGACGAGAGAGAGTGAAAGTTTTAATTTTGTTTCTGAAAATTGGGGGGGGGAGAATTGGTAAAGGAAGGGGAATCTGAAAATATTTCGCTAAGGGAGAATAAAATTGCAGGAGCGCGCCCTGATTTTTTTTGGTAATTTTAGACATCAGTTACTAGATAACCGATGTCTTCAAATAACATAGACATCAGAAAAATACGGGATGATGTTATTGCTTCTTTTAACATCAGTGGCAACATCAACCGATGTCTAATGTATGATGTCTATTCAACTTTTTCTTGTAGTATATCCTGCAAAATATTTTTCACAAATTTCATTACTTAATCAGGCAAATCTCATACATTTACAAGTACAATATGTATATTCTGCAATTAAACATGTATGTTCTGTAACATGAATATTAATGTTCTGTAAACTAAACATGTATTATAGAATAATATATTTTTCAATGGTCAAGTTGTAAAATGTATGCAATTCATAATATTTTAATAAATTTGTGATGTTTGTAGAACATCATTTAAAAATTAATATGTTTTGTAAGATATTTAAGTTATATTTTACTTGCAGAACATATATGGACTTCAAGAACTCCAATGAAACTGTGTATATATATATAGACACACACGCAATCAAGTCCATAAAAATTATTAATCATAACTAATCTGAAAATGAAACATATGATGATCGGCCTGATTTGTTTTGGCTGTTTTCTTGGCCAGGCAATGTTGTTTTGCAACCGATGTTGATGTCGGTGATGTCTATTCTATACATCGGTCATACACCGATGTCTTTTACCCCATTAAATATCGATTTCATTCTGAAAAGCTGATGTCTATGTGGCCAATTAAACATCACTTTGACCGGATGTCTATATATATTGTAAACATCAGTTTGCACTTACAAAAACTGATTTGTATTTTATTAGCATACATCAATTTTTACATACTAAATATAATGTATATTTAGTTATTACACTACTTACACAATACAAAAATGAATTCAATATTAAAAAAAATTCCAATATTATAATTTTCACATTATTGAGTAAAACAAATATGACTTTCAAATTCCTCTTCTGTTAAACCAAATTGTTAATACATTGAAATTATTCTCGAAACTCATCTCTCCCTCAGCTTTCTTCCGTTTAATTGTAACTTTACTACCATATTTGAGAAGGCCCAGGTACACATGGTTGCTTCCCTCTATTCCTATCAAATTAGAGTTGGAGAACTTGTTTATTGCATATTTGAGTTCAGAGTATGAAAATCGTACAAGTGTTCCCTATATTATTCATGTTCTGATCCTGGATAAGAGTGAGGCCTTTTTAACCATCCTGCATGACATATGAGATCACAGATTTCTTTAACATCTACATCGTACAGTGAATAACAAGCCGCAATTACATAAAATTAAACATACGTTTCTATAATAAAAATACATAAAAATTACAAATTAAAGACAATACAACATACGGAGGAGAAAGGACCCAATACCGGATTCTAATATAGCAACAATAAAATAAAATAAAGTTTAAGAAGATGAGGGAAAAGATACATAGTGGATGGTGATACATTACCACTTCTTCTGTAATTTTTACATGGCACAAATTGTATAAACTAATAGATTTATCTTTTAAAGCACCAAAGACAAGAACCCTCACTATAATAGAAAATAAGAGAATAAGCACACGAAATTTGTTGGACTCTCTTTTTTCAGTAGACTCTGCCTCACAAGTAGACCATGTTGAGTAACAACAAAAAATTACATAAACCGGGAAAAGGTGCAAAGTTATGGAAAAAAATTAATATAAAAGACTAGGTATAACCGTATCAAACAAGATGATCCCATAAGTGAACAACATTTCAAATATACAGTCTCTTTGAAATTTAAATAAACCTTTACTTGTCATAAGGTTATAGAAAGAAACTTAAAAATTTATCATTTTAGACACTTAAAAATTCACACAGAATTTTTTTTTACTATAAACTTGTTGGAGCCTGGAAAGCTATATCATGGAAGAAGCAGGATGGAAAACTCATGCAGTTAATTCACATTTTAAATACATGTATGAACTACATAAATCCTTATTTCATAAAATATTCTCGTGCAGCTGCATACGCAAATGAAGCAAATAGAAGGCCTTAAATGTGCATGATCATGCATTTCTAATTCACTAATCAGAGTTACTACACAGGCCAGACAAAAACTGTAACGTAGGCCAATGAACTAGAACTAGACACACAAAAAAAGAAATGAGAACTTAATTAGTTGCATCAGTATTATTTGAACTATATTTCCAACCCATCAAATTAATAGCTATTTATCTAAAAGAATTTAATTCTGATTGAGACACTTTATATAGTAATTCTAGAAAATATTAAGAAAACATCAGAAATGTATTACAATGTTTGCAACACAAATATGCACGCTTCTATGCGAGTCGTGTCTCTATAAGAAATCAAATATGATTACCTATTGATGTCTGGGTGGAGCTCACACATTGGATTATCATCACCAACGGCTAATAATATCCAAACGATGTCAAACCCTGAAACGGAGAAATACTTCATGATCACAAAACCATTATCGTAAACCCTGAATGCAACAGAAATCAGATATGTGACCACTATATAAATGCAATTTAGATTCTAATACAGGGTTATAAAACAAAATTAAATAAGGAGATGTTGTAAAAGAGAAAGAAAAAAAAGTTAAACTTAGTATTTCCTTCACTTTTATCATCTATGACGGGTTATACCTCTAAATGCATTTAAAAATTTGTTATCCCTTATCAGCACTGGACGACTACTCCTATCATCCTTAACCCTGCGAATGAAAAATTTATTTCTCAAAACACCACAAAAGAAACTCATATCTCTTTGTTACCTAAATCCAAATGACATAAAATATTACCATTGTGTGAGGATATTAAACTTTATAACAATCAGGAGTTACATCAGACAACCATGAACCAGGAAGCATGTTCTGTAAAGAGTAAAACACACATTACTAAATACAAAAATATGAATTAGTATTTTTTTTGTTTCCAGCGGCTGCTTTGGGGATTTATTTAACAGTTGTATTCTAAATTTGTAACATGGATGCGTTGTTTTGGCTAAATTTTTTCTTGATATAACTTTTTTAATAAAAAAATGACCAAAATAGAGATGTATAACTCACAAGTCATGCCTGACAATCATATCCGGCTATTCGTGCAATATATGAACAACACATTGATATTATGCTTCTCTCAAACAAAATAATAAGGGTTATATAGCTGATTGTTTGTAGTTATCTTAACATACATAACCAAAATTATTCACCGCAGTAAAAAACACCTATTTCACTCAAATAAGGAAATCAAACCTGGAGAGGAAGCACCATGAGTGTTAACATCATCAGAGGCCTGTACATCAAGAGATATGATGCTTAGAGTTCTTTATAAATTAATTTTTATCACAAATACAATACATTACAAGCAGAACCCCAATTTAAAAATTAGGGTTTTGATTTAAAAAATTTCAAATTTAAATATGCTTAAAAATGCTAATCTACTATATTTACTCACCGAATTAGGGTGTAAAATAATCAATCCATCCTAGTCAACCGACTGACCTTCTCCACTCATCGAATTGGAGTTTGAAAAGATCAAATTGGGATGAGTACTTGAGAGGTAAAATTCAAGGGAATAGAGGTGAGTAATTGGGTGAGTAGAAGACCAGATTTAGGGTCTTTGATGGTGAGATTTGAGAGGGAGAGAGAGAATGTAGAGAGAGATGTGAGAGATAGAGAGAAATGATATGAGGTGTTTATTTTTAGTTTTTATTTAATGTATCTGAATGTAAAGAGGGAAAAGAAAAATGGTTAGGGAGGGAGTCAAAATATTGTTAAACTGGGAAATAAACAGGGAAAGCGCACATTCAATTTTAAAATTGAACTTAAGACATTGGTTTTCAAATAAACGATGTCTTAAAAATAGAAAGACATCGAATAAATGCGGTGTGATATCTATTATGCTTTAGACATCAGTGGCATTAGTGACTGATGTATAACATCTAATGTCTTTTAACATTTTTCTTGTAGTGAGGGCCGCCATCCACAACATTTGTCTCCTCTCCAACGCCTGTCTTCCTGCATAGAGTTCCCTTTTGCATATGCACACATTTATACAATAAAAAGTACTAATTGATACAATGAAAAAATAGGAATAATTATTACTATTTCAACACGAGCTTCCATTTTTTGGACAAGGTCCTTAATCAATCTATCGACGATAGGCACAATCTCACTACAAATGATAGTATTTCATCAAGCCCTTTGACTTGGATCTGCGGATGGATCAAAGTCCTCGAGAGAGGTGTGTGTAAAATTGTCTATCTATTCATCTTCATAATTTAGAGGACTAACAAATTGATGACGATTGTCATAGATAGCCACCAACACATTTCTAATAATGGGAGGAAGTTTTTTTCAAGGAGGACTTCATGTTGTCTTGAACCGCATGAAGATGAGTCGGTTTAGCCTCGAGTAGAATCCCTATATTAGATGGAAAACGTGGGAATTAGCTCGGTAGTCGACTTTATGTTATTTTTTTAGGTTTTTCTCCAGGGTCATTCGTGAGATTTTGTTGGCCTTGGGGAGAAACTAAAAAAATGGCACTTTCTTAGACAATAAGTGTTAAATAGAATTATTTTTTTGATAAATAACCTAGATAAGTATATGTTTTTTTATAATTTAAGATGAAATGAATAAAAAAAATGTAAGAAAAATAACAATTTTACGTAAAAATGAATGAAGTAGTAACATTTATAATCTAATGTTGTAGGAAAAAATAACAAAAATCGTGAATCTTGGATCATGACTTGATAACTTCGAAAACCCTAATTAAAATATACAACAAAATCAGTATAGAGCAACCATCACTACAAAAATATCAATATCCTCCACTACAAGAAGATCTAAAAGTTGTTCAAACTAATGTAGATGTGCAACCTAATCAGACAAGTGAGGTATCGAATTGTTGAAGAAACTGCAAATGAGTTTTGAGGAGAGTACTGATGTGAGTAAAGAACTAAAAACTGAAAGTTTGATGATAGAGGTTTAAACTACAGAGCTGGTTAACTCTTCTACTACAAGGCAACTCGACTTTTTACCATTACAACTTATCCAACTAGAAAAGGACGAAAGTCTCACAACTCTTAATAATAATCTTGAGGATTATGATTTGTCAATGTTCAATGCTGATGTGAATATTAATTCAGAAGAAGAGCATGCCACTAAAATTAAAATCAATGATGTTGTTGTTGAGGACAATGTGAGTGAGGATGATGAAATAAAAAAAAGCAATACCGCGATGTTGGTTGTTTCTCTTTCACAAATTGTGCCGAAATTACCATTCCTTAATCTAGACATAGCTTATATGGATCAACGGTTGGGTATTGATAAATTTTCTTTTACTTTAGGCTCTATTTACAAGGCACCTAAACTTGAGGTCACGTGGTACAAGGTTGTCATGAAGACACCAGTTGTTCAAAATATTTCTCAAACACTGGTTGATGATCCACTTAAAACGGCTCTTAAGTTTCAAGCTGTAGAAGAGGGAAAAGATCGAGTTATCTCTTTGATCGTTAATGTGATAAGCCAAGATGTTTGAATGGCTCATGAAAAAGTGAGAAGTGAAGACAAGCCGCCACCTTAGCCTCCACCTCGTGTGAATGTTAATGAAGTTTGTTCTTTAGTTAGACTTCTCGGATGTTGCTCGTCTGGTTTGGACTGAGAATCAAGAACATTCCAGCCATTTTTTTCCAGAACATGGCATATCGGAATCGGTAGAACCCCGCCGGAAACTGGATTATTTCCAGAATCTGGTCGTTGTTCATACCCGACCTGAACCTATTCTTGGCAACCTGTTTGGGTGACCCCAGTTCGATCCATACAAACCCAAACCCTTTTTCCCAAAACTAATTGTAGGATTTATATTTAAAAATAATTTAAAAATTCTATATTTAATTTCAAAATTCATTTAAAATTCTAAAATCTTATTTTAAATTCAAAAATTAATTTACTTAATTATTTTAAATAATTAACTGAATTATTTTAATTCCAAAAATATTTGATTTTATTATTTTTGAAAATCCAAATTTGATTTAATTATTTATAATTTGTTTTAGTTAATTATTTATGATTGAATTAATTGATTAATTCATTTAATCAAATAATTTTATTTATAAATGGTTAAATAAAGTGTAATTATTTTTAATTAAGCCAAATAATTCCTAAAAATTACTTTTAAGCGTTTAAAATTTATATTTGGGTAATTAAAAATCAATTAATATTATTATTAATTGATTTTTTCTATTTAATTCTAATTTTATTCATAATAAATGAACCGGTTGTCCATTTAATATAAAATGAACGCGTATAGGCTAAGAAAAACATTCTGATTCCAATAAAAATGCTTTTGAGACCTAATTTATTTTGTGTTGTAAGGTCATTTGATTTGTGAGTCATTCTGAGTCAGTATTTAATCGATAAACACTGTTATTGAGCCAATTTCAATTCTAAATGTACCGAGACCTATCTTTTGACGAATTGACTTATCTGTTACATGATATATATGATTTTGTGTTATATGAATAACATGGTTACGTGTTATGTGATAAGCATGATATTTGTTTGTAGTTTTATAATGCCATGATTAGTTATTAATGATCGCGTAGATGTCGAGACGTATAGTTACGTCGATTGAGTTTGGTGCTGTCAATTAAGATAGTCCTTTTGTTTATAGAATTGAGTAGCAAGAAGTCTAGTCAAGTGTTGGACGGAGTTGATAGCCAGCAGTTATAAGCCAAGGTAATAACGAGAAATTATCGAGCATACCAGGCAAGTATCTATATCTTCACTTATCATTCAAGTGATATTTATTTTGAATCTTATTATTCTACAATCATATTTTTAATTATATCATACACAATTCCATTTAATTCAGAGATGGTCCAACAAGGAGAATCCAGTTACAGCAGCCTAGAAACTACAGTGAACAGATAGTGACGAATTTTTATTAAAGAATCATATGTGGTCTAGAACTCTGACTTGAAATTTGATTAGAATAATAAAATACTTCTTTTATTAGAAGATGACAAATTTTATTATTAGTTTATACATATTAAACACACGTATGAATAGTTAGGGTCTTATATACAGAGAAGAAAGCTAGAAATTTTGGTCTCGTGACAAGATTGAATATTACAAGTTTTCTTATCTAATTTTCTTACGTGTTCATATTATTTCAATTATGCTTATTTATTGTCTTAGTTGTTTTACTTTTTTGATTATTAGCGGGTAGTCGTTTCTAGGGCATTAAGGGGAAGCAATGTTTGAACTATAATCTTAGCATGATCTTCACAGTAGGTCAATTTATTATGGTTAATTCTAATTGATTATGTTATATTATTAATTTGTGTAATCATCCGATATCATAAATTAATTGGATGTAATATGAGTAATAGATCGGGAGATTTTACTCACTAGTGGCACACATACAATTAACATAATTGAATTTAAGAGCGGGAGCATTATTGGATTTCTGAGAGCGTTAATGCTCGGGAGAGATTAACATTGCTTTAATTGTCTAATTAATTAAATAACCAAAAGTTGTTAATGTGTGAGCATATTCCGAGAGTGTTAATACTTGAGAGAGATTAACAAACTCTAGTTGTGTAACTACTTTAGTGGCTTTAGCTTAGAAGTCGATTATTGTGTGAACATGGTGGACCTAATTGCCCTAGGTTTTTAATTTTTTTGTTTAGAATCTATTAGTTTAGTGTTAATTTAATTTTAGTTTTTAGCTAGTAAAATATTATTCACACAATTCCTTTTCTCTTGAAATAATTTATAGTAATTGAGTCGAAATTGATGAAACCTGTCTCCTTGTGGATTTGACCCGTACTTTCTAGTATATGTTAACAACAAACACTGTGCGCTTGTGGTATATATAAAATAATATATCATGTTTTTGGTGCCGCTGCCTGAGAGATAGCTAGTTTCTATTGATTTTTAATTTGGTTATTTAGATTATTTTTGTTGTCTCGTTGGAACTTTGGTTCCGAACGGGGCGAGTTTCACTGCTTTTTTGGCTTTGTTGAGTGTTTTCAGGTTTTTAATGGATGAAGATGATAGGATTTCATTCCTCTCCTCCTTAGTCAAGGCAAATACTCAAATAATTGCCTCACCGAATACTATAGAGCCCATTATGTGTCCAATGAGTATTAATGAGATGTTACAAGTGGCCCCTAAACCTTACAACTTCTTTAATTTATGGTGTACAGGGTCACTATGGTTATGAATACTCCTACAATACTTGTAATTGTCAAAATGCTCAGTTTGGATAGATGAATTCTTTTGAGGATGGATATAAGTACAATCAATACTCAAGTACATTTGATCAAGAATGAGTTAATCAACCTGATTTCTCATACATGGATAATGGTGTTCATAATTTTACTTATCGTGGTCAACATCAATACCAACAACAATATTTTGAAGAGCAACCATCACCACAACAATATCAATATCCTTCACTACAAGAAGATCTACAAGTTTTTCAAACTAATGTAGATGTGCAACCTAATTAGACAAGCGAGGTATCGAATTGTTGAAGAAACTGCAAAAGAGCTTTAAGGAGAGTACTGATACGATTGAAGAACTAAAAAATGAATGTTTAATGATAGGGGCTCAAACTGTAGAAACTGCAGAGCTGGTTAATTATTCTACTACAAGATAACTCGACTTTTTACCATTACAACCTATCCAACTAGAAGATGACGAGAGTCTCACAACTCTTAATAATGATCTTGAGGATGATGATATGTCAATGTTCGGTGATGATGTGAATATTAATTCAGAAGAAGAGCATGCCACTAAAATTAAGATCAATGATATTTTTGTTGAGGACAATGTGAGTGAGGATGATGAAATAAAAGAAAGCAATACTGTGATGATGGTTCTTTCTATTTCACAAATTGTCCCAAAATTACCATTCCCAAATCTAGACATAGCTTATGTGGATCAACAGTTGGGTATTGATAAATTTTCTTTCACTTTAGCCTCTATTTATAAGGCGCCTAAACTTGAGGACACGCGGTACAAGGTTGACATGAAGACACCAGTTGTTCAAAATATTTCTCAAACACTAGTAGATAATCCACTTAGAACAGCTGTTAAGAAGACTTTTGTGACCCACTATGCAGATTTTACTATCCACAGTGTATCAGCTCTCTATAATTGGGAGCGAAAAATAATGAATCGGAAACACGGTGCTCTGACTGCTGGGACACGTAAAAAAATGTGATTCCCGCGGTGCATCGCTAGACAAACATGTACTTGTCATGTTAAACCCCCCACATGTAAAACACTCCCCCTACAAATTCCTACTGCTGAACCTGTAATAACTGGGAAATTTATGTAAATATTTATGTTAAATAAAAAAATATTATGTGTTCATAAAAGTTAAAATATTCATTTGCCATGATATGACATGCAGTAGTTGCTATTTGTGTTCCCGAGTGGACCAGAAAATTTTCCGATTGACTGTTATGTGTTTAAAATACCTTTATACGAATCAATCTGTAATCTGGAAGCATCTTTATTAGCGTTTTTATCGAGGTACTCATTTTATCTCGTTTTATGTGCATTTGAACGTATCTTATGTATTTTCAGAGTTTTCTGTTAATTTAAGAATAGTTTTGATTTCACAAAACTCAATGGACCGGGACTCCATCGGGACGTCAAACCCTACAAAATTCATATTTTTATTTTTATAGAATTATACATATATTAAATACCTATTATTTTGGATTTTTGAATTATTCATATTTTTTGGGAAATTTTGACATAAATTTTATATTTATTTGCTTTTAAAATTATTCCCCAAAATTATTATTTTAATTAAAGGATAAAAACACCCTAAATTGATTTTGGGGTATTAAATTTCTAAAAAATAAAAATAGTTGCAAAAAATTAAAAAAATTAAATCATTTTATTTATTTTTTTATCAAAAATTTAGAATATAAGAAAATTGAAGAACAAGAATTTGGGGTGAGATTTTGTTCTTGATCCTTATCCAGTGATTCCAGAAGCTACATAGATCTGCTATTGACGCTCTAATATCGAAATTAAAGCTCTCATCGAGCTCTTCGTGTTGATATCAATTTCAACTACAACTCTATCGTGGTGCCATCACATTGTTTTTGTTATTGTCCCAACAATGAACAAACGCTGCAATCTCATGGTAATAAAAAAGTAACGTAATATGTTTTGGGGGATCTTCAGCTTTTTTGGATTTTTTTGAACTTTGCACCCATCTTCATTACAAATATCACACTTTATCTTTTTCATATTTTCCTTCTAAAATATCATGCAATCATTTTTGTAATCATCAGTGTTTTCATCTTCCTTATTAAATCCTTTAATCATCTTTTGCACATTGTAGTAGTTCTTGGGAAATTTATGATCATCAGGAAGTATTAATCCAATGAGGTGAATCAAGTCATCAAAACCACTATTACTATAGTTATGTATGTTATTCCAATGAAACATCTTCATTACAAACTCAAGTGTTATAAAATATGGCATTATTTGTATAAATTAGTTTAGAAGCAACATTTGCCATCTTGTAAAAAATTTATGCCGCTTCATTCGGTTCTTCCTCAAAATCTTTACAATCCACAAAATCATGCATGTCATCATCATCATCATCATGTGCATCATGCATACCATTTTCTCTATATTCGACGTTAACTAAACTCATTTTAGCCTTTTCCCTCGACATATTTTCTTCCCCATGACAATCCCACTTAGTATACCATTGCATGATACCCTACCTAAACAAATCATGTTTCACGCTACTAGGAACTTTATAGTATTGATTCATACAATCTTTGCATGGACATCTTACAAGACCATTATCTTCGGATTTAAGATGTTCTTTAGAAAATTTAATCAAACTATCAACACCAACTTTATATTCTTCCTTATGACTAATCCAACTACGATCCAATGCCGTCTATAAAGACATATAATTTGATATTACGAAATTATTAATCAAAAAATTAAAGTAAATGAATAATTCAACAAAAAAAAGCAATCATATAAAATTGCACTAATTAAAATTCAATATATTTAACATAAAATTTAAATAAAAAATTAATAACGAAAATAAAAAATATACTTACTTGAAGGTTTAAGAGGATTACATGGATGCAAAATGGACCATATGGAGGAAACAAGGAGAGAATAAGGTGAAATGAGGGTGTTTTTTGGCCATTGGAAAGGTTAGTACAATTCTCGCTTAATTTCAGCAAAAAACAGTCGTTAACTTGCACAGCTAAATACGAATGCATCTCATGATTATGGCAAGGCTAAATACGGAAACACACCGTCGTAATGAAAAATAAACCGACTATAATCGTTAATTTGCACGACTAAATATGACTGCCACGCATTGTTAAAGTAAGGCTAAAGATGACATAATATCCTCGTAAATAAAATAGATGAATTTTAGTTATTTTTTAAATAGAACGACTCTTCGTTGTAAATTTTAAGACAATCGGATTCCGTCAATTGTGATTGTAAAATTTATTTTTTGCAAAAAATTTTAGGAAATAAAAATTTAAAAAATAAAAAAAATTGCACGCCGCTCAAACTTTATAAAATAAAGACATCTATATGGTTGAATTACTTATAAAAATATTATAGACACTAACCCTAACATTATCGATACCCTAACCTCTAAATTACAACCCCTAATCTACATCTCATTGAATTTTTTATTCTATTGTGACAGTTGAAAAAGTTTTTGTTGTAAATTTCTTGAAAACTATTACATGCATGCACTAGGTATTCCTAAAATACGGGTGTGCATTGTAAGCTCTAACAAAATTAAATTTCGTCGATTATGATTGTAGAATTTGTTTTTTGCTAAAATCTTCTCGAAATAAAAGTTTGAAAATTAAAAAATTTTGCACACCGCTCAAACATCTTAAAATAAAGACATCCAACGGTTGGATTACTTAAAAATAGTTTATAAGTTATAGGCCCTAACCGTAACATTGTCAATACCCTAACCCCTAAAGTACAACCCGTACACCACATCTCATTGAACTTTGATATTATTCTGACAATATTTGTAGTTTTTTGTGTGTATTTTTTGTAACTATTATATACGTGCAATAGGTATTCCTCAAATAATTTTTCCTGACCGTTTATTTTTATTTAACAAACAAATATTTATAAATACAAACTTTTCAATACAATCGATTATTATTGAAAATAGGTTTCAATAAGCTGAAAAATATGGCTCTATATTTCCGTCCATTTCAATATAAGATTCAAATACATTCGGAAATTTTCCTACTTCTTTTAAAATATAAATACGACCCGAATCCGTCAAAGTTATTTCCAAAAACATAAAAAATGGCGATCTTTTTCCCGCCCTTTTCGGCTAAATTCAACAAAATCAAAAGGGGCGGTCGTATTTGTTATTATATACGACGGATGTTCATCCTAAATATGAAACACGATTGAATTCCATTGAATTTAGCCGCAGTCATATTAAATCGGTAATTTATAGCCTTAGTTTCTTGTAGTGGGCGGTTGTTTTCTTATATAGGCATTTTAGAGAGTAATGTTCAAAAATGGTGTATTTTCGTAATATATGTTAAATAATAAATATAAAAAAATTAAATTAATATGAAATTTTAAGAAAAATGAAATATATAAATTTAGAAAATTACTTATTTAAACAATTTGAAATATAGCGCTCTAAATTGGGTTGGATTTTCTAAGTAAAAATTATAAATTTTGACATGCCACTTATACTATCAAGATTTTTAAAAATTATTTAAATAAATTAAGTGAGGGGTGCTTGGAACGGGTTATCAACTAGTATTACTAAACAAGGAAGTGTTCTTTCTTGTTAAAGCGGCTGCATTAGAAAAATGACAACTATCTCGGTCTAAAGATTTTGTACACTTCTCAATTGAAACGGTTACAATTCTACCACCCTCTAACATATCGCCTATTGCCTTTACATAGTACATAGGTCATTCCTCACTCGATTTCACTTCATTAGCAATCATGTCAAGTACAAGCGGGGCTGGAAAACCAGACATCTCAAGATACAGATTTAAAGTACTTGTTTTTTCACTCTAGATCTAAACTCACATATGTTTTTAAACACTGACTTTTCATTTTATTTTTGTGAAATTATTTGATTAGAGTTTGTGTTCATCTTTTTTGCTGCTAGTATGCGAGGAGAAATAAGCTAGCGCGGCCGCCAATTGGAATGGAACACGAGAATGATGGGCAGCAGCTAAATAAAAATAAGCCTGAGAGGTACAAAAATTCAGAAAGTGCTGTTACTATGATTAATTGAATATTTTATAAAATGTGGTGCATAGTTAATTAGGGATAGACATCCTCATCACATCCCAATTTGAGATCAGGGAAAATTACCCTCACATCCAGCTGACATAACTATAATTGATAGGGGGATCACCCTCTAGTCAAGACTAAAAATTCTTGCCTCCACTTTTTACTATCATCAATACCACCATATCATGTGTGTTCCACATTAGTGTTGCAAACAACAATACAAGTTTTTTATTTGTATAAACAATATTTTAAATATAAATATTAAATATAATATTAGAAATTAATAAAAAAAAATTGTAGTATGAAACATTTCAATTTTTTATTCACTTCATGGTTTAAAAATTATTATAATATTTGAAATTGAGTTTATATATATTAATATTGGCTCCTTCAAGGAAGGTCATGAAGTGGAAATTCCGGATATAGTAATTATTAAGAAAGAGGTAATTAAAAAAGTTCTATGAGAGGAATTGATGTCAATTAAAGTAAGCAAGGGTATGGGATATAAGGACATATAGTGTTCCTTGTTCCATTATAGAACTTGTAGTTTGTTTTCTTAGTACAGATTTTTTGTCTTAGTGGGGTCTCCTGTTGTTCTCACTTCATAATATACCCCTAATATACTAGCTGGTAACGTGCCCGACATTAAAAAAAAATTCAAGTTAATTTTACATAAAATTGACTTATAATATTTCTTTTTAATACTAATATGACTTATAAATCTAATTATAGTTCTAATTATGTACTTGTTATATAAATCTAACATATTATGTTTTACTAATACAATTATTATAGTAACAAATAAAAATTAAAGTAAAAACAAAGTTTACAGAGAGAGTAGAAATAAATTCTTTTAGTTGAGATTTAATTATATAAAAGTTTGAAAATAGTTATTTAATTTTTTAGTGAGTACCAAGATTTGGTATTTTTGTGTTCTAATATAACAAGGTTATGCTTATTAGTATACATTATTGATAACGTGTACCAATCATATTAAAAATATTGGATTAATATTGGTAGTGCCAAACATCGATCTAAATTAATATTATTTAATATTAAATATTAAATACGTACTTTGATAATTTGTTACTTTTGTGCACTAATAAAATATGGTTGATTTTGCTTATTAAAAAAAGTATAGATTGGAGTAGAATAAGTGATTGGTTTGATAATTAACATGTAAATTTGTTGCAAGTACTCTTTGTTGATACATGTAATTGTGTGCATTTACACGCGCAAGCAGTGTGAGCAAGGATGATATCTTAAAACAAAAAATCAGCGAGGACTCTTGTATGGGCTCTAGATATCATCAGAAATTAGAAACTGTAAAATCAGAAGAAAAGCTCCCGGATGAGAATGATCACATGCTAACATTATCTTCAGATTACATGGTAGTGGCCTCTCAAATTCTGGCACAAAAACCAGTTGAACACCTAGAGCCACTAGACAAGCTGATGAATGTGGACGAGGTTCTCACAGCAATGGCTGAGCAAGAGTCGTGGAAGCAGTTCGAATCAGAAGCATTTGCAAAATCTAAGTGAAAGACTATGTATTATTTTTAATGTAATGATATGTCTGAGTGGTTTAGTACCAGTAGTAAGTACCTTTAGTAATTTTAGTTCTGTGGAAAAGCCTCTTGCAGTTTAGCTTGGTTGTGGTCTGTGGAAGCAAATCTTATCATGTACTATATGGTCTTGTTAATACCAATCTATCGGCCAAAAATTAGTAAGGAGATTTTAATTATTTTAATTACTAAATTTTGAAGTTGCAATTGTGTTGATTGTAATTTATTTTGGTTGCAACTATGGTTGCAAAGTTACCAAATATATTTTTACAAATATATTTCAAAAATGGTATTCTTGTAAATTATATAAAAGAGTGATTGTATGATCGAGTTTAAGTAGTTTTATGTAAATTATATAAAAGATATTGATGTTCTTATAGTTTATAATAAGATACTTCCTAGGTTTCATATTAGATTTCCACCTTAAAAAAATCACACAGTTTAAGGAAATTTGAATGTTAATAAATTAATTTCATTAATTGACCATAATATGTGGAATGAGATTTATCTATAAAATATAAATAAGAGATTTGAGAAATAGAGTTGATTTTGGAAGTATAAATTGTGAATAATTAAATTGAAATATATTATTTTTTTTAAGTTGACATGTAATTTTAAAAGGAGGAAGTATTACATAAACAAATATTGTACTTTCCATTCGGATACATGAACATTCATGTAGGCATAGTAGTGTATATATCTAGATTTCATCTAGCAGAAGAGATTGATGAAAGTAAAGGGCTGCAATTTAACAATATATATAGAAGAGAATCATTTTCTGGATATAGTTTGGTGTTCAAAATTTCATTGGCGACAAATACAACTTGGTATATGAATCGGGTAAAATTTCAATTTCACGTCCAAATTTCTAGTGTCTTTCTTTTACTCACAATTTGCAGATCGATTTTTTCATGGACAATGGATTGGGGATCAAGTGCAAAGCACAAACTACAAATATTGGTTAAGCAATTTTGGGAAGAGGATACAAACGTCTACAAAGTATTTTCCATCCAGTATTCATCAAGGCACATCACCGTAATCTGATCAATTTTACATTCACATGGCACTGAAAATTGTGCGAGATTTGAACTTATTCATCATTACTCATTTCAAAGTGGATTTTAGGTAACTACTATGTTAATAATACCATGAGCTAAGTTTTGTTTGGAATATTTTCAATTTAGGTGATCTTATTTTCGTTTGTTTCAAATTAGTATTGATTTTTACATATACGTCGTATTGTTCATTTCACTTTTTACGTATCTTTACACGGACATACCATCCGAGAGTCTTTTGGGAAACAGCCTCTTCATTCTTTCAGAATGAGGAGAATGCTGCGTACATCTTTCACTCCCCAGACCCTATATTAAGCGGGATATATTAGATATGTTTGGTTTGGTAAATATTATACTTTAAGAAAAAGGCTTGATGAATTACTTTATTAAAAAATTGGACCAGAAAAGTTTGGAGAACCAGGAAGTCGCCCTCCCTGCCATCCTTCATGACCGATATATGTGTTCACCCTTGCATATCTCAATGATTCCATCCATCAGTCCCTAGCTCATCATTATTTCCCGTTTGATTCATTGTTTCACATTTGAATCATCTCTATTATTATGTGGTCAAGAACAACAACATACCGTTCTTACCCATTTTTAAATTTTAATTAGAATATTTTTGAATTTTTTTGTAATATAAACTTGCAAGCATGTACCGTAACAATTTTAAAAGGTGATAATTTAATGATTTTTTTGCATTTCGCACCCCTACGTTAGGGCGCTTTTTCAATTTGGTCTCATACTTTAATTATTCATAATTTGCACCCCTTAACGTTAAACAGTATTATAGTTTGCAGCCTTCTGTCAACTAGGTCCAATAACATTAAAATATGAAGTGTAAATCAGTCTTTTGCTAATTAAAGTGGAAGTAAAACAATCGTGAAATTCTAGAGATTGAAAAAACCGATAATTTTCCCACGCACCTCAATTCACCTCAATTCAGTATTTCCCCATGATGTGTTAACCCAACTACATTTATATAAAAGAGAGGAGAGGGTAGGTTATACAATGGAAGAATTTGACGAGGAGGTAGATGAAGGCAGAGAAGAAAATGAAGATAACATCAACTTTCAAGGAGACTCTTTTAACATGGATTCAAGTAAGAGTGAAGTTGAAATAGAAATAAAAATGAAGAAGAAAAGGGTTCCTTCTCCAAATCCCCCTTATAGGACTAGAGAACGAAGCAGATACATTATGCTTAGGGTAAATATTGGTAGTCCATTATTTGCTTATGTATCATTTTATTTGAAGTTCATATAAACTGAAATGCATATGTGTGTTGCTTCAGGGCCTTTTTAAGAACACTGAGGACAAGCGTGTTGTATTGGATGATATTGATGGACCTCCTTCAAGACAAACTAATCAGCATGAAAATGTAAAAGATAAAAAAAATGTTGCAGAGAAGGTTAAATTCAATGTTGAACACATAATTTAAGATATGTTTGAAGAGGTTATTCCACATAGGATATATGAGGGAGATGAGGTTGTTTATGAATGTGAGAAACAGGCCGGACAGAAGAAAGTAGGCAAGAAAGGAGTTGTAGATAAAAAGGTTAATGATGATGTATGTTCAGAGGGGATGTTCGACAGTGATGAAGAGAGGATGGCTTTGTCCTTCTGTGATGAAGCTGAAATCCAATTTCCAGAGTTTAATGAGAACACTGATATGAAGGACCCTAAATTCGTACTTGGTTTTCTTTTCACAAGTGGTGCTATTTTTAGACAAGCTATTAGGATATATGCAATTAGGCATCAAAGACCTATAAAATTCAGAAGGAATTTGTCAGATAAAATGAAGTGGGTGTGTACTGAGGGATGCAGTTGGAAATGCTAAGAAATAAAGATGCAAAGAACAGATACATTTTAAACCAAAACATTGAACAACCACCATACTTATAATCCAACCGGGGAGTAGAAGCAAGTTAATTTCACCTGGATTGCTAAGCTTTGTGAGAATGATATCCGGATGAATCCTAACTGGCCACCATCTACATTCCAATCAAAGGTGATTACATACTTGAAATGTAATATTTCAATGTCCATGGTGTACAGAACAATAAAAAAGCAAAGGAAAGTATAAATGGGAAGCATGAAGCTCAGTATAATAAGTTTTACACCTTTGCAATTAAAATTAAAAAAGAATGCCATCATCTACAATTAAACTCATATCAGAAGTAGCTGAAGCAGGAGTAGGTGAAAGGAGGTTTAAAAGGTTGTATGTGTGCCTTGGTCCAGTGAAGGAAGGTTTTCTTGATGGATGTAAGCTATTGATTGGACTAGAAAGGTGCCATCTGAGAGGCCCTTTGGGAAGGATTTTATTAATTGTAGTTGGTAATGATCCCAATGATGGGATGCACCCACTAGCATGGGCTCAGGTGGAAGCAGAAAACAATGATAATTGGGACTGGTTCCTTGGCTTGTTGAAAGATGACTTGAGGATGGACAACACTGGCTCTTATACTTTCATTTTTGACTGGAAAAAAGGACTGGTGAAAGAATTGGAGAAGCAAGTACCTCATGCCGAGCAACGTTTCTGTGTGATGCAATTGTACAAAAATATGTACAAGGAGCATAAAGGAAATGATGTATGAAGACTGTTATGGTTTGCTGCAAACTGTACCACAGACTACTATTTTAACAAACACATGAATAACATGAAAAAAGTATACAAAATTGTCTCTTGTATGACCTAACTTGGAACTAGTTACATTCTTATTATCTTATACATAACTGTTTATAGGTAGCCCCAAGGGCATATGATTGGCTAGCTGCAAAACCAATGTCCTAGTGGTCTATATCTTCCTTTAGAGACACACACATATATATATATATATACATATATACTACGTCATAGATTGGATTGTGCAACTATTCGCACTCGGGTTGCAAACAAAAGTATAATAATAGCCTTCGAAACTCATGTCTATCGCAACCCCTATTTTTTGATGTTGCGGTATAGTCAAAATGTGTTACCAAATTAAATGATATATTTTATTTACATAATTATTTACATAGAAATTAGTTAATAATTAAAAAATATATTTTATTTATTTATTAAAGTTAATAATATTAGTTAAATAATTTATAATATATTTATCAGTTGAAAATTTTATAACTTAACAAGTCACTGGTGGAGTGATTTACAATATATATTGTTGAATTTATTTAGTTTTTTATAGTTAAGTGCTAAAAAAATATTTATTAAAAGAAAAAAGAATTTGATAATTTAAATTTGAAAAAAAAAAGTTGTGCCGGTTGTTTATTTTAAATAAAATTTGGGTTGAGATTTGAGATGGGGGCAGGGTTGAAAATTAAGTTGCGGACCGATGTTAATGAAATATTTTACATCAATTTTACTAGAATCGATGTTAAATTAGTTTATACAAATCGCTTGTTATTAAAACCGATGTCTCAATTACTTTTTTTAAAAAATCAAATAACAGGCTCCCGTACTTTCTCCCTCTTTTTTCAGTACTCTCTCCCCCGCCTCTCTCACCTCTCTTTCTCTCTCTCCCCGCTCTCTCAAAACCCACCCTCAAAGATCCACATACAGTTCCACAAGCCCCCTATACATATACATAAGCCCTAGCTTTTTTCTTTACACTAAAACCTAAAACCTTAAATTGAATAGAGATGGTCAATTTTCAATTAGGCCAGACCCTAATTTCTGTTAATTGTAATTATTTAGAATCAAAGTTGATCTGGTAATTGTCTCAAATTATAGCTCTGTTCATGTGCAATTTGTAAGTTCTTTTCAAATTTATTAGTCTTATGCACTTCTACAAACTCTTTTATTTAGGAGTTTTCTTTTTCCGAAAGAGGTCCATGATTTGGGCTTCAGGACTTTGTTATGGCAAATGTGACTCTGAGGTACATTTGTAATATAGTTATATGTGCTGATTTTATCGCTGTGTATGTATAATGCCTCGGTAATTTTTATGCCTTCGACTTCATCGGATTTTAGGATTGGTCTTCATTAATGTGTTGCTTTTAGGATAGGAAGGTCAGTATTTAGCTGAAATATGTCTCTTATGCGTTGATTTAATTCAGCATTTCCCGTGACTTACTGTGATCCTGTTCTTGATATGATGAATCTATTATGTTTTGTAATGTTTAAAATATGTTTCTGCAATTACTATTAAGGTGATGGTGCTTTTTCTGCTTCATTTGTTTTAGGTGGATTTGACACTGCTCATGCTGCAGCTAGGTTTGAGTTTATTTACAAACCTATTAGTTGTAAGGTTCAGAATTCTCTTGGACGCTTCCTTCATCTAGATGATCTAAATAGTGCGGTTGTTCTGACTGAGTCCCCCCAGGATTTGCTTCATCCAGTTGCAGGTGTTCGAGATCAATCTGATCCGTCTGTAAGGTGAGCTTTGGTTCAAAATCTGTCTTTGCCTCAGGATAGTGATGGGTTGAAAGCAATGATTCACTAGAATGCTCATGAAGTTCACTCTACATGGAAGATACCGGGTCTGTATGTTGAAGACTGTATATTGAAGATGATGAGAGCGCATGAGCTTCAACGGGTGGCAAACTCACTCAGGAACATAACTAAACATTTCAGGAGAAATAAGCTAGCGCGGCCGCCAATTGGAATGGAACAGGAGAATGATGGGCAGCAGCTAAATAAAAATAAGCCTGAGAGGTACAAAAATTCAGAAAGTGCTGTTACTATGATTAATTGAATATTTTATAAAATGTGGTGCATAGTTAATTAGGGATAGACATCCTCATCACATCCCAATTTGAGATCATGGAAAATTACGGTCACATCCAGCTGACATAACTATAATTGATAGGGGGGATCACCCTCTAGTCAAGACTAAAAATTCTTGCTTCCACTTTTTACTATCATCAATACCACCATATCATGTGTGTTCCACATTAGTGTTGCAGACAACAATACCAGTTTTTTATTTGTATAAACAATATTTTAAATATAAATATTAAATATAATATTAGAAATTAATAAAAAAAAATTGTAGTATGAAACATTTCAATTTTTTATTCACTTCATGGTTTAAAAATTATTATAATATTTGAAATTGAGTTTATATATATTAATATTGGCTCCTTCAAGGAAGGTCATGAAGTGGAAATTCCGGATATAGTAATTATTAAAAAAGAGGTAATTAAAAAAGTTCTATGAGAGGAATTGATGTAAATTAAAGTAAGCAAGGGTATGGGATATAGGGACATATAGTGTTCCTTGTTCCATTATAGAACTTGTAGTTTGTTTTCTTAGTGCAGATTTTTTGTGTTAGTGGGGTCTCCTGTTGTTCTCACTTCATAATATACCCGTAATATACTAGCTGGTAACGTGCCCGACATTAAAAAAAATTTCAAGTTAATTTTACATAAAATTGACTTATAATATTTCTTTTTAATACTAATATGACTTATAAATCTAATTATAGTTCTAATTATGTACTTGTTATATAAATCTAACATATTATGTTTTACTAATACGATTATTATAGTAACAAATAAAAATTAAAGTAAAAACAAAGTTTAAGAGAGAGTAGAAATAAATTCTTTTAGTTGAGATTTAATTATATAAAAGTTTAAAAATAGTTATTTAATTTTTTAGTGAGTACCAAGATTTGGTATTTTTGTGTTCTAATATAACAATGTTATGCTTATTAGTATACATGTACCAATCATATTAAAAATATTGGATTAATATTGGTAGTGCCAAACATCCATCTAAATTAATATTATTTAATATTAAATATTAAATACGTACTTTGATAATTTGTTAGTTTTGTGCACTAATAAAATATGGTTGATTTTGCTTATTAAAAAAAGTATAGATTGGAGTAGAATAAGTGATTGGTTTGATAATTAACATGTAAGTTTGTTGCAAGTACTCTTTGTTGATACATGTAATTGTGTGCATTTACACGCGCAAGCAGTGTGAGCAAGGATGATATCTTAAAACAAAAAATAAGCGAGGACTCTTGTATGGGCTCTAGATATCATCAGAAATTAGAAACTGTAAAATCAGAAGAAAAGCTCCCGGATGAGAATGATCACATGCTAACATTATCTTCAGATTACATGGTAGTGGCCTCTCAAATTCTGGCACAAAAACCAGTTGAACACCAAGAGCCACTAGACAAGCTGATGAATGTGGACGAGGTTCTCACAGCAATGGCTGAGCAAGAGTCGTGGAAGCAGTTCGAATCAGAAGCATTTGCAAAATCTAAGTGAAAGACTATGTATTATTTTTAATGTAATGATATGTCTGAGTGGTTTAGTACCAGTAGTAAGTACCTTTAGTAATTTTAGTTCTGTGGAAAAGCCTCTTGCAGTTTAGCTTGGTTGTGGTCTGTGGAAGCAAATCTTATCATGTACTATATGGTCTTGTTAATACCAATCTATCGGCCAAAAATTAGTAAGGAGATTTTAATTATTTTAATTACTAAATTTTGAAGTTGCAATTGTGTTGATTGTAATTTATTTTGGTTGCAACTATGGTTGCAAAGTTAAGAAATATATTTTTACAAATATATTTCAAAAATGGTATTCTTGTAAATTATATCAAAGATATTGATTTTCTACACTGCCCTCCAGTGATTGTATGATCGAATTTAAGTAGTTTTATGTAAATTATATAAAAGATATTGATGTTCTTATAGTTTATAATAAGATACTTCCTAGGTTTCATATTAGATTTCCACCTTAAAAAAATCACACAGTTTAAGGAAATTTGAATGTTGATAAATTAATTTCATTAATTGACCATAATATGTGGAATGAGATTTATCTATAAAATATAAGTAAGAGATTTGAGAAATAGAGTTGATTTTGGAAGTATAAATTGTGAATAATTAAATTGAAATATATTATTTTTTTTAAGTTGACATGTAACTTTAAAAGGAGGAAGTATTAGATAAACAAATATTGTACTTTCCATTCAGATACATGAACATTCTTGTAGGCATAGTAGTGTATATATCTAGATTTCATCTAGCAGAATAGATTGATGAAAGTAAAGGGCTGCAATTTCACAATATATATAGAAGAGAATCATTTTCTGGATATAGTTTGGTGTTCAAAATTTCATTGGCGACAAATACAACTTGGTATATGAATCAGGTAAAATTTCAATTTCACGTCCAAATTTCTAGTGTCTTTCTTTTACTCACAATTTGCAGATCGATTTTTTCATGGACAATGGATTGGGGATCAAGTGCAAAGCACAAACTACAAATATTGGTTAAGCAATTTTGGGAAGAGGATACAAACGTCTACAAAGTATTTTCCATCCAGTATTCATCAAGGCACATCACCGTGATCTGATCAATTTTACATTCACATGGAACTGGAAATTGTGCGAGATTTGAACTTATTCATCATTACTCATTTCAAAGTGGATTTTAGGTAAGTACTATGTTAATAATACCATGAGCTAAGTTTTGTTTGGAATATTTTCAATTTAGGTGATCTTATTTTGGTTTGTTTCAAATTAATATTGATTTTTACATATACGTCGTATTGTTCATTTCACTTTTTACGTATCTTTACACGGACACACCATCCGAGAGTCTTTTGGGAAACAGCCTCTTCATTCTTTCAGAATGAGGAGAATGCTGCGTACATCTTACACTCCCCAGACCCTATATTAAGCGGGATGGATATGTTTGGTTTGGTAAATATTATACTTTAAGAAAAAGGCTTGATGAATTACTTTATTAAAAAATTGGACCAGAAAAGTTTGGAGAACCAGGAAGTCGCCCTCCGTGCCATCCTCCATGACCGATATACGTTTCACCCTTGCAAATCTCAATGATTCCATCCATCAGTCCCTAGCTCATCATTATTTCCCGTTTGATTCATTTTTTCACGTTTGAATCATCTCTATTATTATGTGGTCAAGAACAACAACATACCGTTCTTACCCATTTTTAAATTTTAATTAGAATATTTTTGAATTTTTTTGTAATATAAACTTGCAAGCATGTACCGTAACAATTTTAAAAGGTGAGAAGTCTCTTAATTACACTAACTGAAAGAAAGTTATTGATCGGGAAAGACATCAATCAAAACTCTAAATGAGAGCATAGAGTTGTTTGGAAATGATAGTTTAATGATTTTTTTGCATTTCGCACCCCTACGTTAGGGTGCTTTTTCAATTTGGTCTCATACTTTAATTATTCATAATTTGCACCCCTTAACGTTAAACAGTATTATAGTTTGCAGCCTTCTGTCAACTAGGTCCAATAACATTAAAATATGAAGTGTAAATCAGTCTTTTGCTAAATAAAGTGGAAGTAAAACAATCGTGAAATTCTAGAGATTGAAAAAACCGATAATTTTCCCACGCACCTCAATTCACCTCAATTCAGTATTTCCCAATGATGTGTTAACCCAACTACATTTATATAAAAGAGAGGATAGGGTAGGTTATACAATGGAAGAATTTGAGGATGAGGTAGATGAAGGCAGAGAAGAAAATGAAGATAACATCAACTTTCAAGGAGACTCTTCTAACATGGATTCAAGTGAGAGCGAAGTTGAAATAGCAATAAAAATGAAGAAGAAAAGGGTTCCGTCTCCAAATCCCCCTTATAGGACTAGAGAACGAAGCAGATACATTATGCTTAGGGTAAATGTTGGTAGTCCATTATTTGCTTATGTATCATTTTATTTGAAGTTCATATAAACGGAAATGCATATGTGTGTTGCTTCAGGGCCTTTTTAAGAACACTGAGGACAAGCATGTTGTATTGGATGATATTGATGGACCTCCTTCAAGACAAACTAATCAGCATGAAAATGTAAAAGATAAAAAAATGTTACAGACAAGGTTAAATTCAATGTTGAACACACAATTTAAGTTATGTTTGAAGAGGTTATTCCACATAGGGTATATGAGGGAGATGAGGTTGTTTATGAATGTGGGAAACAGGTAGGCAAGAAAAGAGTTGTAGATAAAAAGGTTAATGATGATGTATGTTCAGAGGGGATGTTCGACAGTGATGAAGAGAGGATGGCTTTGTCCTTCTGTGATGAAGCTGAAATCCAATTTCCAGAGTTTAATGAGAACACAGATATGAAGGACCCTAAATTCGTACTTGGTTTTCTTTTCACAAGTGGTGCTATTTTTAGACAAGCTATTAGGATATATGCAATTAGGTATCAAAGACCTATAAAATCCAGAAGAAATTTGTCAGATAAAATAAAGTGGGTGTGTACTAAGGGATGCAGTTGAAAATGCTAAGAAATAAAGATGCAAAGAACAAACACAATTGGGTAATGATCCCAATGATGGGATGCACCCACTAGCATGGGCTCAGGTGGAAGCAGAAAACAATGATAATTGGGACTGGTTCCTTGGCTTGTTGAAAGATGACTTGAGGATGGACAACACTGGCTCTTATACTTTCATTTTTGACTGGAAAAAAGGACTGGTGAAAGAATTGGAGAAGCAAGTACCTCATGCTGAGCAACGTTTCTGGATGATGCAATTGTATAAGAATATGTACAAGGAGCATAAAGGAAATGATGTATGAAGACTGTTATGGTTTGCTGCAAACTGTACCACAGACTACTATTTTAACAAACACATGAATAACATGAAAAAAGTATACAAAATTGTCTCTTGTATGACCTAACTTGGAACTAGTTACATGCTTATTATCTTATACATATCTGTTTATAGGTAGCCCCAAGGGCATATGATTGGCTAGCTGCAAAACTAATGTCCTAGTGGTCTAGATCATCCTTTAGAGACACATATATATATATACATATATACTACGTCATAGATTGGATTCTGCAACCATTCGCACTGGGGTTGTAAACAAAAGTATAATAATAGCCTTCTAAACCCATGTCTATCGCAACCCCTATTTTTTGATGTTGCGGTATAGTCAAAATGTGTTACCAAATTAAATGACATATTTTATTTACATAATTATTTATATAGAAATTAGTTAATAATTAAAAAATATATTTTATTTATTTATTAAAGTTAATAATATTAGTGAAATAATTTATAATATATTTATCAGTTGAAAATTTTATAACTTAACAAGTCACTGGTGGAGTGATTTACAATATATATTGTTGAATTTATTTAGTTTTTTATAGTTAAGTGTTAAAAAAATATTTATTAAAAGAAAAGAGAATTTGATAATTTAAATTTGAAAAAAAAAGTTGTGCCGGTTGTTTATTTTAAATAAAATTTGGTTTGAGATTTGAGATGGGGGCAGGGTTGAAAATTAAGTTGCGGACCGATGTTAATGAAATATTTTAAATCAATTTTACTAGAATCGATGTTAAATTAGTTTATACACATCGGTTGTTATTAAAACCGATGTCTCAATTACTTTTTTAAAAAAATAAAATAACAGGCTCCCGTACTTTCCCCCTCTTTTTTCAGTACTGTCTCTCCCGCCTCTCTCACCTCTCTTTCTCTCTCTCCCCGCTCTCTCAAAACCCACCCTCAAAGATCCACATACAGTTCCACAAGCCCTATACATATACATAAGCCCTAGCTTTTTTTTTTACACTTAAACCTTAGATTGAATAGAGATGGTCAAACCTTAGATTGAATAGAGATGGTCAATTTTCAATTAGGCGAAACCCTAATTTATGTTAATTGTAATTAGTTGGAATCAAAGTTGATCTGGTAATTGTCTCAAATTATAGCTCTGTTCATGTGCAATTTGTAAGTTCTTTTCAAATTTATTAGTCTTATGCACTTCTACAAACTCTTTTATTTAGGAGTTTTCTTTTTCCGAAAGAGGTCCATGATTTGGGCTTCAGGACTTTGTTATGGTAAATGTGACTCTGAGGTACATTTGTAATATAGTTATATGTGCTGATTTTATCGCAGTGTATGTATAATGCCTTAGTAATTTTTATGCCTTCGACTTCATCGGATTTTAGGATTGGTCTTCATTAATGTGTTGATTTTAGGATAGGAAGGTCAGTATTTAGGTGAAATATGTCTCTTATGCGTTGATTTAATTCAGCATTTCCCGTGACTTACTGCGATCCTGTTCTTGATATGATGAATCTATTATGTTTTGTAATGTTTAAAATATGTTTCTGCAATTACTATTAAGGCGATGGTGCTTTTTCTGCTTCATTTGTTTTAGGTGGATTTGACACTGCTCATGCTACAGCTAGGTTTGAGTTTATTTACAAACCTATTAGTTGTAAGGTTCAGAATTCTCTTCGACGCTTCCTTCATCTAGATGATCTAAATAGCGCGGTTGTTCTGACTGAGTCCCCCCAGGATTTGCTTCATCCAGTTGCAGGTGTTCGAGATCAATCTGATCAGTCTGTAAGGTGAGCTTTGGTTCAAAATCTGTCTTTGCCTCAGGATAGTGATGGGTTGAAAGCAATGATTCACTAGAATGCTCATGAAGTTCACTCTACATGGAAGATACCGGGTCTGTATGTTGAAGACTGTATATTGAAGATGATGAGAGCGCATGAGCTTCAACGGGTGGCAAACTCGACTCAGGAACATAACTAAACATTTCAGTTTCAGAATGATCACTGAAACTCATGCGCAACTGTTGAATGTAAAGTACCCATAACAGAGAACAATGTGAAGCCTGTCACTTATAGTGGTAGTTTAAGTTTGGCAAACAATAACCAAGGTACAGAAATTCAATCTTGCTATCTATATATTATGTTTCTCGGTAAAGTTTTTCTGAAAATAGTTCTACAATATGTGCCTATGTTATTTGGGAAGAGCCTGCAGACGCACACCATAATCTGGACCTCGGCTTCTGGATTTCTCCCCCCTGCAATAGTCAAAGAGGGAATAACAGTGTTAGGATTAACCAGGTACACTAATTTTCTTCCATATTGTGTTTAATACTCAGTGGTCGCATCTCTGTGTGCATGTTGTTTCTGACTAGTGTTACAAGCGCACGCACTTGATTTGATTGGACAAGTTTACAGCATGGTTGACAACCATGTGTTGGGTTTTTATTTTTCTTTTTAAATGTTCCCTATTGCTACTCTACTATCTTTTCACTTTACTAGTTCATACCTTTTTCCTTGACTGCAGCTTTTTACCAGCAATTAGATAAAAAGGGTATTGAAATAGAAAATTCTGAATATCATTCCAGATCTATCATCTTTTTGAATTGGTGGTAAGTGAAAAGGTGAGAGTATTTTCCATCAGTTGATTCTATCCCTAAATTATGCCTCTTTTAATCATTAATATCATTTTTTGTAAACAAAAGTATTAAAACACCAAATCAGTTACAAAAGCCACTTCTCTTTCACGTTTCTCTTGATTTTTGCACAAAGCCAAAGCATATGGGTAGCATGGTCTCTTTGCTAACCACTGCACCTGAAACAAAAATCATTTCATTAATATTTATTCTAAGAAGTGCAGCTTTTAGTGGAAGCAACTCGTGACTTTCTTTCCGCAGATAGTGTTTTAATATGAATTCTCAATTTCCAAAGCTATAAATCTAGCAAGTTATATATTAACTTATCATCATATTTAAGACCTTCCCTTTTTCTCATTACTGAATTGTTTGCATTTTTTATCAGCCTCCTTTGTAGCTTGCAGTTGAAGAGAGCAAAAACTTCAGAGAAAGAAGCATGACCCTAGTAATGGTACCAAATAAATTTGTTACTATACAGAAACCTCTAGAATCACTAAAGAAGAAAGCAATATCAGCAAATGAATTTCAGCTGCCGTCAAATTTTTACCATAATATTGATTCTGGTCAGGAAAAAGCTTCAATCTATTCTTCTACTAGAACAGAGTTTTCACAGTATAGTATAGGTTTTAGTGTATGATATATAGCTTCTGTTTATCTTTGAATACAATGAAGGTTCTGATGGGGTAACTCGTGTTATGGTTCATGGATTTTGTTGGTTTTAAGACAATGTCTTATTTATGGGCATGCTAATTTACAAACAGTTCCTAGCATTTTTTTTGTAAAAGCGTTGCAATATGTCTTTATAATGTTGCTAATAACACTACTAGAAATAGTAGATACGACATCGGTGCTTAGACATCGGCATGTAATGCACCCGATATTAAAATACAGTTTAACATCAGTTTTGTAAAAAGCGATGTTGAATACAAATACTGACATCGGTTTTACTTAGTAGCTGTTGTCTATGCTTAGAAGTTAAAAAGGCCACAAATATGCTTTTCACTTTGACATCGGTTGATTTTGTTAACCGTTGTCAATGGCCTTTTTAAAAGAAATAAAAATTACTTGTCTTTCCCCCCCCCCCCGACTTCAGTACACTTTCCCCCCTTTCATTTTAACAAAAAATTTACTACTTTATTCAAAGTTCGTCCTCGAAGGCCCAAAAAAATGGGAAAAAAATCAGATATTGTGCAAACCAGAGCAAATGATCCGACAAGGTTGAAAACAGATGCTACAATACTACATTGTTCTTATTGGAAGGAAGCTGGTCATAATAATAGTTCATGCGGGTTAAAGGTAATGACTACCATTTTAACTAAATACACTTTTTTCAATAACATAATTCCATATATCTTAGTCCTTATTGTTCATATGTAGGAAATTGATCAAAAAATACATCAATCCCAAATGGGAATATCACCGTGACTTCTTTTTATTGCAATGCCCCTGGTTATAATACAAGAACATGCCCTAAAAAGGTTCATCATCTTTTCTAAATGACAACAGTAGTTTATTAGATTTAGTCTTTTCTTCCTTATTACATCTTTTTCTAATTTTAGAGAGCTGCTGAAAAAGGGTAAAATAAATGGGAAAAATGTTGTCAAGAACCAAAATGTTGGAACATCATCTGTAGAGAAAGGATCTAATACACTGAAAAGAGAAGCAACTGCAGTGAAGACTACAACGTCGTCCAAAACACGTGTTGTGAAACAAAAGACATCATCTATTACTACTAGAAAAAACACCTTAGACATCGGTTAAAAACCGATATCTAAGTAATCTTACACAACATATCTGGAAAATTTCTGATGTCTAGTTCACATTCTTGTTATGTAATTGAGTAATGTCAAGTTTAGAAATGCAATATTAGGACGATTAGGCCTATATAAAACTGTAGCACATAAGCAATATTTATGAATTGACATCGATTAAAAATAAAAAATTGATATGTCATACCTATTAGACATCGGTTGTTTCTAAAGAACCAATGTCAATTTGAACAATCGACATTGATTATTTTCTAAATAATCGATGTCAATTTGAACAATAGACATCAATTGTTTTCTAAATAACCGATGTTAATACCATTAATAGGCATCAGGTGTTTATTTTTGAATCAGTGTTATTGCCCTGTTTACATGTGCTAATATCCCTTTATTAGCATCAAATATATTGTTTGACTGGTGTCTTTGTGATTTTAAGACATTGCTTCGATATGTGTAAACTGATGTGTATTTATAGTTTTTGACATTGGTTCTAAAAAACTGAAACAACCCTCCTGCAATAAGTTTTACAATGCATGTACATGAATCCAGTAAAGTAGTCTTCTACGACTGATGGATACAAGAATCCCTTCTGCAATAAGTTTTACAATATATAAATATGAATATCACTAGCCGTAATTACGTTTACTAAAGTAAATATTAACAATTTTATATGAATTACATTTGATCAAACGAATAATACAAGAGCTACTACATAGTTGCCATCAGACTACTACTAGTATACTTTGTCCGATCATTAAGACACTACTAAATCTGATCTTTTATGTATGTTTAAAAGAGAGAAAATAGAAATTAAATAATTACTACTATAATTTCATAACATAGTAGTTCTCTTGCCTGTTGACCCTATTGTGTGTTCTCTTCATATAGACCCACCAACTCCAACTAACACAAAAAAACACCAGAAAAAATAAAACAAAAACAAACCAAGCAAACCTAACCTCCTACCCTACACCCACCTAGAGACGATCTTCCTAGAGAAGTAAATCTGAAAAACCAAACAAGACAAGAAGCAACAAATAGAAGCTTCGAAGCTCCCAACTCCACGCAACTCCATAACTGCACTTGAGCAAACCACACCCCGCAGCAAAAAGGCAACCTCAGACAACAATGATTCTCCTGAGAGTAAACTTGCACATCAAAAACACCAGGGAGACAGCTCATAAAAATAAAAAGTTGAACAACATCACCCCATAACTCATACCTTACACCCTACATCTCTCTGCTAAACGTTTCAAACAATCCTCCAGAAATCAAAATAGAGAAAAGACAATCCCTCCAAAAGCAAAATCCAGCCACACCTTTATTTCAAAAACCGGACACCCAGACAAAAACAACAACACCAGCATCTCCTCGAAACCTCCACCTCCAAAACAAAACCCAGACAACTTCAAAAATACAAAAAACCAACAAACCACTAACCTCCAACTCGACAAAATCAAAACAAATGAAACCATATAGCACCATACCAACCTCATGACTAAACAAATCCTCCAGTTCATCAAAACCTTTGAACCTAAAATGCACCTAAAAAAATCAAGGTCAAGATGACATGAACAATCTCAAAACCTTTGAACCTAAAAAAATCAAGGTCAAGATGACATGCAAATTCTCAACACGGATTATTTTGGTAAAATTTTGTAGGTTAATGATTGAACTTAAATGGTTTATGACAGATTATTTAGCTAGATATGGTCGAATTTCATATTCAACTAGAGTTCGCCAAATTAAAGTAGTGACATATTCGACTGAGATTGGTCGAATTAAAATTGTAACCTAATCATGTCAAATTTAGATTTGACTAATGTTGGTTGAATTTATGATACGACCAGAAATGGTTGAATTTAAACTGCGACCACAATTAGTCGAATTAAATGTATTTGGAGGGATTTTTGAATGTTTTGAAAAAAATTGAAATTTCACCAAATATTTTGGGATAAGTATTTACAACGGATATTGGTCAAATTTAGTCGGTCGAATTTAGGTTGGTTGATTGTTGCTAAATTCGACTGATACACTCATTTTCGACTAGCCTTTATTCGACAAACATATTTTTCCGTCGAAAATAGCCAATTTCAACCGTTTTCGATCAGAATAAGGTAAATTCGACCGGAAAAATTCGGTCGAATTTAGGAAATTTTCTTGCAGTATTGTATCCTCAAACTTATATCAAAACTGAAGTAAAAATAGTATAAATTGACAATCCACGTGGTCAAATTGATGTTTATTTAATGACTTTAAAGTGGTGCTCGTGTTTAAGACTCATAACAATGACTTTAAAGTGGCGGTTGTGTCTAAGACTCATAACAGAACACATAACCATTTCATCAAATTTCCATACCAAATTATTTACAAATCATACACCAATCCAATATAATAACATTTCTATCTCACACAAATTAGTATATCGAAAATCATGTCAAACTCAGCCAATAATAAAATGCAAAACATGATTAGAAATTTAATAATTAAATCCAAAATTACACCACCATCCAATATTTACCAGAAAATGTTAAAATTATAACCATTATTATTATTATATATACAATAAAGTTTTATGTAGTCCGCCTTTTTATTGGAGTCCTCGAAATCCATCTATATTCTGCAGATAAAATATCCTGTAAAATGTGTTATCCTGCAAAACATTTTTCACAAATATCATTACTTAATCAGGAAAATCTCATAAATTTACAAGTACAATATGTATTTTCTATAATTAAAATGTATGTTCTGTAACATGAACATTAATGTTCTGTAAACTAAATATATTTTGTAGAATAATATATTTTTAAATATTCTAGTTGTAAAATTTGTGCAATTCGTAACATTATCAATAAATTAGTGATGTTTGTAGAACATCATTTAAAAATTAATATGTTTTTAAGATATATTTGTTATATTTTACTTGCAGAATATATATGGATTTCCAGAACTTTAATAAAACAGTGTGTGTATATATATATAGACACACACAATCAAGTTCATAAAAATTATTAATCATAAGTAATCCGAAAAAGAAACATAGGATGATCAGTGTGATATGTTTTGGATGTTTTCCCCGCTAGGGCCGCCATCCTTAACATTTGTCTCCTCATCAACGTCTGTCTTCCTACATAGAATTCCCTTTTGCATATACACACATTCATACAATAAAAAGTACTAAATGATACAATGAAAAAATAGGAATAATTATTAGCGTTTCAACACGAGCTTCCATATTTTTGACAAGGTCCTTAATCAATCTCTCAACGACGTGCACAATCTCACTACAAATGATAGTATTTCATCAAGCCCTTTGACTTGGATATGCGGATGGATCAAAGGCCTTGGGAGCGGTGTATGTAAAGTTGTCTATCTATTCATCTTCAGGAGCTAGAGGATGAATAAATTGATGAGGATTGTCATGGATCGCCATCAACACAATTCTAATAACGAGAGGAAGTTATTTTCAAAGATGACTTCAAGTTGTCTTGAACCACGTGAAGATGAGTCGGCTTAGCCTCGAGTAGAATCCTTATATTGGATGGAAAACGTGAGAATTAGCTCGGTAGTCGACTTTATGTTATTTTTTTGGGTTTTTTACTGGGGTCGTTCATGTAAATGGAACTTTCGTAGACAATAAGTGTTAAATAAAAATTATTTTTTTGATAAATAACCTAGATAAGTATATGTTTTTTTATAATTTAAGGTAAAATGAATAAATTAAAATGTAAGAAAAATATCAAGTTTACGTAAAAATAAATGAAGTAGTAACATTTATAGTCAGAGATAAGAATAATGTCAAGTTACTAACGTTGTAGGCAAAAATAACAAAAATCGTGAAACTTGGATCTTGACTCGATAACTACGAAAACCCTAACTGAAATCTTTCTAGGCACTTATTGATTCTTGCACGTTCCTTTAGTTTCTCATACTCCAATCATTTTAATAATTTTTAATAAAAACTTAACCTGAAAAACTTTAAGTTATTTTTTATAGTTGTTCGACTCCATTTTTCAGTAAGGAAATATCAATTATGACTAAAGAACAAAACTCTTAAAAACTCTCATAAGTTGGTTACACTTCAACATTATAATCAATATCTTCATATTAATTTCTGTGATTTCAGAAAAAATTATAAAGATGTCATCATATATATACTTCAAAAATGTTTTTGAAAATTTTTGGCCCAGAGAATTTTGGGACCCGAGAGGGTCGCCCTCCCTGCCCTCCAATAGGCCCTGTTTTTGATACTCAAGAACCCCATTGCTTCAATCCATCAGTCCCCGACTCATCCATTTCTCCCGTTTGAGTCATATCTATCGACATGTGCTCAAGAAAAATGGCATACCATTCTAAGCATTTTTTAAGTTTAATTAGAAAATTTTATGAGTTAATTTTCAAGTTTATTCAAAAAAATCAAAAAAGGTGCTAACTAGATTAGATTACAGCAATTCTCATAGCGGCCAGGGTAGTATATAATGCTTATAGTGATCGGTTATAATAGCTGATCATGTATTGTAATAATTTGAAACTTTCAAGTTCAAATAATAAACAAAAGCAAGATTATCCCAAAAAGGAGACCATCAAAATTATCAATCTCATATTATTTTAAATTAGGGGTGAAAGTTTGAGAATTACAGTAAATGAAATAAAGTTGTTGATCAGGGAAGACATTAATATTCAAAAGTCTAAATGAAGGTATATAGTTATTTGGAAACGATAATTTAAACTAAAAAAAGGTCCTCAAAAGTTAAGACCCAATAAATTAAATTAATAGCAAACACAAAATATGAGGTAGAGTAATGTACATAATAAATTTTAGAATATATAATTTTACTTATGATTTTGTTTCATTAAAAAAAATGATTTAACTATCAATAACTTTACTTTTGAGTACATAAGCATAATATAAAGTTAGAGTGGGCCTAAATGTTACATCACTACAAGGAAAACAAGCTTCAACAACGGTTTATGTCCGTTGTCTGATATCCTATTTTTCCGTTGACTATTGAGCCGCCGTCTGTTAGTTGGATCAGACAACGGCTGAAAAATATAGACAATGATTATGGATTAAGCCCGTTGTATTACATCCAGAAAAGATAACGTTTTTTGCTTGTTTTCGTCATAACAAGCGACATTACTCAAGGGTTCTGACAAACTCAGAAAACTGTTGTGTAGGGTATAACATTAAAACCAATCCTACAACACTTATTATTGTATAAACGTTGTTGTGTATCCAGATAGACAACAAAAATGAAATTGAGCTCATAGAACTCTTATAATAAATTTCTACACACAACAGTTTTGGATTTTAATGTATGGCATGATCTGATACATACAACTGTTTATTTGTCCAAACGTATTGCATGAATACCTTTGATACAATATCTTAATATTTTATAAACAATGGTTTACTAGTGTTGTGAGAGTTAATTTTGCACCAAAGTTTTTTGTTCGAAAGCATTGTTTTAGTATTAAAGACATGATATTTCAATGAAGATTGGTTGTTTAAAGCGTTGTCTTACACAAAATATAACAAGTAATCAAATGAAATTAACTTTGCAAATGTAAACAAAAGTTCTAAAGTTAATCCATGATCGAAAATCACAGCAACATAGTTATACAAAAGCTAAAAGCGTATTGATATCACTGCCTTCATGAGTCTAAGATTTCTACTACAAATTAAAGAAAATATAGAGTCTACAAGGATTTGATGTTGGCTACTCAGAGCTCACTTGGCCTTTTCAGCTTCTCTTCACGTCTTCCGCAAGAGCTATGTTGTCCTTGCAATATCATTACAGCATGTGATAGACAATTTCCCAATCTGGAGAAAACAATCTTCAAAATAAATCGATAATATAATTACATAATTACATAATTACAACATAATTACATACAACATAATTACATAGAAAATTATTTATCCTTGTGCCAAACTTTTGGATGTGATTGACCTAAATGTACACTAGATACTGTTAGATATCATAAAGAGATGTACACTAGATTTTTTAAATAAGAAAGAGTAATTTGAGAGAGATTTAAAATCTCTAAGTTTTAAGAAAAATAGAACTTGACATCTGCTTTTTTCTGTACATGTGGATGGTAGCAACTCTGCTGGTCAGGACTATCAACAGATCACTTGCTGAATTGATTGGATTCAGCAAAAAATTACTGAATCTACTTAAAATTACCTGCTTAAAATTACTGTATGGTAAAAATTACTAAGATTGGAAAATTACCCACTTAAAATTACCATCTCAGCTTTTTATAAACATAAGATTGGATTTTTAGAAAAACGTTTAACCTTACAAATTGATTGTTCTATAGTGCAGAACTGCAGGTTAGCTATGGCTTGCCACAAATTGAAACCCATATACCTTAACAAAGTGATTAACCAGTGTATACACACTACACGAAACCTTAAACTTAACTACCAAGTACAATTAATGTAGCGGAAATACTCTATTATACTTGGCATGCTATAGATATACAATAATGTATATATTTGTCAGCACAAAAATGCTTGCTTAAATGATATCATATCATTTTTTGCTCCCACCCGAGAAATAACAACTCCTAATGTAGCAAGTAGATCTCGCCTCATTTACAAAAAAAAAAATAAATTAAGGTCCGCTTCTTTCTTATAGATGGCTTTTCTGATGAAACTATAAAAGTTAAATTCTTCACTTAACCCATGAGAGGTTAAAATTAGAACGATTAGAGAAAATAGCACATTTAAAAGTTATACATTTCATAAGCTCAAATAATTGGTGGTCTAAATCAGAATCAAAATAATTTAATAATATTCAAATAAATGAGTTTGTACATCTAGGCATGACAAAGTACCTACCTGATTTAGTGATCGCAGCGGTATGTGTTCCACTGGTAGAAACATGACATATAGGTTTGTCCCAAGGGCCTTCCACTAATCTAGGAATCAGTTCTCTTGTATAAACAGAGTGACCAAGAGCTCCAAAACCACCATAACCCCTGAAATTTTAAATTCTAAAACATTATGTAGTGCAAACCATACAAACATATCCACAAACCCGTTATGTGATATCGATAGTGCAACTGTTAGTTTTTCCATAAACATGCCAGAAATGGATAGATGCATGGATAGCATTAACTTATTCTTATCATAACATAAATTGGCCACACTTTAATTAACATGATCATAAAGTTTTATTATGCAACAACATGATTGTGGGACAAGAAAAACAATAATGAACAACTTTCAAAATATAAGTAAGAGACAAGCTAACTATGTAACGTAAACATAAAAATTTGAACTTGACCAAATATCTTGATCCTGAGGGGACGCCTCACACTAAGCAGCGTCTGAAGTGCATTAGAGAGATGTCTACCTACATGTTTAATTTTAAACATCAAATAAGGGACTATCAACAGATCACTCTGCTGGTCAGGACTATCAACAGATCAACAGATCACTCTGCTTGTCTTGTTCTTCTCCTGCACGACAAAAAATAAAATCAAACTGCACTTGACATAAAGATAAACATGCACATTCTCAAGGTCATAAACATATAAACGGTCTCCAAACAACACATGAAACATGAATACATACAAAATAACTGAAAACAGGCTTAGTCATTCCAAAACATATTCTTCTCACACTAATTAACATCACAATGCTACCCTCACTCTATCAATAAATATATTTATAAGCTCGGAAACCAATAAGCTAAACGATCACAATCCTTGCAAACAAAACCTACAACTCACCAAATCTATAAAACAACTAACTCATCCTCCAACTTCAATATATGCGCAGATAAACAAACGGCCTCAGATAAAATAGAACATAAAGCACTCAATTCATCACCAATATCAATACAAGCACCTATCCAAAGCTATAAATAATCATCTCTCCATAAATTCAAAAATCCGTAATCGTGCAGATCGGAAAACCTAATTGATCAAACAAACCTACACAAATCATCAAAACACTCAATTTTCTCCTTGGCTTTAATTTTCCCCTCCACATCCCCTTTACTTTTTTGTACGCACAAAATATGAACTAAAATCAGCATAAAACAAGAACTAAAATGAGAGAGAGAGAGAAAGAGAGAGAGAGAGAGAGAGAGAGAGAGTGATACCTCAAAATTAAAGACAAGCACCTTCCATTGAATTCACAAATAAGCCCTATAGCCCTAGTTTTGAACACGAACTAAAACCCCAAATTGAAGTCGAATTGAAACCCTAAACGGAACCATACTCCATTAAAGAAATATACAAATCAATCAAAGGAGGCTCGAATCAAAGCAAATATTTATGTATGTATAGATTTTTCATAACAAGGAGAGTAGAGGGGGAGAAAGAGAGGGAGAGAGGGAAGGGGAGAGACCACAACCTAAATCAAAACTCTATACATAGGTAGGGGCAAAAAATGGAACTAAGGGTGGAGAGTGATGTTGAAGAATCAGGAAAGAAGCAGTACCTTGAATCCAAAGACCAAAGCTCTAAATTACTCCTTTTTAATTGAAGATATAGAACAGAAAGAGAGAGATATAGAAAGAAACATCAAAGACAATGAAAACTAATCAATAATCGGTGAAACCTAATCGGAGAAAGAGAGGGAGATGAAATTTATTCTCAGATCTAGATGTAAAGGGGGGAACAAAATTTTGTTAAAGGGGGAAATGAAAGATTGGCCCAAGGACCAAAACAAATTATTGGTTTCATATTATTAAAAAATCAAATTTTTAAATGATTGTTTTTTATATAATAATTTTTTTCATTTAACCAAAATTAATATAAAAATCTAGCTAAATTTTAAACTTTTTTAATACCTTAATATTTGTATGGTTGAATCGTCGACGAGATATATTAAAAAAATTATTTATTCAATCACCTATCAATATCATGTCCAGGAGTAGTATTTTTATGAGTTTTTCCAGTTTCCAACAAGCTAAATAAATTAAAATTATTTCATTTATATTTTTTTAATTTATCTCGTTGTCGGGAGGGGTACTTTTACCAGATTTTTCTAATCCTGACATGCAAGATGAATTTCAAATTTTTTAATAATTTTTTTATATGACTAAAATTGATATATCCTAACATCTGTACAGTTGGATCATCAAAAAACTTATTTTAAAAATTAATCTTGTAAATCGGGAACGAGTCTCGTTGTGGGGAGGGGTACTATTACTAAATTTTTCTAATCCTGACGTGCAAGATGAATTTCAATTTTTTTAATATTTTTTTCTTATGATTAAATTTGATATATCCTAACATCCGTACGGTTGGATCGTCGAAAAAATCATTTGAAAAATTAATCTTGTAAATCGGGAATGAGTTTCGTTGTAGGCAAAGGTACTTTTACTGAATTTTTCTAATCCTGACGTGCAAGATGAATTTCAAATTTTTAATAATTTTTTCTTATGACTAAAATTGATATATCTTAACATCCGTACGGTTGGATCATCAAAAAAATCATTTGAAAAATTAATCATGTAAATCAGGAACGAGTCTCGTTGTCGGGAAGGGTACTTTTACTGAATTTTTCTAATCCCGACCTGCAAGATGAATTTCAATTTTTTTAATAATTTTTTCTTATGAATAAAATTGATAGATCTTAACATCAGTACGGTTGGATCGTCAAAGAAATTCTTTGAAAAAATAATCTTATAAATCGGGAACGAGTCTCGTTGTCGGGAGGGGTACTTTTACTAAATTTTTCTAATCCTGACGTGCAAGATGAATTTCAAAATTTTTAATAATTTTTTCTTATGAATAAAATTGATATATATTAACATCCGTACGGTTGGATCATCGAAAAATCATTTTAAAAATTAATCCTGTAAATCGGGAACGAGTCTCGTTGTCGGGAGGGGTACATTTACCATATTTTTCTAATCCTGACATGCAAGATGAATTTCAAATTTTGTAATAATTTGTTCATATGACTAAAATTGATATATCCTAACATCTGTATGGTTGGATCGTCAAAAAAATCATTTGAAAAATTAATCTTGTAAATCAGGAACGAGTCTCGTTGTCGGGAGGGGTACTTTTACCGAATTTTTCTAATCCTTACGTTCAAGATGACTTTCAAAATTTTTAATAATTTTTTCTTATGACTAAAATTGATATATCTTAACATCCGTACGGTTGGATCTTCAAAAAAATCATTTGAAAAATTAATTTTATAAATCAGGAAAGTGTCTCGTTGTGGGGAGGGGTACTTTTACTGGATTTTTCTAAACCTGACGTGCAAGATGAATTTCAAATTTTTTAATAATTTTTCTTATGACTAAAATTGATATATCTTAACATCTGTACGGTTGGATCATCGAAAAAATCATTTTAAAAATTAATCCTGTAAATCGGGAACGAATCTCATTGTCGGGAGGGGTACTTTTACCAGACTTTACTAATCCTGACATGCAAGATGAATTTCAAATTTTTTAATAATTTTTTCATATGACTAAAATTGATATATCCTAACATCCGTACGGTTGGATCTTCGAAAAAATCATTTTAAAAATTAATCCTGTAAATCGGGAACGAATCTAGTGTTGGGAAGTAGCGCTTTTACCAGATTTTTCTAATCCTGACATTCGAGATGAATTTGAAATTTTTTAATACTTTTTTCATGTGACTAAAATAAGTATATCTTCACATCCGTACGGTTGGATTGTCAAAAAAATCATTTTAAAAATTAATCTTGTAAATCGGGAACGAGTCTCGTTGTGGGGAGGGGTACTTTTACTGAATTTTTCTAATCCTGGCGTGCAAGATGAATTTCAAATTTTTTAATAATTTTTTCTTATGACTAAAATTGATATATCCTACCATCCGTACGGTTGGATCATCGAAAAAAATATTTGAAAAATTAATCTTGTAAATCGGGAATGAGTTTCGTTGTTGGCAAGGGTACTTTTACTGAATTTTTCTAATCCTGACGTGCAAGATGAATTTTAAATTTTTTAATAATTTTTTCCTATGTCTAAAATTGATATATCTTAACATCCGTATGGTTGGATCATCAAAAAAATCATTTGAAAAATTAATCATGTAAATCAGGAACGAGTCTCGTTGTCGGGAGGGGTACTTTTACTGAATTTTTCTAATCCTGACCTGCAAGATGAATTTCAATTTTTTTAATTTTTTTTTCTTATGACTAAAATTGATATATCTTAACATCAGTACGGTTGTATTTTCAAAGAAATCATTTGAAAAATTAATCTAGTAAATCGGGAACGAGTCTCGTTGTCGGGAGGGGTACTTTTACTAAATTTTTCTAATCCTGACGTGCAAGATGAATTTCAAAATTTTTAATAATTTTTTTTTATGAATAAAATTGATATATCTTAACATCCGTACGGTTGGATCGTCGAAAAATCATTTTAAAAATTAATTATGTAAATCGGGAACGAGTCTCGTTGTCGGGAGGGGTACTTTTACCAGATTTTTCTAATCCTGACATGCAAGATGAATTTCAAATTTTGTAATAATTTGTTCATATGACTAAAATTGATATATCCTAACATCCGTATGGTTGTATCGTCAAAAAAATCATTTGAAAAATTAATCTTGTAAATCGGGAACGAGTCTCGTTGTCGGGAGGGGTACTTTTACCGAATTTTTCTAATCCTGACGTTCAAGATGAATTTCAAAATTTTTAATAATTTTTTCTTATGATTAAAATTGATATATCTTAACATCCATAGGGTTGGATCTTCAAAAAAATTATTTGAAAAATTAATTTTATAAATCAGGAACGAGTCTCGTTGTCGGGAGGTGTACTTTTACTGGATTTTTCTAATCCTCACGTGCATAATGAATTTCAAATTTTTTAATAATTTTTTCTTATGACTAAAATTGATATATCTTAACATCTGTACAGTTGGATTATCAAACAAATCATTTGAAAAATTAATTTTATAAATCAGGAACGAGTCTCGTTGTCGGGAGGGGTACTTTTACTGGATTTTTCTAATCCTAACGTGCATAATGAATTTCAAATTTTTTAATAATTTTTTCTTATGACTAAAATTGATATATCTTAACATCCGTACGGTTAGATCATCAAAAAAATCATTTGAAAAATTAATCATGTAAATCAGGAACGAGTCTCGTTGTCGGAAGGGGTACTTTTACTGAATTTTTCTAATCCTAACCTGCAAGATGAATTTCAAATTTTTTAATATTTTTTTCTTATGACTAAAATTGATATATCTTAACATCTGTACGGTTGGATTGTCAAAGAAATCATTTGAAAAATTAATCATGTAAATCAGGAACGAGTCTCGTTGTCGGGAGGGGTACTTTTACTGTATTTTTCTAACCCTGACGTGCAAGATGAATTTCAAAATTTTTAATAATTTTTTCTTATGAAATAAATTGATATATCTTAACATCTGTACGGTTGGATCGTCGAAAAATCATTTTAAAAATTAATCATGTAAATCGGGAACGAGTCTCGTTGTCGGGAGGGGTACTTTTACCGAATTTTTCTAATCCTTACGTTCAAGATGACTTTCAAAATTTTTAATAATTTTTTCTTTTGACTAAAATTGATATATCTTAACATCCGTACGGTTGGATCTTCAAAAAAATCATTTGAAAAATTAATTTTATAAATCAGGAAAGTGTCTCGTTGTCGGGAGGGGTACTTTTACTGGATTTTTCTAAACCTGACGTGCAAGATGAATTTCAAAATTTTTAATTATTTTTCTTATGACTAAAATTGATATATCTTAACATCTGTACGGTTGGATCATCGAAAAAATCATTTTAAAAATTAATCCTGTAAATCGGGAACGAATCTCATTATCGGGAGGGGTACTTTTACCAGACTTTACTAATCCTGACATGCAAGATGAATTTCAAATTTTTTAATAATTTTTTCATATGACTAAAATTGATATATCCTAACATCCGTACGGTTGGATCTTCGAAAAAATCATTTTAAAAATTAATCCTGTAAATCGGGAACGAATCTAGTGTTGGGAAGTAGCGCTTTTACCAGATTTTTCTAATCCTGACATTCGAGATGAATTTGAAATTTTTTAATACTTTTTTCATGTGACTAAAATAAGTATATCTTCACATCCGTACGGTTGGATTGTCAAAAAAATCATTTTAAAAATTAATCTTGTAAATCGGGAACGAGTCTCGTTGTGGGGAGGGGTACTTTTACTGAATTTTTCTAATCCTGGCGTGCAAGATGAATTTCAAATTTTTTAATAATTTTTTCTTATGACTAAAATTGATATATCCTACCATCCGTACGGTTGGATCATCGAAAAAAATATTTGAAAAATTAATCTTGTAAATCGGGAATGAGTTTCGTTGTTGGCAAGGGTACTTTTACTGAATTTTTCTAATCCTGACGTGCAAGATGAATTTTAAATTTTTTAATAATTTTTTCCTATGTCTAAAATTGATATATCTTAACATCCGTATGGTTGGATCATCAAAAAAATCATTTGAAAAATTAATCATGTAAATCAGGAACGAGTCTCGTTGTCGGGAGGGGTACTTTTACTGAATTTTTCTAATCCTGACCTGCAAGATGAATTTCAATTTTTTTAAATTTTTTTTCTTATGACTAAAATTGATATATCTTAACATCAGTACGGTTGTATTTTCAAAGAAATCATTTGAAAAATTAATCTTGTAAATCGGGAACGAGTCTCGTTGTCGGGAGGGGTACTTTTACTGAATTTTTCTAATCCTGACGTGCAAGATGAATTTCAAAATTTTTAATAATTTTTTTTTATGAATAAAATTGATATATCTTAACATCCGTACGGTTGGATCGTCGAAAAATCATTTTAAAAATTAATTATGTAAATCGGGAAGGAGTCTCGTTGTTGGGAGGGGTACTTTTACCAGATTTTTCTAATCCTGACATGCAAGATGAATTTCAAATTTTGTAATAATTTGTTCATATGACTAAAATTGATATATCCTAACATCCGTATGGTTGTATCGTCAAAAAAATCATTTGAAAAATTAATCTTGTAAATCGGGAACGAGTCTCGTTGTCGGGAGGGGTACTTTTACCGAATTTTTCTAATCCTGACGTTCAAGATGAATTTCAAAATTTTTAATAATTTTTTCTTATGATTAAAATTGATATATCTTAACATCCATAGGGTTGGATCTTCAAAAAAATTATTTGAAAAATTAATTTTATAAATCAGGAACGAGTCTCGTTGTCGGGAGGTGTACTTTTACTGGATTTTTCTAATCCTCACGTGCATAATGAATTTCAAATTTTTTAATAATTTTTTCTTATGACTAAAATTGATATATCTTAACATCTGTACAGTTGGATTATCAAACAAATCATTTGAAAAATTAATTTTATAAATCAGGAACGAGTCTCGTTGTCGGGAGGGGTACTTTTACTGGATTTTTCTAATCCTAACGTGCATAATGAATTTCAAATTTTTTAATAATTTTTTCTTATGACTAAAATTGATATATCTTAACATCCGTACGGTTAGATCATCAAAAAAATCATTTGAAAAATTAATCATGTAAATCAGGAACGAGTCTCGTTGTCGGAAGGGGTACTTTTACTGAATTTTTCTAATCCTGACCTGCAAGATGAATTTCAAATTTTTTAATATTTTTTTCTTATGACTAAAATTGATATATCTTAACATCTCTACGGTTGGATTGTCAAAGAAATCATTTGAAAAATTAATCTTGTAAATCGGGAACGAGTCTCGTTGTCGGGAGGGGTACTTTTACTGAATTTTTCTAACCCTGACGTGCAAGATGAATTTCAAAATTTTTAATAATTTTTTCTTATGAAATAAATTGATATATCTTAACATCCGTACGGTTGGATCGTCGAAAAATCATTTTAAAAATTAATCATGTAAATCGGGAACGAGTCTCGTTGTCGGGAGGGGTACTTTTACCAGATTTTTCTAATCCTGACATGCAAGATGAATTTCAAATTTTGTAATAATATGTTCATATGACTAAAATTGATATATCCTAACATCCGTATGGTTGGATCGTCAAAAAAATCATTTGAAAAATTAATCTTGTAAATCGGGAACGAGTCTCGTTGTCGGGAGAGGTACTTTTACTGAATTTTTCTAATCCTGACGTTCAAGATGAATTTCAAATTTTTTAATAATTTTTTCTTATGACTAAAATTGATATATCTTAACATCCGTACGGTTGGATCTTCAAAAAAATCATTTGAAAAATTAATTTTATAAATCAGGAACGAGTCTCGTTGTTGGGAGGGGTACTTTTACTGGATTTTTCTAATCCTGACGTGCATAATGAATTTCAAATTTTTTAATAATTTTTTCTTATGACTAAAATTGATATATCTTAACATCTGTACGGTTGGATCATCGAAAAACTCATTTTAAAAATTAATCCTGTAAATCGGGAACGAATCTCATTGTCGGGAGGGGTACTTTTACCAGACTTTTCTAATCCTGACATGCAAGATGAATTTCAAATTTTTTAATAATTTTTTCATATGACTAAAATTGATATATCCTAACATCCGTACGGTTGGATCGTCGAAAAAATCATCTTAAAAATTAATGCTGTAAATCAGGAACGAATCTCGTGTTAGGAAGTAGCGCTTTTACCAGATTTTTCTAATCCTGACATTAGATATGAATTTGAAATTTTTTAATACTTTTTCATGTGACTAAAATAAGTATATCTTCACATACGTACGGTTGGATCGTCGAAAAAATCATTTAAAAAATTTATCTTGTTCATCGGGAACGAATCCCGTGTTGGGAAATATTGTTTTTACTAGATTTTTCTAATCCTGACATTCGAGATGAATTTGAAATTTTTTAATACTTTTTTCATGTGACTAAAATAAGTATTTCTTAACATCCGTACGGTTGGATCCTCTAAAAAATCATTTAAAAAGTTTATATTTTTCATCGGGTATGAAAAAAAATCTAGTACGAGGCAACACCCAATGGTTTTCTATGAAAAAGTCATGTCTGAAATAAATTGTGACAACAGTTTTTTTGAAAAAAACCGTTGTCTTAGATGATCAACTTTTTTAAATCTTACGGCTGATATTAAATCTACTTTTAATCAACGGCCCTAATTATACCAACTTAACAATCCATGTAAATGTTTTCTCACCAATCACATGATGCCACCTCATCACAAGCAACGCTTCAGAAATTTCAAGAATCAGACTTACAAACAACTGTTTTCTATGAAAAAAGGTTGTCTTGGATGAACATTGACAACATTTATAATATACACGTTATATCCTCATAAATGTGATTATCTGTTGATGCTATTAATATTCGTGTAACGTCTAGTACTAATAGGTAAAAGAATTCAAAAATCTATGAAAAAGATAATTTCAAATCTTAATACACGCAAATTAATTTAGTGTACGTTATTGGTTACTCATATAAATTAATTAACGGTGGCATATAAATTTTCCGAAAAAATTTTAAAACTAATAAAAATGTAGACAATTTTTTTTTTCTAAAATCATGTTGTGGTAAGCTACTTTACATAAGTGTTTTTCAGGAAATGTCGTTGTTGGAATTCTACAACAGTTTTTTCTTTAAGACTGTTATAATATTACTTATTTTACAACAGATTATAAATATCGATAACGGTTGTCTAACTGTTACAAGTGTTTTATTTTAAAAATACTTGTATAAGATAGATTAATACAACGTGCTTTTTCGAAAAACACTTGTTTGGATTGAACAATTAACAATATAAACTTGAAGCACTTGTGATTAATTTTTTTTATTAATTATAAAGTAGATAATTAAATTATTTTGAAATATAAAATTTTAATATTTAATCTACATGAAAGTGGATTTAATTAGAGTTTGTTGTTTTTAAAAAATTTAAAATGAATTGTCTGGAAATTAATTTTTTTTAAATTATTACTATTTTTATTGTAATAAACTAGACAACGATTTATTTGAATATTTTGTTGTGCAACACATTTTTAAATTTAGTAAGAAAGATAACGGTTTTAAGAATTAGACTATTGTCTGATATTGGTGACATACAATATATGTAAAACACTTGTCTATCAGGTATCATTTAGACAACACCTAATTTGTACATTCTATGATTTGAGCTTAAATAACTAGTAGAAAAAATACTTGTCTCATTTCCACAACCGTTAAACAAGACAATGGATTTTAAAGCTTTGTAGTAATACTAAAGCTTTCCCATTCGCACAACATCTTAATTTTGAAAACACTTGTCTGATTTGTTTTACTAGACAACATTTTTTTATTGCTTGTAGTGATTAACGTCAGACAACGCCAATTTTTTGGTTGCAAAAAAACCATTGTATGAAAAATTCGGGCAACACTTTTTTGGTCGAGTGTTGTCTAATCGGTGTTGTCTGATTGTGTTTTTCTTGTAGTGCATACACAAGTCCAAGCCCAAGCTTAATTTGCAATCAGCATGTCTGGTAGTGGAGGCTCAGGCAATGAAAAATCATCCAGGAGAATTCCTGAAATCAAAGTATATTTACATTTTGACCTATGGTTAAATTTGTATGTACTGTGCAAATGTTTTAATATCTGCAAACACATTTCATGTTTAATTTACTACAACCCTGAAATTTAGCCATTGTCTACGTTATTTAATTTTGTTAATTAGTAATATGTGTATGTTTATATGTCTGCTTGTCTTTGTAGCATGTTTATGTTCGAAGGGGGAGAAAGACAGTAGTGCAGAAAGAAACGGAAAACCTTGGGTGTAATGGACGCCAGCCCCAAAAAGAAAAGCAGCCGCAATATGAAAGTCAGCCCATCAGGTACGACAATTTAGGGTTTCCAGACATTCATTTTGATGAGGAAAATTAGAATTTAAATTGGGTGTTTTATTTGAGTGGCCTATGTTTTCGCCATCTATTATTTGTGTAACTATAATTCATGTGCTAGGGCGGCCATTGAAATTTTATTAGTAATTAGCTGATCTAACAATATTTATTCTTTGTGCATTTCCGGAAAAAGAAGTCCAGGAGATGGTGCCATGTTTTCCGATGCTTCTCCTCCTGTCATCTCAACGTTAAGCAACACACAGTTGCTTATGTACGTTGAGTTCATGGCTGCTGCTAATAACAGTATCCAGCAAAACAAAAAAGCTGTAGCAGATAGAACCGACACTACAAGAAATTTACAATCAGACAACACTTGACAGACAATGGTTAAAAAAAAACCGTCGTCCTAAAAAAGTATATAACGGTGAATTAAATTTGCAAAAAAAACAGTTGTGTGAGCTCCAGAACAGACAACGGATATCCATCTTTTTTAAACTGTTGTACAAGTTGTATCCTCTCATCGAGTCAGGCAACGGTTTTTTAAATATAGTGTTGTTGTAGATCTTTAACACAATGATTACAAACCGTTGTTACTATGTTAACGTATAGGGTTAGAAGACAACAGTTTTAATATTACATTGTGTAATTCAGACAACGGTTTTTTAGAAAGGTTGTCCTCTAAACCATCAAATAACGGAATGCAAACAGTTGTCTGAGGAATTTCAATGGGTACCACGTATTGAGGTAGCAGCACGTGATAGGTGGTAAATCATTCACAAGGATTGCTGAGGTGGTGAAATGAGAGCCCTTCATTGAAATGAGATTTGATATCGGCCGTTAGATCGAAAAATAGCTAATATTCTTATACAACGGTTTTATGTTAAAACAAAAATGTTGTCTTAGTTAGTCTCATACAAGCTTTTAGGTATTACGTTGTGTAATTCACACAACAGTTTTTAGAAGGTTTGTCTTAAAAACCTTCATAGAACGGAATAAAACAGTTGTCTGAAATAGTTATTTTGTAATTTAAATGGGCACCACCTGATGAGGTGGCAGCGCATGATAGGTTGTAAACATATTACGCGGATTGCTAAAGTGTCATAATGACAGCCCTTGATTGAAATGAGATTAGATATTAGCTGTTAGATTGAAAAAAACTGATATACTTACACAACGGTTTTATAATAAAAAAAGCGTTGTCTTAGTTTGTCTTTACACAATGGTGTTTCAAGGAAACCATTGTAAAAGTATTACAGTATAAAATGAGATTCCCGATTACAAAGTTTAATTTTTAAATGATTTTTTCGATGATCCAACCGTACGGATGTTAAGATATATCAATTTTAGTCATATAAAAAAATTATTAAAAAATTTAAAATTCATCTTGCATGTCAGGATTAGAAAAATCTAGTAAAAGTATCACTTCCAACAACGAGACTCGTTCCCGATTTACAAGATTAAATTTTAACATGATTTTTTCGACGATCCAACCGTACGGATGTTAAGATATATCAATTTTAGTCATAAGAAAAAATTATTAAAAAATTTGAAATTCATTTTGCATGTCAGGATTAGAAAAATCTGGTAAAAGTACCCCTCCCAACAACGAGACTCGTTCCCGATTTACAGGATTAATTTTTTAAAATGAATTTTCGAAGATCCAACCCTACGGATGTTAAGATATATCGATTTTAGTCATAAGAACAAATTATTAAAAAATTTGAAATTCATTTTGCATGTTAGGATTAGAAAAATCTGGTAAAAATACCCCTCCCGACAAGGAGACTCGTTCCCGATTTACAGGATTAATTTTTTAAAATGATTTTTTGATGATCCAACCATACGGATGTTAAGATATAATGATTTTAGTCTTAAGAAAAAATTATTAAAAAATTTGAAATTCATTTTGCATGTCAGGATTAGAAAAATTTGGTAAAAGTACCCCTCCCGACAACGAGACTCGTTCCCGATTTACAGGATTAATTTTTTAAAATGATTTTTCGAAGATCCAACCATACATATGTTAAGATATATCGATTTTAGTCATAAGAACAAATTATTAAAAAATTTGAAATTCATTTTGCATGTCAGGACTACAAAAATCTGGTAAAAGTACCCCTCCCGACAACGAGACTCGTTCCCGATATACAGGATTAATTTTTTAAAATGATTTTTCGAAGATCCAACCGTACGGATGTTAAGATATATCGATTTTAGTCATAAGAACAAATTATTAAAAAATTTGAAATTCATTTTGCATGTCCGGATTAGAAAAATCTGGTAAAAGTACACCTCCCGACAAGGAGACTCGTTCCCGATTTACATGATTAATTTTTTAAAATGATTTTTCGACAATCCAACCGTACGGATGTTAAGATATATCAATTTTAGTCATAAGAACAAATTATTAAAAAATTTGAAATTCATTTTGCATGTTAGGATTAGAAAAATCTGGTAAAAGTACCCCTCCCGACAACGAGACTCGTTCCTGATTTACATGATTAATTTTTTAAAATGATTTTTCGACGATCCAACCGTACGGATGTTAGGATATATCAGTTTTATTCATAAGAACAAATTATTAAAAAAATTGAAATTCATTTTGCATGTCAGGATTAGAAAAATCTAGTAAAAGTACCCCTCCCGACAACGAGACTCGTTCCCGATTTACAGGATTAATTTTTTAAAATGATTTTTCGAAGATCCAACCATACGGATGTTAAGATATATCTATTTTAGTCATAAGAAAAAATTATTAAAAAATTTGAAATTCATTTTGCATGTCAGGATTAGAAAAATCTGGTAAAAGTACCCCTCCCAACAACGAGACTCGTTCCCGATTTACAGGATTAATTTTTTAAAATGAATTTTCGAAGATCCAACCCTACGGATGTTAAGATATATCGATTTTAGTCATAAGAACAAATTATTAAAAAAATTAAAATTCATTTTGCATGTTAGGATTAGAAAAATCTGGTAAAAATACCCCTCCCGACAAGGAGACTCGTTCCCGATTTACAGGATTAATTTTTTAAAATGATTTTTTGATGATCCAACCATACGGATGTTAAGATATAACGATTTTAGTCTTAAGAAAAAATTATTAAAAAATTTGAAATTCATTTTGCATGTCAGGATTAGAAAAATTTGGTAAAAGTACCCCTCCCGACAACGAGACTCGTTCCCGATTTACAGGATTAATTTTTTAAAATGATTTTTCGAAGATCCAACCATACAGATGTTAAGATATATCGATTTTAGTCATAAGAACAAATTATTAAAAAATTTGAAATTCATTTTGCATGTCAGGATTACAAAAATCTGGTAAAAGTACCCCTCCCGACAATGAGACTCGTTCCCGATATACAGGATTAATTTTTTTAAATGATTTTTCGAAGATCCAACCGTACGGATGTTAAGATATATCGATTTTAGTCATAAGAACAAATTATTAAAAAATTTGAAATTCATTTTGCATGTCCGGATTAGAAAAATCTGGTAAAAGTACCCCTCCCGACAAGGAGACTCGTTCCTGATTTACATGATTAATTTTTAAAAATGATTTTTAGACAATCCAACCGTACGGATGTTAAGATATATCGATTTTAGTCATAAGAACAAATTATTAAAAAATTTGAAATTCATTTTGCATGTTAGGATTAGAAAAATCTGGTAAAAGTACCCCTCCCGACAACGAGACTCGTTCCTGATTTACATGATTAATTTTTTAAAATGATTTTTCGACGATCCAACCGTACGGATGTTAGGATATATCAGTTTTAGTCATAAGAACAAATTATTAAAAAAATTGAAATTCATTTTGCATGTCAGGATTAGAAAAATCTGGTAAAAGTACCCCTCCCGACAACGAGACTCGTTCCCGATTTACAGGATTAATTTTTTAAAATGATTTTTCGAAGATCCAACCATACGGATGTTAAGATATATCTATTTTAGTCATAAGAAAAAATTATTAAAAAATTTGAAATTCATTTTGCATGTCAGGATTAGAAAAATCTGGTAAAAGTACCCCTCCGAACAACGAGACTCGTTCCCGATTTACAGGATTAATTTTTTAAAATGAATTTTCGAAGATCCAACCCTACGGATGTTAAGATATATCGATTTTAGTCATAAGAACAAATTATTAAAAAAATTGAAATTCATTTTGCATGTTAGGATTAGAAAAATCTGGTAAAAATACCCCTCCCGACAAGGAGACTCGTTCCCGATTTACAGGATTAATTTTTTAAAATGATTTTTCGATGATCCAACCATACGGATGTTAAGATATAACGATTTTAGTCTTAAGAAAAAATTATTAAAAAATTTGAAATTCATTTTGCATGTCAGGATTAGAAAAATTTGGTAAAAGTACCCCTCCCGACAACGAGACTCGTTCCCGATTTACATGATTAATTTTTTAAAATGATTTTTCGAAGATCCAACCATACGGATGTTAAGATATATCTATTTTAGTCATAAGAAAAAATTATTAAAAAATTTGAAATTCATTTTGCATGTCAGGATTAGAAAAATCTGGTAAAAGTACCCCTCCGAACAACGAGACTCGTTCCTGATTTACAGGATTAATTTTTTAAAATGAATTTTCGAAGATCCAACCCTACGGATGTTAAGATATATCAATTTTAGTCATAAGAACAAATTATTAAAAAAATTGAAATTCATTTTGCATGATAGGATTAGAAAAATCTGGTAAAAATACCCCTCCCGACAAGGAGACTCGTTCCCGATTTATAGGATTAATTTTTTAAAATGATTTTTCGATGATCCAACCATACGGATGTTAAGATATAACGATTTTAGTCTTAAGAAAAAATTATTAAAAAATTTGAAATTCATTTTGCATGTCAGGATTAGAAAAATTTGGTAAAAGTACCCCTCCCGACAACGAGACTCGTTCCCGATTTACAGGATTAATTTTTTAAAATGATTTTTCGAATATCCAACCATACGGATGTTAAGATATATCAATTTTATTCATAAGAACAAATTATTAAAAAATTTGAAATTCATTTTGCATGTCAGGATTACAAAAATCTGGTAAAAGTACCCCTCCCGACAACGAGACTCGTTCCCGATATACAGGATTAATTTTTTAAAATGATTTTTCAAAGATCCAACCGTACGGATGTTAAGATATATCGATTTTAGTCATAAGAACAAATTATTAAAAAATTTGAAATTCATTTTGCATGTCCGGATTAGAAAAATCTGGTAAAAGTACCCCTCCCGACAAGGAGACTCGTTCCCGATTTACATGATTAATTTTTTAAAATGATTTTTCGACAATCCAACCATACGGATGTTAAGATATATCGATTTTAGTCATAAGAACAAATTATTAAAAAATTTGAAAGTCATTTTGCATGTTAGGATTAGAAAAATCTGGTAAAAGTACCTCTCCCGACAACGAGACTCGTTCCTGATTTACATGATTAATTTTTTAAAATGATTTTTCGACGATCCAACCGTACGGATGTTAGGATATATCAGTTTTAGTCATAAGAACAAATTATTAAAAAAATTGAAATTCATTTTGCATGTCAGGATTAGAAAAATCTAGTAAAAGTACCCCTCCCGACAACGAGACTCGTTCCCGATTTACAGGATTAATTTTTTAAAATGATTTTTCGAAGATCCAACCATACGGATGTTAAGATATATCTATTTTAGTCATAAGAAAAAATTATTAAAAAATTTGAAATTCATTTTGCATGTCAGGATTAGAAAAATCTGGAAAAAATACCCCTTCCGACAAGGAGACTCGTTCCCGATTTACAGGTTTAATTTTTTAAAATGATTTTTTGACGATCCAACCATACAGATGTTAAGATATATCTATTTTAGTCATAAGAACAAATTATTAAAAAATTTGAAATTCATTTTGCATGTCAGGATTAGAAAAATCTGGTAAAAGTACCCCTCCGAACAACGAGACTCGTTCCTGATTTACAGGATTAATTTTTTAAAATGAATTTTCGAAGATCCAACCCTACGGATGTTAAGATATATCAATTTTAGTCATAAGAACAAATTATTAAAAAAATTGAAATTCATTTTGCATGATAGGACTAGAAAAATCTGGTAAAAATACCCCTCCCGACAAGGAGACTCGTTCCCGATTTATAGGATTAATTTTTTAAAATGATTTTTCGATGATCCAACCATACGGATGTTAAGATATAACGATTTTAGTCTTAAGAAAAAATTATTAAAAAATTTGAAATTCATTTTGCATGTCAGGATTAGAAAAATTTGGTAAAAGTACCCCTCCCGACAACGAGACTCGTTCCCGATTTACAGGATTAATTTTTTAAAATGATTTTTCGAATATCCAACCATACGGATGTTAAGATATATCAATTTTATTCATAAGAACAAATTATTAAAAAATTTGAAATTCATTTTGCATGTCAGGATTACAAAAATCTGGTAAAAGTACCCCTCCCGACAACGAGACTCGTTCCCGATATACAGGATTAATTTTTTAAAATGATTTTTCAAAGATCCAACCGTACGGATGTTAAGATATATCGATTTTAGTCATAAGAACAAATTATTAAAAAATTTGAAATTCATTTTGCATGTCCGGATTAGAAAAATCTGGTAAAAGTACCCCTCCCGACAAGGAGACTCGTTCCCGATTTACATGATTAATTTTTTAAAATGATTTTTCGACAATCCAACCATACGGATGTTAAGATATATCGATTTTAGTCATAAGAACAAATTATTAAAAAATTTGAAAGTCATTTTGCATGTTAGGATTAGAAAAATCTGGTAAAAGTACCTCTCCCGACAACGAGACTCGTTCCTGATTTACATGATTAATTTTTTAAAATGATTTTTCGACGATCCAACCGTACGGATGTTAGGATATATCAGTTTTAGTCATAAGAACAAATTATTAAAAAAATTGAAATTCATTTTGCATGTCAGGATTAGAAAAATCTAGTAAAAGTACCCCTCCCGACAACGAGACTCGTTCCCGATTTACAGGATTAATTTTTTAAAATGATTTTTCGAAGATCCAACCATACGGATGTTAAGATATATCTATTTTAGTCATAAGAAAAAATTATTAAAAAATTTGAAATTCATTTTGCATGTCAGGATTAGAAAAATCTGGAAAAAATACCCCTTCCGACAAGGAGACTCGTTCCCGATTTACAGGTTTAATTTTCTAAAATGATTTTTTGACGATCCAACCATACAGATGTTAAGATATATCTATTTTAGTCATAAGAACAAATTATTAAAAAATTTGAAATTCATTTTGCATGTCAGGATTAGAAAAATCTGGTAAAAGTACCCCTCCGGACAACGAGACTCGTTCCCGATTTACCGGATTAATTTTTTAAAATGATTTTTTGACGATCCAACCGTACGGATGTTAAGATATATCGATTTTAGTCATAAGAACAAATTAATAAAAAATTTGAAATTAATTTTGCATGTCAGGATTAGAAAAATCTGGTAAAAGTACCCCTCCCGACAACGAGACTCGTTCCCGATTTACAGGATTAATTTTTTAAAATGATTTTTCGACGATCCAACCGTACGGATGTTAAGATATATCGATTTTAGTCATATGAAAAAATTATTAAAAAATTTGAAATTCATCTTGCATGTCAGGATTAGAAAAATCTGCTAAAAGTACTCCTCCCGACAACGAGACTCGTTCCCGATTTACAAGATTATTTTTTAAAATAATTTTTTTGACGATCCAACCATACAGATGTTAGGATATATCAGTTTTAGTCATATGAAAACATTATTAAAAAATTTGAAATTAATATTGCATGTCAGGATTAGAAAAATCCGGTAAAAGTACCCCTCTCGACAACGAATATAAAAATATATTAGCTTTTGTCATATTAAAATATTAAAAACATTCAAATTTATTTTATATTATTTTATAAAAATAATTTCTTAAATCTATTTATAAAAAAATTATAAGTATACAATATTTATTTATCGAGTTTTCTTGTTATAATTGATTTCCCTCCTTCAACTTTTCATTTCCCCTTTCTTTTCTTTTCATTACCCGCTCCCCCCTCCCCCTCCCCCTCCCCCTCCCCCTCCCATGCCCCATTTCATCTCCTTCTCTGTAAACATAAAACACCAAAGTACACAAATCTAAATCTCTCTCTCTCCCTCCTAACCCTCTCAATCCACCTCTATTTCAAACATTAATTACACTCTGAATGACGAATTAACTTCATAGTTGTCCGCTGTTTGTGCTTCCATTTCCGATCCGAAGGATCTCAGCTACTTGAATTGAGTTGGTATTCCAAAGAAGATTGTGGTCCTATTAAGTTTTGATTTAGGTTGTGGTCTTTGATCTTCCCTCTCTCCCTCTCTTTTTCCCCCTCTACTCTCCTTCCTATGAAAAACCTATACATACATAAATATTTGCTTTGATTTGAGCCTCCTTTGATTGATTTGTATGTTTCTTTAATGGAGTATGGTTTCGTTTAGGGTTTCAATTCAACTTCAATTTGGGGTTTTAGTTTGTGTTCAAAACTAAGGCTTTAGGGCTTATTTGTGGATTCAATGGAAGGTGCTTGTCTTTAATTTTGAGGTATCACTCTATCTCTCTCTCTGTCTAACTCTCTCTCTCATTTTAGTTCTTATTTTGTGCTGATTTTAGTTCTTATTTTGTGCGTACAAGTAAGTAAAGGGGATGTGGAGGGGAAAATTGAAGCTCAAGAAGAAAATTGACTGTTTTGATGATTTGTGTAGGTTTGTTTCTGTGTGATTTAAGATGTAAGTGATTTTTTCTTCTCCCAGTAGCAGTTTTGTGGGTGTGTCTGTTATGACTTTCTTGAATGCCATATGATAGTTTCTGTAACATCTCTGTATAAGGTATTATCCATCTGGACTATGTAATGATTTTAGGATTCCCACCACTCTACATGAAATGCAAATATGTGATCAGCTAAGAACTGACACAGTTACATTTTTTGCCTGAATAACATTAAGTACTATAGAAATTAGGTCAGTGATGCTTGACATGCTCAATCGTGGATGTCATTGCACAAGATGAGATATCTAGTTTTTATGTGTTTTGTCTTCTACTGTCCTTGTTCCTATCAGTGAAATAAATGTGGTGCTTAGATTATTAATGTTAAAACTCTTACATGTATGGCCTTTATTGAAGTATGATCAAGAAATTCTTATCATTATGAGATGCTGAGATCATACTGCCATACTAAAAGGTGAATTTTTCGGAGTGATTAAATCATGTATGACCTTTATGACAAGTGATTTTGTTTCTAAACTTATGAATTTTGTGTATTAGGCCAAACGATTCTACTGAAATGGTAAGCCTTGCTTGCAGTAGCCTCTCGGGCATGGCCTCTTCAACAGGTATGTTAAAATGATAAACTGTTATAAGTCCTCTCTGTTCTTTGTTTTATTTTTTTTTTGAAAGTAAGTTGAATCTCCTTACCAATTCACTCTATTTATGTTCTTGATATTGTTCAGTATTGATCTTTGCAGTTGGTAATTGATTTTTTGTGATGCTGCTATGTTTTTGCACTTTACAACAACATTTCCTCTGGATTTTGTTAGGAGAAGAATGCAACTGGAAGGAGCTGCAGGGCGAGCATGCATTTATAATCAGCAGGTGTTTGTTTTTTTATATTTGTTATTCTTTTGTGTTTTTTGTTTTATTCAAATGTTTGTTTTAGTTTTAGTTTTTGGGGGTGTTTATACTACTGAAATGTTTGTTACTTCGTAGTTTTGAAATTTAAGGAATTTTAAGGAAATTTGTTAGTTATGAATGCATAAGGTTTGTTACTTCGCGTTAGATTTGTTTACGTGGTGTCGAATTCAATAATCTTATTTTTGATAATCAAGTTGGGTTTTAGTGGAATTAAGGTCCATGTCAGACATTGACACCCATGTAAAGCACTCCCTGGACATCTATTAAGCTGAATATTAAGTAATAATAAATATAGTTACCCAAGTTTGAACTAAAGTTATAAAAGAAAATTTAGGACGATATTTTGTATTTCATTTTTACGTGCCTTTTTAACCTGCTCATATTTAATTAGTTAGGAACACAAATTAGTTCACTACTGCATTATTAGCAGGATTACGTTTTCAAGCACTTAGAATTCGAGAATAATTTGAAATTTGCTACGGTGGTGATATTGTAGTTTTGATATGAGTAGGCAGTTGATATAACTGTCTGGATATTGAAAGAAGGAGACATGGATGCAATAAAACTGGAGGGCGGATCACCATCAAGAATTACAGCTGTAAAAACTATTGTGAAGTGCTGTTATAGGTCACGTAGGGCTTACTCCTCAAGCTATTAGTGTTCTCGTGGGATTTAGGCCTCAAGTAAAAAATGTTGTTAGTGCTGTCAAGGTATCTCCAATGTGTATTTATATCTTCTTAATGTAAATTAATAAGTGTTTCTTTGAGAAGTACTTATCACTATGTTGAATTAAGGTTGTGGAGATGGAAATGGCGTTACAGGAAGTTGGATGCTTCTCTGTTATTCTTGAGTATGTGCCTTTACCAGTGGCTGCAGCAGCAACATGGGCTCTTAAAATATTTACCACCGGAATTGGAGCTACAGTCATCTCTACTGTATTAAGGACTGTGAGTGAAAAAATCACAACTCTACTGGACCTCCTACAAAAACAGGAAGCAATAATGCGAAGTCAGGTAAAACTGATATCTCAATGCACTTAAATGCAACTCCACTACAGCTACTTTCTCAACTTGAATATGCAGGTGTTGATCCTTTGTGCTTGACAGAGAAGAGCGAGGTTGAGTTTATCAGTGAAAACTTCACCTCATTCAGAAACAAGGTGCAACAAGCCTGAAGACATGTCTCATCTGTTAGAGAATGGAAGTAATAGTCAAGACTTAAAGTTTCCCCCTGCTAAGAGAGTTGTTAATGGCTGCAAGACAGGGTCAAACAATGAGGATGTAAGAGAAGCTACAATACTTATAGAGAATCTTTGTATTGTAAATTTAATTTCAATTGTGAAATAACAATTGGATTATCGTAATACAATTTTTTTTTAAAATTGGTTTATTTTAAATAATGAGATTAATTTTGTAAACAATTGTGTGAAAGCCACTTCAAAAATGGTGAACACCGTTGTATGTTTCACTGCACAATTTTTTTTAAAAAAAACTGTTATCTTTTGATATTCTTTGCAGTGGTTTAAATCTTTTACACCATTGTCTTTTAAACATAAAACATTCATGAAAACAGTTTTTATTAGTTAAAAGAAGTTTATAAACCGTTGTTTATGAAAATATTGAATAAGTTAACAACAATGGTTTTTCTACAAAACCATTGTTGTTAAGTTAGGTAGACAATAGTTGAATAAAGAAACGGTTGTTTAAACAATTTCCTAACAATGGTTAATATAGAGTTCCCGTTGTGAAATCTTGAATATAACCAGTATTAAAAAATGTTGTTGAAACTCCCTTATTGTAACTGTATTAACAACCGTTGTCCAATCTTCGATCACACGAGTGTTGGATAGACAACGGAAACTCTACTTGTCAGATTACGGTAAAAAACAGTTGTATGATTGCAAATATGTTGTAGTGCGAAACTAGTGGAGAGTAGATAAATTTATTTTGTATTTACATTTACCATTAATTTTGTTGAGTTTGTTCATTTGAATGTGATATAATGATATTATATTTTTTTAATGAATCCTTATAGTTATTCTAAATTTGAACATATTTTCTAATAATTAAAAGATTGATATCTAGCCCATAAAAGTGAGCATCTTTTCTAATATACCGGTTAGTGAGAATGAAATACAATGTATCAAACTTAATTAGACAAGCATAACCATTGATTTTTTTTGAATGAATCCTTATAGCTAATTTAAATTGGAACAAATTTTTTTAATAATTAAATTAATGTGCCTTATAAAATGAGTATCTTTTTTAAGGGAGAATCAAACCCTGTGTCAAGTACACATACCATTACAGTTATCATCAAGCTCCTAAATTCAAACCTGTAACAGCCCGCACTTCCGGACCATTAAATCTAAATTAAAACTAATACAAAATACAACTTCTTGATCAAAAAGTCTATTACAAATGTCACTATTACAAACGCGCAACTAAAAGCGAAAGCGGTCCAAAAGTCAATCTACTCCAATACTAAGATCCTCGAACTCCAATGTTATCCAACTCGAACTCTTAGGCAAAACCTGAAATTGTAAGAATGAGTTATACAACCCAGCAAGTACAAATTGACTAACTATTTAACCGGAAAACAATAGGTGTTTTTAATAAAATGATTTTTCTCAAAACAATAATAATTTTGTAAAAACAATTTCTAAAATAAATCAAACCCAAAGTTTTATATTTTAAAATTCAGAATTTAAAACAGAAGAGAGCAGATTTTTATAACAGATCAGAACAGAGTAAAACAGAACGAAACGATAATTCTTATAAATACCATAGTCTTGATCTACGGCCACACTTTGCCAGTAACCGGTATCTAATTCTTATTCTTATTCTCATATACCACACTTTGCCAGTGGTCGGTATCTAAAGTTGCACACTTGTGCGCCTACTAAGGCTACCTAAGACTAGTTCTGGAACTATAGCGTAAATTACGAACGGGTTCGAAAACGTAGAGACTGGGTTTTAAAAGATTCTCGTATCTTATATCTTATACACTTCACAACATAATTCTTATATGTTATACGAAATTTGAAAATCAGAGTATCTAAACTTTTCCGAAAATAAAAGTAAGTCAAAAAGTACTTACCCCAAAGCCTGACCAGATCTGAATATAGTTTTTTTGACCCTCTAAACGACGTTATCTTGGAAAACACGAACACAAAAGTTGAAGATAACGAAAAGACCTCTCCGAAAAGTCCAGAATCACTGAATTCTGACTTACGATGAATTTTCTACGAATTTTACAAGACTGCTATTTTTGCTGAGAAGAGCCCTACGAATTTTTATATTAAAAACGAGGAAGACGAATATGGTGTATTTATAACGATACCAAACCCTATATCTTAACGTACAAGTTATCCATATTAGTATATGATCTAAATTTTAGGCCCATTAGTCTAATTCAATTTTAAATCCTAGTCCTTATCTAATTTTAATACTTTTTATTCTATTATTCAATTATTAATCTAATTCTAAAAATTACGGGATATTACATACTACCCTCTTTAAAAAGAATTTGGTCCCCAAATTCACAACAATCCTAAATTCATGAAACGTCTACCCCTTGATCTACCAAAGGTCAAACTATGATCCACAAGATCGAATCCTAAGCAATGTACTAGTCTCATACCTAATACACTCCGAAAGACAACCTGCTCTTGATACCAACTGTAACAGCCCGCACTTCCAGACCATTAAATCTAAATCAAAACTAATAGAAAATACAATTTCCTGATCAAAAAGTTTATTACAAAGGTCACTATTACAAACGCGCAGCTAAAAGCGGAAGCGGTCCAAAAGTCAATCTACTCCAATACTAAGATCCTCGAACTCCAATTTTATCCAACTCGAACTCTTAAGCAAAACCTGAAATTGTAAGAATGAGTTATACAGCCCAGCAAGTGCAAATTGACTAACTATTTAACCGGAAAATAATGGGTGTTTTTAATAAAATGATTTTTCTCAAAATAATAATAATTTTGTAAAAACAATTTCTAAAATAAATCAAACCCAAAGTTTTATATTTTAAAATTCAGAGTTTAAAACAGAAGAGAGCAGATTTTTATAACAGATCAGAACAGAGTAAAACAGAATGAAACGATAATTCTTATAAGTACCACAGTCTTGATCTACGGCCACATTTTGCCAGTAGCCGGCATCTAATTCTTATTCTTTATACCACACTTTTCCAGTGGTCGGCATCTAAAGTTCAGTAATTACGCCCCTTTATTAGGTATCTTAAGTTGCACACTTGTGCGATTACTAAGGGTATCTAAGGCTAGTTCCGGAACTATAGCAAAAATTACGAACGGGTTCGAAAACGTAGAGACTGGGTTTCAAAAGATTCTGGTATCTTATTTCTTATACAGTTCGAAACAGAATTCTTATATCTTATACGAAATTCGAAAATTAGAGTATCAAAACTTTTTCAAAAACAAAGTAAGTCGAAAAGTACTTACCCCAAAGCCTGACCAGATCTGAATATAACTTTTTTGACCCTCTAAACGACGTTATCTTGAAAAACACGAAACACGAAACACGAAAGTTGAAGATAACGAAAAGACCTCTCTGAAAAGTCCAGAATCACTGAATTTTAATTTACAATGAATTTTCTACGAATTTTACAAGACTGTTGATTTTTGCTGAGAAGAGCCCTACAAATTTTTATATTAAAAACGAGGAAGACGAATATGCTGTATTTATAACAATACCAAACCCTATATCTTAACCTACAAGTTATCCATATTAGTATATGATCTAAATTTTAGTCCCATTATTCTAATTCAATTTTAAATCCTAGTCCTTATCTAATTTTAATACTTTTTATTCTATTATTCAATTATTAATCTATTTCTAAAAATTACGGGATATTACATACTACCCTCTTTAAAAAGAATTTGGTCCCCAAATTCACAACAATCCTAAAATTCATGAAACGTCTACCCCTTGATCTACCAAAGGTCAAACTATGATCCACAAGATCGAATCCTAGGGAATGTACTATTCTCATACCTAAAACACTCCGAAAGACAACCTGCTCTGGATACCAACTATAACAGCCTGCACTTCCAGACCATTAAAAGCGGAAGTGGTCCAAAAGTCAATCTACTCCAATACTAAGATCCTCGAACTCCAATGTTATCCAACTCGAACTCTTAGGCAAAACCTGGAATTGTAAGAATGAGTTATACAGCCCAGCAAGTACAAATTGACTAACTATTTAACCGGAAAATAATGGGTTTTTTTAATAAAATTATTTTTCTCAAAACAATAATAATTTTGTAAAAACAATTTCTAAAATAAATCAAACCCAAAGTTTTATATTTTAAAATTCATAATTTAAAACAGAAGAGAGCAGATTTTTATAACAGATCAGAACAGAGTAAAACAGAACGAAACGATAATTCTTATAAGTACCATAGTCTTGATCTACGACCACACTTTGCCAGTAGCCGGCATCTAATTCTTATTCTTTATACCACACTTTGCCAGTGGTCGGCATCTAAAGTTCAATAATTATGCACCCTTATTAGGTATCATAAGCATGATATTTGTTTATAGTTTTATAATGTCATGATTAGTTTTAAATGATCGGGTTGATGTCGAGACGTATAGTTACGTCGATTGAGTTTGGTTCTGTCAATTAAGATTGTGCTTTTGTTTATAGAATTGAGTAGCAAGAAGTCTAGTCAAGTGTTGGACGGGGTTGATAGCCAGCAGTTATAAGCCAAGGTAATAGCGAGAAATTATCGAGCATACCAGGAAAGTATCTATATCTTCACTTATCGTTCAAGTGATATTTATTTTGAATCCTATTATTCTACAATCATATTTTTAATTATATCATACACAATTCCATTTAATTCAGAGACGGTCCAACAAGGAGAATCCAGTTACAGCAGCCTAGAAACTACAGTGAACAAACAGTGACGAATTTTTATTAAAGAATCATATGTCGTCTAGAACTCTGACTTGTAATTTGATTAGAATAATAAAACACTTATATTATTAGAAGATGACAAATTTTATTATTAGTTTATACATACTAAACACACGTACGGATAGTTAGGGTCTTATATACAAAGAAGAAAGCCATAAATTTTGGTCTCGTGACAAGATTGAATATTACAAGTTTTCTTATCTAATTTTCTTACGTGTTCTTAATATTTCAATTATGCTTATTTACTCTCTTAGTTGTTTTACTTTTATGATCTTCACAGTAGGTCGATTTATTATGGTTAATTCTAATTGATTATGTTTTATTATTAATTTGTGTAATCGTCCGATATCATGAATTAATTGGATGCAAAATCAGTAATAGATCGGGAGATTTTACTCACTAGTGGCACACATACAATTATCATAATTGAATTTAAGAGCGGGAGCATTATTGGATTTCTGAGAGCGTTAATTCTCGGGAGAGATTAACATTACTTTAATTGTCTGATTAATTAAATAATCAAAAGTTTTTAATGTGTGAGCATATTCCGAGAGTGTTAATACTTGAGAGAGATCAACAAACTCTAGATGTGTAATCACTGTAGTGGCTTTAGCTTAAAAGTCGATTATTGTGTGAACATGGTGGACCTAATTGCCCTAGGTTTTTAATTTTTTTGTTTAGAATCTATTAGTTTAGTTTTAATTTAGTTTTAGTTTTTAGCTAGTAAAATATTATTCATACAATTCCTTTTCTCTTAAAATAATTTATAGTAATTGAGTCGAAATTGATGAAACCTGTCTCCTTGTGGATTTGACCTGTACTTTCTAGTATATGTTAACAACAGACACTGTGCACTTGTGGTATATATAAAATAATATATCATGTTTTTGGTGCCGCTGCCTGGGAGATAGCTAGTTTCTATTGATTTTTAATTTGGTTATTTAGATTATTTTTGTTGTCTCGTTGGAACTTTGGTTCCAAACGGGGCGAGTTTCACTGCTTTTTTGGCTTTGTTGAGTGTTGTCAGGTTTTTAATGGATGAAGATGATAGGATTTCATACCTCTCCTCCTTAGTCAAGGCAAATACTCAAATAATTGCCTCACCGAATACTATAGAGCCCTTCATGTGTCCAATGAGTATTAATGATATGTTACAAGTGGCCCCTAAACCATACAACTTTTTTTAATTTATGGTGTACAGGGTCACTATGGTTATGAATGCTCCTACAATACTTGCAATTCTCAAAATGCTCAGTTTGGATAGATGAATTCTTTTGAGGATGGATATAAGTACAATAAATACTCTAGTACATTTGATCAAGAATGGGTTGATCAACCTAATTTCTCATACATGGATAATGGTGTTCATAATTTTACTTATCGTGGTCAACATCAATACCAGCAACAATATTTTGAAGAGCAACCATCACCACAACAATATCAATATCCTTCACTACAAGAAGATCTATAAGTTTTTCAAACTAATATAGATGTGCAACCTATTAGACAATTGAGGTATCGAATTGTTGAAGAAACTGCAAAAGAGCTTTGAGGAGAGTACTGATACGATTGAAGAACTAAAAAATGAATGTTTAATGATAGAGGCTCAAACTGCAGAAACTGCAGAGCTGGTTAACTATTCTACTATAAGATAACTCGACTTTTTACCATTACAACCTATCCAACTAGAAGAGGACGAGAGTCTCACAACTCTTAATAATGATCTTGAGGATGATGATATGTCAATGTCCGGTGATGATGTGAATATTAATTCAGAAGAAGAGCATGCCACTAAAATTAAGATCAATGATGTTGTTGTTGAGGACAATGTGAGTCAGGATGATAAAATAAAAGAAAGCAATACTGTGATGATGGTTCTTTCTATTTCACAAATTGTCCCAAAATTACCACTCCCAAATCTAGACATAGCTTTTGTGGATCAACAGTTGGGTATTGATAAATTTTCTTTCACTTTAGCCTCTATTTACAAGGCGCCTAAACTTGAGGACACGCGGTACAAGGTTGACATGAAGACACCAGTTGTTCAAAATATTTCTCAAACACTGGTAGATAATCCACTTAGAACAGCTGTTAAGTTTCAAGCAGATGAAGAGGGAGAAGATCAAGGTATCTCTTTGATCGTTGATGTATAAGTCAAGATGTTCGACTGGCTCATGAAAAAGTGAGAAGTGAAGACAAGTTGCCACCTTAGCCTCCACCTCATGTGAATGTTAATGGAGTTTGTTCTTTTCACGGTGTTGAGTTCTATTGTTGTTTTATCACAAATTTTTCCAAAGTTGCAGAAGCATTCACTCAACTATTTCTTATTGATATCATATTTTATTTTTTTGATGTTTTCTTGGAAGTTTTTTGCAGTATTAAAACAACTCCTGATGATATTCTTGATAATTTTTTTGGTGATCAATTTATGAACGATAATGTGGATATTGCGCATTATAATGCTTCAATTGAGATAGAAATCAAGTTAATGACTCTAAAGGACCACTTTTTTGGATGCAACCCAACGTGTTGGTAATGTAAATATTTTTGTATTATAGCTAATATAATTTGTATTAGTAATATATTATTTTATATGTAAATATTTTTATAGATTTTTTTTAAATAGAATTTTTGTAAATTTTATTTAATTTGTACTCTCTCAAGGTGCCTTGATAAATTTTGTGTGAATTGTTTCAAGATTGTAAAAATAGGGGAAAAAAATTGTCATGCAATTTATTCTCCCTGTGGTGCAATTAGCACCTGAAAAAAGAAGACTTTTGTGACCCACTATGCAGATTTTACTATCCACAGTGTATCAGCTCTTTGTAATTGGGAGCGGAAAATGATGAATCGGAAACATGATGCTCTGACTGCTGGGACACGTAAAAAAATGTGATTCCCGCGGTGCGTCGCTAGACAAACATGTACTTGTCATGTTAAACCCCCCACATATAAAACACTCCCCCCTACAATTTCCCACTGCTGAACCTGTAATAACTGGGAAATTTATGTGAATATTTATGTTAAATAAATAAATATTATGTGTTCATAAAAGTTAAAATATTCATTTGCCATGATATGACATGCAATAGTTGTTATTTGTGTTCCCGAGTGGACCAGAAAATTTTTCGATTGACTATTATATGTTTAAAATACATTTATACGAATCAATCTGTAATCTGGAAGCATGTTTATTAGCGTTTTGATCGAGGTACTCATTTTATCTCGTTTTATGTGCATTTGAACGCATCTTATGTGTTTTCGGACTTTTCTGTTAATTTAAGAATCGTTTTGATTTCACAAAACTCAATGGACAGGGACTCCATCAGGACGTCAAACCCTACAAAATTCATGTTTTTATTTTTATAGAATTATACATATTTCAAATACCCATTATTTTGGATTTTTGAATTATTTATATTTTTTGGGGAATTTTGACATAAATTTTATATTTATTTGCTTTTAAAATTATTCCCCAAAATTATTATTTTAATTAAAGGATAAAAACACCTTAAATTGATTTTAGGGTATTAAATTTCTAAAAAATATAAATAGTTGCAAAAAATTGAAAAAAATTAATTTATTTTATTCATTTTTTATCAAAAATTTAGAATATAAGAAAATTAAAGAACAAGAGTTTGGGGGTGAGATTTTGTTCTTGATCCTTATCCAGTGATTCCGGAAGCTACGTACATTGATCTGTTATTTACGCTCTAATATCGAAATTAAAGCTCTGATTGAGCTCTTCGTGTTGATATCAATTCCAACTACAACTCTATCGTGATGCCATCACATTGTTTTTGTTATTGTCCCAACAATGAACAAACGCTGCAATCTCATGGTAATAAAAAAGTAACGTAATATGTTTTGAGGGATCTTCAGCTTTTTTTGATTTTTTTGAACTTTGCACCCGTCTTCATTACAAATATCACACGTTATCTTCTCCTTATTTTCCTTCTAAAATATCATGCAATCATTTTTGTAATCATCAGTCTTTTCATCTTCCTTATTAAATCCTTTAATCATCTTTTGCACATTGTAGTAGTTCTTAGGAAATTTATGATCATCAGGAAGTATTAATCCAATGAGGTGAATCAAGTCATCAAAATTACTATTACTATAGTTATGTATGTTATTCCAACGAAACGTCTTCATTACAAACTCAAGTGTTATAAAATATGGCATTATTTATATAAATTAGTTTAGAAGCAACATTTGCCATATTGTAAAAATTTTATGCCGCTTCATTCGGTTCTTCCTCAAAATATTTACAATCCACAAAATCATGCATATCATCATCATCATCATGTTCATCATGCATGCCATTTTCTCTATATTCGACGTTAACTAAACTCATTTTTGACTTTTCCCTCGACATATTTTCTTCCCCATGATAATCCCACTTAGTATACCATTGCATGATACCCTACCTAAACAAATCATGTTTCACGCTACTAGGAACTTTATAGTATTGATTCATACAATCTTTGCATGGACATCTTACAAGACCATTGTCTTCGGATTTAAGATATTCTTTAGAAAATTTAATCAAACTATCAACACCAACTTTATATTCTTCCTTGTGACTAATCCAACTACGATCGAATGTCGTCTATAAAGACATATAATTTGATATTCTGAAATTATTAATCAAAAAATTAAAGTAAAGGAATAAGTCAACAAAAAAACAATCATATAAAATTGCACTAATTAAAATTCAATGTATTTAACATAAAATTTAAGTAAAAAATTAATAACAAAAATAAAAAATTTACTTACTTGAAGGTTTAAGAAGATTACATGGATACAAAATGGACCATATGGAGGAAACAAGGAGAGAATAAGGAGAAATGAGGGTGTTTTTTGGCCACTGGAAAGGTTAGTACAATTCTCGGTTAATTTAAACAAAAAACAGTCGTTAACTAGCACAGCTAAATCGAATGCATCTCATGATTATGGCAAGGCTAAATACGGCAACACACCGTCGTAATGAAAAATAAACCGACTATAATCGTTAATTTGTACGACTAAATATGACTGCCACGCATTGTTAAATTAAGGTTAAATATGACATAATATCCTCGTAAATAAAATATATGAATTTTAGTTATTTTTTAAATAGAATGACTCTTCGTTGTAAATTTTAGGACAATCGGATTCCGTCAATTGTGATTATAAAATTTATTTTTTGCAAAAAATTTTAGGAAATAAAAATTTAAAAAATAATAAAATTGCACGCCGCTCAAACTTCTTAAAATAAAGACATTTATACGGTTGAATTACTTATTAAAATATTATAAACACTAACCCTAACATTATCGATACCCTAATCTCTAAATTACAACCCCTAAACTACATCTCATTGAATTTTTTATTCTACTGTGACAATTGAAAAAATTTTTGCTGTAAATTTCTTGAAAACTATTACATGCATGCACTAGGTATTCCTAAAATACGGTTGTGCATTGTAAGTTCTAACAAAATTAAATTTTGTCGATTATGATTGTAGAATTTGTTTTTTGCTAAAATCTTCTGGAAATAGAAGTTTGAAAATTAAAAAATTTTGCACACCGCTCAAACATCTTAAAATAAAGACATCTAACGGTTGGATTACTTAAAAATAGTTTATAAGTTATAGGCCGTAACCATAACATTGTCAATACCCTAACCCCTAAAGTACAACCCCTACACCACATCTCATTGAACTTTGATATTATTGTGACAATATTTGTAGTTTTTTTGTGTGTATTTTTTGAAAATATTATATACGTGCAATAGATATTCCTCAAATAATTTTTCTAGACCGTTTATTTTTATTTAACAACCAAATATTTATAAATACAAGCTTTTCAATACAATCGATTATTATTGAAAGTAGGTTTCAATAAGCTGAAAAATATGGCTCTATATTTCCCTCCTTTTCAATATAAGATTCAAATACAATCGGAAATTTTCCTACTTCTTTTAAAATATAAATACGACCCGAATCCGTCAAAGTTATTTCTAAAAACATAAAAAATGGCGATCTTTTTCCCGCCCTTTTCGGCTAAATTCAACAGATCAAAATGGGCGGTCGTATTTGTCATTATATACAACGGATGTTCACCCTAAATATGAAATACGATTGAATTCCATTGAATTTAGCCGCTGTCATATTAAATCGGTAATTTATAGCCTTAGTTTCTTGTAGTGGGCGGTTGTTTTCTTATATAGGCATTTTAGAGAGTAATGTTCAAAAATGGTGTATTTTCGCAATATATGTTAAATAATAAATATAAAAAATTAAATTAATATGAAATTTTAAGAAAAATGAAATATATAAATTTAGAAAATTACTTATTTAAACAATTTGAAATATAGCGCTCTAAATTGGGTTGGATTTTTTAAGTAAAAATTAAAAAATTTGACATACCACTTATACCTTCAAGATTTTTAAAAATTATTTAAATAAATTAAGTGAGGGGTGCTTGGAACGCGTTATCAACTAGTATTACTAAAAAAGTAAGTGTTCTTTCTTGTTAAAGCGGCTCCATTAGAAAAATGACAACTATCTTGGAGGAAAGATTTTGTACACTTCTCAATTGAAACGGTTACAATTCTACCACCCTCGAACATATGGCCTATTGCCTTTGCATAGTACATAGGTCATTCCTCACTTGATTTCACTTCATTAGCAATCATGTCAAGTACAAGCGGGGCTGGAAAATATCGTTAATTCATAAAAACAACTAGCCCAATATTAATATATATAAACTCACATATGTTTTTAAACACTAACTTTTCATTTTATTTTTGTGAAATTATTTTATTAGAGTTTGTGTTCATCTTTTTTGCTGCTAGTATGCGAGGAGAAATAAGCTAGCGCGGCCGCCAATTCGAATGGAACAGGAGAATGATAGGCAGCTGCTAAATAAAAATAAGCCTGAGAGGTACAAAAATTTAGAAAGTGCTGTTACTATGATTAATTGAATAGTTAATTAGGGATAGACATCCTCATCGCATCCCAATTTGAGATCAGGGATAGAAATCCTCATCACATCCCAATTTGAGATCAGGGAAAATTAGCGTCACATCCAGCTGACAGAACTATAATTGATACGGCAGGATCACCCTCTAGTCAAGACTAAAAATTCTTGCCTCCACTTTTTACTATCATCAATACCATATCATGTGTGTTCCACATTAGTGTTGCCAACAACAATACCAGTTTTTATTTGTATAAACAATATTTTAAATATAAATATTAAATATAATATTAGAAATTAATAAATTTTATTTGTAGTATGAAACATTTCAATTTTTTATTCACTTCATGGTTTAAAAATTATTAGAATATTTGAAATTGAGTTTATATATATTAATATTGGCTCCTTCAAGGAAGGTCATGAACTGGAAATTCCGGATATAGTAATTATTAAAAAAGAGGTAATTAAAAAAGTTTTATGAGAGGAATTGTTGTCAATTAAAGTAAGCAACGGTATGGGATACAGGGACATATAGTGTTCGTTGTTCCATTATAGAACTTGTAGTTTGTTTTCTTAGTGCAGTTTTTTTGTGTTAGTGGCGTCTCCTGTTGTTCTCACTTCATAATATACTAGAGATGCACAAAAAGCCTGGACCCGAAAATCTGGCCCGGCCCGATCCGGTCAAAGCCCGGTCAAGCCCGGCCCGGTCCCGGCCCGGGCTTCGGGCCTCGACGGGCCCTATATTTTTAGGTAAAGCCCGGCCCGGCCCGGCCCGGCCCGGCCCGGCCCGGTTAAAAACCAGGGCTTCGGCCTGGCCCGATTAAAAGCCTGAAAAAAACCCAGTTATAATCTGATTATTCTAATATATTTTCTTACATATTTATAAATTCACATTTGCTATAAATATAAATAATACTTTAAACGCATATATATTTACATATTTGTAATTATTAATATTATTTATAAACTTCGTTGCGTAAATAATGAGAGGGACTTAATACATTTTTACGATGATCTAGTCGCTAACATATATATTCTTCGGAATCTCTAATAATACTCGATCCGATTTAAACCCAGAAAAAAGCCCGGCCCGATCCGATTCGGCCCGAAAAAAAGCCTGGTTAGGCCCGTCTCGAGGGCCCAAAAGAGCTCTAAAATTTTTGGAAAGCCCGGCCCGGTCAAAGACCGGGCTTTTTAAGGCCCGGTCAAAGCCCGGCCCGGTGGGCCTTTTGTGCATCTCTATAATATACCCGTAATATACTAGCTGGTAACGGTGCCCGACATTAAAAAAAAATTTCAAGTTAATTTTACATAAAATTGACTTATAATATTTCTTTTTAATACTAATATGACTTATAAATCTAATTATAGTTCTAATTATGTATTTGTTATATAAATCTAACATATTATGGTTTACTAATACGATTATTATAATAACAAATTAAAATTAAAGTAAAAACAAAGTTACAGAGAGAGTAGAAATAAATTCTTTTAGTTGAGATTTAATTATATAAAATTTTGAAAATAGTTATTTAATTTTTTAGTGAGTACCAAGATTTGATATTTTTGTGTTCTAATATAACAAGGTTATGCTTATTAGTATACATTATTGATAACCTATACCAATCATATTAAAAATATTGGATTAATATTGGTAGTGCCAAACATCGATCTAAATTAATATTATTTAATATTAAATATTAAATACGTACTTTGATAATTTGTTACTTTTGCGCACTAATAAAATATGGTTGATTTTGCTTATTAAAAAAAGTATAGATTGGAGTAGAATAATTGATTGGTTTAATAATTAACATGTAAATTTGTTGCAAGTACTCTTTGTTGATACATGTATTTGTGTGCATTTACACGTGCAAGCAGTGTGAGCAAGGATGATATCTTAAAACAAAAAATCAGCGAGGACTCTTGTATGGGCTCTAGATATCATCACAAATTAGAAATTGTAAAATCAGAAGAAAAGCTCACGGATGAGAATGATCACGTGCTAACATTATCTTCAGATTACTTCCTAGGTTTCATATTAGATTTCCACCTTAAAAAAATCACACAGTTTAAGAAAATTTGAATGTTGATAAATTAATTTCATTAATTGACCATAATATGTGCAATGAGATTTATCTATAAAATATAAATAAGAGATTTGAGAAATAAAGTTGATTTTGGAAGTATAAATTGTGAATAATTAAATTGAAATATATTCTTTTAATTTTAAGTTGACATGTAATTTTAAAAGGAGGAAGTATTAGATAAACAAATATTGTACTTTCCATTGGGATACATGAACATTCATGTAGGCATAGTATTGTATATATCTAGATTTCATCTAGGAGAAGAGATTGATGAAAGTAAAGGGCTGCAATTTAACAATATACAAGAGAATCATTTTCTCGATATAGTTTTGTATTCAAAATTTCATTCACGACAAATACAACTTGGTATATGAATCGAGTAAAATTTTAATTTCACGTCCAAATTTCTAGTGTCTTTCTTTTACTCACAATTTGCACATCGATTTTTTCATGGATAATGGATTGGGGATCAAGTGCAAAGCACAAACTACAAATATTGGTTAAGCAATTTTGGGAAGAGGATATAAACGTCTACAAAGTATTTTCCATTCAGTATTCATCAAGGCACATCACCGTGATCTGATCAATTTTACATTCACATGGCACTGGAAATTGTGCGAGATTTGAACTTATTCAACATTACTCAATTCAAAGTGGATTTTAGGTAAGTACTATGTTAATAATACCATGGGCTACGTTTTGTTTGGAATATTTTCAATTTAGGTGATTTATTTTGGTTTGTTTCAAATTAGTATTGATTTTTACATATAAATCGTATTGTTCATTTCACTTTTTACGTATCTTTACACGGACACACAAGCCGAGAGTCTTTTGGGAAACAGCCTCTTCATTCTTTCAGAATGATGAGAACGTTGCGTACATCTTACCCTCCCCAAACCCTATATTAAGCGGGATATATTGGATATATTTGGTTTGGTAAATATTATACTTTCAGAAAAAGGCTTGATGAATTACTTTATTAAAAAATTGGACGGTAAAAGTTTTGAGAACCAGGAAGTCGCCCTCCCTGCCATCCTCCATGACCGATATACGTTTCACCCTTACAAATCTCAATGCTTCCATCCATCAGTCCCTAGCTCATCATTATTTCCCGTTTAATTCATTGTTTCACGTTTGAATCATCTCTATTATTATGTGCTCAAGAACAACAACATACCGTTCTTACCCATTTTTAAATTTTAATTAGAATATTTTTGAATTTTTTTGTAATATAAACTTACAAGCATGTACCGTAATAATTTTAATAAGGTGAGAAGTCTCTTAATTACACTAACTGAAAGAAAATTATTGATCGGGAAAGACATCAGTCAAAACTCTAAATGAGGGCATAAAGTTGTTTCAAAATGATAATTTAATGATTTTTTTGCATTTCGCACCCATACGTTAGGGTGCTTTTTCAATTTGGTCTCATACTTTAATTATTCACAATTTGCACCCCTTAACGTTAAACAGTATTATAGTTTGCAGCCTTCCGTCAACTACGTCCAATAACATTAAAATATGAAGTGTAAATCAGTCTTTTGCTAATTAAAGTGGAAGTAAAACAATCGTGAACTTCTAGAGATTGAAAAAACCGATAATTTTCCCACGCACCTCAATTCACCTCAATTCAGTATTTCCCCATGATGTGTTAACCTAACTACATTTTTATAAAAGAGAGGAGAGGGTAGGTTATACAATGGAAGAATTTGAGGAGGAGGTAGATGAAGGCAAAGAAGAAAATGAAGATAACATCAGCTTTCAAGGAGACTCTTCTAACATGGATTCAAGTGAGAGCGAAGTTGAAATAGCAATAAAAATGAAGAAGAAAAGGGTTCCTTCACCAAATCCCCCTTATAGGACTAGAGAACGGAGCATATACAATATTTGCTTATGTATCATTTTATTTGAAGTTCATGTAAACTGAAATGCATATGTGTGTTGTTTTAGGGCCTTTTTAAGAACACCGAGGACAACCATGTTGTATTGGATGATGTTGATGGACCTCCTTCAAGACAACCTAATCAGCATGAAAATGTAAAAGATAAAAAAATGTTGCAGAGAAGGTTAAATTCAAAATTGAACACACAATTTAAGATATGTTTGAAGAGGTTATTCCACAGTGGATATATGGGGGAGATGAGGTTGTTTATGAATGTAAGAAAAAGGCCGGACAGAAGAAAGTAGGCAAGAAAAGAGTTGTAGATAAAAAGGTTAATGATGATGTATGTTCAGAGGGGATATTCGACAGTGATGAAGAGAGGATGGCTTTGTCCTTCTGTGATCAAGCTAAAATCCAATTTCCAGAGTTTAATGAGAACACTGATATGAAGGACCCTAAATTCGTACTTGGTTTTCTTTTCACAAGTGGTGTTATTTTTAGACATGCTATTAAGATATATGCAATTAGGCAACAAAGACCTATAAAATTCAAAAGGAATTTGTCAAATAAAATGAAGTGAGTGTGTACTGAGGGATGCAGTTGGAAATGCTATAAAATTAAGATGCAAAGAACATATACATTTTAAACCAAAACATTGAACAACCACCATACTTATAATCCAACCGGGGAGTAGAAGCAAGTTAATTTCACCTGGATTGCTAAGCTTTGTGAGAATGATATCCGGATGAATCCTAACTGGCCACCATCTACATTCCAATCAAAGGTGATTACATACTTGAAATGTAATATTTCAAAGACCATGGTGTATAGAATAACAAAAAAGCAAAGGAAAGTATAAATGGGAAGAATGAAGCTCAGTATGCTCAGTTTTACATCTTTGCAATTAAAATTAAAAAATGAATGCCATCATCTACAGTTAAACTCATATCAGAAGTAGCTGAAGCAGGAGTAGATGAAATGACGTTTAAAAGGTTGTATGTGTGCCTTGGTCCAGTGAAGGAAGGTTTTCTTGATGGATGTAAGCTATTGATTGGATTAGAAAGGTGTCATCTGAGAGGCCCTTTGGGAAGGATTTTATTAATTGTAGTGGGTACTGATCCCAAAGATGGGATGCACCCACTAGCATGGGCTCAGGTGGAAGCAGAAAACAATGATAATTGGGACTGGTTCCTTGGCTTGTTGAAAGATGACTTGAGGATGGACAACACTGGCTCTTATACTTTCATTTTTGACCGGCAAAAAGGACTGGTGAAAGAATTGGAGAAGCAAGTACATCATGTTGAGCAACGTTTCTGTGTAATGTAATTGTACAAGAATATGTACAAGGAGCATAAAAGAAATGTTGTATGAAGACTGTTATGGTCTGCTGCAAACTGTATCTTAACAAACACATGAATAACATGAAAAAAGTATACAAAATTGTTTCTTGTATGACCTAACTAGGAACTAGTTACATGCTTATTATCTTATACATATTTGTTTATAAGTAGCCCCAAGGGCATATGATTGGCTAGCTGCAAAACCAATGTCCTAGTGGTCTAGATCTTCCTTTAGAGACATATATATATATATATATATATATATATATATATATACTACGTCATAGATTGGATTCTGCAACCATTTGCACTGGGTTTGCAAACAATAGTGTAATAATAGCCTTCTAAACCCATGTCTATCGCAACCACTAATTTTTGATGTTGCGGTATAGTCAAAATGTGTTACCAAATTAAATGACATATTTTATTTACATAATTATTTACATAGAAATTAGTTAATAATTAAAAAATATATTTTATTTATTTATTAAAGTTAATAATATTAGTGAAATAATTTATAATATATTTATCAGTTGAAAGTTTTATAACTTAACAAGTCACTGGTGGAGTGATTTACAGTATATATTGTTGAATTTATTTAGTTTTTTATAGTTAAGTGTTAAAAAAATATTTATTAAAAGAAAAAAGAATTTGATAATTTAAATTTGAAAAAAACAAGTTTTGCCGGTTGTTTATTTTAAATAAAATTTTGGTCGAGATTTGAGATGGGGGCAGGGTTGAAAATTAATTTGCGGACCGATGTTAATGAAATATTTTACATCAATTTTACTAGAACCGATGTTAAATTAGTTTATACACATCGGTTGTTATTAAAACCGGTGTCTCAATTACTTTTTTTTAAAAAAAATAAAATAACAGGCTCGCGTACTTTTTCCCTCTTTTTTCAGTACTCTCTCCCCCGCCTCTCTCACCTCTCTTTCTCTCTCTCCCCACTCTCTCAAAACCCACCCTCAAAGATCCACATACAGTTCCACAAGCCCTATACATATACATAAGCCCTAGCTTTTTTCTTTACACTAAAACCTTAGATTGAATAGAGATGGTCAATTTTCAATTAGGCGAAACCCTAATTTCTGTTAATTGCAATTAGTTGGAATCAAAGTTGATCTGGTAATTGTCTCAAATTATAGCTCTGTTCATGTGCAATTTGTAAGTGCTTTTCAAATTTATTAGTCTTAGGCACTTCTACTAACTCTTTTATTTAAGAGTTTTCTTTTTCCGAAAGAGGTCCATGATTTGGGCTTCAGGACTTTGTTATGGCAAATGTGACTCTGAGGTATATTTGTAATATAGTTATATGTGCTGATTTTATCGCAGTGTATGTATAATGCCTTGGTAATTTTTATGCCTTCGACTTCATCGGATTTTAAGATAGGTCTTCATTAATGTGTTGATTTTAGGATAGGAAGGTCAGTATTTAGCTGAAATATGTCTCTTATGCGTTGATTTAATTCAGCATTTCCCGTGACTTACTGTGATCTTATTCTTGATATGATGAATCTATTATGTTTTATAATGTTTAAAATATGTTTCTGCAATTACTATTAAGGTGATGGTGCTTTTTCTGCTTCATTTGTTTTAGGTGGATTTGACATTGCTCATGCTGCAGCTAGGTTTGAGTTTATTTACAAACCTATTTGTTGTAAGGTTCGGAATTCTCTTCGACGTTTCCTTCATCTAGATGATCTAAACAACGCGGTTGTTCTGACTGAGTCCCCCAGGATTTGCTTCATCCAGTTGCAGGTGTTCGAGATCAATCTGATCAGTCTGTAAGGTGAGCTTTGGTTCAAAATCTGTCTTTGCCTCAGGATAGTGATGGGTTAAAAGCAATGATTCACTAGAATGCTCATGAAGTTCACTCTGCACGGAAGATATTGGGTCTGTATGTTGAAGACTGTATATTGAAGATGATGAGAGCGCATGAGCTTCAACAGGTGGCAAACTCGACTCAGGAACATAACTAAACATTTCAGTTTCAGAATGATCACTAAAACTCATGCGCAGCTGTTGAATGTAAAGTACCCATAACAGAGAACAATGTGAAGCCTGGCACTTATAGTGGTAGTTTTAGTTTGGCAAACAATAACCAAGGTACAGAAATTCAATCTTGCTATCTATATATTATGTTTCTCGGTAAAGTTTTTTTGAAAATAGTTCTACAATATGTGCCTATGTTATTTGGGAAGAGCCTGCAGACGCACACCATAATCTGGACCTCGGCTTCTGGATTTCTCCCCCCTGCAATAGTCAAAGAGGGAATAACAGTGTCAGGAATAACCAGGTACACTAATTTTCTTCCATATTGTGTTAAAATACTCAGTGGTCGCATCTCCGTGTGCATGTTATTTCTGACTAGTGTTACAAGCGCAGGCACTTGATTTGATTGGACCAATTTACAGCATGGTTGACAACCATGTGTTGGGTTTTTATTTTTCTTTTTAAATGTTCCCTATTTCTACTCTAGTATCTTTTCACTTTACTAGTTCATACCTTTTTCCTTGACTGCAGCTTTGTACCAGCAATTAGATAAAAATGGTATTAAAATAGAAAATTCTGAAAATCATTCCAGATCTATCATCTTTTTGAATTGGTGGTAAGTGAAAAGGTGAGAGTATTTTCGATCAGTTGATTCTATCCCTGAATTATGCCTATTTTAATCATTAATATCATTTTTTGTAAATAAAAGTATTAAAACACCAAATTAGTTACAAAAGCCACTTCCCTTTCATGTTTCTTTTGATTTTTGCACAAAGCCAAAGAATATGGGTAGCATGCTCTCTTTGCTCACCACTGCACCTGAAACAAAAATCATTTCATTAATATTTATTCTAAGCAGAACAGCTTTTAGTGAAAGCAACTCGTGACTTCCTTTCCGCATATAGTGTTTTAATATGAATTCTCAATTTCCAAAGCTATAAATCTATCAAGTTATATATTAACTTATCATCATATTTAAGACCTACCTTTTTTCTCATTACTAAATTGTTTGCATTTTTTATCAGCCTCCTTTGTAGCTTGCAGTTGAAGAGAGCAAAAACTTCAAAGAAAGAAGCATGACCCTAGTAATGGTACCAAATAAAGTTGTTACTATACAGAAACCTCTAGAATCACTAAAGAAGAAAGCAATATCAGCAAATGAAGTTTCAACTACCGTCTAATTTTAACCATAATATCAATTCTGGTTTTATTTTGTGAAGCAGGACAAAGCTTCAATCTATTCTTCTACTAGAACAGAGTTTTCACAGTCTAGTATAGGTTTTAATGTATGATATATAGCTTATGTTTATCTTTGAATACAATGAAGGTTCTGATGGGGTAACTGGTGTTATGGTTCTTGGGTTTTGTTGGTTTTAAGACAATGTCTTATTTATGGGCATGCTAATTTACAAACAGTTCCTAGCATTTTTTTTATAAAAGCATTGCAATATGTCTTTATAATGTTGCTAATAACACTACTAGATATAGTAGATACGACATCGATGTTTAGACATCGGTATATAATGCACCCGATGTTAAAATGCAGTTTAACATCGGTTTTGTAAAAAGCGATGTTGAATACATATACTGACATCAGTTTTATTTAGTAGCCGTTTTCTATGTTCAAAAATTAAAAAGTCCACAAATATGCTTTTAACTTTGACATCGGTTGATTTTGTTAACCGTTGTCTATGGCCTTTTAAAAAAAAATTACTTGTCTTGCCCCCCTCGATTTCAGTACACTTCCCCCCTTTAATTTTAACAAAAATTTTACTAACCTCTTATTCCCCCCTTTTCCAAAATAACTCCCGTGACCTCATCTCTCCCCTGACCCCCATCTCTCTTGTCTTTTTCGTCTCTCTCTCACCTCTCATATCATTCTCATCTATCCCCTACTTCTCTCTTAGTCTTCTCTCATCTCATCTCTCATCTTCTCACCGTCTCTTCTCTCTTTTCTCCGAAACCCTAATTTTAGCCCCAATTCTAGTTCAAGATTTGGAGCTTCAAATTAGAGCAAATTAAACTTGAAATTAAGTATCTGGAGGTTGGAGCATCTGGAGGTAGACGCTTTAGAGCATCTGGAGGTTGGAGCATTGAGGTTTTGGAACATTGATGTTTTGGAACATTGAAGACCATCTGGAGGTATATTCTTCTTTACGGTTTATCTCCCTCATTTTTACGTTTAATATCCTGTTTATCTTCTTTGTGCATGCAACTGTTTTATGTTTTTGGGGGGTTTTATGTTTGTTTCTTTTTGGGGGTTTTATGTCCTGTTTTTGGGAATTTTATGTCCTGTTAAATATTTTAGGTACACTGATGTAAATTAATGTTTTAGGTACATTGATGTAAATGTAAATGTTTCTGTTATGTTTTTAATTATGTGTTTTCTGGGGGTTGTTCATACATATTACTGTGTTTTGGGGGGGTTTTGGGGGCTGCATTTGAACAAGTCTCAGATATGAACAAGTCTCTGCATTTCTTATTTTGTATAATAATCATTTCTCTGATATGAACAAGTCTCTGTATTCCTCAGATGAACTATCTGTTACTTGTATTGTATAATAATAATTATTTTGTATAATTATCCTTGTCACAGATACAACAAGTAACAGATAATTTTAATTTATTTATTTATGGGCTGAATTTGTTTCAATACTTAAGTTCTCACTGAGTTTTATTTATGTGAAGGAAATTTAACAATTGTCTGGGCTGGGAATGTTGGAATTATTGGTTTTTAATTATGTGATATTTTCAAATATCTTGGTTTAATTTGTTTTAAATATCTTGGTTTAATTTAGTCTAGTTTATAAATTTAGTCTAGTTTTGTAATTAATTGGGTATATGTGTAGGATCTTAGAGTAATGAATTAGTATTATAAATTATTAGGATATCAATGTATTTACTCCTTTCTAAGTTTATATAATTAATCCCTACAGTAACCAACACAAATTTGATATAACTTTTATTAAATAATTATAAATAGGTATGTGTTGGATTTTTAATATTTATAGTGGCTATCAGGTAGGGAAATTTGATGGATATGACATGGATTTTGCAAGATAGGGATTCTTTAGCATTTGAAATGGGGGTGGAAAACTTCTTGATATATGCTGAAGAAAATTCTGAAGATCGTAACAAAATTCCTTTGCCCTTGTGGACGATACGCCAATTTTAAAAAATTCTTTATAAAAACAATCAGGGGCCATATCTATGACAATGGCTTTTGTCTAGGTTATGTGCATTGAGTTTGGCACGGGGAGACTGCTTTTACGGGTCCTAAATCTTCAAGTGCTAGTTGTCCACCTGAAGAGCAAGTTCCAGACCCACCTCCTGAGCAAGCCTCTGATGAAGTGTCAGGCAAGATCAGGAGCATGTCGCCGCTTCGAAAATTGTTGATGTTTTTGAAGCGGCATATAGCTCGGGTCAATATGATAATGATCCATATCAGTTTAGGAGGTTCGTAGTCGATGCTGAGCAACCTCTATATGAGGGTAGTGACTGTACTAAGTTAGAATCGATGTTGAAGTTGCATAACTGGAAATATAGGTTTGGTATTACCAATAGTGCCTTCACTGACCTCCTTTCTTCTATTGGGTTTCTATTTCCCAAAGATAATGTGTTACCTAGTAATGCATATGAAGCAAAAAAAAACCCTCTCCAATTTAGGTCTAGAGTATATAAAGTTCCATTCATGTCCGAATGACTGTGTATTGTACAGGGGTGTACATGCTGATGCAACCAAGTGTCCTAAGTGTCGACTTTCTCGGTGGAAGTTGACACAGAAAGGTGAAGAGAGGGTTAATCTTCCAGCCATAGTCATGTGGTATTTTCCAATAATTCCTAGATTTAAACGTATGTTTAAATCTCCTTCCACCGCTGAACTAATGTGTTGGCATGCGCAACAACGGACACAAGATGGTAAAATGCGACATCCAGCCGACTCTCCATCTTGGAAAAACATAGATTATAGGTGGCCCTCCATTGGTAGTGAACCGAGAAACCTTAGCTTGCCTTTATCGGTGGATGGTGTAAATCCGCACAATAATGGCCTATCTAATAGATATAGTTGCTGGCCAGTCATATTGGTGACTTACAATCTTCCTCCCTGGTTATGTATGAAAAGAAAATTTATGATGTTGTCGATATTGGTCCCTGGCTCGCATGAGCCTGGTAATAACATCGACATCTACTTACAACCGATGATTAATGATTTGAAAAAACTTTGGGAGGAAGGGGAACCAAATGTGTATGACGCGTATAATAAATCATTTTTCACTTTAAAAGCAGTTATAATGTGGACGATAAATGACTTCCCTGCTTACGGAAATTTATCCGGTTGCGCCAATAAGGGTTATAAGTATTGTCCAGTTTGTGGAGATGACACCGTAGCTAAATATTTGACTCATAGTAGGAAAAGGTGCTACCAAGGGCATCGCCAATATTTGCCTCTACATCATCCTTATAGAAGGCAGAAGGCTGCTTTTAATGGACAACAAGAGTTTGGGCAGTCGCGTCGAACCCTATCCGGAGAAGATGTGTTAGCAGAGCAAGAACAAATCAAATTTGAATTTGGGAAGAAAATGAAGAAGGAAAAGAAGGTTGAAAGTCCATGGAAGAAAAAGTCAGTATTTTTCAAGTTAGAATACTAGAAATTTCACCATGTTAGGAACTGTATTGATGTCCTGCATGTCGAGAAGAATGTATGTGATAGTCTGATTGGCACATTACTAAATATGCGCCATAAGACAAAGGATAGTGCGGCAACCCCTCGTGATATGATGGAAATGGGCGTTAGATTTGATTTGGCTCCCCACGTAGGAGTAAAGAAAACCTATTTGCCTCCTTCTCCCTTTACTTTGTCAAAGGCAGAAAAAAGGGCTTTCTTGTCATCATTAATGTCGATGAAACTTCCATACGGACATGCATTGGACATAAAAAATTGTGTTTCCATTCCTGATTTAAATATTTACGGGCTGAAGTCACATGATTGCCACATCCTTTTCCAACAATTACTCCTAGTTGCAATACTCTCCGTTCTTCCGAAGCATGTTAGGGTCACAATTATTAGATTATGTTTCTTTTTTAATTCTTTGTGCAACAAAGTAGTAGACGTGTCAAAACTGGATAAGCTGGAGTCAGATGTCATACTGACCTTGTGTGATCTAGAAAAGGTTTTCCATGCGTCATTTTTTTGATGTAATGGTACATATAGTTGTCCACTTGGTTCAGGAACTACGCTTATGTGGACCAATATTTTATAGTTGGATGTATGCATTTGAACGGTTTAATAAAGTACTAAAGAGTTCTGTTCGAAACCGTTATTATCCATAACGTTGTATGGCAGAGAGTTACCTTGGAGAAGAGTCCGTAGAATTCTGCACCGAGTTTCTTAGTCAGAATTACTCCACTACTGGTCTTCCCAAAGGACCAAGATAATAAGATATCAGGTCCATTATCCGTTGTGATAATAAAAGTCGTGGAAGAGAAGGAGCGAGACGAAGCACATCTACATGTCCTTCTAAACAAAGCTGAAGTGTTTCCATATATTCTGTGAGTTTATACACTTTGTTGTTTTCAATTCCTCATTATCATGTAATTAGTCTTGTAATGTGTCTTTAATATATCATTCCATATGCATTTTTCAAAATGCATAAGGAATATCTTGAAGAAATTCACCGAGGGAAAAGGAAAAGCTTACATTGGCTCGTGAGAGAGCACAATCGGCTCTTTGCTGATTGGTTTCAAAAATAAGTCAGTGTTGTATTAGGTTCTTTGATCTCTAGTATAATGACGACTATTAGCTATTTAGGATTTAAAATTTCTTATCATATTTGTAGGTGAATAATGAACTAAGGGAGAACAACAAAGGTGTTTCAGATACGATAAGCTGGCTCGCTGCCAAGCCATCATTTTCAGTACTAACTTATCAAGGTTATCTAGTGAGTGGAGTGCGATATTTTACAAAGGAACGAGATGACATACGCGTTGTTCAAAATAGCGGGGTGTTTGTCATTGCTAAAACGGTCCAGGTTTCTAGTGCCAAGGACTTGAACCCCGTAGAAAGTAATTTGACATTTTACGGTATCATACAAGAGATATGGGAATTAGACTACCATGTATTTAAAGCTCCCTTGTTCCTATGTAAATGGGCAAGTAATGATAAAGAAATAAGGGTTGATGATCTTGGGTTCACACTTGTGGATTTTAGTCGACAAGGTCACAAAAAAGATAAATATGTTTCTGTTGACCAAGTCAAGCAAGTGTTTTACCTTGAAGATCCCGTTGATGCTACCTGGTCTGTTGTACTGTCCTCCACAACTCGAGACTACCATGAATTGTATAATGAAGATGACTTAGGAGACACGACCATGGAACATCCCCCATTCGGCACTGAAATCCCCGTAACTGATGTCAATACTGATGATGTCGCTCATACTGCTAGACCTAATGTTGAGGGAATTTGGATTAAAAATACTTCTACTAAAACCCCTGCACCTAATGTCGTTACTGACTGATGATGTAGCTTTATGTAAAATATATATCTTAATGGGAATTTGGATGACTGAATGAACCATATATATTTGCCTTTAATTGTGTTATAATGTGTAAAATATATTGTTAAATTTTTCTTTCTTTGTTCTTTTGTTTTGCATTGTTATAATCATATAAGTAATTCATCAATAATTACTGATTGATGGCATTAATTGTTTCTTTAATTATTTTGCATTATTTAATTGTACTTCTATAAAATGCTTTAGAGTTATTTTAGATGTGATTAATTACTGATTGCAGTTTAGGTAAATTATTGGTCTTGTATTGTTGTATCGTACTTGCTGATTTTATAATTTATTATTTATGCTTGACTGTAATTAATGACGGACTAAAAATACATTGTTCAACTGATGGCTTTATATTCAATTTAATGCAGAATAAGGGAGCAAAATGGTAAAGAAGCAAAAAGCCAAGAAAGTAATTTTCGAAGAAAGTGACCGGAAGAATAACTCTGAAAAGGTTGATGATGAGATGGTTCCTGATGTTAAAACTTCAGAGACTTGTAATGATAAGTTGGTTCAAGTCCCTCCACAATATCAAACTCAAAGTAGTGGTGAAGAAACGATGACCACTTCTGAATCTGCAAAAAAAAGGCTAGGAGGTGCGCCTGGTGTTTTAGCTCTTCACAAAGTAGTGGTGAAGAAAGCTCGGGGAAAGAAATTTAAAGTTAGATACAATGAATTTAGAGTTCGCATCGGGAATACCAGGCCCACTTTACAGTCTTACATAGGAATGCTCGCAAGGACAATGATTCCAATCGACACTGAAAACTGGCCAAAAGTGGATTGTGATCTAAAAGCAAAATTATGGGATGATGTCCAGGTAAATTATATCCCTTGTTGACTTCTTCATTTTATTTAAATTGTGACTATAAATTATGTGGCTAATTTATATTATGTGGCTCTTTAGGACACATTCAAAATTGCCCCAGAAAGTGAGAAGCTTGTGCTACAATCGGCAGGTGAAAAATGGAGGCAGTTTAAAGCTGATTTAACTGCAAAATATATGATGCCATTTATTGGAAAAAAGAAGAAATTGATGAAGCCTCCGAAGAAGTATGCGTTTTTTGGTAAAGAACCTTAGAAGAAATTTGTTGCAGAGAGGACGAGCCCCAAATGGCTGGTATGAATATATTTTACTAATAAAATATATAGGATTGCCATTTTATTTGCTAAATGATTAAATAGATTTTGGTTAAATAATATTTATTAATTTTTACTAATTTATTTTGGTGCAGAAACGACGTAAGTTATAGAGCAATAGAGTGGGTAAACGGAAATATCATCACCGTTTGTCAAGAAAGGGATATATTGGTTTGCGAGAAGAAGAAGTAAGAACCTATATCTATTTGGCTTTGCAATTCTAAGTTTTAAGGGATTTTAAACATTTTCTCTTTTTTTAATAAATAAAGAAAGGGAACTTAAAGCGGAAAGAGAAACCTGATCGTGCAATTTTTTGGTGGAAGGCTAGGATGCCAAAGATTCCTGATGAGCTTATTGAAGAGCAAGCGGAAATAAATGCGAGAATTGTAAGTAATATTTTTAATACTGCATTCCCTTCAAACATAATTGTGTCGTAAATAATGCACTAATTGTTTGTATTTATTTTTACAGGCTGAGTTACTTGAAATGAAGGAGAAGGGTGAATTTGTTCCACATAGAACAGAAGATGTGTTGACTACGGCACTTCAGACTCCTGAGCACGCAGGAAGGGTTCGAGGGGTTGGCGACTTTGTCACTCCAACAACATTCTTCAATTTTCCGAAAGCGAAAAAGACTAAAATTACTAAGGCAGAGTTGTTGGATCAGTTGGAAAGAAATCAGTGGGAGATGGCTGAACTTAAGGCCTTGGTTAATGCTTCGAATGGTCACTCTCCTATGTTCTCTGACAAATCAAGTTGTCAAGTACCTGTTAATAAAGAGGGAGCTGTTGATAAGCGAAATGTTGGAGTTGCTGTTAAACCGTCGAGTGCCAAACAGTTATTGGTAAATGATGAAGACTTTGTTGGTTTTGACCCCTCTCCTCCGAGCAGAAAGAAGGTACAATATTATTAAGATCTACTAGATATATACCTACATACTTGGGATTTATGCAATAAAATTAAATTGATCCCCCACTATAATGTAGGATCCACAGTCATGTGAGCTTGCACTGGATTGCATAGAGAACAAGGTTGCTTTTGGAACAGTTTTTGATGATCACGAAGAGATGAATGTTTCAGTACACGGAGTGCCTCTAAAGCCCAGACATGTTCGTGTGTCGGTTGACGGACACATCCAGCCAGAGGCATCGGTTTTAGTGCCCATACCTGATGAAATAGAGGTTTTACGCCAAGCAGTTGGCTCTCACATAGCATGGCCTCGTGAATTGATCATCTACCCAACTGTGGTGGTATGTTATATAAAAATTATGTCAATATACTCTAAATTGATTGTTGCATTCTATAGTAGTTATGTCAAATAATAACCGATTATTCTTGTTTTATTTAATTCTGTGTAGAAAAAGAAAAAGGAAGTGTTGCATGGGCACTCTAAGCGGAAAGATGAGTTGCAGAAACTTCAAGATGATTATATCAAAATGAAGCTAAACAAGAATGTGCCAAAGCAGTACAAGGTGTTATACAAACATGCTGCAGTCTTCATGAAAGCCACTGGGGAGTCAATACCGATTCCGTGTGATTCGAACGTGTTTGGGACTGAGAAAACAATTTATATATTGCATGAAAATGTGAAAGCATTGGTGGAGTTCGATATGATTGGCCAAGGTGCAATATCTGCTTATATGGCGTAAGTTAATTTTTTATCGTTACATATTCAATATTCATGTTTTATACGGATATTATAAGTAATGTAATTCACTCCCTGGTAGGCTCTTGCAAAGGCTGATTAAGATTGAGAGGAAGAATGATGATGTGGTCTTATATGGATTTTTCGATCCAGGAGCTATATTTACGTTGAACAAATCTTTTCATTCTTATTTTGTTGAAAGAGAGTAGTCCATATCGCATGTACTTTATGCCACATAATCATAAGTAAGTATTTTTAATTTAGACATGCTTTTACAAATTAATATATTTAGGTAATTTTTTTTAAAATTTCTGACTTGTGTTTTTCTTTTTTCTTTTTTATAAACATAGTTGCCACTTGATTTTGGTTGTAATTTGGGATGACGACATTTATATTCTGAACCCTCTGCCACATCCAACACATTTTGACGAGTTGGAAAAATCATTAACAGAGTAATATATTTCTGTTTACTATATTTCTGTTGGAAAAATAATCATGTATATTATTGTTGTTCTGCAATGTAGAGCGATGAAATCCTATAATGCTCAAACTGGAAGGGGAAATAAAGCTCCTCAAATAAAGAATCTTCTTGTAAGTTTTTTGTATTTTTTTATCACTTTTTAATTTTAATTAATTTCTGGAGCTAATTCAGATTTTATATTGTAACAGGGATTTCCCAAACAACCAGGAGGGGTTGAATGTGGCTATGTTATAATGCGATACATGAAAGATATCATTGCTGATAAGGAGCTATCTTTTACTACCAAGGTATATATGCAAATCAATTCCGATAGATGGCGTGTAGAATTTTTTTGTGTAGTTTTTCAGAACAAATGAAATATGAGTGCCATTTTTATTATCAGTTTTTATTATTAGTGATTTCCAGATGGATCTTGTTTTTATTATTAGTAATGATAGATAACTATTAGTGATACGGAACTATCTGGTATAGTTTTGGATTGACGAAGAAAACTACGGTTAAATATAGAAAAGGTCCTCTTCTGGTTAAATTATAAATAGTTGGTTCTGTTTATATTTAATTATACATATGAAAATTCTGGTCAATAATATTCTGGTTTCTAATTTTTACTTGAGTTATTTAGTGGGCAGCCAAAACTCGAAAGTCCTACACAAGGCAGGAGCTGGATAAGGTGCAGATGGAGGTGCTTGAATTTATCCAAGACAAGATGTAAAAATGCTAAGTATCTATATATATAGCTTTCCTCTGAACTATGTGAATTGATGTTGTGTTTGCTGGTGGTTGGTGGTTAATTAACGGATGTTTGGTGACAGTTACATCCATCATTTTGATTTATGTTTGGAATTGTCGAAATTTGACAAGTGGTACATATTAACTAGTCAAATATGTTTAGAATGTTGGGTGTACTAACTAGCGAATTTTGGTTTTATTGTTTTTAGTTGGGATGTTTATTTTAGACTTGGAAAGTAATGTCCGAATTGAGCTCTTGTTGGATTGAATGTTAGTAAATTTGGTATCAATGTATACCTCTATGTTTTTACAAATTTGGTTGGATGTATTGCATATTGTTGGTATTTTTCTGGTTAAAAATGCAATTGGTTCCCTGGGCTATTAATAGTACCAGGATGCCATATGCAATTTATAGTACATTAACATGAGAATGTTAAGTGAAACAATATTAAAAGAAAAAGAACTACAAAAACCAATGTCAAATAGTCATTTGACATCGGTTCTGTAAAAAAATCAATGTATTTTAAGCCAAATAACATCGAATTTTCAATAGATGATGTCTTAAATTTTACAATATTAAATATTAAACATCGGTTAGAAAAAAATACTTATGTTAAACAAAAGGATTTAACATCACCAAATGAACGAAACCGATGTCTAACCCAGTATTTTACATCGATTGATAATAGTACCTGATGTCTGATGGAGCATTTCACATCGATCAGACAACATAACCGATGTCTGATCTAGACTTTCACATCGGTTTGTTTGAAAGATTTTTAAAAAAATATCATTTAGAGCTTGTAGGTTTCATGTTTTAATGGATAATTACCCCATAATATACTCATATTCACCTAGAAATACTGTAATATAAGCTGAAATTTTTTGCAAAGAAATCAGAATTATTCTTAAAACCGATGTATAGCACTGTAATAGACATCGGCTGTGAATCGATGTCAAAGGCTAATGACATTTAACATCACACGCGAAGACATCGGTTCAGTTTTTTTTTAACATCGGTTCTGAACGGATGTCTGATCCCATATTTCTAGTAGTGTAATCAGTGTAAAATGTTGCAAAAAACACTAAAAACGTTCCAAAAAACACTAAAAAGTGTTGCAAAAAGGTTGCATCAATACCCCACATGTGGGCCCCATTGTGGGGCCCACAAATACGGTACTGATAGCCCAAACCCTACTGTAACACTTTTCAAGACCTATTGCAACCCCATTGGTGTTACAATAGCATGTTTCTATAACGGATAACCAAGGGTTGCAATAGGGTGTCACCGGGGTTGCAAAAAACTCTATTGCAACGCCTAAAATTGCAACCCCGAAAAAGAGTCGCCATAGCCTTTTTTTGGCCATTAGCAACGCTTTTTTGGCCTTTAGTTATGGTTTCTTGGGGTTGCAGTATCCAGTCTACGGCGTAGTGTATATATATTTATATGTGCAAATCTGATATGTTTGTAAATAGTAAGTGTGAAGTGTTCAAAAATGCCATAAAGAAATTCAGGGGCATGCCTGTTATCATAATTTTAAAGAACATCCACATCACACGTATGGAGAGAATACAGAGGAGAAAAACTAAAATGGAGCAGAAGAACACAGTCTATTGCAGCAATGCAACGAAGAAGCTACAAAAGTAAGGAAATACCAATGTAAAATACAAATTTTTATGACATTCCAATTATGAATGCTCACATGTCTTTCATAACATGCTTACAGGGCTATAGAGAATGCTTGCAAGGCTTGGCCAATTTGGAATGGTGGTCGTAAGTACCATGTCACCATGACAGAAGGAGGTTATAATTTTGTTGTAGACCTGCAACAAAGAGTTTCTGCTTGCAGAAAATATCAGCCAACAGGTATTCCATGTTTTTATGCATGTTCATGCATATTTTTCCAAAAGCAAGATCCTGTTGATAATATCCATGAGTGTCACAAAAAGGAGTGGTATTTGATGGTGTATAATCCTTATCTTGAACCCATAAATGAGGAATAATTTTGGGAAGAAACAGAGGCAACTCCACTTTTAACTCATTTATTCAAAGTTCGTCCTCGAAGGCCCAAAAAAATGGGAAAAAATCAGATATTGTGCAAACCAGAGCAAATGATCCGACAAGGTTGAAAAGGGCAGCTACAATACTACATTGTTCTTATTGGAAGGAAGTTGGTCATAACAGTAGTCCATGCGGGTCAAAGGTAATGACTACCACTTTCACTAAATACATTTTTTTCAATAACATAATTCCATATATCTTAGTCCTTATTGTGTATATGTAGGAAATTGATCAAAAAATGCATCAATCCCAAATGAGAATATCACCGTGACTTCTTTTTATTATAATTCCCCTGGTTATAATACAAGAACATGCCCTAAAAAGGTTCATCTTCTTTTCTAAATGACAATAGTAGTTAATAGATTTAGTCTTTTCTTCCTTAATGCATATTTTTCTAATTTTAGAGAGGTGCTGAAAAAGGGTAAAACAAATGAGAAAAATGTTTTCAAGAACCAAAATGTTGGAACATCATTTGTAGAGAAAGGATTTAATACAGTGAAAAGGGCAGCAATTGCAGTGGAGACTGCATCATCGTCCAAAACACCTGTTGTGAAACAAAAGACATCATATATTACTACTAGAAAAAAACACCTTAGACATCGGTTAAAAACCGATATCTAAGTAATCTTACACAACATTTCTGGAAAATTTATGATATCTGGTTCACATTCTTGTTATGTAATTGAGTAATGTCAAGTTCAGAAATGCAATATTAGGACGATTAGGCCTATTTAAAACTATAGCACATAAGCAATATTTATGAATTGACATCGATTAAAAATAAAAAATTGATATGTCATACCTATTAGACATCGGTTATTTTTAAAGAACCAATTTCAATTTGAACAATCGACATTGATTGTTTTCTAAATAACTGATGTCAATTTGAACAATAGACATCAATTGTTTTCTAAATAAGCGATGTGACTATGATTAATAGACATCAGGTGTTTATTTTTGAATCGGTGTTATTGCCCTGTTTACATGTGCTAATATCCCTTTATTAGCATCGAATATATTGTTTGACTGGTGTCTTTGTGATTTTAAGACATTGCTTTGATATGTGTAAACCGATGTGTATTTATCATTTTTAACATTGGTCCTAAAAAACTGAAACAACCCTCCTGCAATAAGTTTTACAATGCATGTATATGAATCCAGTAAAATAGTCTTTTACGACTGATGGATACAAGAATCCCTTCTGCAATAAGTTTTAAAATATATAAACATGAATATCACTAGCCATAATTACGTTTACTGAATTACATTTTTATATGAATTACATTTGATCAAATGAATAATATAATAGATATTACATAGTTGCTATCAGACTACTACTAGTATACTTTGTCAGATCATTAAGACATTAATAAATCTGATCTTTTATGTATGTTTAAAAGAGAGAAATTAGAAATTAAATAATTACTACTATAATTTCATATCATAATAGTTCTCTTGCATGTTGACCCTATTGTGTGTTCTCTTCATATAGACCCACCAACTCCAACCAACACAAAAACACTCCAGAAAAAACAAAACAAAAAAAAACCAAGCAAACCTAACCTCCTACCCTACACCCACCTAGAGACAATCTTCCTAGAGAAGTAAATCCAAAAAACCAAACAAGACAAGAAGCAACAAATAGCAGCTTCGAAGCCCCCAACTCCACGCAACTCTATAACAACACTTGAGCAAACCACACCCCGCGGCAAAAAGGCAACCTCGGACACAACAATGATTCTCCTGAGAGTAAACTTGCACATCAAAAACACCAGGGAGACAAATCAGAAAAATAAAAAGTTGAACAACAACATCACCCCAGAACTCATACCTTAAACCCTACATCTCTCTAATACATGTTTCAAACAATCCTCCGGAAATCAAAATAGAGAAAAGACAATCCCTCCAAAACCAAAATCCAGCCACACCTTTATTTCAAAAACCGGACACCCGGACAAAAACAACAACACCAACATCTCCTCGAAACCTCCACCTCCAAACAAAACCCAGACAACTTCAAAAATACAAAAAACCAACAAACCACAAACGTCCAGCTCGACAAAATCAAAACAAATGAAACCATATAACACCATACCAACCTCAGGATTAAACAAATCCTCCAGTTCATCAAAACCTTTGAACCTAAAATGCACCTAAAAAAGCAAGGTCAAGACGACATGCACAATCTCAAAACCTTTGAACCTAAACAAATCAAGGTCAAGATGACATGCAAATTCTTAACACGGATTGTTTTGGTAAAGTTTTGTAGGTTAATGATTGAACTTAAATGGTTTATGACCGATTATTTAGCTAGATATGGTCGAATTTCATATTCAACTAGAGTTGACCAAATTAAAGTAGTAACATATTCGACTAAGATTGGTCGAATTAAAATTGTGACCTAATCATGACAAATTTAGATTTGACCAGAGTTGGTTGAATTTATGATACGACCAGAAATGGTCGAATTTAAACCGCGACCACAATTAGTCGAATTAAATGTTTTTCTTGTGATTTTTGAATGTTTTGAAAAAAATTGAAATTTCACCAAATATTTTGGGATAAGTATTTATAACGGATATTGGTCGAATTTAGTCGGTCGAATTTAGGTTGGTCGATTGTAGCTAAATTCGACTGAAACACTCATTTTCGACTAGCCTTCATTCGACAAACATATTTTTCCGTCAAAAATAGTCAATTTCGGTCAAAATAATCTAAATTCGCCCGGAAAAAATTGGTCGAATTTAGGAAATTTTCTTGTACTATTGTATCCTCAAACTTTTATCAAAACTGAAGTAAAAATAGTGTAAATTGATAATCCACATGGTCAAATTGGTGCTTATTTAATGACTTTAAAGTGGTGCTCGTGTTTAAGACTCATAACAATGACTTTAAAGTGGCGGTTGTGTTTAAAACTCATAACAGAACACATAACCATTTCAACAAATTTCCATACCAAATTATTTACAAATCATACACCAATTAAATATAATCACATTTCTATCTCACACAAATTAGTATATCCAAAATCATGTCAAACTCAGCCAAAAATAAAATGCAAAACATGATTATAAATTTAATAATTAAATCCAAAATTACACCACCATCTAATATTTACCAGAAAATTGTAAAATTACAACCATTATTATTATTATTATATATACAATAAAGTTTTATGTAGTCGGCCTTTTTATTGGAGTTCTCGAAATCCATCTATATTCTACTGATAAAATATCCTCTAAAATGTGTTATCATGCAAAACATTTTTCACAAATATCATTACTTAATGAGGAAAATCTCATAAATTTACAAGTACAATATGTATTTTCTGCAATTAAAATGTAGGTTCTATAACATGAACAATTTAAGGTTTCCAGACATTCATTTTGATGAGGAAAATTAGAATTTAAATTGGGTGTTTTATTTGAGTGTACTATGTTTTCGTCATCTATTATTTGTGTAACTATGATTCATGTGCTAGGGGGCCATTGAAATTTTATTAGTAATTAGCTGATCTAACAATATTTATTTTTTGTGCATTTCCGGAAAAAGAAGTCCAGGAGATGGTGCCATGTTTTCCGATGCTTCTCCTCCTGTCATCTCAACGTTAAGCAACACACAGTTGCTTATGTACGTTGAGTTCATGGCTGCTGCTAATAACAGGATCCAGCAAAACAAAAAAGCTGCAGCAGATAGAACCGAGACTAGTGGAGAGTATATAAATTTATTTTGTATTTACATTTACCATTAATTTTGTTGAATTTGTTCATTTGAATGTGATATAATGATATTATATTTTTTTAATGAATCCTTATAGTTATTCTAAATTTGAACATATTTTCTAATAATTAAAATATTGATATCTAGCCCATAAAAGTGAGCATCTTTTCTAATATACCGGTTAGTGAGACAAATTTTTTTAATAATTAAATTATTGTACCTTATAAAATGAGTATCTTTTTTAAGGGAGAATCAAACCCTGTGTCAAGTACACATACCATTACAGTTATCATCAAACTCCTAAATTCAAACTTCTTAAATATTCCTTTTATGAATATCTTTTAGGATTATTCTTAATATTGTCCATTTCATTTAGTTATATAAAAATATTGTAGTTTCAAAAAAAATTAAATGATTTTTTTTATTACATTTAGTTCTCTATTATATTTTGCTTAAATAAGACAATTTTTATGTATAAAGTTAGAAATAGAACAATATCGTTTAACGAAAAATATAGACAACGGCATCATTACTTATCTAACACTTGTTTTATAAAAGAAATATAATAATACTTTTAAACTCTTTTTTTTTTGAGATGTGATTAGATGTTATTTATTGTAATTGAAAGAAAATAAACTTCAAAATCCAAAAAACATGAAAATAAAATATTAATGAACAAAATGATTATTGTAAATTTTGTAAAAATAAGATTCTTATACCAAAAGCCAAAAATGTAGTTAAAAGTATTCAAGTACTTCAAAATCAACAAATTGCCACAGAAAAAGAATTAAAAAACAATTATACAACAATACTTGTATCCCCGTAATATTAACATCATTAAAGTTAAAAAAGTTTAAATCAAGGATCCAACATGTTTATTCAAAATTTGTAACATCAATGGCATAATCACCAAACACATATGTATATGGTTTCATCAAATACTTATGCCAAACTAAATACAAATGATACATGAATCATATATCAATCACAATCCAATGCCACACAAACTAATATGCTATACAAAATCATGTCAAACTCGTCCAAAGATAAAATGCATATATACAACCAAGTTCATACAAACATTTTATTATAACTAATCTCAAAAAGAAATATGGGATGATCCTAGTACGGTTATTATCCTCGCCATGGCCATATCCCTCTGTCTTCTCATCCACGTTTGTGTAATTCTTTTCTTACTCGATGAAGTTCCATTACATAGGCACACATGCAAGTAAATTAAAACACAATAAAAAGTAACACACTGAAAAAATGAAAAATAAATACTAACTATTACCGCTTCAAGACGAGCTTCCATTTTTTGGATAAGGTTCTCAATCAAGGTCAAGACGACATGCACAATCTCAACGCGCAATGTTTTGGTAAAATTTTGTAGGTTAATGATTGACCTTAAATGGTTTATGACAGATTATTTAGCTAGATATGGTCGAATTTCGTATTCAACTAGAGTTGGCCGAATTAAGGTAGTGACATATTCAACTGAGATTGGTCGAATTAAAATTGTGACCTAATCAGGTCGAATTTAGATTTGGCCACAGTTGGTTGAATTTAGGATATGACCAGAAATGGTCGAATTTAAACTGCGACCACAATTAGTCGAATTAAGTGTTTTTGGAGGGATTTTTGAATGTTTTGAAAAATTTGAAATTTCACCAAATATTTTGGGATAAGTATTTACAACGGATATTGGTCAAATTTAGTCGGTCGAATTTAGGGTGGTCGATTGTAGCTAAATTCGACTGAAACACTCATTTTCGACTAGCCTTCGTTCGACAAACATATTTTTCTGTCAAAAATAGCAAAATTCGACCGTTTCCGGTTGAAATAAGCTAAAGTCGACCAAAAAAATTCGGTTGAATTTTGGAAATTTTCTTGTATCATTGTATCCTCAAAATATTATCAAAACTGAAGTAAAAATAGTTTAAATTGACCATCCACATGGTGAAATAGATTCTTATTTAATGACTTTAAAGTGGTGCTCATGTTTAAGACTCATAACAATGACTTTAAGGTGGTGGTTGGGTTTAAGACTCATAACTGAACACATAACCATTTCATCAAATTTCCAAACCAAATTAAATACAAATCATACACCAATCCAATATAATCACATTTTTATCCCACACAAATTAGTATATCTAAAATCATATCAAACTCATCCAAAAATACACCACCATCCAATATTTATCGTAAAATGTTAAATTAGAATCATTATTATTATTTATTAAAGTTTTATGTAGTACGCCTTTTTATTGGAGTTCTCAAAGTCCATCTACATTCTGCAGATAAAATATCATGTAAAATGTGTTATCCTGCAAAACAAATTTCACAAATATCATTACTTAATCAGGAAAATCTCATACATTTACAAGTACAATATGTATATTCTGCAATTAAACATGTATGTTCTGTAACATGAACATTAATGTTCTGTAAACTAAACATGTATTGTAGAATAATATATTTTTCAATATTCAAATTGTAAAATGTATGCATTTCGTAATATTTTCAATAAATTAGTGATGTTTGTAGAATATCATTTAAAAATTAATATGTTTTGTAAGATATTTAAGTTATATTTTACTTGCAGAACATATATGGACTTCAAGAACTCCAATGAAACAGTGTATATATATAGACGCACACGCAATTAAGTTCATAAAAGTTATTAATCATAACTAATCTGAAAAAGAAACATAGGATGATCAGCGTGATTTGTTTCGGCTGTTTTCTCGGCCAGGCACTACAAGAAAAATATCCATAGACATCGGTTTCTAACTGATGTCTATGTTGTTTTTCAACCGATGTTGATATTGGTGATGTCTATTCTATACATCGGTCATACACCGAAGTCTTTTACCCCATTAAATATCGATTTCATTCTGAAAAGCTGATGTCTATGTGGCTAATTAAACATCACTTTGACCCGATGTCTATATATATTATAAACATCAGTTTGCACTTACAAAAACTGATTTGTATTTTATTAGCATACATCATTTTTTACACAATAAATATAATATATATTTATTTATTACACTACTTACACAATACAAAAATCAAATTACTTTTGGACCAAAATAACAACAAAAAATGAATTCAATATTAAAAAAAATATTCCAATATTATCATTTTCACATTATTGAGTAAAACAAATATGACTTGCAAATTCCTCTTCTATTAAACAAAATTGTTAATACATTGAAATTATTCTCAAAACCCATCTCTCCCTCAGCTTTCTTCCGTTTAATTGTAACTTTACTACCATCTTTGAGAAGGCCCATGTACACATGGTTGCTTCCTCCTTTTCCTATCAAATTAGAGTTGGAGAACTTGTTTGTTGCAATTTCATGTTCATAGTATGAAAATTTTACAAGTGTTCCATATATTGTTCACGTTCTGATCCTGGATAAGAGTGAGGCCTTTTTAACCATCCTGCATGACATATGAGATCACAAATTTCTTTAACATCTACATCGTACAGTGAATAACAAGCCGCAATTACATAAAATTAAACATACGTTTCTATAACAAAAATACATAAAAAATTACAAATTACCACTTCTTCTGCAATTTTCACATTGCACAAATTGTATAAAATAATAGATTTATCTTTTAAAGCACCAAAGGCAAGAGCCCTCACGATAATAGAAAACAAGAGAATAAGCACAAGAAATTTGCTTGACTCTCTTTTTTCAGTAGACTCTGCCTCAGATGTAGACCATGTTGAGTAACAACAAAAAATTACATAAACTGGAAAAAGGTGCAAAGTTATGGAAAAAAATTAATATAAAAGACTAGGTATAACCTTATCAAACACGATGATCCCATAAGTGAACAACATTTCAAATATATGGTCTCTTTGAAATCTAAATAAGCCTTTACTTGTTATAAGGTTATAGAAAGAAACTTAAAAATTTATCATTTTAGACACTTAAAAATTCACACAGAATTTTTTTTTACTATAAACTTGTTGGAGCCTGGAAAGCTATATAATGGAAGAAGCAGCATGGAAAACTCATGCAGTTAATTCACATTTTAAATACGTGTATGAACTACATAAATCCTTATTCCATAAAATATTCTCGTGTAGCTGCATTACGCAAATGAAGCAACTAGAAGGCCTTAAATGTGCATGATCATGTTTTTCTAATTCACTAATCAGAGTTACTACACAGGCCAAACAACTACTACAACGTAGGCCAAGGAACTAGAAGCCAGACGCACAAAAAAAGAAATGAGAACTTATAAAATTTGATAACAGAACTACATAGTAATTCTAAATAATCCTACATCTCACTTGATGAGTTGCATCAGTATCATTTGAACTATATAGTAATTCTAGAAAATATTAAGAAAACATCAAAAATGTATTACAAGGTTTGCAACAAAAAGATGCAGGCTTCTATGCAAGTAGTGTCTCTATAAGAAATAAAATATGATTACCTATTATTGTCTGGGTGAAGCTCACACATTTGATTATCATCACCAAAGGCTAATAATATCTAGACGATGTCAAACCCTGAATCATAGAAATACTTCCCCATCACATAAGCATTATCTTAAACCCTGAATGCAACAGAAATCATATACATGACCACTACACAAATGCAATTCAGATTCTAATACAGGGTTATAAAAAAATGAAATAAGGAGATGTTGTAAAAGAGAAAGAAAAATAAGTTAAACTTAGTATTTCCTTCACTTTTATCATTTATGACGGGTTATACCTCTAAATGCATTTAAAAATTTGTAATCCCTTATCAGCGCTGGACGACTACTCCTATCATCCTTAACCCTGCTAATGAAAAATATATTTCTCGAAACACCAGAAAATATCCAGACCTTTGTGGGAGGATATTGAATTGAACTTTATAACAATCAGGAGTTACAGCAGACAACCATGAACCGGGAAGCATTATCTGTAAAGAGTAAAACACACATTACTAAATACAAAAATATGAATCAATATTTTTTTTATTTCCAGTGACTGCTTTGGGGATTTATTTAACAGTTGTATTCTAAATTTGTAACATGGATGCGTTGTTTTGGCTTAATTTTTTAATAAAAAATGACCAAAATAGAGATGTATAACTCACAAGTCATGCCTGACAATCATGTCCGGCTATTCATGCAACATATGAACAACAGATTGATATTATGCTTCTCTCAAACAAAATAATAAGGGCTCTATAGCTGATTGTTTTTAGTTATCTTAACATACATAACCAAAACACCTATTTCGCTCAAATAAGGAAATCAAACCTGGAGAGGAAGCACCATGAGTGTTAACATTATCAGAGGCCTGTACATCAAGAGATATGATGCTTAGAGTTCTTGATAAATTAATTTTTATCACAAATACAGTACATTACAACCAGAACCCCAATTTAAAAATTAGGGTTTTGATTTAAAAAATTTGAAATTCAAACATGCTTAAAAATGCTAATCTACTATATTTACTCACCGAATTAGGGTGCAAAATAATCAATCCATCCAAGTCAACCAACTGACCTTATCCACTCATCAAATGGGAGTTCGAAAAGATCAAATTGGGATGAGTACTTATGATGTAAAATTCAAGGGAATAGAGGTGAGTAATTGGGTGAGTAGAAGACCAGATTTAGGGTCTTTCATGGTGAGATTTGAGAGGGAGAGAGGACTCGGTTCTACTTGACTAAGCCCGTGCTCGTCCAAGGAGGGAGTTTGCTTTACCCAACTAACTTTTTGATAACAAGGCAGAAACCCCCGACCCGACATTCATTAGTTCGAATGAATAGTGCTCCGTCCTAGCAAGCACCTACTCCTATCAAAAAGCGATACTTTACAAAACAAGCAAGAAAAGCCATTTACTTTCTATTAGTCAAGCGCTAACGAGCGAGTGAAGTATACGACGTAACGAGGCATTAGAGCAACGGCTTTTAGCTCAATCTGTTGCTTGTTGCCCTTTATTGAAACTCAAGGAAGGAATGTAGAGAGAGATGTGAGAGATAGAGAGAAATGATATGAGGTGTTTATTTTTAGTTTTTATTTAATGTATCTAAATGTAAAGAGGGAAAAGAAAAATGGATAGGGAGGGAGTCAAAATATGGATAAAGTGGGAAATAAATAGGGAAAGCGCGCATTCAATTTTAAAATTGAACTTAAGACATTGGTTTTCAAATAAACAATGTCTTAAAAATAGAAAGACATCGAATAAATACGGTGTGATGTCTATTATGCTTTAGACATCAGTGGCGTTAGTGACCGATATATAACATCTTATGTCTTTTAACATTTTTCTTGTAGTGAGGGCCGCCATCCTCAACATTTATCTTCTCCCCAACGCCTGTCTTCCTGCATAGAGTTCTCTTTTGCCTATGCATACATTCATACAATAAAAAGTACTAATTGATACAATGAAAAAATAGGAATAATTATTACCGTTTCAATATGAGCTTCCATTTTTTGGACAAGGTCCTTAATCAATCTCTCGACGATATGCACAATCTCACTACAGATGATAGTATTTCATCAATCCCTTTGACTTGGATCTGCGGATGGATCATAGGCCTCGAGAGCAGTGTGTGTAAAATTGTCTATCTATTCATCTTCATAATATAGAGGACTAACAAATTGATGAGGATTGTCATAGATCGCCATCAACACATTTCTAACAACGGGAGAAAGTTATTTTCATGTAGGACTTCATCTTGTCTTGAACCGCATGAAGATGAGTCAGTTTAGCCTCGAGTAGAATCCCTATATTAGATGGAAAACATGGGAATTAGCTCGGTAGTCAAATTTATGTTATTTTTTTGGGTTTTTCACCAGGGTCGTTTGTGAGATTTTGTTGGCCTTGGAGCGAAACTAAAAAATGGCACTTTCTTAGACAATAAGTGTTAAATAGAATTATTTTTTTGATAAATAACCTAGATAAGTATATGTTTTTTTATAATTTAAGATAAAATGAATAAACAAAAATATAAGAAAAATATCAATTTCACCTAAAAATAAATGAATTAGTAACATTTATAGGCAAAAATAACAAAAATCATGAATCTTGGATCATGACTTGATAACTTCGAAAACCCTAATTGAAATCTACAACAAAATCAATATAAAGCAACCGTCACTATAACAATATCAATATCCTCCACTACAAGAAGATCTACAAGTTTTTCAAACTAATGTAGATGTGCAACCTAATCAGACAAGTGAGGTATCGAATTGTTGAAGAAACTGCAAAAGAGCTTTGAGGAGAGTACTGATGCAATTAAAGAACTAAAAACTGAAAGTTTGATGATAGAGGTTTAAACTATAGAGCTGGTTAACTCTTCTACTACAAGGCAACTCGAATTTTTACCATTACAACCTATCTAACTAGAAAAGGAAGAGAGTCTCACAACTCTTAATAATGATCTTGAGGATGATGATTTGTCAATGTTCAGTGCTAATGTTCAGTGCTGATGTGAATATAAATTCAGAAGAAGAGCATGCCACTAAAATTAAGATCAATGATGTTGGTGTTGAGGACAATATGAGTGAGGATGATGAAATAAAAGAAAGCAATACCACGATGATGGTTATTTCTCTTTCACAAATTGTGGCGAAATTACCATTCCTGAATCTAGACATAGCTTATATGGATCAACAGTTGGGTATTGATAAATTTTCTTTCACTTTAGGCACTATTTACAAGGCACCTAAACTTGAGGACACGCGGTACAAGGTTGTCATGAAGACACCAGTTGTTCAAAATATTTCTCACACACTGGTTGATGATCCACTTAAAATATTTCTGAGAATCGAGAACAATCCAGCCATTTTTCGCCAGAACAGGGCTCATCGAAATTGGTAGAAACCCGCCGGAAACTGGGTTATCTCCAGAATCCGGTCGTTGTTCATACTCGACCCGGACATATTCTTGGAAACCTGTTTGGGTGACCCGAGTTCGATCTATCTAATCCCAAACCCTTTTTCCCAAAACTGATTGTAGGATTTATATTTAAAAATAATTTCAAAATTCAATATTTAATTCCAAAATTCATTTTAAATTCTAAAATCCTATTTTAAATTACAAAATTAATTTAATTAATTATTTTAAATAATTAACTGAATTATTTTAATTCCAAAAATATTTTATTTTATTATTTTTGAAAATCCAAATTTGATTTAATTATTTATAATTTATTTTAGTTAATTATTTATGATTAAATTAATTGATTAATTCATTTAACCAATTAATTTTATTTATAAATGGTAAATAAAGTACAATTATTTTTAATTATGCCAAATAATTCCTAAAAAATATTTTTAAGCGTTTAAAATTTATATTTGGGTAATCAAAAATCAATTAATATTACTATTAATTGATTTATTTCTATTTAATTCTAATTTTATTCATAATAAATGAACCGTTAGTCCGTTTAATATAAAATGAATGCATATAGGCTCAGAAAAACATTCTGCTTCTAATAAAAATGCTTTTGAGACCTAATTTCTTTTGTGTTGCAAGGTCATTTGATTTGTGAGTCTTTCTGAGTCAGTATTTAATCGATAAACACTGTTATTGAGCCGATTTCAATTCTAAATGTACTGTGACCTATCTTTTGACGAATTGACTTATGTTTTACATGATATATGTGATTTTGTGTTATATGAATAACATGGTTACGTGTTATGTGATAAGCATGCTATTTTTTATAATTTTATAATGCCATTATTAGTTATAAATCACTACAAGAAAAATATTAATAGAAATCACACATTAGACATCGGTCAGTGATGCCACTGATGTCTCAAATATAATTGACATCACCCCGTGTTTATTTGATGTCTTTCTATTTTTAAGACACCGTCTATTTGAAAAACGATGTCTTAAGTTGAGTTTTTAAAAATTGAACGCGCGGCCTCCCCAATTCTTTTCCCCCTTAACAAAATTTTTATTCCCTCCTTGACAATTTTTGGTTTCCCTCTCTCAAATTAAATAAAAACTAAAAAATCTCTCGTTCTCACTCTCTCTCACATGTCTCTCTCTCACATCTCTCTCACAGCTATCTTTGTCTCACACAGCTCTCTCTCCGATAAGAACACACCCTTCTCATCTCTCACTCACTGCTGCTCACCACCTCTCACCACATCTGCTATGCTCTCTTTTCCTCTCAGCTTTCTCTACTCTCTTCGCTCATCAGCTCTCTCTCTCTCTCTTTAAATTAGGTTATTTCTCTTTTTGTTTTCTTATTATAAAGTAAAATTAATTGGTCTTCTTTGTATTAATCGAAACCCTGATTTTTTAAATTGAAACCCTAGTTTTTTAATCAAAATTCTTTCAATCGAAACCCTAGTTTTTAGAATTGTGGATTTCTTAAAATAAAAATCCAAATTGAAGTATTGTATGGTGTTACTAATTATTTTGAATTTGATTTATATAGAAATCGCAAATCAATCATGATACGTGGCTTCAAGTTTTGGATATTCTTTATATTACACAAAAGCTAAATATGAAATTCTTTGCGATCTAGGTCCGTTTAATGTCATACCTAGTTTTATGTTTTTTTACTTTGATTTGTTAGAATTAACAAAGGAGAGATGGCTCGATATGACAGAGCAATGATCATGTTCTCACCAGAGGGTCATCGACTTCAAGTGAAATATGCTCTCGAAGCTGTCTGTAAAGGTAAGGCCTCCGTCGGTGTTAGAGGTAGCGATACTATCATTCTCGGTGTTGAGAAGAAATCACATTTTACTTAAATATCCTGAAGCCGTTTTACTTGATGACTGATGTTATGTTTGATTTGGTATTTATCGGGTGGTTAATTTGGTTTGATGATTTTTATAGCTATGTTGCAGAATTGTAGAGGTTTTATATTTTTGTAATTGGAATGTAGTATTTTAGGCATGGAAGAAATAATGTTATTTTGCTTGATGTTTTTGATATTATGGTCCGATTAGTGGATTTTATTTTTCTTGTTATATTTCGGAACTGTAGTGATTTTAGTTACAGTCTGCAGGTGGGTTGTAGTAGTGAAGGAGCATATATCTCATGGCTTAAATGGAAATGGAACCTGTAGAAATCATTTCATCAAATGATGATAATGAGCTTGATTGGGATTTAGACTTGGTTAGGTCAATATATGATCAGATTCCCTTGGATTCTACTGGAGCATCCACTTCAGATAATGATTTAGGCAAGCGAAGCCCAACAATGACTACCACTCAGAGCCAGAGAGCTCTTTCATCATGGGCAAATACATCCGATTCTGAGTTAACAGGTGAAGTCTTTTTAGCCTAAAATATCAACATTCAATAGAATATGTGTTGTCCCATTATATAACACTTCAATATGTGCAGTTTACAAAGAATCATCACGTAAGTTGGCTTCCCGAGCAGATGCTCGTAAGGGAAGCTCATCAAACCATAGCCACCAAACACAGGCTGGACATTGCAGGCCATCAGGAACTATTAGTCACTCAGGACTTTCAAACTTAAAAATAAACCAGGATACAGATTCTACAAATTCGGCTAGTAGAGGTATGTGATTCTATCAATTAAAAATTTGTCAAACTTCAAGACTCTAGGTATCATGTTCTTTATATAAATCACATTTTACTCTATTCATAGTCATATATGTTCAATTGCGGAAACTAGAGTTTATTTGATAGGTCCTGTTTATATTAGTTGTTGACGATCTCGTTTTTTTATAAATAAATGTTAGTTGACTATAATTATGATTTTAGACTGAAGTTACTATGCTATTTGCTTAGTAGTTGTGCTTGGATTGAATTATGATTATGCCTAATGATTTGATTAGTACTTTTGCATTGGATTGAAATACGATTAAGCCTAAGGGATTGTATATTATTGATATTTATTTGTTAGTACAGTTTTAATTCTCAGTAGAATTTTAACTAGAGGGGCTTATATATTGTTAACACTGATTTGGTCATAGTAAATAAACAATACAGTAATCACATTCCGAGAATTATAGATATTTTGGACATAAACTAATACAGTAATTGAAAGTATTTGTCTTAAATCCAATCATGTATGATGAGTTAGGAAGAACTTTCTTGTATTCCTATTTGATTTCATTGAAATTAATGAAAGACTTGTTATGTTTTTTTTATGGGCTTTATCTATTTAAAATGTTATAAATAAGATGCTCCATAGTTCAGAGTAAAGCTTCTAGAATTATAATGAGATTATAATAGTGAGATCTAGAAGATGATAACTCTAGACTTAAACAGTTCCTGATCATAGGATAACTAATCGGATGTTAGTGGATCCGCAAAGATTGGTACATACTATGCTTGCTCTCTTCAGGAGGATGTCTGTTCTCATAGGCATTTGTGTGGTGACACTATAGCTAGTATGTAGGTGCTTACTAGGGAATAAGTTCACTGAACATGACTCGATAAGTTGAACAACTAATGGAGATTACTCATGTGTCAATAGTTATTCACTGTGTGATAGTTGTACAAGTGTCCTTAGACTTGAGATCACTAAAGTTATCTTGTATATAATGAAATGTGCTTTGGTTTAGTCCTTAGTCTCAAAGACATCGATTAGGTCTATTTTGGGCATAGGGATTTGTGTATAGAGATAGTTAACATCAATAGATGATCTACCCCTTCCAGTATAGGAAGAGAATATCCTATGTTATTCTTAGTATGCGAGTTATGGAATCTCTGGCCAGAGTATATGAAATTAGAAAGAAGTTTCTAGTTTGCATTAATATGAACTTTACATTATGAATAAGAAATCAAATGATTAAATTTGATAGGCCTGACACGAGGTCCATGCCTTGTATTTAATCGGGATATTGTAAGGGTAGAAGAAATTCATTATACGGTAACTAGTCACTGACCGATTTTAGGTATTCTAAGCAGTGAATTCATATTATCCGGATAGTCGCGATATGTTGAGAAGCATCACTCACGATGTAGAATAAATATAATTAATCAGTTAATTATATTTAGTGAATTTTATTATTCATGTAAATAACTAATAAAAGTTTATTATTATTTATTTCTACTACCGGCATAATATTGAACCTACAGGGTCACACCATAAAAGAATATTTTCTTTGATGAAATAATGAGAGAGAGAATTATTTTCTAAATAGTTTAGAAAAAGAAATAATGATTAAAATAGTTTTAATTATTATTAAAGCATTTTATAAAGATAAAATGTGGGGCTAATATATATATATATTGATATATTATTATAAAACCCTAGGACGGCCCTATATATAGAATGAGATGGGTCATTCTAGATATACTCTTGGTTTTGTGAAAACCCTAAAAAGGGCAATCCTCCATCTTCTTCCTCTCTCTAAAGAGACTTTAGGGTATTACTTTTACACCAATCATAGTGTGTTTGTCTCCAGACATGCTACCTTCCTGGAAAAGCAGTTTATCCTTGAAGGAAATAGTGGGATCAAAATTGAACTTGATGAAGTTCAAGAAGCACAAACTACTACGGTTCAAGTGGAAACACATGTTCAGACTGAACAACCTTTTTTGGAACAGCCCATTCGTAGGTCAGGGAGAGTGTCTCGCCAACCTGAGAGGTATTATGGCCTTGTCATTGAGAATGACAATGAGTTGTCAATCATTGATGATGACGACCCTATGACCTATAATGAGGCTATGAGTAGTGTTGACTTAGAGAAATGGCAAAGTGCCATGAAATCCGAAATGGAATCTATATATACCAACCAAGTATGGACTTTGGTTGAAGCACCTGAGGGTGTGAAGCCTATTGAGTGCAAATGGGTATACAAAAGAAATATTGGAGCAGATGGCCAGGTGGAAACCTATAAGGCCAGGCTCGTGGCAAAAGGATTCAGAAAAAGGCAAGGGATTGACTTTGATGAAACTTTTTCGCCTATAGCCCTGTTAAAATCAATTTGGATTTTGCTTGCGATTGCTGCTTACTACGACTATGAGATCTTGCAAATGGACGTGAAAATGGCCTTCCTCAATGGGAAACTTGAAGATGAAGTGTATATGACATAGCCAGAGGGTTTTCTTTCCAAGGGAAATGAACACCTAGTGTGTAAGCTGCTGCGAACCATATATGGTTTAAAGCAAGCTTCTCGTAAATGGAACATCCATTTTGATGAGACAATCAAAGAGTTTGGTTTCATAAAAAAACATAGATAAACCATGTGTCTACAAGAAGGTTAGTGGGAGCGCGGTAACCTTTCTTGTATTGTATGTGGATGACATACTTCTTATAGGAAATGATATACCGATGCTGCAATCAGTCAAAGTGTGGCTAACGAAGAACTTCACTATGAAGGACTTGGGAGAAGCATCCTATAGTCTCGGTATGAAGATCTATAGAGATAGATCTAGAAGAATGATAGGTCTTACCCAGGGTACATACATCCAGAAAGTGCTTAAAAGGTTTAGCATGGAAAACTTCAAAAGAGGTCTCATACCGATGAGCCATGGAGTGTCCCTTTCCAAAATGATGTCTCCTAAGACACCTAAGGAAAGAGAGCGTATGAGTAAGATTCCTTATGCTTCAACAATAGGATCTATCATGTACGCGATATTATGTACTAGGCCTGATGTTGCTTATTCAATTAGTGTGATGAGCAGACATCAGTTCAATCTAGGTGAAGACCACTGGAAAGCAGTGAAGAACATCCTTAAGTACTTGTGAAGGACTAAGGATATTTTTCTTATTTTTGGTGGTGGATCTGAGTTGAAAATAGAGGGTTATACCGACTCTAGTTTTCAATTAGAAAGTGATGATAGCAAATCCAGGTCAGGGTACGTGTTTACTCTGAATGGTGATGTGATTAGTTGGAAGAGTCCCAAACAGTCTACAACGGCTGACTCCACAGCGGAAGAAGAATATATAGGTGCAAGTGCGGTTACAAAAGAAGCCGTTTGGATTAGGAAATTTGTTTCTGAGTTGGGAGTTGTTCCTAGCATTGAGGAGCCTATTGTGTTGTATTGTGATAACAACACAGCAATAGCACAAGCCAAGGAACCTAGGTCTCATAAAAATTCTAAACATGTTTCGCTAAGCTTTCATTTGATTAGGGAAATCATTGAAAGAGGAGATGTCAAGATTGAGAGAGTTGACACACATAACAACGTAGCAGACCCACTCACAAAGTCATTGTCTCAGATTCACTTTGATCGTCATAAAGAGAAGATGGGTATTAGATACCAGGGTGATTGGCTTTAGTTCAAGTGGGAGATTGAAAGTGTTTGCCCTAAATCCAAACATGTATGATGAGTTAGGAAGAACTTTCTTGTATTCCTATTCGATTTCATTGAAATTAATAAAAGACTTGTTATGTTTTTATTATGGGCTTTATCTATTTAAAGTGTTTTAAATAAGATGCTCCATAGTTTAGAGTAAAGCTTCTAGAATTATAATGAGATTATAATAGTGAGATCTAGAAGATGATAACTCTAGACTTAAAAAGTTCCTGATCATAGGATAACTAATTGGATGTTAGTGGATCCGCAAAGATTGGTACATATTATGCTTGCTCCCTTTAGGAGGATGTCTGTTCGCATAGGCATTTGTGTGGTGACACTATAGCTAGTATGTAGGTGCTTACTAGGCAATAAATTCACTGAACATGACTCGATAAGTTGAACAACTAATGGAGATTACTCACGTGCCAATAGTTATTCACTGAGTGATAGTTGTACTAGTGTCCTTAAATCAAAGATCGTTAAATTTATCTTGTATATAATGTACTGTAAATAGCGGGAGATTTTACTCACTAGTGGCACACATACAATTAGTATAATTGAATTTAATAGCGGGAGCATTATTGGATTTCTGAGAGCGTTAATGCTCGGGAGAGATTAACATTACTTTAATTGTCTGATTAATTAAATAACCAAAAGTTGTTAATGTGTAAGCATATTTTGAGAGTGTTAATACTTGAGAGAGATTAACAAACTCTAGTTGTGTAACCACTTTAGTGGCTTTAGCTTAGAAGTCGATTATTGTGTGAACATGGTGGACCTAATTGCCCTAGGTTTTTTATTTTTTGTTTAGAATCTATTAGTTTAGTGTTAATTTAGTTTTAGTTTTTAGCTAGTAAAATATTGTTCACACAACTCCTTTTCTCTTGAAATAATTTATAGTAATTGAGTCGAAATTGATGAAACCTGTCTCCTTGTGGATTCGACCCGTACTTTCTAGTATCTGTTAACAACAGACACCGTGCATTTGTGGTATATATAAAATAAGATATCATGTTTTTGGTGCCACTTCCTGGGAAATAGTTAGTTTCTATTGATTTTTAATTTGGTTATTTCGATTATTTTTGTTGTCTCGTTGGAACTTTGGTTCCGAACGGGGTGAGTTTCACTATTTTTTTGGCTTTGTTGAGTGTTGTCAGGTTTGTAATGGATGAAGATGATAGGATTTCATACCTCTCCTCCTTAGTTGAGGCAAATACTCAAATAATTGCCTCACCGAATACTATAGGGCCCATTATGTATCCAATGAGTATCAATGAGATGTTACAAGTGGCCCCTAAACTTTACAACTTTTTTTAATTTATGTTGTACAGGGTCATTATGGTTATAAATGCTCGTACAATATCTACAATTCTCAAAATGCTCAGTTTGGATAGATGAATTCTTTTGAGGATGGATATAGGTACAATCAATACTCTAGTACATTTGATCACTATATTATGAAGAGCAACCATCACCACAACAATATCAATATCCTTCACTATAAAAAGAACTACAAATTTTTCAAACTAATGTAGATGTGCAACCTAATCAGACAAGTGAGGTATCAAATTGTTAAAGAAACTGCAAAAGAGCTTTAAGGAGAGTACTGATGCGATTAAAGAACTAAAAACTGAAAGTTTGATGATAGAGGCTCAAACTGCAGAGCTGGTTAACTCTTCTACTACAAGATAACTCGACTTTTTACCATTACAACCTATCCAAATAGAAGAGGACGAGAGTCTCACAACTCTTAATAATGATCTTGAGGATGATGATTTGTCAATGTTTGGTGCTGATGTGAATATTAATTTGGAAGAAGAGCACGCCACTAAAATTAAGATCAATGATGTTGTTGTTGAGGACAATGTCAGTGAGGATGACGAAATAAAAGAAAGAAATACCGCGATGATGGTTCTTTCTATTTCACAAATTGTCCTGAAATTACCATTCCCAAATCTAGACATAGCTTATGTAGATCAACGGTTGGGTATTGATAAATTATCTTTCACTTTAGCCTCTATTTACAAGGCACCTAAACTTGAGGACACGCGATACAAGGTTGACATGAAGACACCAGTTCTTCAAAATATTTCTCAAACACTGGTTGATGATCCACTTAAAACAGCTGTTAAGTTTCAAGCAGAAGAAGAGGGAGAAGGTCGAGGTATCTCTTTGATCTTTGATGTATAAGTCAAGAGGTTCGACTGGCTCATGAACAAGTGAGAAGTGAAGACAAGCCGCCACCTTAGGCTTCACCTCGTGTGAATGTTAATGTAGTTTGTTCTTTTCGCGATGCTGAGTTCTATTATTGTTTTATCACAAATTTTTCCAAAGTTGCAGAAGCATTCGCTCAACTATTTCTTATTGATGTCATATTTTATTTTTTTGATGTTTGCTTGGAAGTTTTTTACAGGATTAAAACAACTCCTAATTATATTCTTGATAATTTTTGTGGTGATCGATTTATGATCGATAATGTGGATATTGCGCATTATAGTGCTTCCATCGAGGTTAGATATCAAGTTAATGACTCTAAAGGAGCACTTTTTGGGATGCAAACCAACGTGTTGGTAATGTAAATATTTTGTATTATAGCTATTATAATTTGTATTAGTGTTAGGTGACACACACTGTAGAAGGGGGTTGAATACAGTTTTTGTCACAATCAAATAAAATATAAGAAATCAAGTAACAGAAAATAGATTTTATTCAACACAATAAACTCGGTTATAATATGGAACTGTCCTATCTCAGTGATAAACTTTATGCCTGTGTTTATATACTACACAGTTACAAGATAATCTTCTAATTGATAAGGAATATAATTCTGCCTCCTAAAATATATCAACTAGTTATCTTTTCTTCCAAGTATTCTATTCTTCATAGAATTCCTTCTTCATGCACAACTCTTTATGTCTTAGTTTCGATCTTCTTTCCTTTCAATCAGCCGCCTACCTTATTTGAAAGTCATCTTAAGTCCTGATATTATCTTCTGATAAATATCTGCTGAAACTTAAGTTCTAATAACTTAAGTTCTGATATCTTAAGTTATGCCTTCAGTATCAGTGCTGATTTTCACTTAAGTACTGATTTGTCCTGTTAGGTAAGATCTGAAAACTAAACACAAATCATATTAATACACATGACATTATCAAATATATCTAACAATCTCCCCTAACTTGTAAATTAGCATAATATACAAGTTCAACAGATATTTGATGATGTCAAAAATATTAAGTACAAATGCATGAGAATTTAACTAGATAACTACAACTTACAGTCCTTTCAGCTTTACCATCTTTAACTTTTGATAACAGCTTCAGTTTGTATAAACTTCAGAATTTAAGTAGTTGTAGATCTTTGACTTGGCTTCAACTTTCAATTTCTTCTGATCTCTTTGATATCAGGAGTTGTCCTGAGATAGCTCTTCAACAAACATCTCTCTGAATATTCAAGTTCATTGACCATCCTCCTTTTAGCATTTATCAATTCAGCTGTATCTTCTCCGGTTTGAAAAATAGCTGCTCTGAGATCATTTATCTTAGCTTTTCTTATCTCCTGATCTAGTCTAATCATATATGCCTTGTCAGACTCTAGATTGAATTCCACAGCCTTATAACTTTTTTGGACGATCTATAGACTGATGTTATTTAATCAAGCCCAGAATCAACGAAAACGAAATACCAAAATCGAACCAAGAACATTTAAAGTATTAAAACATAATTTCATAATCAGAAAATCAAACTCAAATTTAACCATGTTATTGAACTCAGTTTTTGACATATAATATACCAAATTGACCAGAAAATTATTATCTACATGATTATGCCATCAAATCATATCAAACACAGCAAGAACAAAAATCCATAATTTAATCCATAATTAATTCGAAATAAAGTAATTAAATCAGAAAAATACCTTGATTTCTAGGCAAAAACAAATGGTTGATTCAGAAAGAAGATTTCAAGAGCTTCGTTTTCATATATTACACGCCTGAATCGGAGTTCGATAACGTCTTCGTTCGTGCGTTTGATTCTCAAGAACGCGATACTAATTCATCATTTTCTCTGTATTTTACGGGGTTTTACTGACTGATTGTGATTATACGAATAAAATAAAATGATAAAAGGGCTATATATATTTTTGGAATATTGGTTCATTTTGGATCGTTAAATTAGTTACTTAGCCGCTAAGTAACTGCAAAAATGATCCGATTCTATACCCGTATTGGATAATTATCCAAACCGGAATTTTTATAAAACACTATATATGAAAATAACGTAATAATATCTCGTATTTCGAGAATACGGGTTTTGTTGATTCACTGAAATGATTATCGAATCGAAAATCTTGCGCCAGGACACGCACGGGTCAAACCGTAATCCGGATTGAAAAAAATTAAAACACGGAAAATGTCTGGGATTACCAGATTAGGTTAGTAAGGAGTTTTCGGAAGAGTTTCGGGTTGTAAAAACGTAAAAACAGTTAAAATAATTATAATATAATTTTATAATTATTCAAAAAATAATTAATAAATTCATAAATCAATATAAAATCATATAACAGCCCAAAGATTACCAGAAAAATACCGTAATTACCTATATTTTATTCTGGTCATAATAAAATTAACATACCTATACTGTAACATATATAAGCATTCACATATCCACACCAATCATCAGATAATTTACCAAAAAATCACATAATAATCATATAAAAATTATTTATTGATAAAAATAATTACACGCGATATCTTGGATGTTACATTTATAGTTAGAGATACGAATAATGTCAAGATACTACCGTTGTAGGCAAAAATAACAAAAATCGTGAAACTTGGATCATGACTTGATAACTTCAAAAACCATAATTAAAATCTTTCTAGGCACTTATTGATTTTTGCAGGTTCCTTTAGTTTCTCATACTCCAATTGTTTTATTGATTTTAAATAAAAACTTAACGTGAAATACTATAAGTTATTTTTTATAGTTGTTCGACTCCGTTTTTTAGTAAGGAAATTTCAATTATGACTAAAGAACAAAACATTTAAAAACTCTCATAAGTTGGTTGCAGTTCAACATTATAATCAATATCATCATATTAATTTCTGTAATTTCAGAAAAAATTATAAAGATGTCATCATATATATACTTGAAAATTATTTTTGAAAAACTTGGGCGGAGAAAGTTTTGGGACCCGAGACCGTCGCCCTCCCTGCCCTCCAACAGGCCCTTTTTTCATACTCAAGAACCCCATTGCTTCAATCCATCAGTCACCGGCTCATCCATTTCTCCCGATTGACTCATCGCTATCGGCATGTGCTCAAGAAAAATGACATACCATTCTACACATTTTTTAAGTTTAATTAAAAAAATTGAGTTAATTTTCAAGTTTACTCTAGAAAATCAAAAAAGGCGCTAACTATATTAGATTACAGCAATGGTGTAGTTTATAATGGATTTTCAGAATCGGAGATGACTTTGGTATGACATTTATCCACCTTTGAATCATGCATAACTAGACGCAGTCGGTCAGTTTCTTTAACTAGGATCTTCTTCTGTCGATTTAATGTGATGGGTTATAACGGCTGATCATGAAGTGTAATAATTTGAAACTTTTAAGTTCAAATAATAATCAAAAGCAAGATTATCCGAAAAAGGAGATAACAAAAATATCAATCTCATATTATTTTAAACTAGGGGTTTCAGAATTACAGTAAATGAAATAAAGTTGTTGATGAGGAAAGACATCAATCAAAAGTCTAAATGAGGGAATATAGTTAGTTTGAAACCATAATTTAACCTAAAAAGGACTTCAAAAGTTAAGACCCAGTAAATTAATATTAAAACAAACGTAAAATATGAGGTAGACTAATAAATTGGAGGAGAATTCCTCAAATCAAAGTATATTTTCTTCTTGACCCATCTTTAAATTTGTATGTACTGTGCACATGTTTATGTTAGAGATATGTGTATTTGTTGCATGTTTATGTTCGAAAGGGGAGAAAGACAGTAGTGCAGAAAGAAACGGAAATGCTTGGATGTAATGAACGCCAGCCCCAAAAAGAAAAGCAGCCGCAATATGAAAGTCAGCCCAGTAGGTACGACATCCATTTTGATGAGGAAAATTAGAATTTAAATTGGGTGTTTTATTTGAGTGTACTATGTTCTCATCATCTATTATTTGTGTAACTATGATACATATGTAGGAATTATTAGTTTTTCTGTTTTTACTGTTCTTATTCATGTTCTTACTTCTATGTGCTAGGGCGGCCATTGAAATTTTATTAGTAATTAGCTGATCTAACAATATTTATTACTTCCATGCTTCTCCTCCTGTTCTAGCAACGTTAAGCAACACACAGTTGTTTATGTACGTTGAGTTCATGGCTGCTGCTAATAACAGGCTCCAGCAAAACGATAAAGCTGCAGCAGATGGATCCAAAACTAGTGGAGAGTAGATAAATGTACTTTATTTAGTATTTACATTTACCATTAATTTTTTTGAATTTGTTCATTTGAATGTGATATAATGATATTATATTTTTTTTAAATGAATCCTTAGAGTTATTCCAAAATTTGAACATATTTTCTGATAATTCAAAGATTAATATCTAGCACATAAAAGTGAGCATCTTTTCTGATATAACTAAATTCGAACAATTTTTTTTATAAATTATACTAATGTGCCTTATAGAAGGAGTATCTTTTTGAAGGGAGAATCAAACCCTCTGACAAGAAATATACACATATCACTACAATTATCATCAAGCTCCTAAATCCAAATCTCTTAAATATTCCTTTTTTTATGAACATCTTTTAGGATTATTCTTAATATTTTAGTTATATGAAACTATTGTAGTTTCAAAAAAAATTAAGTAAATTTTTTTGAATACATTTAATTATGTATTATATTTTGCTTAAAGAAGACAATTATTAAGTATAAGATTAGAAATAGAACAATATTGTTTAACGAAAAATATAGACAACGCCAACATTACTTATCTAACACTTGTTTCATAAAAGTAATATATGATTACTTTTAAAGTTAATTTTTTTGAGTTGAGATTAGATGTTATTTATTGTAATTGAAAGAAACTAAACTTCTAAATCCAAAAAACATGAAAATAAAATATTAAGGAACAAAATGATTATTGTAAACTTTTTGTAAAAATAAGATTTTTGAACCAGAAGCCACAAATGTAGTTAAAAGTATTAAGTACATCAAAATCAACAACAATTGCCCCAACAAAGAATTAAAAACAAATTATACAATAAGACTTGTATCCCCCTAATATTACCACCAAAGTAAAAAAAGTTTAAATCACTCATCCAACATTGTTATTAAGAATTTGTAAAATTAATGGCATGGTCACCAAACACATATCTATATCATTTCATCAAATTCCCATGTCAAACTAAATACATATAATACCCCAATCCAATATCAATCACAATCCAATATCAAACAATCTAATATGCTATACAAAATCATGTCAAACTGGTCCAAAGATAAAGTGCATATATACAACCAAGTTCATAAAAACATTTTATCATAACTAATCTGACAAAGAAATATGGGATGATCGTAGTATAGCTTTTGTCCCTCTCATGGCCACATCCTCAAAATGTGTTGTGTAATTCTTTTCTTGCTCTATGAAATTCCCTTGCATAGGCGCACATATAAATAAATTATAACATAATAAAAAGTAATGCATTAAAAAAATGAAAAATACTAATTATTACCGCTTCGACACGAGCTTCCATTTTTTGGACAAGGTTCTCAATCAAGCTCAAGACGACATGTACAATCCCAGGGTGGATTGTTTTGGTAAAATTTTGTAGGTTAATGATTGAACTTAAATGGTTTATGACGAATTATTTAGCTACATTACAACATAATAAATAAAATAAAATGCAAGTGGCATAAAGGATTTGTGACGCGGAAAATCTCCTTGAAGGGATAAAAAAATCGCGGGTGAGATTATGTACCCAACCTAAAAAAATCACTAAAATTAAAAGTAATGATTACAAAGATGTGTTACAATCAAGACCCAAAAACTAGATATGAGTTCCACATTCTTTTATCATGTTATATATCAATTTATCATGTTGTTGTGCTTATTTGAAATTCTTCCTTATTTTTCTCCACGTTCTGCTATCATTTCCCCACTAATTGTTATTCCATCAGAATAGGTCTTCTAGTTCAACCAGTAATCCTACTTCTTAGGACTGTTATTGACTTAGTCTTCATAATTATCTCCAACTTTTTGTCCCGCACAACCTCATGCCATGCTCTTCTTGTCCGTCATTGATCACGTCACGTCATCATTTTTTCCTTCATGTCATTTCTCATATGTCACACGCCATGTCGTTATAGTAAAAATTTCAGTCACAATAATAGCCCCATGATTTAATTTAATTTAGTTCTACAAAGAAAATAATTAAGTCATGTTAATTCAAAAAGACTTCTATTATAATCATAACTCTGCGTGGTTATCTATACCCACAAACGGTCATGTACCATCACTCAAAAACTCTTTTATGATCGCAATTCTCATTAGTCGTTTACTTCTAATACAATACCAATTCCTCCCTCTAGTTAAACTTTTCTTGCCCTATTTCATCTATCATTCATAATTTTTACCTGATCGTCCGATATCTCTGTAATACCGATATCTCTGTAATAATATGGGCAAAAAGCAACTCTCCAACAGATATGTCTCCCCTACTAACAGCGATTCAACTGACAAACCAAAGACTGATGCTATTTGGTTAGCCACTAACTTACTTGAGGATGATATGATCTGTAAGATGAAGAAGAATATGTTTTAAGAAGTGAAGTTGCTACTGTAAAATAATAAAAATGCAGTCATTCCCAAATCTTACCAAAGAGCTGATTTGTACCGTCCTGGATGGGTTTGCCTTTATTACTATTTTTTTGATATTGGATTCACATTCACACTTCCCAAATTAGTGATGGATGTTCTCGATTCACTCCGCATTGCCCCTAGTCAACTAATGCCCTATGAATAGAAGGTTTTGGCTTGTGTTGTAGCAATTAAGAGCAAACATCAACTCGGTATTAATATAGATATCATCAAGGCCAGCTATGAAGTCAAAAAATACAGTGATTGTCGCTACACCTTTATTCATATTTGACAAGTGCTAACTCTAAATTTGGACAAGGAAAACGATAGGGGATGGAAATAGAACTTCCTTTATGCTAAAAAGAAGACCCTTCATGATTTTGCTGAAAATCTGATTGAATATTGAAGTTCTGAAGGAATATTTTTGCTCCCTGCTTTAAAAATTATGTTTGTCTCTCTACTGTTTGATATTTTTCCTATGTTGTTACATTATATGTTAACACATTATTAATATTATCACATATTTCCTATTCTTTTGTCATTCCCCTTATGCACGTCAATAATTCTTTTCCGGAGATTAAAATGTTAATTGTTTATTCATACACCATTGTCGTAGATTTAAGGATCTTCTTACTCTTATGAGATAATAACCTTTTTCTGTTGTCATGAATATCACCATAGAGCCCCAGTTTGACCTTCATGCTGAGAATGTTAAATCTGAAATAAACTGTGATTAAGATTTTAGCTCTTTCTGTTGAAGATAGAAAATGGCCAAATTATTCGGATAGGCTTGTAAGAGTTGTTGTCACTGGTGATGATTCTAGTTTGATGGATAATGGAAAAGGGATCATGAAGAGTAAGGCTAGTGATGTTGACAAACCAAGTACACCTTTGTCTAAGAATGTTGCTCATAGGACTAGCAGCAAGAAGCCCACTCATGTTGTAATCAAGCCTTCCTCTCTTGCTCACTGTTTGTCATCGGACACTATGAAAAGTCCTAAGGAAGAAGAAAAAGGAGAAAATGATGATAAGGAGTTAGAGATGAGTTCCAGCAGGATTTATGCCAAACGTACATATCATTTTCTCTCCTTTATGAAATACCTTTGCCTTTCCATGTGTTTTTGCATATTGATCTTGATGTCAATTGAACATTGCTTTCTTATTGTCAAATTTAAGCCTCATATCATCAAGCCAATGTTGGTACCTAGTTATGACTTGTTCACCAGGCGAGGTAGAGATGATAATTCTAATGAAACTTACTCCTCCAAGACAATTATGATTATGAGCCCTTGGAACAGTCCTGTGAATATGAAACCAAAGCTTAATTTGGCAGATGGAGATGTTAAGTCTGATACTTCCATGTCTTGGACTACTCCTGGTTATTCTGTGGATGCACATGTCCAAAATTTCACTAGTTTTTTGGATGATTATTTGCTTCAACAATTAATTGAGGGTCACTCTTTTAAGGATGTCAAACAGATTCTAGACTACTCAGTTGGGCACTCTTTTCATGCGAGCATCCAAATTATCTTAAATGAATCACTTCTGATATGTTCCATATGTTTGATACCTTCTTTATATTTTATAGGTCTTCCAAAGCATGTTAGGTTCCCATGAATTGTATGAAGATAAAGATAAGGAGTTCAAGACTCTACAGATAAAGCATCAGGGGTGTGTAGAGAGGCTGAGAACATCTCAAGAGTTGGCCAACATGTACATGAAAAATGCAAATAATGTTCAACGAAAACTTGACAAATTTGCTCACAAATCCAAGGAATGGAATAGAAAGTTTACGTAGAACCCAATATGGCCATCACTCAAGCTACCATAAAGACCAGGGTAAAGGTGATGCTGAAATACCAGAGAGGTGAATGGAGTATATGACATGTAGCAGATGTGATTCGTATCTACAATGAAGCTTATCCTGATGATGCATTCCTTGTTGATAACTCTGATGAAGATTATGATGGTCATGGGTCTCCCAAGGACAATGCTCCTGGAAATGAGTGATTTTTTTACTCATCTTTAGACTTATTGCTTTGAATTATGACTTAATCTTTTGTTGATGACTTGAAACTTTATATATCATTTCTACGTATCACTTGGTTGTTGAATTTGGTGTTATTACCCGAATATTTTAATCTTTATTTCACTCATAGAGTGGGAGACTTTATTTGATGTTATATATGATGTTTCTTTCATATTTAGTAGTGATTGCTCTTAATGTCTTGACTTTGTATTGTTAATGTAGGTGCCCTAGAGGCAATACATTATTCTTTTAAATCTTTATGTCAGTTGATCATTCAATAAATGTATTTATTATGACCTTAATTACTGCGATATTTTGTTAGCATAATAAATGTCCTTAGAATCATATGATACACATTGTATAGTTTAAGTACATGACTTGAACTTGAGATTATATAATATATCATATTCTTAAAGGTCCCTAGTCGAGTATTATTATATAGGACAATAATAATACATAGATAGACTAGTATGTTGTTTGACAAGATAACCACATCTCATTGGTTATAAGTATGGGGATACTAAAGTCAATACATAGGTACATGTGAGAGTACATGGTACTGGACAGACCCACAGTGAGATTCTTCATGTTTAATAAAGTCATAAGAAAGACTCACAGTGATAATGGTGTAATGATCCTTTGACTTGAAATCATTATATTTCTATACCAGGACTAATATACTTTGACTACATTAAACGTTACTTTTGATCGGGCGATGATAAAAGTGGACATCATGTATATCATGAGTCGTATGAGAAACATGAATGATAGATAAAGGATTTAACCCTCCTATAATTAGGAGAGATATTACTGGCCTCTTGATTGAGTGAGACTATAAAAGCATGGCCATGCTCAAATTATGATTTGTCTTGATAGTCTACTCATGGGCCAAGTAAACCCGGATTAAATGTTGAAGAGGATGACTAAATACATGCCTCGAGTTTGATCTATAATATGTATGGTTAAAAGGATTATATTACACGAAAAACATTAATCACGAAAGGTTTCATCTAATCACGATTTAATTATTATTTAATTGGGTAACAATGATGTATTACTAGATACCGCTCATTGTTTATAATTTTATTAGAGAATAAAATTATTTCCAATTAAATAGTACCCTATAGGGTCGCACAAATAGAGCACTTAATGGAATAGTTAATTTAAATTATGGATTTAAATTAATTGATGATTATTCGAATTTTATTATAATTAAGTAAGGCTTAATTGAGATAATATAAATTCGAATTAAAAGGAATGTTTTTGCCATTAATAATTAAGTATGACTTAGTTATTAATTATGTAATAGAAATTCGTTTTTATTATATAATATAATACCTACTAGGGTTGGGCTTTGTTGTCATGGGCTTTGCTGTCATGGGCCTTTTTAATCAGCCATTATAAATAGATAATGATAGGTTAAAGAGGGGGTACGTTTCTTGAGAAAACCCTAGCAGCAAAGAGAGGCAGAGGCAATTCGGATCATCAAGAAGGAGGCTAGTACATCCATTTCGTAGTCAAGTTCGTGAGACGTTCTTGGAGGCGCTCGTGTGGATACCATAGAGGTGTTTCTCCGAGAGGTAGACACAAAGCGTGATAGCTAGGATCTCCGTTGAGTTCGTGAAAGTTACGCTCTTGAAAGGTATGATTCGTTATCTCCATAATCTGTCCATAATTATACATGGATCCTGTTTTTGGGTTTCGAAATTTGTTTTGTTTTATTTACGTTAATCCGCTGCGTTTTATGCCTCGGAACCCAACAATGGCATCAGAGCTACATGAATAAGGGACTGATTTGGTTACGTGTTTACTGTATTTTTACAGGTATGCATGTGTAATGAGTCTGCCATGATAACAGTTATGTTATATGAGTCTGCCATGATAAGAGTTATGTTATATGAATGATATGATGAATCTGTTAATGATCTATATGATGATACTAGTATGTTTAAGATCTGCCATAACTCATATGTATGCGATCTCTTAAACTATGTATACTAATACATGTTTTTGGTAACTGGGATATGGATTGTGTGTATACTGATACATGCTTCTGGAATAGTATTTTGATACATGTTTTGCTAGTATTCTAATACTTGATTTTGCAAAAATTTCCGCGTGTTTAGGGTTTCATTTTTAATTTGTGCTTATGACATATGCTTTACTTATTTATTATTCTTGATTGGATCATGACAAGTGATAAATAGTATGGCATCTTTATATGATCAATCATGTTCTTTAATGGTTACTTTAGCATGGTGCATAGTTATGGCCTTAAGACCTTAGTTGTACTGGTTTATTCTTTTGGTTTGTAATAAATATGACTTGCATGTCATTTTCTATTTGTAGTTGTTTTATCTCGAATGTAACTCGAGTTCTTTTGTAAGTTCATTAGTATATTTCTTAATGTAACATCCAAGAAGGACAAGGGAACAAGGAGGCATCCTATGGAGGCCAAGGAGACAATGGAAGCAATAGAGAAGACATATGTAATAGTTATTTTTACACCATAGATTGACCTTGATCTTTTCATTAGCCTGAAAAGATCACATAGGATTGGGCCATAACTATTGCACGTTTAGTTTATGCACTTTTCATATGATGTATAAATAGTATGTGTAGAGTAGAAAATGCATGTTTTAATTAGATTAATGATGCATGTATGTATTAGATACATCACTCATGCCATGCCTTTAAATAAGATAAAATCTGTAACGACTCAAGATTTAAAATTAACAAACGATCATGAGATTCTCGTGTTTATGAAACACGGAATAAATTATGAATTTTCTTTATTTCTAACATGTGGCGATTTTGTCAACAACGAGTTCATAGAACTTGTAAGGCTGTGGGTTTTAAGCGAGACCGTTGTGGCTCCTCCATTACCTGGAAATCAAACCATTGACGAGATTTGATTTGAAGTTTTTTATTCGAGGAAAAATATGGAATCTCTTTATGATGGGATCATGATCATTCTAAATTAAAAATCCCTAAGTAAAAATATTAAGTTTTAATCAGATGCTTTCCAATGTATGAACACTCATTGAATCCTAAATCGATAAGGGGAAGGGCTGTCAGTGGCAGGGGACTCATATCTATCGTGGTGAAATGTGACGAATATAAACGATTATATTCGGACGTTGTATCATTGGGTCTAACTTAACTGAGTCATCATAATAAGGTGAATATAAACGGTTATATTCAACTATTATGAACTTAGAAGCATAGAGTTTGGTTAAAAATCTATTAGATAGATAAGATCAATTGTTGTTCACCAAATTATCCAAGAATTATTATGTGATATAGTTGACAACTATTGTCTACCTAAATAATCATGTTTTAAGGATACCAGTGGTTGACTTAGGACATGACGAAATATGGATCTTGGGTCACTAGAAAGATTTATGGGATATACTTTTCGAATTAATAGTTAGGGCTATTAATTTGATAAAAAAAATAGTGGGAGATATATTATGAATATATCATAATCATATGAACACAAAATTTTAACTCAGACAATCTAATGTTTATTTTGCACTTTTATTATTGTAGATACTGAGTAATGGCAAATAACACAAACACACTATCCGTACGTTCAGTCCTTGAGAAGGACAAGCTGACAGGAGGAAACAACTTCCTAGACTGGCAGAAGAATTTGAGGATTGTCCTCAGGCAGGAGCGCAAGCTTCATGTCATTGATATTCCTCTTCCAGGCCCCCATCCTGAGGGTGCTACTGCTGATGAACGAGCAGCACACACAAGGGATGAGAATGATGCAAATGATGTTGCATGTCTTATGTTGGCAACTATGAGTGCTGAGCTTCAAAGACAACATGTGCATACAGATGCATATACTATCAATGAGCACTTGCAAAGCATGTTTGCAAGCCAAACTCGTCAAGAAAGGTTCAACATGAGTAAGTCACTTTTTAATTGCAAACAAGAGGCGAGTGAACCAGTTGGCCCACATGTTCTGAAGATGATTGGTCACATTGAGTACCTTGAAACTTTGGGTTTCCCGATTGGTCCGGAAACTGGTATTGACCTAATCATGAATTCTTTGAACAACAAATTCACTCAGTTTGTTGTGAACTACAATATGAATGAATTTGACAAAAAACCTACTGAATTGTTGCACATGTTGAGAACATATGAGACCAACATGAAGACAGTTGAACCTGCACTCATACTGACAGTGGGAAATAAAGGTAAGGCCAAAGGGAAGGGCAACTGGAAGGGTAAGAAGAAGATTGGATCTAATTCTACAACCAAGCCAAAGTCGGGTCCCAAACAGGCTTTAAAGCCTAAAAGTGGTGTGGCTAAGGGTGAATGTCACTATTGTAAGAATGATGGTCACTGGAAGAGAAACTGTCCAATTTACTTGGAGGATCTGAAGAAAAAGAAAGCAGTTCAGATTTCTGGATCAGGTATTTATGTTATAGAAGTCAATTTGTCTATTTCTACATCTTGGGTATTTGGTACTGGATGTGCTTCTCATATTTGTATAAATGTGCAGGGCCTGCAGAGAAGTAGAACTTTGGCTAAGGGAGAAATGGACCTAAGAGTAGGCAATAGAGCAAAAGTTGCTGCTTTAGCTGTAGGGACTTATTATTTATCTATGCCCTATGGGCTTGTTTTAGAACTAGAAGACTGTTTTTATGTGCCTGCGATTCACAGAAACATTATTTATATTTCTTGTTTGGACAAGAAAGGTTTTTCGTTTACAATAAAGAACAACAGTTGCTCTTTTGCTTTGAATGATTTAACCTATGGTGTTGCGCGTTTATTTAATGGTTTATATGTTCTTGATTTAGATAACCCCGTCTGTAATATAGAAAACAAACGACTTAAAATGAATGACTCAAATCAAATATACCTCTGGCATTGTCGTCTAGGCCACATAAATGAGAAACGCATATCCAAATTACATAAGGATGGATACTTGGATAAGTTTGATTTTGAATCATACCAAGAATTTGAATCTTGTTTGCTTGGTAAGATGACTAAAGCCCCTTTCACTGGTAAGGGTCAAGGGGCCACTAAACGTCTGGAGCTAATACATAGTGATGTATGTGGCCCAATGCGTGTAATGGATAGAGGAGGCTACTACTACTTCATAACATTTACTGATGATTTCAGTAGATATGGATATGTATATCTTATGAAGAACAAATCTGATTCTTTTGAAAAATTTAAAGAATACAAGGTTGAAGTAGAGAAGCAAATTGGCAGAGATGCAAGTATTAAGATCTTACGATCCGATCGTGGGGGTGAATACTTAAGCACCGAATTTAGAGAGTATTTGAAAGAGTGTGGTATTGTATCAAAACTCACTCCGCCAGGAACACCTTAATGGAATGGAGTTTCAGAGAGGAGAAATTGCACCTTGTTGGACATGGTGCGATCGATGATGAGTCATGCAGATCTTTTAATTAGTTTCTGGGGTTACACTCTAGAAACAGTGGCTTTCACACTTAACCGTGTTCCTACTAAGAAGGTTCAAAAGACTCCATATGAGATATGGAAGGAGAAACGGTCAGGAATGAATTTTATGAAAGATTGGGGATGTAAGGCGTTTGTGAAACGTCAAGAATCTGACAAGCTTGGACCTAAATCTGAAGAGTGCATTTTTGTAGGATACCCTAATGAAACAAAGGCGTATTATTTTTATAGTTCTTCTGAGCCGAAAGTGTTTATTGCTCGAGATGCTGTCTTCATGGAAAGAGATTTTGTTTCCAAAAGAAACAGAGGGAGAACTATAGATCTCGATGAAGATCGAGAACCGCAAAATAGCATTGAACCTCAAGTGGAACAAGAGCAGAATAATAATAATGCTCAACAAACACAGGTTGTTCATAGATCTGGTAGATTTCACCATGAGCCAGAGAGATATGGATTTCTCATGACTCAGTGTGGTGATTTGATGCTCATAGATGAAGATGAGCCTCTCACGTACCAAGATGCTATGAACAGTCCAGACTCTAAGAGATGGCTTGAAGCCATGAAATCCGAGATAGATTCCATGTACGAAAACCAAGTATGGACTTTGGTTGATCCACCTGAAGGGGTAAAACCCATAGGGTGCAAATGGGCTTTTAAGAAGAAAAAGGGCATGGATGGAAATGTTCAGACCTATAAAGCTAGGCTGGTTGCAAAAGGTTTCAAACAAATTCATGGTATTGACTATGATGAAACTTTCTCACCAGTGGCTATGGTCAAGTCTATAAGGATTTTACTTGCCATTGCAGCATTCCATGATTATGAAATCTGGCAAATGGATGTCAAAACAGCCTTCCTTAATGGAAGCCTTGAAGATGATGTGTACATGACACAACCTGTGGGTTTTGTCGATCTAATGAATGCTGGAAAGGTATGTAAATTGCGTCGATCCATTTATCGATTGAAGCAATCCTCTAGGAGATGGAATATCCGTTTTGATGAAATAGTCACAGAGTATGGCTTTGTTCAAAATGAAGATAAACCATGTGTTTACAAGAAGGTTGGTGGGAGCTATGTGGCATTCATAGTACTATATGTTAATGATATACTTCTAATGGGGAATGACATACCTTCTCTAAAGGCTGCTAAGACTTGGTTAGGGAGCAATTTCTCCATTAAAGACTTAGGAGAAGCATCCTACATTCTAGGAATGAGGATCTATAGAGAAAGATCTAGAAGGATGATCGGTCTAAGTCAGAGCACATATATTGATACGGTTTTGCATCATTTTGGAATGCAAAATGCAAAAAGGGGATATGTCCCCGTGTCTCAAGGGATAACGATCTCTAAGGACCAGTGTCCGAAATCATTGGATGAGAAGGAGCACATGAATAAAGTTCCATATGCTTCAGCAATTGGATCTATCATGTATGCAATGGTATGTACTCGCTCAGATGTCTCGTATGCTTTGAGCATGACGAGCAGATAACAGTCTAATCTGGGTCAAGGTCACTGGACGACAGTTAAGAATTTTCTTAAGTACCTGAAAAGAACTAAAGATTCATTCTTGGTGTATGGAGGAGAAGAGAAACTCGTTGTGAAAGGTTACACCGATGCAAGTTTCCAAACAGACAGAGATGATACTGTATCACAGTCTGGTTTTGTGTTTTGTCTAAACGGAAGTGCTGTAAGCTGGAAGAGTTCAAAGCAAGAAACAGTAGTTGATTCTACAATGGAGGCTGAGTACATTGCAGCTTGTGAAGCAGCTAAGGAGGCCGTTTGGATTCGAAAGTTCATTTCTGATTTGGGAGTGGTTCCATCGATCGCAGATCCCATTAATCTATACTGCGATAATAAGTGAGCCATTACACAGGCTAAAGAACCTAGATCACACTCCCGGGCTAAACATATACTCAAGAGATTTCACCTTATTCGAGAGATTAATGAAAGGGGGGATATACACATATGTAAAGTGCACACAAATGATAACATTGCAGACCCACTGACCAAAGGCTTGTCGCAGCAGAAGCACGATGGTCACACTAGTTCCATGGGTATTAGATATATGGGTGATTAGCTCTAGTGCAAGTGGGAGATTGTTAGTGTAGGTGCCCTAGAGGCAATACATTATTCTTTTAAATCTTTATGTCAGTTGATCATTCAATAAATGTATTTATTATGACTTGAACTTGAGATTTTATAATATATCATATTCTTAAAGGTTCCTAGTCGAGTATTATTATATAGGACAATAATAATACATAGATAGACTAGTATGTTGTTTGACAAGATAACCACATCTCATTGGTTATAAGTATGGGGATACTAAAGTCAATACACAGGTACATGTGAGAGTACATGGTACTGGACAGACCCACAGTGAGATTCTTCATGTTTAATAAAGTCATAAGAAAGACTCACAGTGATAATGGTGTAACGATCCTTTGACTTGAAATCAATATATTTCTATACGAGGATTAATATACTTTGACTGCATTAAAAGTTACTTTTGATCGGGTGATGATAAAAGTGGACATCGGGTATATCATGAGTCGTATGAGAAATATGAATGATAGATAAAGGATTTAACCCTCCTATAATTAGGAGAGATATTATTAGCCTCTTGATTGAGTGAGATTATAAAAGCATGGCCATGCTCAAATAATGATTTGTCTTGATAATCTACTCATGGATCAAGTAAACCCGGATTAAATGTTGAAGAGGATGACTAAATACATGCCTCGAGTTTAATCTATAATATTTATGGTTAAAGGGATTATATTACACGAAAAACATTAATCACGAAAGGTTTTATCTAATCACGATTTAATTATTGTTTAATTGGGTAATAATGATGTATTACTAGATACCGCTCATTATTTATAATTTTATTAGAGAATAAAATTATTGCCAATTAAATAATAGCCTATAGGGTCGCACAAATAGAGCACTTAATGGAATAGTTAATTTAAATTATGGATTTAAATTAATTGATGATTATTTAAATTTTATTATAATTAAGTAAGACTTAATTGAGATAATATAAATTCAAATTAAAAGGAATGTTTTTGCCCATAATAATTAAGTATGACTTAGTTATTAATTAAATAATAGAAATTCATTTTTATTATTTAATCTAATACCTACCAGGGTTGGGCTTTGCTGTTATGGGCCTTTTTAATCAGCCATTATAAATACATAATGATAGGTTAAAGAGGCTTGTACATTTTTGAGAAAACCCTAGCAGCAAAGAGAGGCAGAGGCAATTCAGATCGTCAAGAAGGAGGCTAGTACATCCATTATGTAGTCAAGTTCGTGAGACGTTCTTGAAGGTGCTCGTGTGGATACCATAGAGGTGTTTCTCCGAGAGGTAGACACAAAGCGTGATAGCTCGGATCTCCATTGAGTTCGTGAAAGTTAAGCTCTTGAAGTTTATGATTCGTTATCTCCATAAGCTGCCCATAATTATACACGGATCCTGTTTTTAGGTTTCGAAATTTTTGTTTTATTTACGTTTATCCGCTGCATTTTATGCCTTCGGAACCTAACAGAAGGTTCAAAAGACTCCATATGAGATATGGAAGGAGAAACGGTCAGGCATGAACTTTATGAAAGTTTGGGGATGTAAGGCGTTTGTGAAACGTCAAGAATCTAACAAGCTTGGACCTAAATCCGAAGAGTGCATTTTTGTAGGATGCCCTAATGAAACATAGGCGTATTATTTTTATAGTCCTTCTGAGCAGAAAGTGTTTATTGCTCGAGATGCTGTCTTCATGGAAAGAGATTTTATTTCCAAAAAAAATAGTGGGAGAACTATAGATCTCGATGAAGATCGAGAACCGCAAAATAACATTGAACCTGAAGTGGAACAAGAGCAGAATAATGATAATGCTCAACAAACACAGGTTGTTTGTAGATCTGGTAGATTTCACCATGAGCCAGAGAGATATGGATTTCTCATGACTCAGTATGGTGATTTGATGCTCATAGATGAAGATGAGCCTCTCACATACCAAGATGCTATGAAAAGTCCAGACTCTAAGAGATGGCTTGAAGCCATGAAATCCGAGATAGATTCCATGTACGAAAACCAAGTATGCACTTTGGTTGATCCACTTGAAGGGGTAAAACCCATAGGGTGCAAATGGGTTTTTAAGAAGAAAAAGGGCATGGATGGAAATGTTCAGACCTATAAAGCTAGGCTGGTTGCAAAAGGTTTCAAACAAATTCATGGTATTGACTATGATGAAACTTTCTCACCAGTGGCTATGGTCATGTCTATAAGGATTTTACTTGCCATTACAGCATTCCATGATTATGAAATCTGGCAAATGGATATGAAAACAACCTTCCTTAATGGAAGCCTTGAAGAGGATGTGTACATGACACAAGCCGAGGGTTTTGTCGATCCAAGGAATGCTGGCAAGGTATGTAAATTGCGTCGATCCATTTATGGACTGAAGCAATCCTCTAGGAGATGGAATATCTATTTTGATGAAATAGTCATAGCGTATGGCTTTGTTCAAAACGAAGATGAACCGTGTGTTTACAAGAAGGTTAGTGGGACCTATGTGGCATTCATAGTGTTATATGTTGATGATATACTACTAATGGGGAAGACATACCTTCTCTAAAGGCTGTGAAGACTTGGTTAGGGAGCAATTTCTCTATAAAAGACTTAGGAGAGGCATCCTACATTCTAGGAATTAGGATCTATAGAGAAAGATCTAGAAGGATGATCGGTCTATGTCAGAGCATATACATTGATAAGGTTTTGCATCATTTTGGAATACAAAATGCAAAAAGGGGATATGTCCCCGTGTCTCAAGGGATAACGATCTCTAAGGACCAGTGTCCGAAATCATTGGATGAGAAGGACAACATGAATAAACTTCCATATGCTTCAGCAATTGGATCTATCATGTATGCAATGGTATGTACTCGCCCAGATGTCTCGTATGCATTGAGCATGACGAGCAGATACCAGTCTAATCCGGGTGAAGGTCACTGAACGGCAGTCGAGAATATTCTTAAGTACCTAAAAATAACTAAAGATTCATTCTTGGTGTATGGAGGAGAAGAGAAACTCGTTATAAAAGGTTACACCGATGCAAGTTTCCAAACAGACAAAGATGATACTGTATCACAGTCTGGTTTTGTGTTTTGTTTAAACGGAGGTGCTGTAAGCTGGAAGAGTTCAAAGCAAGAAACATTAGCTGATTTAACAATGGAGGCTGAGTACATTGCAGCTTGTGAAGCAGCTAAAGTTCATTTCTGATTTGGGACTGGTTCCATCGATCCTAGATCCCATTGATCTATACTGCGATAATAATGGAACCATTGCACAGGCTAATGAACCTATATCACACTCCTGTGCCAAACATATACTCAGGTGATTATACCTTATTTGAGAGATTAATAAAAGGGGTGATATACACATATGTAAAGTGCACACAAATGATAACATTGCAGACCCACTGACCAAAGGCTTGTCGCAGCAGAAACACGATGATCACACTAGTTCCATGGGTATTAGATATATGGGTGATTGGCTCTAGTGCAAGTGGGAGATTTTTAGTGTAGGTGCCCTAGAGACAATACATTATTCTTTTTAATCTTTATGTTAGTTGATCATTCAATAAATTTATTTATTATGACCTTAATTACCGCGATATTTTGTTAGCATAATAAATGTCCTTAGAATCATGATACACATTGTATAGTTTAAGTAAATGACTTGAACTTGAGATTATATAATATATCATATTCTTAAAGGTCCCTAGTCGAGTATTATTATATAAGACAATAATAATACATAGATAGACTAGTATGTTGTTTGACAAGATAACCACATCTCATTGGTTATAAGTATGGGGATACTAAAGTCAATACATAGGTACATGTGAGAGTACATGGTACTGGACAGACCCACAGTGAGATTCTTCATGTTTAATAAAGTCATAAGAAAGACTCACAAGGATAATGGTGTAACGATCCTTTAACTTGATATCGTTATATTTCTATACGAGGACTAATATACTTTGACTACATTAAAAGTTACTTTTCATTGGGTGATGATAAAAGTGAACATCGAGTATATCATGAGTCGTATGAGAAATATGAATGATAGATAAAGGATTTAACCCTCCTATAATTAGGAAAGATATTATTGGCCTCTTGATTGAGTGAGACTGTAACACCCCCAAATCCGGGGTCGGGGATCCGGGTTGTCACGAGTTCCATTTTCCTTAATAACACCCAATCTTAATAAATAATCAACTACTCTGTACTGTGACCCCACAATAAACACACACACCACACGTTATAGTCTCAGAGATGAACACTCAAAAATAACACAAGTCCTTATATTCCACAATTATAAACCGTTACACCTTAAAAAGGTTCTGAATAAATTTACATATTCCTTGCCATTATTACAATTCATATTATACATAAGTCTGGTTCATCAATAGTTGAAAACCTAGCCTATTGGTAGCTCCTACCTCAGCTATGGCGGCATCAACGTTTTCAGAAGACTGCATAACATTTTCTAACCGCTTGCGAATCGGGAGCTTGGTCCTGTTCATCTTTTCTATCTTTTGTTGTGTGATGAAAGAAGAAAGCAAGGGTGAGCAGCAAGCCCACCAAAATAATATGTATAATGATTAACAATATATGAGCCTTCTCATAGTACTCATGAAAGTCTTGGTCAAAAGAAATGAACCAAGTTTGATATCTTAATGCGATGAAGTCGCAAAAAATTCAGTATATATACATATATACTTTTCAAAATCTTGGAAGTCCTCTTCCATGCATAATATACACAGAGTTCCAGTTTATAACTGTATAAAAATATCGTTGCAAGGTGATCTCATATATCTACCCTTGTCTCAACGTTTTTTTGAAAATCGTTGATATGCATAAGATAATCATTAACAAGATATAAGTTGAAAATATGAAGTTACAAGATACCCCAATATACTTATATCTTTTCCAAATATTACTTGAACTACCACCATTCAAGTTATAATCAGTTCAAAAGTTCATCACATAGATGAGACTACAAGATAAGATTTGAATAGATTCAATCTTTGAATATCATTATAAATAATGAAGTTACGAGATACTTCATTAAATCCCGATATATATATACACCTATATATATACATTTCATACACTCCTTGAAAACCTCTGTTATGAAAATTATAAACAGAGTTGCAATATCCAATGAATTTGGAAAGGAGAAAACCTTGGCATAAACCTGATATCTTGCTGATCAGGCAAAGATACCAATAAGTAACCTTTTCTACTAGTAGATGGACGAATTCCCCACTGGTCATCACCCTGGCCGCAATAGGACCTTATGCTGGACTACCACTCAGCCACTTACGCATTTGATGGAGTCCCACTGAGCCACTTACACTTTCATGGACGCCCACTGAGCCCATGTTGCTTATGCCGACTCAAATAGATGAACTTACTTCCCGAACGATGGGCAAGTAATCAAAATGTTTTCTCAAAACAGCAACCTCGTTGCGAATGTAAAATACACCACTGAGCCGGATCCCTCAAGTTTTGAATGAGTATTTAAATCCCCTTTAAAAGGAAGATCTTAAATATAAAAATGAGTTTTGGGATCCGCTCTAAATTTAAAAATCATTTTGAAGACTCGAAAACACTTTAAAGAGTGTTTGGAGTAATGCTGATTTAATGAAATAAATCAGTCCCAATATATTAGAAAATATCTGAATATTATTATTTAAATAATATTCCCATAAAGAATAATCTTTATAAAAATAATTGAAGTAGAAGTTTTAAAACTTATACTTGAAATGAGTATTAAATTACCAAAGATATACTTATACGAAAGTACTATCTTTATTTGAATAATCAAAGATAAGTTTGATTATCGACACCTTATTCTTTAATAAAATAAAGAATATATCTCAGCAAATAATCGGAGTCATAGATCCTCAAATGAATATTCAAATAATATTCATTAAATAATATAAACTGAGTTATAAGCCCTCGAATGAATATTCAAATAATATTCAATAAATAATATAAAGGAGTCATAAGCACTCGAATGAATATTCAAATAATATTCAAATAATAAAATAAAAGGAGTCATAAGTCCTCGAATGAATATTCAAAATAATATTCATTTAATAAAATAAAGAAGTCATAAGCCCTCGAATGAATATTCAAAATAATATTCATATAATAAAATAAAGAAGTCATACGCCCTCGAATGAATATTCAAAATAATATTCATTTAATAAAATAAAGAAGTCATAAGTCCTCGAATGAATATTCGTAATAATATTCATTAAATAAAATAAAGGAGTCATAAGCCCTCGAATGAATATTCGTAATAATATTCATTAAATAAAATAAAGGAGTCATAAGCCCTCGAATGAATATTCATAATAATATTCATTAAATAAAATAAAGTTATAGAATAAACCTTAATCGATTAATAGTTTTAAAAACTATATCAATATATATATATATAAATATATATTATACTCGGGAGTCTCGCCTCCCGGTTTTAGAAAAAGTTCACATTTTGATCCCCTATACTAAGGGTATACGCAAATACCGCTTATCTCTAGCATAGGTATTATGCAACGAATAAGCATTTGAACCAACAGATATATAAATCAAGAATACGAAACAGGCATGCATATATACCATATCACATGCTATAATATATCGCAAGAATTTGCTAATAACAAATATGCATTTATCACAAGATCATGCATATACACATATACATCACAACAACAGTATAACGGGTAGAAAACTTTCCTGAGCGACTGGGGGTGATAAAAGGCTCGGGACGAGTCTGGTAACCTATAAACAACAAGTAAGTTGGAATTAAACCAAAGTCACTTGTAAATCTATACTCTAACTACCTTAGACTCTAACGCTCGCTTTGTGCTTACTGATTCTCGTAAGTCACTCGAGTACCCTCGGCTCCACCATTTTTTTATAATTTAACCATTACAAGTTTTAAGGCGATTCCTTCGCGAGTGTCTTACCAACTGCCTAACACTCTTACCATAATTGTTTCATACACTAATTAACCCTTTTTGGTCTTTAACCTATGTTTCAAAGTAAGGCGGGGGAAAAGTTTCGTTCGCGAAACGCCGTTACTTAAAACGGTCGTTTCTCCTAAACAGTACATCGGAATCAAACGAACTACATATCAAAATGAAGCTCGTAACATGAAATATCTAAACATGGCAATGGTCATAATCTAGCAGGGAGTTCTCGGGTCCAAATGTTATGAACAAAAGCAGTCTAAAGTAAATCGGACATTACGACGGCTATATTTACGCGATTACCAATGTTTAAACTACTCCAATTAACCACCAACCAACTCATAACCATCAATACAACAAAACTTCACCTAAACCATACCACATCAGTCCATAATCTCCAAGGTTTTCAACTCAAACAACCACAATCAAGACCTATGAACTATAATCAAGCTTCAATTACCGAAACACTTCCAAATCAAACCAAACTACTAATAATCACAATCCATGCTTCTCATTTCACAAAACCAACCATTAAACTTACTAACAAATAAAGTAAAGGCTAGGGTTTGAAGTTTATACCTTCCTTGGGAGGTGTTAAGTTGCTAGGAAGCCTTAGGGAGCCTCCTACAAGCTTGATCTTTCCAAAGAAATCAAGAACACAAAGTTAGGCTTTGAAGTTTCTAAAAGTCCGATTTAAAGAACTGTAAAAATAAGGGTCTTACCCTGATTATTTGGACGAGACTTGTGAACAAGAGTTGTAGGTCATCTCAATAACTTTCCAACGAGCTATAGAACACAATATTTGAGTGAGAAATGAAGGAGATATAACAGTTTTAGTGTGTTGGTTCTGTTTTGGCCGAGAGCAATGGAAATGGGGGAGGAAATGCTTTTGCTTTCTTGTGTTGGTGGAATAATGTGGTGGATAATGATGGGTTGTCTTGATATTTTGCTAGGTTAATAATAAACAAAGGAGTTAGTGGAAGATGATCTCACCATTTGCCATGTGTTGGTGATTTGTGGTGAGATGAGATCATCCCTAGTTAACTATATAATTAACTAGCCATTCCTTCCTAACTAAAACTTGGTTTCTTGTTTGATCAACCATCCACTTGCCTTGCCACTTGCAAAGGTATTTACAAGAGTCGTTATTCATTACTTTGTCCGGTTATCACTCAATCTCGTTGATCGTTTGGTTAAATACCTTAATGGTTTTATTGATAAATCTTCTTGGTATTTTTAATACCTAAATTAATTCTCCTTTATAATCCTTGAATTTAAAATCCTTCATCTTAATATTAATTCCTTAAATCCCATAATGTCTGGTAGAAATCTCGGGGAAAAATAAAAGTGCTCGTTTTCAAAATCTGACAGCTTTTACATACACTTATTTTCTTTATGGAATACTAATACGATCTTAGAATTTCCATAACAGTACTCCTATATATCGTGGTCTGATAATTTTTCTTAATCAGTATTGTCAGCAAAAGTTACTATTCATCTGGGTTTCAAAAATCTCCAAAATTTGGGGTTATTACAGTCTCCCCTCCTTAAAAGGATTCCGTCCCGGAATCAGATAGAAAACAGTTGGGGATGCTTTTCTAGCATTGTGCCTTCTAACTCTCTAGTCAATTTTCCACATTATGGTTCTACCACCAAACTCTGACTAGTTTGATAACCCTTCTCCTAAGCACTTGTCCCTTTTCGATCTATAACCCTTCCTGGTTGCTCCATATAGGTTACGTCTGATTGCATGTCTATGCGCTCATATGCCCCTATTTATCTGGCATCCGAATTATATTTTCTTAACATTGATAAGTGGAACACGTTATGAACTTGCTATATATTCGGGGTAGGGCTAGCTCATATGCTATCTTCCCAATATGTCTTAATATATCCAAGGGTCCAACAATTCATGGACTTAGCTTCCCTTTCTTTCCGAACCTCATCCTTCCTTTCCAAGGGAATACCTATAACAGCACTAGGTCCCCCACTTCCTATTCCTTGTCCTTTCGTGTCAAATCAACATACTTCGTGTTCCCATCTTGGGCTACTATCAGTCGTCCTCTGATTAAAATCTATTATATCCTTGATCCTTTGGACTACTGCGGGTCCGAGCATCTTGCGCTCTACAACTTCATCCTAACATAAGGGAGATCGACATTGTCTTCCCTCAAGGATCTCATAAGGCGATATCTCAATACTGACATATGATCTATTGTCGTAAGAAAACTCAATCCATGTTAAGTGATCATTCCAATTTCTTTCAACTCTATTGCACAGACTCTTATTATAGCTTTTAGCATTAGAGCTTTTGCTTCTTAATACCCATTCTTTTCCAGTTCGTAATCGCTACTACCTTCCGTTCCTAATATTATACTGGTTATACTTTTGCTCGTTAGCGTTCTATAACCTTGTAATAACCACGTCAACCTTAGTATCACGAATGTGTTTCCATTCCGAATACTACCACAACTTTATTACTCCTTTTTCAGCTGTTTCTATTTCCCAAAGTTTGATCAATCATATAGAAGTAAAGGAATTTGTTGAGAGATCACTATGATCATGAACACTTGTTTCATTGCATAGTTAGTAAATAAGGTGGCCGGCCTTTAGTACTTGACAAGCAATTAAACAACAGGTGGTATCCTACTAGGCTTTTATCACACAGATAGATAGTCATTCGGCAATACCTCCCCTTCTGGAAGGGTTGTTCTTCTCAGCTTACATGAAATGAAAAGAAGAGAAAAGGACGAACTGAAGATAATTGTATATATAAAATATAGTACCACAAAATATCTGGCTTGGAATCTACCTCTGAACTATAGAGGTTTGTCATAGGAGAACAAAACATATATGTATTTATATCAATATCAAGTATTATAGCATCGTATTTCACATGGCTAAATATTTTTGCTATTCCGTCCATCATTCTATGGACCCATGCTCTTCCTCGAGCTTATACACAATCACCTTTGAAACTCCCTCGATATCAAAAATCGAATCTGGGATCTCATTCTAGACATCATCGTTACTAGAATTCTATGCTTGCATCGCAACCTTTCTTATATAGTAATACGACTCTCTTTTCATAAGAAGGAATAAATATTCAATAGGTAGATACTCTACTTAATTAGTCTATCAATGATAACTTATACATTACCACGACCCGATTAGTGGTACTCAATCTCAACATCCATTCCAATACAACTCTCACGGTTGTAATCAGCTCATTACTCGCAGAATCATTGCTGCATTACTATGGTCCACCACTGACCTACTATCGTCATTCACTTTCCATGAAATCTTAATATCTAACCATACGGAGTCCATACATGTCGTATCAAATCCTTCTAAGGAGGTAACATATTCACCATTCATGACTCATGAAGAACACTCCTGATCCTGCCATACATACATGACATGAAGCAGATAAAATTGCAGAAGAGTTTCAATCAAAGCAACGATAGCAGGTTAATACCATTCTTAATCATATGCCTTCGATAGAAGACTTAACACAAAGGTTCGTTTAGTCCTTTTGAAATATGGTCCAGGCTCATTCTCAAGATAGTACCTTCTAAGATAGATAGCCCGCTCATGGCGATTACACGAATTAAACCTTTACCAACTACTATTACGGTTGGGTATTGCACAGTCATCAAAAGGAATGTCAATCTTCCAAACCATAATACAACCTTCACAGCTTTAACCATCATCACTGTATTCTTTTGGCACAAGCGCTTATAATTATCCTCTTACCTTTAGAGTGTCGGCCACCTCTTTGGCCTTTCCTGATAGTAAAATTTCCTTACAGTCATTGTCATTTTAACCACCTCCAAATAATTTTCTACCTCATTTCAATCACAGTTTATGTGAAGATGTTTTCCTTAAAATCTAATGAGTAAAAAAAAAATATCACCATCTTTTTCCATAAGTTATTGCCTCAGTCTTTAGAGGTTAATCACTGTCACGACTGACTTTCAATCATACTTAGAACATCTTTTATCTTAGGCTCTAATTGCCCTGAACAATTTCGACCTTTAATGGTTCGATCCATACTCTCTCGTGGTTTAACACGTGCCCCACTTGGCATCATTATAATTACGTCATATTCCCTTTATCAACATTTCTATTCTTGAGAATTTTGAATATTACCTTTTTCCTTGTAAAACCTCTAAGGTTATCCTTGAATCGTTCCTCCTGTATTCCCTATATACAGGGCATATCAAGATACCATTTATTAATACCAGAATCATTGTCTATATACTTCTGAAAAATTTCTCCACTGATCCTTAAAGGTTGTTATTACCTTAATCCTTTCCAATTCATACTGTCAAAACTCATACTATCCCTATTAAGGATGAAATGCCAACCTTTATGCATTCCCCTAGGATTCGTTTTAAGTTACCGATGTTCTATCCTTAATTCCACCTTTAAAAAGGGTACATGCATCCTTCCATGGATAAATCAAGTCATACATCCCTGATAGGGGTGTCTTATTCAATCATTCCCACCTCGATAGTATATGCCTAATTTTCACAATAACATTTGTATTCAAAATGAGGTCAATCAATATGGCCTCCAAAAGATAACAACGGTTATCCGCTTTTCTTGCCTAATTTGGTAACGATAACAAGGATGTTCTGGAAGATATTGGTCATGTTCAACGTGAACCTCTTCTTAATAATTCCTTATTTACTTTTGTTGTTTAATTCAACAGTCATCTCAATGTTGGGATATCTCTCCTTCCTGGTGTCTCCCTTCCTGGGTATCATGCCACAGGTCTTACTTATACTTCACATTCTTGAAGGTCACTTCCTTCAACCATTTTTCCTAATTTCTTACTTCCTTGTCTCCTCAGTCTATCCGCGTCTCAATATTTATCCTTCGAACTATCTCAAGGTTTCCTCAAATCCTCCCAACTTACAGGGGATAAAATATATGTATCTCTTATTCCTTCAATCATCAACTTTAACTCATGGTGAATCACCCTCATCCTGACAATTACATACTTTTCTATTTCTATTGCTACGAGTCTTTAGGGTTTCCTCATACCCAACTCCCTTATCATTCCTCACACTCTATTGCCTTTATATTCCTTTCCACTTCAGTTTCTTTTTATTTTCCTTTCTCTTATCATTATTTCATGAACCCACTAATCATTGACTTCAAGCATCATATCGTTCTGGGATTCTTGTCATCAGAACGAATCTTGACAACTTTTACAACTTAGCTTCATATTTCATCATACTCGTCCGCCTTTGTTCTGACTCTAAAGCTTTTATACTATCTCCATAACCTTGGGAATTACTTTCCCGAAAACAATTGACTGAACTTTAATCAGTTTATTCTAACTTCTGGCTCCGTGCCTTTCTTGGTCTTTCACCAGTGGTGGCCCTTCTCTTAGGAGGGTAAGTGACAAAAACAGTCTTTTGTGATTCGTCCATCACTTAGAATCTCAAATGATTCCTATATTTCCTTTAGCAAGGTTCTTGCCTCGACTGGTTCAGCTTGTTCCTTGGAACTCTAAGGGCTTAGCGACTTAAAGGCCCTGAAAGAATTTCTCACCGCATTGTTTCCTCAAGGTGGTGGTTGGGGATAGTAGTTAAAGTTCTTTTTAGACAGGTCCATGAATTGCCGTATAGGAGTACCGTCTCGGGTCTCCTTTCCTTACTCGTCTTTCTGTTTCCTTAGTATGAAATGTTTCATCCTTCTCCCATACTTGGGGTTATCTTATACGTTAAAATCCTCATTTTCCACTTTATTATGTTATGGGTTCCGTCTATCTTGATGGCGTCCTCCCTGACTATCACATTCAGGGTTTGCCCTAAATCTTATTCCTCAAACTAGCTTTCATCTAAGATCTCATCTTTAAGCTCTTGAACATTTGGAACCCAAATTCTGTAGGAATACCTCATTATTCCCTTATCATCTTTCTCGGTATTAATCTTTTATCTAATTGTTAGCTCCCTGCCTTCATTCATCACTTTTTCTGGCACAATATGTTCTCTTCCGATAATTCGGACTGTATTGCAATCTCAAACATCTTTTCGGTACCGGCTCCGGTTACCTTCACTTCTATTTCCATTTTCTCAAAATCTCTTATAAACTCTCTCAAAGACATGATCATCTTGAGTCTCTCCTTTTTACTAAGGGCATCAGCCACCACATGGGCTTTCCCCGAATGATACAGAATCTCCCAATCATAATTCTTGATTAGCTCAAACCGCCTCCTCGGGCGTATGTTGAGCTCTTTCTACGTAAAAATGTACTAGAGCTCCTATGGTTTGTGAATCTCACACTTCTCTCCATACAAGTAGTGCCTCAAATCTTTAGGGCAAAACTATTGCCATGAGCCCAAGCTCATGGGTGGGGATATCGAATTTTAAATTCCCTTAATTGTCTTGACGCGTACGCGATTACCTTGTTGTGCTGTATAAGAAGCACCCTAATTCCTTATGTGAAGCGTCAATACAAATCACAAAATATCCTTTTTCCATCCGACAATGCCAACATAGGGGTCATCACCAACCTTTGCTTTAGTTGTTAAAAGCTTTTCTCGTATTTCTTGGTCCATTCAAACTTCTCAGTATTACGAGTAAGCCGCGTTAAAGGGGCTACTATCTTTACAAACTTGAATGAACCTCCGGTAGTGACCGGCCAATCCTACCTCTGGTAGTTTCCCTAACCATGGTCATCAATTCCTCAATGGTCCTTTATTCATTCTTGTTAGGATCTTCCACGAGATCCTCCTCAGCAACAATCCCATCTAGGACAACATCCTCAACCATTACATCCTCAATATGAACATCATCCGGTCCTGCGTTAGGACGCTCTATCGGATCCACAATCCGATCTCCAATTAGTAATAAAACATCATCGCGCTGTCACTTCTCAACCTCAGGGTTCGGAGTCCCGCTACCATATACGATAACGAACTACGCTACTATCACGATATTTATAAGGGTTCACATAAGGATTTTAACTGTCAGTACTACGTTAGGTAGTCCGACTATGAACTTGGCAAGAGTTCTTATTATCTTAGTGAACTTATTATCTTATCGTCACATCATCTCTGAGGTTTATAACGCTTAGCTCTGATACCACTTCTGTAACACCCCCAAATCCGGGGTCGGGGATCCTGGTTGTCACGAGTTCCATTTCCCTTAATAACACCCAATCTTAATAAATAATCAACTACTCTGTACTGTGACCCCACAATAAACACACACACACCACATGTTATAGTCTCAGAGATGAACACTCAAAAATACCACAAGTCCTTATATTCCACAATTATAAACCGTTACACCTTAAAAAGGTTCTGAATAAATTTACATATTCCTTGCCATTATTAAAATTCATATTATACATAAGTCTGGTTCATCAATAGTTGAAAACCTAGCCTATTGGTAGCTCGTACCTCAGCTACGGCGGCATCAACGCTTTCAGAAGACTGCATAACGTTTTCTAACCGCTTGCGAATCGGGAGCTTGGTCTTGTTCATCTTTTCTATCTGTTGTTGTGTGATGAAAGAAGAAAGCAAGGGTGAGCAGCAAGCTCACCAAAATAATATGTATAATGATTAACAATATATGAGCCTTCTCATAGTACTCATGAAAGTCTTGGTCAAAAGAAATGAACCAAGTTTGATATCTTAATGCGATGAAGTCGCAAAATATTCAGTATATATAAATATATACTTTTCAAAATCTTGGAAGTCCTCTTCCATGCATAATATACACAGAGTTCCAGTTTATAACTGTATAAAAATATCGTTGCAAGGTGATCTCATATATCTACCCTTGTCTCAACGTTTTTCTGAAAATCTTTGATATGCATAAGATAATCATTAACTAGATTTAAGTTGAAAATATGAAGTAACAAGATACCCCAATATACTTATATCTTTTCCAAATATTACTTGAACTACCACCGTTCAAGTTATAATCAGTTCAAAAGTTCATCACATAGATGAGACTACAAGACAAGATTTGAATAGATTCAATCTTTGAATATCATTATAAATAATGAAGTTACGAGATACTTCATTAAATCCCGATATATATATACACCTATATATATACATTTCATACACTCCTTGAAAACCTCTGTTATGAAAATTATAAACAGAGTTGTAATATCCAATGAATTTGGAAAGGAGAAAACCTTGGCATAAACCTCATATCTTGCTGATCAGGCAAAGATACCAATAAGTAACCTTTTCTACTAGTAGATGGACGAATTCCCCACTGGTCATCACCCTGGCCGTAATAGGACCTTATGCTGGACCACCACTCAGCCACTTACGCATTTGGTGGACTCCCACTGAACCACTTACACTTTCATGGACGCCCACTGAGCCCATGTTGCTTATGCCGACTCAAATAGATGAACTTACTTCCCGAACGATGGGCAAGTAATCAAGATGTTTTCTCAAAACAGCAACCTCGTTGCGAATGTAAAATACACCACTGAGCCGGATCCCTCAAGTTTTGAACGAGTATTTAAATCTCCTTTAAAAGGAAGATCTTAAATATAAAAATGAGTTTTGGGATCCGCTCTAACTTTAAAAATCATTTTGAAGACTCGAAAACACTTTAAAGAGTGTTTAGAGTAATGCTGATTTAATGAAATAAATCAGTCCCAATATATTAGAAAATATCTGAATATTATTATTTAAATAATATTCCCATAAAGAATAATCTTTATAAAAATAATTGAAGTAGAAGTTTTAAAATTTATACTTGAAATGAGTATTAAATTACCAAAGATATACTTATACGAAAGTACTATCTTTATTTGAATAATCAAAGATAAGTTTGATTATCGACACCTTATTCTTTAATAAAATAAAGAATATATCTCCGCAAATAATCGGAGTCATAGATCCTCAAATGAATATTCAAATAATATTCATTAAATAATATAAACTGAGTCATAAGCCCTCGAATGAATATTCAATAAATAATATAAAGGAGTCATAAGCACTCGAATGAATATTCAAATAATATTCAAATAATAAAATAAAAGGAGTCATAAGTCCTCGAATGAATATTCAAAATTATATTCATTTAATAAAATAAAGAAGTCATACGCCCTCGAATGAATATTCAAAATAATATTCATTTAATAAAATAAAGAAGTCATAAGTCCTCGAATGAATATTTATAATAATATTCATTAAATAAAATAAAGGAGTCATAAGCCCTCGAATGAATATTCGTAATAATATTCATAAAATAAAATAAAGGAGTCATAAGCCCTCGAATGAATATTCATTATAATATTCATTAAATAAAATAAAGTTATCGAATAAACCTTAATCGATTAATAGTTTTAAAAACTATATCAATATATATATATAAATATATATTATACTCGGGAGTCTCGCCTCCCGGTTTTAGAAAAAGTTCACATTTTGATCCCCTATACTAAGGGTATACGCAAATACCGCTTATCTCTAGCATAGGTATTATGCAACGAATAAGCATTTGAACCAACAGATATATAAATCAAGAATACGAAACAGACATGCATATATACAATATCACATGCTATAATATATCGCAAGAATTTGCTAATAACAAATATGCATTTATCACAAGATCATGCATATACACATATACATCACAACAACAGTATAACGGGTAGAAAACTTGCCCGAGCGACTGGGGGTGATAAAAGGCTCGGGATGAGTCTGGTAACCTATAAACAACAAGTAAGTTGGAATTAAACCAAAGTCACTTGTAAATCTATACTCTAACTACCTTAAACTCTAACGCTCGCTTTGTGCTTACTGATTCTCTTAAGTCACTCGAGTACCCTCGGCTCCACCATTTTTTTATAATTTAACCATTACAAGTTTTAAGGCGATTCCTTCGCGAGTGTCTTACCAACTGCCTAACACTCTTACCATAATTGTTTCATACACTAATTAACCCTTTTTGGTCTTTAACCTATGTTTCAAAGTAAGGCGGGGGAAAAGTTTCGTTCGCGAAACGCCGTTACTTAAAACGGTCGTTTCTCCTAAACAGTACATCGGAATCAAACGAACTACATATCAAAACGAAGCTCGTAACATGAACTATCTAAACATGGCAATGGTTATAATCCAGCAGGGAGTTCTCGGGTCCAAATGTTATGAACAAAAGCAGTCTAAAGTAAATCGGACATTACGACGGCTATGTTTACGCGATTACCAATGTTTAAACTACTCCAATTAACCACCAACCAACTCATAACCATCAATACAACAAAACTTCACCTAAACCATACCACATCAGTCCATAATCTCCAAGGTTTTCAACTCAAACAACCACAATCAAGACCTATGAACTATAATCAAGCTTCAATTACCAAAACACTTCCAAATCAAACCAAACTACTAATAATCACAATCCATGCTTCTCATTTCACAAAACCAACCATTAAACTTACTAACAAATAAAGTAAAGGCTAGGGTTTGAAGTTTATACCTTCCTTGGGAGGTGTTAAGTTGCTAGGAAGCGTTAGGGAGCCTCCTACAAGCTTGATCTTTCCAAAGAAATCAAGAACACAAAGTTAGGCTCTGAAGTTTCTAAAAGTCCGATTTAAAGAACTGTAAAAATGAGGGTCTTACCATGATTATTTGGACGAGTTTTGTGAACAAGAGTTGTAGGTCATCTCAATACCTTTCCAACGAGCTATAGAACACAATATTTGAGTGAGAAATGAAGGAGATACAGCAGTTTTAGTGTGCTGGTTCTGTTTTGGCCGAGAGCAATGGAAATGGGGGAGGAAATGCTTTTGCTTTCTTGTGTTGGTGGAATAATGTGGTGGATAATGATGGGTTATCTTGATATTTTGCTAGGTTAATAATAAAAAAAGGAGTTAGTGGAAGATGATCTCACCATTTGCCATGTGTTGGTGATTTGTGGTGAGATGAGATCATCCCTAGTTAACTATATAATTAACTAGCCATTCCTTCCTAACTATCACTTGGTTTCTTGTTTGATCAACCATCCACTTGCCTTGCCACTTGCAAAGGTATTTACAAGAGTCGTTATTCATTACTTTGTCCGGTTATCACTCAATCTCGTTGATCGTTTGGTTAAATACCTTAATGGTTTTATTGATAAAATCTTCTTGGTATTTTTAATACCTAAATTAATTCTCCTTTATAATCCTTGAATTTAAAATCCTTCATCTTAATATTAATTCCTTAAATCCCTTAATGTCTGGTAGAAATCTCGGGGAAAAATAAAGGTGCTCGTTTTCAAAATCCAACAGCTTTTACATACACTTATTTTCTTTATGGAATACTAATACGATCTTAGAATTTCCATAACAGTACTCCTATATATAGTGGTCTGATAATTTTTCTTAATCAGCATTGTCAGCAAAAGTTACTATTCATCTGGGTTTCAAAAATCTCCAAAAATTGGGGTTATTACAGAGACTATAAAAGCATGGCCATGCTCAAATTATGATTTGTCTTGATAGTCTACCTACAGCGCCCTCCAAACCCGGGTCAGAAGTTTGGGGTCCACAACACATATACAATATATAAACCTGAATAAGAAATATTATTTGCAATGACCCTGCTTTACATAACCACGGATCGCAACAGGTTAAAGTATGAAAACAAGCAACAATCCTAACCTTTATTACAACATACCAAATCCCAACTAATTTAACTTACAACTGATAATAAAATCATTCTTACAATTTGACTATCTCTATACCGCATGACGCTTGTGCTAGCTCGATTCAACTCAACTGGAACCTTAGCCCGCACTTTTGACCGAGGAACTTCACTATCATCCATATTTTTTTCAACTGTAAAATATATAAAAGAATCGCAAGGGTGATCTAACTAGCTCAGCAAGTCATAATAGTGATAATTGATGTTAAACAATGACCAAATAGGATGATTCAAAGGAATCAAGTTTCTTTTTAACTAATCATTAGAATTGGATATTCACTTTAAGTTTTAAAAACCAAGGTTAGGCTACTGATCAGTCACGCAGTAACCCCGAGCAAGCTCACCACACTGCTCTAATTACTGGATCCAAGGCACACATTGGCCTAACTTGACCATTGATACGGTCTGACCACGAATTAGGTCCACATATATAAAAATTATCCAATCCTAAAGCAGTTCAATATGATAACAAGATGATTCAATAAAACAAGATCATAATCAATAATGTTTAAACATTTGCATGAAACCGTCAGAAAACTCATGGATATCACAAGGGTATATCAGGTTATGTATAAGAAGCGGTTTTCCAGTTTGTAAAATGATCAGGTATTTGACCAGTAATGATTTTTCGGGATATGGTTCTTTGATGTTATAAAGAATGATTGGAATATAAAAATTTTAGTGTTTCAAATCATTCTCTTTTAGTGTTTGGGTGTTTGGTAGTTATACTTTTGAAGAGTAGTATTATATTTGTAAGGTTTGGTGTCTGATGATCAACAAAGGATGGGTTACAAAGAATAAGGCTTATGGCTCAAGATCAAGAAAATCAGGGTTCAAGGTTCAATGGTTTAAAGCTCTTGCAATGTAAAACATGAGTTATTCTAGATAATAGCGACATGTTATAAAATAGTTCAAAAACATTGGTAATATATATCTTGCAGAAAAGTTCAGAAATACTTGCCTTACAAGGCTTTACAACTATTACTGATCATCTCTGAGCCGACTCTGCTGCTCAAGCTCTAACGTCCAACCACTAGATCCCATTGGATTCGACTTTGACACTCAGGTCTTTCTGTTGGAACTCTACTGAGCTCGTCGACTGACGACTATGTTATCTTTAGTCCATCGTCCACTTTCAGGTTCCCGAATATAACCTACAGGGTCGAAAATACCCTACGTTAGACGTCTAGGTATGCTTCACATATCCTCGATACTAATTCTTACCCAACGATATTAAACCCGACTCGTAATTATTCATATTAGAATAACACATAAAATAATTAGGATTCACATTCTCGAAATCGATCCAGTGTTTATTTTCAGAAAATATGTATACTCGTCATTTTACGAAATTAGGGTTACTGTGTTTTGGTCAAAACATACAACACCACATATAATCAGGTTTTGTATAAAACATATGTATAAGTCTTTACGTATACTCGCTCGACGTCCCGATAATCCTCGGATACGCTCCCGTATTTCCGTAATTTGATTTTCCCGGAAATCGGGCAGCGTCCCCTTTGTTCATCGGACTACCCGTCGAAACATCAATCGACGTCAAACCAACAATAATCAAATTCACAACTACAATTCCAACCACCAGTTCAGTTTAACAATTAATCCAATCACAATTCGTCAACTGATTTACATACTCGACATTAATGGAAAATCAAATTCTCGTTTCAACGGTAACCTCACGAACTAATTTATTTATTTAAAAATATTAGGACTTAGAATTATATCATCACCGTCCCCCGTCCGCTCGTCGAAATTCTTCGCGGACGGCGGTAAAATCCGCGGGTACCCATTTATTTCGGGTTTCCAACACGAATCCTACTGATTAACTATTATAACCCCACAGGAAATATTTTATTTCACAAATAATACTCAAGTAATTTCATGCAGAAGTTAAATAAATTAATTAATAATCTGAAATGTTAATCCGAATAACAGAGGAACAATCAATCTGCAACACATGCACCATCACAGAGCAGGACACACACGCAAGGACACGCATCACACGCGCGACAAGGGGCCGGAGAATGGCCGGAACAAATGAAACAACAAACAGCAACACAGAACTATACAATCCAAGCAACACAACTATATATTCGACATGTACATACATATATACATGTACGAACACAGCCATGGGCCTCGCCACCTCTGCCTCTCCGGAAGCCGAGGAAGGGCGGCCGGCGCCGCATAAATCACCGGGAAAAACAGAAATCACGGCAATTAAATGGAAAGCACAGCCCTGCTAGCTTACCGAGGAGAAACAGAGAGAGATGAGGGAAATTTGTGGAAAAAAGAATAAGGAGGAAAGATGAGAGGGATTGATGTTTCTGCTAGGAGGAAATAAAGAAAGAAAACCCAATAAATTGTATAAGTCCACTGATAACTGCCACGTATCACTATAAGGAATAAAATGGCTGCACGTGTCCTGTATTTCCAATTGCAAGCCCAACTTTAACCGAAATTTATAATTTAGTGAAATAAAACGCACAAAATAAAACTCAACAAATCTCCCAAAATAATCTTAAAACGTTATAAATATCCCGAAGTTCACAAAAACATAAATTTCATAATTTAAAAATAATTTCTGAAATGCAGTATATACCGTATTTCACATTTAACGAACCAAGGTGCACTTAAAACAGATTCAGAAAATCAGAAAAATAGTCTTAAAATATTACAAATATAACGAAGTTAAAAAAACATGAATTTTGAAATTTTAAAACGATTTTTAAAATGCACTTTATATCCGCTTTTATCAATTAAGCGAAACAACGAGCGCGTGAAATTAATCCCGAAAATTTCCAAAATAATTTTAAAATACTCGAAATATTCCAAACATAAATAAATATGAGTTTCATAATTTTTGAAGAATTATAGAATTAAGTATGAATTTTATAAATAAAAGCATTCAGAAAATCATTTAAAGATAAATAATTAATAAAATATTTATTTCTCAATTTTATAAAATCCTAAAAATAATTATTGTAATTATAAAATCATAAAAACAATTTTAGAAATATTCCCAATATTTATGCAAATAAATTTGCACTAAATCCACTTTTGAAAATGAAAATAATTCAATATGATCCCATAATTAATCGCACGGACAACTGGATACACTATAAATCACATATGGATAATAATTAACAACACATAGCGGTCAAAACCAACATACATTTCTTATTTATTTAATAATTTCCATAATTGCATAATTAAATAATTAAAAATAATATACGAGTCGTTATATCCTTCCCCCCTTAAAAAGATTCTGTCCTCAGAATCTGGTCTAGTTACACAAGTGAGGATTTTTGTCAAGCATATCTGACTCTAGTTTCCATGTAGACTCTCCTATTAAAGGATTTCAAACGTACTTACTATAGATATACACTCATTTTCAATGACTTTCCTTGGACGATCAAGGATTTAGATCGATCACTATATACAGAACAAACTTGGACAAGAGCCCATTGGTTCCTATTCACTCACTTAATTCAAATCAGATACTTAACGCTTTAACATTAACAGGTTAAACACACTATATGTGCCTACTGTTGTGCCGGTAACGTCAACTCATGAATAACTTTATCAATATTTATCAATACTTCGAATGGTTCACTAATTTTAGGACTTGACATGTCCCTTCTACTTAGATTTTTCCAATCTCTTTCAAAATGACACTTTTACTAACACTATTGGTCCTATTTCTATACTCATACTTTCTCTCAATACAATTTCGTCTTCTTTCTTTGTCTACTCCGAGCTGCTTTAACCAATATCATTACGCTCTTGGTGTGTAGAATTAATTTAGAATTTAACAACTTCCTTTCTCTCACTTTATCTCATTAAAAATGGGAATTTACACTCGCGTTCGCATGAAGCTTGCTAAGGTAGCATTTCAAAGCTAACATCGATGATAAATAATTATTCCTGTGTTTTCTTAAAACTCAATCTCTCAGCATATCTTATATTTCCTGAATCACTTCCGTACTTTGAATCTCCGTTTAAGGATGATAGGTGGTGCTCGTTTTTAACTTGGTTTCTAAACATTTAAACATCTCTTACTTTTTTTTCCATCAGTTAAGGTTGAAAAGTAGTCTCGTATATCCACGTATTATCACCTTTAAGTATTTAAATTTTTGATTCCACGCTTTCCTATTTGTCTATTAACTCCTCGGTGGTCTTAATTACATCCAATCTTCTCTTTCGGCATAGTGCATATGTTACCCTACAGCTTTGCTTAGGTAGTTGTTCATGGATCAATTCAGAATCTTTTGTTAATCTTAGTCAAAATTCCATTCTTGAAGACTCAATGTATAGTTTCCTGAACAACTGAAGATGTTATCAATAAATACAATTCAGTTATCTGAGTACTCCTTATACAACATGTTCCTTAATTCTTTATAAACAACTGATACACTTTTTATTTCCCATAATATCACTAGAGCTTGCAATACTCATAACTCATTTTAATCGTAACCTCTAATATGTTCTCAGGTCGGATTTTAAGTTAATCCCCGAAACATAACATACTTCTTGAATTAGGTCTTGTAAGTAATTAATTATTTATAGGGGTCACTTATTCTTATTGGTTGTTTTGTTCAACTCCCGATAATCAGTATATAATCTCATAATTTCATTCCTTTTCTCTATCAATATTACTGGTACACTTTACGATTCAATTCTTGTAAAACCACTATTTGTTCTGTCTTGTCCACTAGGCTTTCCAATACTTCGTCCTAACCCTTTGACATGTCCAACACTTCCTGATCTATCTTGAAATTTCCTTCTTATACCTGGTTATCACTATTTTTCTTTAAATTTCTCTATATCATGGCATCTCTTCTTTATCTCGTGAATTCCTAGTAGAATCTTATTTCTTAATTCCTTTAACTGTAGCACCTAAGTGCTGGAAGAAGACCTGGGGATATCGTGCTCGTTCTTCTAGGCGCATAAATTTCCTTTTATTAACTGCTAACATCATAATCCATTATCTTCTCTTGACATCTTCTTATCTTTTCTTAACAATTCTGACTGAAAAGTCATGCTACCCATCTTTACTTCCTTTAGATTATATATTTGACTTCCAACTTCAACATCTAAAATTCCATAGATAATTCTTCCAGTACAATTCTTTGTTTGTTTTCTCCTTTTTGCTTATCGGATACCTCTACATTTTCCCTTCCTCGTGTGTACATACTTCAAACTTTTATGATCCGTATAGATCTTACACTTTTCTCCCTACATATCATGTTTCCCAATCTCTCAAAACAAATATTGCTACTATTAGTCCCAATTATGAGTATGATACTTCTGCTCATAAGGTTTCGGTTGTCTGGGTGCATATACAATAACTTTATTGTGTTGCATCAACACACATCCTACTTCCTTATGAGAAGCATCACCATAGACTACAAAATCTCCTTGATACCTTCAAAGTGATACAGCAGGTGTTGTAACCATCCTTTCATTTAACTCCGCAAAACTTTCCTCACCCTTCTCCATTTCATATAAACTTCTTACTTTTATTGGTGCTTTTGGGCTTCCTTATTCATAGTAACTTTAGTTTCTTCTGGATCTCCTTTAGTCCCCTTCTCACTAATTATTTATGCTTTCTACCATTAAAACTTTTCACCTTGTAAACTTTACCTACAACTTCTTTCTTCTCTGACTCCTCCGTTGTTATTAAATACTTCGCATGGTCCTCCATTGAATTTAAGTAACACAAATACAACTTACCCAGATATCGTTTAAAGATTATGTCCATAGGTTCAATATCACTGGTATATTGGTTAATCCAAATGACAATACGAGAACAGTACTTGGTTCTAGAAATTATCTTTGATATATCCATAGGTTTAATCTTTAATTGGTGAAATACCAAGTCTTAAATCAATCTTATAAAAGTACTTTGCTTCTTGCAATTGATCGAACAAATCATTGGGTCGAGGTAATAGATACTAGCTCTTGATAGTAAACCTGTTAGGCTTTCGCTAGTCGACGCATAATCTCATACTTCCATTTTCTTATTAACAATTAGTACTGGTGCACCTTATAGGATATGCTGGGTCTAATCGGTTCTTCTTCAAATATCTTTTGCGTCTACTTTGCTAACGTCCTCATTTAAACTGGTGCCATTTTGGGTAAGGCCGTAGTCACAGGTTTCGTCTCAGGCGTTAAGTCAATCGCAAGCTTCACTTCTCTATCTAAAGGAAATGTTGATAACTCATTTGGAAATATTTCTTGAAACTCTTTAATTGCTATAAAATCTTCAAATTTTGTTTGCTTCTGACTTTTATTTATCTCATAATCACCATAATGCTCACATCTTGATCACCATAATCATTATTAATAAATTCTTTTCCTTCTTTCATCTTCTGAACCTTATCACCTTCTCATTTGGCGTCCTTAGAATTATCTTTTCATCACGACGGTCTGTCTGAGCATCACGCTTTAACAGTTAATCCATTCCTTAGAATAATATCAAATCCTCTTATCTTCCATGATATCGATTCTTCACAACTTATTGCCAGGAATCTCAATTTCACCATTGGTACTCACTTATTTAAGAACCACACGTTCTTGACTTGCTAGTCCTTTAATTACAATCTTATCAATTTAATAGGGTAATTCATCTTATGAACAAAACCTTGAGAGATAAACAATTAAGTTTCTCTCACATCTTTTAATACTTTAACACATATGGTATTCCCTTAATCATCCATGTCATCACAGTTTCTCGTTCTTGGAGATGTATTCCTCATTGGAGTAGATTCCCTTGACTCTTAGTGCATCTCTGATTGGGCTAGTGATTTGCAATTTTCGTCATATGCCTTTGTTTGCTTCCCATGCGTGAGAAGTAGATGGAACTTTACCCGCTTGGTCCATAGTTCGTTGATTTCTGTTTGAAAAATTCTCACAAATAACGACAGTACAACGAAGCAACTAGAAGGATTCACAATTCAACAAAATTGAGAGTTGAAAAGAAAGAAGAAACAAGGATTTGAATATGAATGAGACAACCACATTGGTAGTTAAGATAGCAAGTCTTTCATACCATATGGCATACAACACATGATTAGGTGGCATCCCACCTGACTCTTCGTCATTCTAACAAAGTGTCTCATCATAACACCGTTTATCTCAATCAGAAAGCGAAACTTGAGGGAAGCAAATGAGTTTGAAAGGAATGGAATATCCTTCTTTTCGATATTATAGAAAAGAGTTTATTTAAGAAAAGAAGTTCATACATTTTTAAGAATTGAGAAGGAATATACACTGTAATATTGAAAACTAAAACGATACCATTGGTCACCACCCATATTTCACTTGTATTCATTTTTCGAGCTTGTTCGATCACATCCCAATTGCATCATATAGCAACTTTAGAGGGCACACTGAAATGCTTTTGCAAATTAAGCATTATGGTAAATTTCTACTTGTCACGTCTTGCGTCTTTAATATCGCACCCACACGAATAGTACTTTAACAATTCGATCATAATGGCGTTCCTTACCAGGTAACTTCAAGATTCATCTTTTAATTTAGAATAACCACGTACAATTCGACATAACGATCCTTTTGTTAATAATATTCTTCTTTTAGAGAGGTTTTGAAATCTTTCCAATCTTCTGCGATCACGCTCCGGCTTCTGCTAAATCAATGAATTTTTCGAACTCTGATAGTCCTAATAATTGAATGTATAGTTACTCCGTACACTGATTCTGTTGTAAATTTTATCAAATAATACTTGCACTTTATTGTTAGCAATAATCAACTTCTTCGTAATCATAGGTTACTTCGTTCTCGAAATTAGCAATACTAAGTCTGAAACAGCATCCTTCCAGGTAATCCGGGCTTTCTAACAAACAAGAAACTCAAATAGTAACTTGACAACCAATGTTTAAAAATCATTTTATTCGAAAAGGCTTTTAGAAATTTGTAAAAGAAAATCTTTTATGAAAACTTGTTTCAAAGTTTGGAAAATCACAAACCTGGTTGTCCTTATTATATAAGTTGGTTGTTGTCCTTCTAACCTATAACAAAGTACCAAATAAAAAAAACATTCACATAAAGGTCCGTTCACTTCAATCTACCTTATCTCCTTTATCGTGTCCACTTACCTTCCTTAATCGATGAACACTTCAATTGTCGTTGCATACTATCTTATTTCTAGCTTCACATCAAAGCTTCCATACTGGTAATACTCCCGACATTACCGTTGCAGTAATTAAGTAAATCAGGTTATCCAATGGTCAATAAGTCTATTTCATAAAACAAAGTTTGCTCATATCACATCTCATTACTGCTTTACATATCGCATTTATCATATCCTCATCATTTAATTTCACAAAAATTCCAGGTTTATACTTTTCTCTCTTACCCTTTCAAAATTCATCTAATTCAACCCACAATTATTTACGGGTGGCTTAGTCAGTAATGGCTTCTTTTAACCCGATAACAACTATACTCTGAAACACTTAAATCTTTTCTCTAAACTTCTTCTCACCTTTATTTATCTCTCAAGCGCTTCCCATTTACTATAACTCTCGAATCCATCCTTGTAGATACAATCGCTTCATAGGACAAGTTCTAAACTGGGGGTATAGAACAGGATATAGGGTAAACTGAAGAGATACATTCACAATTAAATGTTCAATAAAACAAAAATAAACAAATGGAGGTTCTTGAATATATAGTCTCATAACAAGAGGTGGTAGAGTAGCGTAGAATAGCTGGAAGAGGTGCAACTGACATAACCAAAGGTAATGCCACTAATACTAATGGAGGAACAAGGTGCAAATCCAATCTGAGAGAATATGACGATCCTCGAACGGAAAGCTCCAAATGACCAAATGACATCGGGAATTCAGGATCTACCATTGCCGTTATCTGGAAATCACATCGCAAGCTAAGAATCCCAAATCGCAACATGAACCATGTCGAAGACTTAATATATAGTCGCACTCATCCTCACGACGTCTTATCTTTCTATTTCATATTCCTAATCCTAATCTTTACCCAATCCCGACAATCTAGGCTTGTTTCATTGACTTATAACCTGTAGCTCTGATACCAACCTGTGGCGCCCTCCAAACCCGGGTCAGAAGTTTGGGGTCCACAACACATATACAATATATAAACCTGAATAAGAAATATTATTTGCAATGACCCTGCTTTGCATAACCACGGATCGCAGCAGGTTAAAGTATGAAAACAAGCCACAATCCTAACCTTTATTACAACATACCAAATCCCAACTAATTTAACTTACAATTGATAATAAAATCATTCTTACAATCTGACTATCTCTATGCCGCATGACGCTTGTGCTAGCTCGATTCAACTCAACTGGAACCTTAGCCCGCACTTTGGACCGAGGAACTTCACTATCATCCATATTCTTTTCAATTGTAAAATATATAAAAGAATCGCAAGGGTGAGCTAACTAGCTCAGCAAGTCATAATAGTGATAACTGAGGTTAAACAATGACCAAATGAGATGATTCAAAGGAATCAAGTTTCTTTTTAACTAATCATTGGAATTGGATATTCACTTTAAGTTTTAAAAACCAAGGTTAGGCTGCTGATCAGTCACGCACTAACCCCGAGCAAGCTCACAGCACTGCTCTAATTACTGGATTCAAGGCACACATTGGCCTAACTTGACCATTGGTATGGTCTGACCACGAATCTGGTCCACATATATAAAAACTATCCAATCCTAAAGCAGTTCAATATGATAGCAAGATGATTCAATAAAACAAGATCATAATCAATAATGTTTAAACATTTGCATGAAAATGTCAGAAAACTCATGGATATCACAAGGGTATATCAGGTTATGTATAAGAAGCGGTTTTCCAGTTTGTAAAATGATCAGGTATTTGACCAGTAATGATTTTTCGGGATATGGTTCTTTGATGTTATAAAGAATGATTGGAATATAAAAGTTTTAGTGTTTCAAATCATTCTCTTTCAGTGTTTGGGTGTTTGGTAGTTATACTTTTGAAGAGTAGTATTATATTTGTATGGTTTGGTGTCTGATGATCAACAAAGGATGGGTTACAAAGAATAAGGCTTATGGATCAAGATCAAGAAAATCAGGGTTCAAGGTTCAATGGTTTAAAGCTCTTGCAATGTAAAACAGGAGTTATTCTAGATAATAGCGACATGTTATAAAATAGTTCAAAAATATTGGTAATATATATCTTGCAGAAAAGTTCAGAAATACTTGCCTTACAAGGCTTTACAACTATTACTGATCAACTTTGAGTCGACTCTGTTGCTCAAGCTCTAACGTCCAACCACTAGATCCCATTGGATTCGACTTTAACACTCAGGTCTTTCTGTTCGAACTCTACTGAGCTCGTCGACTAACCACTATGTTATCTTTAGTCCATCGTCCACTTTCAGGTTCCCGACTATAACCTATAGGGTCGAAAATACCCTACGTTAGACGTCTAGGTATGCTTGACATATCCTCGATACTAATTCTTACCCAACGATATTCAAATCCAACTCGTAATTATTCATATTATAATAACACATAAAATAATTAGGATTCACATTCTCGAAATCGATCTAGTGTTTATTTTCAGAAAATACGTATACTCGTCATTTTACGAAATTAGGGTTACTTGTTTTGGTCAAAACATACAACACCACATATAATCAGGTTCTGTATAAAACATACGTATAAGTATTTAAGTATACTCGCTCGACGTCCCGATAATCCTCGGATACGCTCCTGTATTTACGTAATTTAATTTTCCCGGAAAATCGGGCAGCGTCCCCTTTGTTTATCGGACTACCCGTCGAAACATCAATCGACGTCAAACCAACAATAATCAAATTCACAACTAAAATTCCAACCACCAGTTCAGTTTAACAATTAATCCAATCACAATTCGTCAACTGATTTATATACTCGACTTTAATGAAAAATCAAATTCTCGTATCAACGGTAACCTCACGAACTAATTTATTTATTTTAAAATATTAGGACTCAGAATTATATCATCACCGTCCACCGTCCGCTCATCAAAATTCATCGCGGACGGCGGTAAAATCCGCGGGTACCCATTTATTTCGGGTTTCCAACACGAATCCTACCGATTAACTATTATAACCACACACGAAATATTTTATTTCACAAATAATACTCAAGTAATTTCCTGCAGAAGTTATATAAATAAATTAATAATCTGAAATGTTAATCCGAATAACAGAGGAACAATCAATCTACAACACAGGCACCAACACAGAGCAGGACACACACGCAAGGACATGCATCACACGCGCGACAAGGGGCCGGAGAATGGCCGGAACAAATGAAACAACAAACAGCAACACAGAACTATACAATCCAAGCAACACAACTATATATTCGACATGTACATACATATATACATGTACGAACACAGCCATGGGCCTCGCCGCCTCTGCCTCGCCGGAAGCCGAGGAAAGGAGGCCGGCGCCGCATAAATCACCGGGAAAAACAGAAATCACGGCAATTAAATGGAAAGCACAGTCGTGCTAGCTTACCGAGGAGAACCAGAGGGAGATGAGGGAAATTTGTGGAAAAAAGAATAAGGAGGAAAGATGAGAGGGATTGATGTTTTTGCTATTAGGAAATGAAGAAAGAAAACCCAATAAATTGTATAAGTCCACTGATAACTGCCACGTATAACTATAAGGAATAAAATGCCTCCACGTGTCCTGTATTTCCAATTGCAAGCCCGACTTTAACCGAAATTTATAATTTAGCGAAATAAAACGCACAAAATAAAACTCAACAAATCTCCCAAAATAATCTTAAAATGTTATAAATATCCTGAAGTTCACAAAGACATAAATTTCATAATTTAAAAATAATTTCTGAAATGCAGTATATACCGTATTTCACATTTAACGAACCAAGGTGCACTTAAAACAAATTCATAAAATCAGAAAAATAGTCTTAAAATATTACAAATATCCCGAAGTTAGAAAAAACATTAATTTTGAAATTTTAAAACGATTTTTAAAATGTACTTTATATCCGCTTTTATCAATGAAGCGAAACAATGAGCGCGTGAAATTAATCCCGAAAATTTCTAAAATAATTTTAAAATTCTCGGAATATTCCAAACTTAAATAAATACGAGTTTCATAATTTTTGAAGAATTATAGAATTAAGTATGGATTTTACAAATAAAAGCATTCAGAAAATCATTTAAAGATAAATAATTAATAAAATATTGATTTCTCAATTTTATAAAATCTTAAAAATAATTATTGTAATTATAAAATCATAAAAATAATTTTAGAAATATTCCCAAGATTTATGCAAATAAATTTGCACTAAATCCACTTTTGGAAATGAAAATAATTCAATATGATCTCATAATTAATCGCACGGACAACTCGATACACTATAAATCACATATGGATAATAATTAACAACACAGAGCGGTCAAAACCAACATACATATCTTATTTATTTAATAATTTCCATAATTGCACAATTAAATAATTAAAAACAATATACGAGTCGTTATACTACTGATGGATAAAGTAAACCCGGATTAAATGTTGAAGAGGATGACTAAATATATGCCTCGAGTTTAATCTATAATATGTATGGTTAAAGGGATTACATTACATGAAAAACATTAATCACGAAAGGTTTTATCTAATCACGGTTTAATTATTGTTTAATTGGGTAACAATGATCTATTACTAGATACCGCTCATTGTTTATAATTTGATTAGAGAATAAAATTATTGCCAATTAAATAATAGCCTATAGGGTCGCACAAATAGAGCACTTAATGGAATAGTTAATTTAAATTATGGATTTGAATTAATTGATGATTATTTGAATTTTATTATAATTAAGTAAGACTTAATTGAGATAATATAAATTCGAATCAAAAGGAATGTTTTTGCCCATAATAATTAAGTATGACTTAGTTATTAATTACATTATAGAAATTCATTTTTATTATTTAATCCAATACCTACTAGGGTTGGGCTTTGCTGTTACGGGCCTTTTTAATCAGCCATTATAAATACATAATGATAGGTTAAAGAGGCTTGTACATTTTTGAGAAAACCCTAGCAGCAAAGAGAGGTAGAGGCAATTTAGATCGTCAAGAAGGAGGCTAGTACATCCCTTCCGTAGTCAAGTTCGTGAGACGTTCTTGAAGGTGCTCGTGTGGATACCATAGAGGTGTTTCTCCGAGAGGTAGACACAAAGCGTGATAGCTAGGATCTCCATTGAGTTCGTGAAAGTTAAGCTCTTGAAAGGTATGATTCGTTATCTCCATAATCTGCCCATAATTATACATGGATCCGGTTTTTGGGTTTCGAAATTTTTGTTTTATTTACGTTTATCCGCTGCGTTTTATGCCTTCGGAACCCAACAGAGGGTTCAAAAGACTCCATATGAGATATGGAAGGAGAAACGGTCAGGCATGAACTTTATGAAAGTTTGGGGATGTAAGGCATTTGTGAAACGTCAAGAATCTGACAAGCTTGGACCTAAATTCGAAGAGTGCATTTTTGTAGGATACCCTAATGAAACAAAGGCGTATTATTTTTATAGTCCTTCTGAGCAGAAAGTGTTTATTGCTCGAGCTGCTGTCTTCATGGAAAGAGATTTTGTTTCTAAAAGAAATAGTGGGAGAACTATAGATCTCGATAAAGATGGAGAACCGTAAAATAACATTGAACCTGAAGTGGAACAAGAGCAGAATAATGATAATGCTCAACAAACACAGGTTGTTCGTAGATCTGGTAGATTTCACCATGAACCAGAGAGATATGGATTTCTCATGACTCAGTATGGTGATTTGATGCTCATAAATGAAGATGAGCCTCTCACATACCAAGATGCTATGAAAAGTCCAGACTCTAAGAGATGGCTTGAAGCCATGAAATCTGAGATAGATTCCATGTACGAAAACCAAGTATGGACTTTGATTGATCCACCTGAATGGGTAAAACCCATAGGGTGCAAATGGGTTTTTAAGAAGAAAAAGGGCATGGATGGAAATGTTCAGACCTATAAAGCTAGGCTAGTTGCAAAAGGTTTCAAACAAATTCATGGTATTGACTATGATGAAACTTTCTCACCAGTGGTTATGATCAAGTCTATAAGGATTTTACTTGCCATTGCAGCATTCCATGATTATGAAATCTGGCAAATGGATGTTAAAATAACCTTCCTTAATGGAAGCCTTGAAGAGGATGTGTACATGACACAACCTGAGGGTTTTGTCGATCCAAGGAATGCTGGTAAGGTATGTAAATTGCGTCGATCCATTTATGGACTGAAGCAATCCTCTAGGAGATGGAATATCCGTTTTGATGAAATAGTCACAGAGTATGGCTTTGTTCAAAACGAAGATGAACTGTGTGTTTACAAGAAGGTTAGTGGGAGCTATGTGGCATTCATAGTGCTATATGTTGATGATATACTACTAATGGGGAAAGACATACCTTCTCTAAAGGCTGTGAAGACTTGGTTAGGGAGAAATTTCTCTATGAAAGACTTAGGAGAGGCATCCTACATTCTAAGAATGAGGATCTATAGAGAAAAATCTAGAAGGATGATCGGTCTAAGTCAGAGCACATACATTGATAAGGTTTTGCATCGTTTTGGAATGCAAAATGCAAAAAGGGGATATGTCCCCGTGTCTCAAGGGATAACGATCTCTAAGGACCAGTGTCCGAAATCATTGGATGAGGAGGACCACATGAATAAAGTTCCATATACTTCAACAATTGGATCTATCATGTATGCAATGGTATGTACTCGCCTAGATGTCTCGTATGCATTGAGCATGACGAGCAGATACCAGTCTAATCCGGGTGAAGGTCACTGGACGACAGTCAAGAATATTCTTAAGTACCTAAAAAAAACTAAAAATTCATTCTTGGTGTATGGAGGAGAAGAGAAACTCGTTATAAAAGGTTACACCGATGAAAGTTTCCAAACAGAAAGAGATGATACTGTATCACAGTCTGGTTTTGTGTTTTGTTTAAACGAAGGTGCTGTAAGCTGGAAGAGTTCAAAGCAGGAAACAGTAGTTGATTCTACAATGGAGGCTGAGTACATTGCAGCTTGTGAAGCAGCTAAGGAGGCCGTTTGGATTCGAAAGTTCATTTCTAATTTGGGAGTGGTTACATCGATCGCAGATCCCATTGATCTATACTGCGATAATAATGGAGCCATTACACAGGCTAAAGAACATAGATCACACTCCCGTGCCAAACATATACTCAGGAGATTTCTACTTATTCGAGAGATTAATGAAAGGGGTGATATACACATATGTAAAGTGCACACAAATGATAACATTGCAGAACCACTGACCAAAGGCTTGTCGTAACAGAAACACGATGGTCACAATAGTTCCATGGGTATTAGATATATGGGTGATTGGCTCTAGTGCAAGTGGGAGATTGTTAGTGTAGGTTCCCTAGAGGCATACATTATTTTTTTAAATCTTTATGTTAGTTGATCATTCAATAAATGTATTTATTATGACCTTAATTACTGCGATATTTTGTTAGCATAATAAATGTCCTTAGAATCATGATACACAGACAAGATAACCACATCTCATTGGTTATAAGTATGGGGATACTAAAGTCAATACATAGGTACATGTGAGAGTACATGGTACTGGACAGACCCACAGTGAGATCCTTCATGTTTAATAAAGTCATAAGAAAGATTCATAGTGATAATGGTGTAACGATCCTTTTATTTGAAATCGTTATATTTCTATACGAGGACTAATATATTTTGACTACATTAAAAGTTACTTTTGATCGGGTGATGATAAAAATGGACATCGGGTATATCATGAGTCGTATGAGAAATATGAATGATAGATAAAGGATTTAACCCTTCTATAAGTAGTAAAGATATTATTGGCCTCTTGATTGAGTGAGACTATAGAAGCATGGCCATGCTCAAATTATGATTTGTCTTGATAGTCTACTCATGGATCAAGTAAACCCGGATTAAATGTTGAAGAGGATGACTAAATACATGCCTCGAGTTTAATCTATAATATGTATGGTTAAAGGGATTATATTACACGAAAAACATTAATTATGAAAGGTTTTATCTAATCACGATTTAATTATTGTTTAATTGGGTAACAATGATGTATTACTAGATACCGCTCATTGTTTATAATTTGATTAGAGAATAAAATTATTGCCAATTAAATAATAGCCTATAGGGTCGCACAAATAGAGCACTTAATGGAATAGTTAATTTAAATTATGGATTTAAATTAATTGATGATTATTCGAATTTTATTACAATTAAGTAAGACTTAATTGAGATAATATAAATTCGAATTAAAAGGAATATTTTTGCCCATAATAATTAAGTATGACTTAGTTATTAATTAAATAATAGAAATTCATTTTTATTATTTAATCCAATACCTACTAAGGTTGGGCTTTGCTGTTATGGGCCTTTTTAATCAGCCATTATAAATAGGTAATGATAGGTTAAAGAGGGGGTACGTTTTTGAGAAAACCCTAGCAGTAAAGAGAGGCAGAGGCAATTCAGATCATCAAGAAGGAGGCTAGTACATCCATTTCGTAGTCAAGTTCGTGAGACATTCTTGGAGGTGCTCTTGTGGATACCATAGAGGTGTTTCTCCGAGAGGTAGACACAAAGCGTGATAGCTAGGATCTCCGTTAAGTTCGTGAAAGTTAAGCTCTTGAAAGGTATGATTCGTTATCTCCATAATCTGCCCATAATTATACATGGATCCTGTTTTTGGGTTTCGAATTTTTTTTGTTTTATTTACGTTTATCCGCTGCGTTTTATGCCTCGGAACCTAACATGTATATCATAACATGATTGTTATTATAGACATGTTAGTTTATCATGTAGAAGATCTTTATATATCATCATACAATTGTAATTATATACATACAAAATAGCAAACAATATTAGCAAACATTTCATTAGTTTTTATCATGTTACATGGCCATGTCAAATTCCTTGTTAGCATCAATGTATCATTTAACACGTCATAAATCTAGAATAATGTAGTAAATAATATTTAATGAATTACATCACGTTATACCTTATGCAAGAAATTATACAAATTTCGTATGTAATCATGTATAGTGCATGCACTCTGCTAAGTAGTTAAAAGGTCTTTCCCTTTTGAAACACACTTATATGTTATTCATTATCCTTTTATAAATTTTGGATACTAAGCCCATTATCTATAGTTTGTGTAAGGACACTTTTAAGGGGGAAGGATGTAATATCCGGGATATATCATGTAATTATTTTTGCTAATAAATAATTATTATACGTGTTCAGTATCTATTTTGTGAATTATTTGTTAAGTGTTAAATGTGTTTGAATGTTTAAAAATAATATTAATTGAGTATTTTAATTTTTATATGTCCAAAATAAAATATTGGTAATTGTCATATCCTCCTAATTATTTTTATGTTGATTTATGATTTTATGGGAAATATATGGATTTTATAAAATCTTTTTCCGAGTATTTAGAAGCTATTTTGTACAATCGGGAACCAACCGACGTCATCTGTTCTTACGTTTTTATAACCCGAAACTCTTCTGAGAACTCCTTCCTAACCTAATTGCAATATTCTGAGCATTTTCCATGTTTCAACTTTTTCGATCCGGCGTACGTTTTGTCCTGTGCGGGTCCCGACGCAACATTTTCCATACATTATTCATTTCGGTAAATCAATAAAACTCGTATTTTTGATAAACGGGATCTTTTTATTAAACTATCACAATTATCACCTCGTAATACGTGTAACCAGGCGCTGAGACCAAGACCGCAGTACAAATTGTACTGATTTGGATAATTATCCCGAAAACCGGTACCGTTTGGATCAGTTTTTATAAATAAACGTACCATTTTATATCCGGAATGATCCAACGGGATACTAATTTTTCATAATTATAAATAGCGTCTACCGTATTTTATTTTGTACCAGAAATCATTTGCAAACACTATTTATAGAGTTTTTACAAAGAAAATACTATAATTCTATTTTGTTCTTCGTAATCAAACACAAATTCGGAGGTGTTATCGATATCCGATCTTGGCGTACATATACTCAAAACAAAGCTACTGAAATCTAAAATCCAAATCTTCCATCAAAACCACTGCAGAATCAAGTGGTAATTCTCTATCATTTGTTTTTAATTCGAATTAGTAATGATTTAAATTAGGGTTTTCAATTCGTGAAGTTGTTTCTGTGATTTGATGCTTGCATGTTATAGAGCTTTTCATTCTGAAGATTTTCGTATATTATACGCTTGATTTAGAGTTCAATAACATGTTTAATTTTGTGTTAGATCTTCAAATTTAAGAATTAGGGTTTATATTCGTTTGAATATTTTTATTTAGAATTAGGCTTTTCTTTGTTAGGGACTATAAGTTGATTTGGTTGGTTGGGTTATGTTCCTTGTTGAAATTGCAATCGGTTCATATATAGCTAGTTAATAGACGGTTTCTGGGTTGTGCGAATCGATCTATTGAATGTTTCGCCGGTGTTCTTGAAGCTTTTGGTCGGATTATCGTTTCCAGATATAGTTTGGTCCATTTGTTGGTTGATTCGAACTCCTGAAGTGATTTAGAACGAAAACCCCATTTGAATCACACGGAACCATGCTGTTTTTGCTCAAATCGGGGCTCGCCCGAGTTGTTTTCCGGTCGCCGGATTTTGGGTTCATAAAGAACCCGTTTCTGTTCTTGGCAACCCGAAATCCAACCCGGTTTGACCTGGTTTTGATCCAGATTTTTGTAAAATCAATTCATGATTTCTGTTTTTACAGTTTAGTCCCCCAGGGTTTTCAAACTTTGCAAAAAATTGATTTATGTTTCAAAAACTTTTAAAAATCAGATTTCTTTTATAAATTCATTTCCAAAATTGATTTTTATTCTCAAAAATTCCAAAAATCATTATTTTTAATTCCAAAATTCATTTTTAATTTAAAAATAAATCTAAATTATCTAAATAATTAATTTAATTAATAATTAATTGATAAATTGATCAATTTAATTAATTATTAATTGATTAATTATTTTAATTATTTATTAATTGTTTTTAATTAATTATTTAATTAGATTTAATTATTTAAAAATGATTTAAAAATTCCAAAAAATAGTTTGGAGCTTTAGAATATTATTTTAAATTGTTTTCAAGGCTCGATAATTATTATAAAATTGTTTTGAATCCAGATGTGGCCAACTGAATCATGTTTATTACTTTAAAATTGATCCAACGACCCATTTTAATTCTGAAAAATATTTTAAAAATCATTTTGAATACCCAAAAGCCTGTTTATAACCCAAGACTCCTTTATAAATGATATGTCATTGATTATTTGACGTGTTATGGGTTATATGTGACTTGTTGGTTGACTGTCAGTCTATATGTTCGGTGTTTACTTGTTTATAGCGTAACTTTCAATCCGTTAATCGGATTTGGGTGAAATGAAGGGTAGATAGAAGTGTATGTCGAATAGAATCGTATGAGTTAAATATTAATAGATACTTTTGATGCCTAGCAGAGTAAGCAAGGCGTAGGAAAGGGAAGCAGGTGATCAGAAAATAGAATCGACATGTAGAAAATACAGCAAGTGATCAGAAAATAGGAACGAGGCATAGGAAAAGTAGACGAGTGGTTGTTGAAGAGAGTCATTTGACGAATACAAGTGAAATTGGAATCGATTGTGATAAGGCAAGTACTTCTAAACCTTTTCCGAGATATAATGCAAATATTTTTAAACTTTCTCGTAACATATTGTTAAGTGTTCAAAATAGCTTTGTTTTATGTTGAAAGTACTTTGAATCCTTCACCCTTGAACGTGAGCCACATCATTTGATCTTTGAGCCGTAAGCCTTATTCTTTGTGAACCATTTCTTGTTGATTTACCAGATACTAAACCACACAAACATGATACTGCTCCATAAATATATATCCATCATATACCAAACACTGGAACAGAAATGTTTAAACATATAGAAACTTTTATACTCAACCATACCTTGTGACATCAAAGTACTAAAACCTTGTAAAAACATTATTAATCTAGTACCCGATTATCCTACAGGCTGGAGGCCACTTCTTTGATATACTTTGACCTACCCTTTTTGTACCCATGAATTTTCACCATGCTCTTATGCAAATGTTTTATTATTACTGATTATGATCTGGTTTTATTGAATTATATTGTTTATCATATTGAACTTCTTTAGACTTGGATAGTTTTCTTTATGTGGACCAGATTCGTGGTCAGACCATATCAATGGTCAAGTTAGGTCAATGTGTGCCTTGGATCCAGTAGTTAGAGCAGTGCTCTGTGCTTTGCTCGGGGTAAGTGCGTGACTGATCAGCAGCCCAACCTTGGTTTTAAAAAACTTAAAATGAATATCCAATTCTATTGGTTGTTTAACAAGAAACTTGATTCCTTTGAATCATCTCGTTTGATCATTGTTTAACCTCAGTTATTGTTATTGTGACTTGCTGAGCTAGTTAGCTCACTCTTGCGAATCTTTTTATAAATTTTACAGTTAAGAAGGATATGGATGATAGTGAAGTTCCTCACTTCAAAGTGCGGGCTAGGATTCCAGTTTGAGTTGGATCGAGCTAGTAGAAGCTTCATATGGTAGTGAGATAATAAGATTGTAAGGATAATTTCATTATCAGTTGTAAGTTAAATTAGTTGGGATTTGGTACATTGTAATAAAAGTTAAGGTTGTGGCTTGTTTGCATACTTTAACCTGTTGCGATCCGTGGTTATATAAAACAGGGTCATTGCAAAGAATATTTCGTATACAGGTTTATATATTGTATATGTGTTGTGGACCTCAAACTTCTGACTCAGGTTTGGAGGGCGCCACAAAATGTGTTTCTTTGATTTTTCTTTGTCTTAAGCTTTTTGGAATACGGTTTGAAAAAGCAATTTAAGAGTTGTAGATATTATGTTTAACAGAATGAACACAAACATAATATATCAAAAACTCACTTAATTATATTAATCAAGCTTGTCTTGCTACAAATCTGTGTTCTTAAGAAAATAAGAAGTCAGCTTCTATCTTGAGAGAAATACAAGAAAATCTAGATCTATTTGTTACTTATGAACTAAGTACACGTGCATGCTTTATAGACTAGTAGCATGGGTTTAGAAAATTTACACTAAAATGTACTAAACCAATTTCTAAAGCAACCTTGTTTATTTCCTTTTCTGGTGTTAGCAAATTTGTGCAGAATCTTGCAAGTCTGTGATCACCCTTTGTCCAGTTAATCTTGGCCCTTGATCTTGTATTCTTCAAGATGCTTTGTAGACTTTCCAATTTAGTGAATGAATTGTTTGTTGACTGATAATCTTGAATCTTGAACTTGTCAGTATTCTGAATTTGAGATAGTATATCGAGATCTCCAATATGTGTTATAGAGAAGTGATATATCGATAAGTATAATGACTTATCGATATCTCTGAGTTCTCTATAGGTATACTTGACTTGTAGAGGTCTCTAATTCCTTGCATGTGAAATTACTTGTCAATATGTCCGAGATCTCTACATGTAGAAATTACTTGTCAATATCTTTGAGATCTCTATATACACAATTTGACTTATCGATATCTTTGAGATCTCTATATGAGAGATTGACTTGTCCATATCTCCAATTCTTCACATCTTCATTTGACTTGTCGATATCTCTGAGATCTCTACATGCAGAAATGACTTGCCGATATCTCCAGTTCTGTACATCTTCATTTGACTTGTCGATATCTCCGAGACTTCTCTATAAGCCATTTTGGACTTCTCTTTAAGTCATGTTGGACTTCTCGAATGACTTCCCGATATAACTTGATCCGTGACTTGTCGATATCTCGATATCTTGAACTTGTCGATAACTTCAAGCTTCAACACTTTTCTCTGAGGCATATTATGACTTGATCTTCTTTCAGCGTTTATTCCTTAGCTTGAAACTGTTCACACAAAAATACCCTAGTCTAATCTACTAACTATTTTTACAGACTCAAGAAATATAATACAGAATACAAATGTAGATTATCATATAACTTAATCTTAGGGTTGTCAATTGTGACTTAGTCTTGTTATTATACATGCATGTCTTGCACAACAATCTCCCCCAATTTGAGAGAAGATTGCTTATCACAAATTCATGCCTGATAACAATACTAACCCCAAGCTAAAATTAAATACATATAAATTGGCAGACTGACAAATACAAATTTTATACATTGAGTAATTATATTAGTTCAAAAATTACAACCATCAAGTGAATTTCTCATAACCAACTTCTTTCCTAGAGGTCATTAAGATCTACTAGCACTTGGTGTTATTCAATTAATTTTTGTCCCTCTTGAGGCTTCCACCAGTTTGAGCCATTCTTTTAATGAGTAATTATTGAGGTAATTGACTCTAAATCTTGAGAATCTTCCAACTGGATGTGATTGGTATTATTGAGGTAATTAACCCTAAATTTTGTTGTTTTGATCCTCTCTCTCCATCTTCTCTTTTCCTCTTGCTGTCATCCATTTCCTTTTTCTCTTCTATATCTTTCTTCTTTTACACCCCCTTGCTGCCATTTGCTTTACTAAAATAACTTGGATTTGATCCAGAATGTTTTTGATCATCTTTCTTCTCCTCATCATCATCCAAGTCATCTTAAGTGTTGGTTTGAGTTATGGGCAACATGGTTTCAACATTTCTCAAGTATCTACTCAGAATTTTGATAATTTCTTCATCTTCAACACTCTTCATATTCTTAATCTTTAGATCAGTTTTCAATGTCATGATTAATCTTAGATTACCTAGCATGCAGTATTTGGGAATCATGAACTATTTGTATTTTCCGGTTAAAGAGCAGAGGTAGGCCACCCCATTACTTGCTTGAAGATAGGCTTCAGGAAATGCAGCAATTTATGCTATTTTTAGCTCTCCAAGTAATTGAGTGTCCTCTGGAATCACCCTGTTGACTTTCTCAATGATGACATCCAGCTCAGATGCTCTCTTGGATTGAATATTTTTGAGAGATACTCATAAACATCTGTCTACACCATAGTCATTAATAATGGCAACTATTCTCTTTTCTCTAAAATTGCCAACTTTTACTATCACTACTCTCAAAAAGTTTATATTCTTGATAAAAGCGCTTTTGTATGTGATGTAGTTGTTGTTTAGAGAGACTCTTAATGCTGTGACCAATTCATTGAACTTATTATCAAGGCAAGGTCCTTCTGGAGCCAACTAGAGTCTATCTTTATCAACATTATGAGCACTTTGAGTGATTTTACTTTGGCTTTGGCTTGTTGATTTGGCTTAGTCACCATCTCCCCCTTAGTCTGGTTAGCAGACAAATTTATTAAAGATAGAAGGAGTTGGGATCTTATTGACTGAGCAGTTTCTGGAAGAGGCACATTTAAGGCTCCCAATGATAGCTCCCAAAGAAATTGAATTTTGCATTTGGAGATGCTTGTGGGAGTCTACCAAGGACTTAATGCAATATTATTGAGATTGCACCAGAGTAGTGAGAGCACTGACTTGTGCTCTAAGAGAATCATTTGAGGCCTGAAGAATGGAGCCTTGTTGTTATAGAGACTGTATTTATAGATTTATTGAGGTGGAGATTGGTTGTTGTGAACTGGGTGCAGTCAAACTACCAACAGAATTTTGCACAACATTCCTGATCTCCTTTATGACCAAGACTAAAGGTTCAAACCTAGCTTTGTAAAGTTGATCCAGCTTGACCTTTGAATCATTATTATGTATAATTTATTTTTGGATCACTTCATGCAAAGCTTTGAAAGACTCTCTCAACTTAGACACAATTCCTTTCACTGGGATTAGAGAGAGGGCTTGAAGCCGGTCAGAAAATATATTGAACCTGGCCTTGATATCTTCAAATATTGGCATCAGCTCATCAATCCTATCATTAACCATTTTCTTTACTGCAACTTGATGTTTTCCCAGAGTATTTTTTATAGCTCTTCTAATATGATAAAAGGCCTTCAATTATACTTTATACACCTCTGTCACATCATCATATACTTCTTGGGGAGTGAGGACCTTAGCATTGCTTCCCAAAATGGTAACATATTCTCCTATAAACTTTGCTAAGGCCTCCTCCATAATTGTGGTAGGGCTCTTGAAAAGCCACGCATCCACATTACCATCTACTTCATCTGTAATTTTCTCATGTTGTTCTTCAATATCTTCCTTTTATGAAAGTAGTATTGCCTGATAGTCTTGGTATAACATATCTATAGTGAGGAGTTGCTGGGTAATATTAGCTAGGACTGCATGTTGCTCAACCAAAAGATCATTAATAGTTGTTGGTTGGGATTGACCATCTTGCAGCTATTAAGCTCTGAGGTGTGAGGGTTGAGGGTTAGTTTTTGAGGTAGAAGGTTGGCCAGTTGTGTTTGAAATTTTTGGGATTGGTGTTTGGTGAGATGTGGTTGAGGTAGAGGGTATGGAGGTAGGAACATCACCTGTGACAGAAGTCATAGTTGTGCTTATAGTTGGAACTGTGGTTGTGACAGTGTATTGTTCACCAATAATGGGAACCTCCATTTAAATTTTAGGGAATTTGACCAGGTTACTATCATGTACCTTGGTCTCAATCCCTTATTCTTCTTGAAAAGAACTGGCACTTGAATGTGTTATACTTGGCTCTCCAAAAACTAGATCATTGGAAATTTTATTTCCAGTTTCAATTGATAGAGCAATTTCAACTAGGGTTTTGAGGGGAGTTGTCCCTGTTAGAGGAACCTCCAATTGAATTGGAGAGGAATTAGATAGCTCCCCCTCAGGAGTACTACCATCAAACTCGTCAAGTTGTGAAGATTGTTTAGCATATGAAGGTACTTGAGTATCTTACACAGGGTCTTCAGTTAAAACTGATGAAACCCCTGTATTTGTATTGGTGTCATCAAGGTCTACCCGAGCATGTAACCTCTCACCAACTGAATGTTGTGTCTGGGTGGTGAGCACAGTTTTATGATTTTTGTCACTTGATGTTGGCAAAACTTGAGATGAGGATTCGAGTTTTTCATTGTAGGCACAAGAAATTTGTGAAATAAGATTTATGAGATTAGAATTGAGTGTTGGCAACTCCCCCTGAGTAACTAAAGGAGTTTCAAGTGATGTTCCCTCTTTGTGTGTGCCAAACAAATTTCTCCTTTCACCAACTTGAGAGTGCTCAAGTTGCTGTGCAAAATCTTTATGAATTGCATTTGGGAGAATGCTTGATTCAATAGAGACACCCTATTGAGAGGATGCCCCTAGATTTTATTTAATTCCCTCTTTTACAACTACATCATTTTGGGAAGAAAAGACCTTATTTATTTTTGTTCCTCGCCACTCTCAGAAATTAAAGTTAGGGATGCATTCTTTCTTTTCTTTTTACTCACTCCACCCTTTTGGGAGGATGAAGTTGTTGGTCTCTTAGCTTCTAATGGTAGAGAAGAAGTGGTCTTAGTTGTGGAAGGCCCTTATTGGTTATCCTGTGTTTGTACTTCCACATGTATAGGAGCCATAACTATACTAGGTATGGCACTAGACCTCATGTCAGGCATAAGGTAAGGATAGGTTCTGAATCTCTCCAACATAAAGTTAGTGAGATTTAGACCTACCTTCACCTTCATCTACTGGGGGGGGGTAGTTTCCCATGCGTCATATCCGTCATGTATTTGCATTATGTATGATATGCAATGTATACGACTTAACTAAATACAAGACATAGATAACACACTTTTGGTCTAGCATTTCTATACAAACATTGTGAATAAAGCATTATAGATAAGCATATATGATATATGTTGTTTTAAACATGTATAATCAAATAATCTTTCACATAAAACATTTAGGTTATAAAGAAGATATCATATATTATCGAAGGTAAACACGTTATATACTTTTTGAAATAAATAACAAAGAGTAAAGTAGCTCATAAAGGAACAAATCATCCTAGAGAAATTGCATAAGGATGTTACATATGATAAGCCTTTAATTGGATTATATTCCAACTTTCGGGAACTTCTTTAGAGATGTCTCAAAGATGTTAGCTCAAAATCTTCTATGAAGTGTTCGATATGTTCAGCCATTTTTCAAAATTCATGTCATCATTTAGATTTGTGCATCCTTCTGTGATACGGTTGTTGCCTTCTTTTTGTACACAGGTTATAGCCAAATACAGTTGTTGCCTTCTTTTTATACACAGGTTGTAGCCAAATCAGGTGAAGCCGGTGGATGCTTCCAGAAGTGTCAACAATTCGGCTCAGGTGTTGTATTATCCATCGTGTGAATATATGGATCTGTCAATAAGCTAGCCAGTTTTTACCCTATCTCCATGTAGGTACGTCTTATCAATATGTGAACATGTCGTGCACCTTACCATAGAATTGACGTATTTCCCTCCTCGTTTGCCTCAGATTTGTAGTCTCTTTAATTTCGTGTCATCGACTTCCTACCAAAGTGATAGCCATTGTTCAAATCTTCATGTTTTTCTTATTCAAGTCTGATTTGTATCATGGATTTAAGGTGTATGTCATTCACTATCTTGCAGTGTTACTTTATAGATTCATCGTTGAGGTGAGAATCTTTTGTTGGTCTTCATTGAAATGCATCTAGGGTCATGGTCGTGTCACGATTGTTTATGGTCATCTTCTCGTTGTTTAATCTGCACGAGTAATTTTGTAGATGTTCTCTAAAATATTGGATAATGCGATACATATCGCTTATCACCTTCTCAAACTGTCAACTACTTGCATACTACATATTTAATACGTCGATCATAATGAATTATAACGATGTCGGTGTTGTGTTTTTAAGGGCTTTGGAGCATCACAAATCATTTGAATCATATTCCATGTCTCTTGTAGTTCTTGTTCGACATACACTAGAACATGCCCTTGTGATTTGAAAACTCCTTGTCATGGCATTGTGTTTGATGATTCACGATCTGCATTTCGGTCGTAAATCATCTTACAATACTATAGTTGTCCTATTTTGCCCCTATCTTCAGTTTCAACTTATTGTACAGAGTCTTCCCACTTGATACCATTTGTTCTGAAGTAGTTGTCCTCTAAGGTGTCATCAATATCTAATGTATCATGGTTGATATCACACGTTGTAGAGAAATCTTTTCGGTTGATTTGATCACACACAGCTCCATCTTCCGCATCTTGTTCTCTAGTTACATCTGCTTTACGTCTAGATTCCACTTAGATCACGTCTTGGCTTCCTGTCTAATTTTTTTCTATAACAGCGATATGTCTCTTGTTCGTAGCCTATTTTTGTTGCAAATAAATGTTTAATTCTAATGATATCTTCGCTTTGAGTGCGTCCTTTTCATAACGTTGATCAACCACGTCCAATATAGCTTTTTAAATGTTGAAACGATGCAACTTCATATCCACGTTATTCCCTTAAATTGTAACATCTCCAGGTTGAGTGTCGCCAGCCACTGTAGTAAATTGCATAGACTCTTAGCTAATTTCCCACAGACGATGCCAATTGTTTTAACCAAAATTTGCAGGTTAATAGCTAAGTCTATATGATTTAACGTCTAAGTAATTATAGCATGTAAAGAATACGAACAATGAACGTACTCGACACAAACAAATGGTGACGCGGAAAACCCATGTAAAGAGAGTTTTTCAGGTAGAGAAGATAATATGTTTGTTATGTATTATATATAGTGTAAGTTATATATAAAGTTGTATATATGGTATTCTATATTTCCCTCTCTCTAGTGATAGAGATGGAGAGTTTTTATATAGTGAAATTTGTGTATGTTTTCTGTCATCTCCTCCTTGTTTATCTGTCACTCTTTTTTCTTCATATATCCCCCTCTAGCAGCTTTATTCATTGCTATTATTATGCCATCAGGCCATGATATTGCTGTAGAATAGGTAAGATTAGTTAGCCACTATCCTATATTTCAGGGACGTTATTTAAATTGGCTCTATTTTAATATTCTAGTCATCCATTTGTCATGTTATTCTCGTCTAATACCATGTCGTAAAGTCTTCATGTCTTCACCTCTAGACAATTAAAAATCTGGTACCAACAACTTCGTCATATGATCACAATTTCTTGTCATCACGTCATAACTATTGAATATTATCGTATTAATCAATCAATACCTTGTGCCCAAACATAAATTAGTTTGATCGTGAGAAATCAAAGTAATTTCTGATTGAACATATTTCATGTCCGAATGTTATTTTTATTTTTATTCTCGTTATCTTTGTTATGTCATATCGAAATGTACTGGTTTTATGATCAATGAATGATATTTTTATCGTGAGTAATCTGCTTCTAAACATAAATTATTTTATAACAAATTTATCATGATATCTTCGTACGTAATTATTGCTTCAACAATATCGACTAGTTAAATAAAATACATATGAGAAAGTATGAGTCGGATGTGTGTGATGTCACCTAAAAATGATAACCCACGAGCCTATGCAAAATTAGAAATATAATATTACCTTCAAGGTAACTATGAAGACAAGACACATGAATGTGCAACATTAAGGGAAATTACAGTACTCTTCAAAAAAGGCTACATGACAGCAAACATTTCGAGATGTGAGAATGAGTACGATAAGAGGGAGACGACACCTTCTCTGAAACGACTACCCCCACATTCATGGAACTCTAGAAACATGATTGATCATGTGAAACACTTGACTAAAGCTTTGGAGTTGACATCTCCAACATCATTCAAAGACGTCGATATATTGACATGATGACTAACTTCTTGGAAAAAAATCATTTCATATTCATTAGGTAAGTGCGGAATATTCCACGACATACTACAATAAAATAAAGGATTCTATTGAATGGAGTAACATGAAGAAGCCTTTACAACTAAAGGTATAGTTGACAACTATGATCACACAGGCCTTGATGATTTTGTGGCTGATTTCAATCCAAGTATTTTGACATAACTGAATGGAAAAGTGAAGCAATACATGACAGCTCCAAATGTCAATGGACATGATTGGAACTTGTCTTCATATCGCCACAAGGGGACACCAAAACATACTCTATATGTCATGACTTTAAGGAGATGAACAACGAGGACATGTACGAGACATTGAAAATTGGCTTGAGAACCACAGGAATCCAGAAAGTTGCAACCGCAGGAATCCAGAAAGTTGACAACATGCAGTCACGATCTTTCACTGAATATGAACCATTTCAAGAAATGTGAAGAACAAAAGACAGGAAGAAGTTAGCTTAATCAAAAAAAATTAATTTTCAACAAGATGAATTTCACGTATTCGACATATGACGAGTTCTAAGAGATTCCTTACATACAATTTGATGCTTAAGCTGGAATAGGGGCAGTACTAAGAAATCTCAAATTTGTCCAATATTTCAGTTGTACACGTCTTCAAACTGACCATTGAGAGAGATGACACCTCGAAAGAAATCATTGAAGTTATGACATGACACTAACACGATAACTTGAATACAACAAATCAAAAATTACTTAACAAATAACATCCAACATATCAACAAAGACGAAATAAGTATGCTAAGTATGAAATCAACTACACCATTTTTAGAAATATATTTGGAAACTAATCAAGCTTAATCTTATGACTGACTGATAGATGATGACAATAGTAAGAAACTCGTCCTTAAATTGGACACAATCGACAAATATCATGACATGAATAAAATAGTAGCAACTTTGTACCTACAACAAGTGTCGAAGGGTTACAATAATAATATATGAATTCAAAATTCCAACAAGATAGCCTCATCTTAAAAAAATTTCCCGAATACACTGGAAAATTTATAACCATTGGGAGCATGTGATTGATAACATAGATGGGTGAGAAGCTTACTATCTCAGGATAAAGGACGAAAAATGACTTCAAAAGTGAATTGCAATCTACCTGAAGACTAATCATGTGTAACTTTCTATTTTACTTCTTAACTTGAGAACTAATTTGTTTTTTCTTGAATTATGCATCGAATAATATGCAAATTTCAATGCTTTCTTTTCAAGCTATTTATCCATGTATATGAACGTATTTTATTATCTACATGACAACTATATTTTACGTGTAGTTCTTTTAATTCGAACATATGCCCTTGGTTATTATATAATGAAATGTGTAAATTATGAATGATTTGCATAAGTTTAGTTGTCATGCCAATATTATCTTTTTTATTTATAAACTGTGTGTCTGAATGTGAATATTTGAAATATAATGCATATGCACAACGATTAATATGATTACTACAATAGACGGGGGGCATAGTATCCCGATTCTATTACTTTGAGAGGACTGATCATCCTATGACGTGACAAGGGCCTGCCTTATTTCTACAAATTAAATATATACACAACAGACAAGGGGCATAGTATCCCATGTTCGTCAACATAAGATTCACGATAATAAGTTCATTTTAAGAGGGATAAGCCTTTTAACAACTTACTACAGTGCATGGACCGACGTAAATTGACAAAAATTACATATAAAAACATTATTTATCGACACACTTACACAAATGTCAAGGGGCAACACCCAGTGACATTTATGAACCTCATCGTGACATTACGAAAATGGCATATTACTAAGTTTGTTTCAAGAGGAAAATGTCTTTTAACAACTTAACGTTGTACCGACACTTACAAATAAATATACATATACGAATGACATTTGATAAAGATTCTTCACCATCAAATACTATTGAAAACAACAACGAAAGAGCTACTCATCATTATCACCATCCTTAGACAACTTTTTGAACACTGTCATCGCTATCAACTTCATCTAACCGAAGAACATCATTCAGACCTCAAGTGCAATTGTGCTTCATTTTAAAGTATTATTATATGTCACACACATTTCATATATAAATCTTTGAAGATTAACGACTTCCTTCATGTAAGATTGATGAATATGAGGAGCAAGCAAAGTATCTAAAGAACATACATAAATGATAGGAAAGCAAATACAACTAATCTGTCAACATCAAGAAGACAATAAAATGTAAGGCGCGTATATCATGATAAAAAACATTTTATGTCATTAACAAAATCATAAGGATAGAAGAATAGAATATCAGACCAAGAAAAATAACACAATTATTAAGAAGATGTCTCCTACTCTTTTTAAGGATGTTCGGAAGCTAACTTGACACATGGTTGTTTTAGGAAAATTCATTTTCGGTTAGCAAAGAAGTATAAAACACTATATATGAACTTGACAACATTTAATCATAAAGTACTTGACGTCTCAGCTATACAAAGAACCAATTTACAATAAAAGCGACTGAAGTACGTGTGATAACAAGTTATTTTATGATGGTATTACAAAGATCTAAACTGACTTGGACATCGAATGAAGATAATTTCATTGGACGTTGAAAACTCCTAATAAAATGAGGGGAAATTGTTGGTGCTAGATTTTTTGCTATCCTGACAGTAGAACATGGTGACAAAGTCAATAAAAACCCATTAAAATAGGGTGGATAGTTTAATTATAATCCCTAAAAATCAGTAACAACAAGAGAGGTCGTGGCATAATAATAGGAAGGTGGATAGTTACGTGGGAAGACTTAAAATAGATATATCAAATTCAAGGATACATATTAGACTGATCACCTCAGTCTAATATTCTTTAATATTCTCTCTGTACTACCTAACTTCTCACCTCAGTTATTCGCTTAACATATGTATTTTCTAATATCTCTTGATAATTACTCCATAAACAATCTAAATTTGCGCACAACGTTATACACATCAACCTCAAGAAAAAATCTCTCTATCCACATCGAATTTGAAAAACGCAAATGTGAATTTTTTACACTACTTTTCCCTAGTATCTTATTGATGGTGATCATTTGCAACATCATGTGTATTATATTTTCTCTCAGCTGACGACAAGGTCTACACAACCGACGAGTACATGCAGATGAGTACATGCACAGATGACGAGTAGCAACAGCACACTCGACGTCCAAACTGCACATTCGACATGAATAAACTACACACTCGACATGCTCAAACTTCTGTTCGACACTTCCAGACTGCAAACTTGAAGAAGGAGCTTATCGATATTTTTTCTTATTATTCCATTGGTTGTAATCACTTGTAATCATCTTGATATTAACTTAGTGGAATTATTTCAGTTGGGTATCATCCCACCCACGATTTTTACCCTTTCACGGGAGTTTTCCGCGTCATCATTTGCTTGTGTCGATTATATTATTGTTCTTATTCTTACTTTCTTGCTTTAATTACTTAAAAATAAATCGCATTATACTTAGCTTTTAACCCGCAAATTTTGGTAAAAACAAGCTCCAAGAAGAAAAGCAGCCGCAATATGAAAGTCAACCCAGTACGTACAACAATTTAGGGTTTCCAGACATCCATTTTGATGAGGAAAATTAGAATTTAAATTTTGTGTTTTATTTGAGTGTACTATGTTCTCATCATCTATTATTTGTGTAACTATGATACATGTGTCAGAATTATTAGTTTTTCTGTTTTTACTGTTCTTATTCATGTTCTTACTTCTATGTGTTGGGGAGGCCATTGAAATTTTATTAGTAATTAGCTGATCTAACAATATTTATTCTTTGTGCATTTTCGGAAAAAAGTAGTCTGGGAGATGGTGCCATGTTTTTGGATGCTTCTCCTCCTGTCCTCAACGTTAAGCAACACACAGTTGCTTATGTAGCTTGAGTTCATGGCTGCTGCTAATAACAGGCTCCAGCAAAACGATAAAGCTGCAGCAGATGGAACCAAAACTAGTGGAGAGTACATAAATGTACTTTATTTAGTATTTACATTTACCATTAATTTTGTTAAATTTGTTCATTTGAATGTGGTATAATGATATTTTATTTTTTTTAATGAATCCTTATAATTATTTTAAATTTGAACATATTTTCTAATAATTAAAAGATTAATATCTAGCGAGCATCTTTTCTAACATACGGGTTAGTGGAAATGAAACACAATGTATCAAACTTAATTAGATTAGCATAAAAATTAATTTTTTTAAATGAATCCTTATAGCTAATCTAAATTGGAACAAATTTTTTTAATAATTATACTAATGTGCCTTATACAATGAGTATATTTTATTACGGGAGAATCAAACCTTTTGACAAGAAATATACGCATACCATTACAGTTATCATCAAACACCTAAATCAAAACCTCTTAAATATTCCTTTTATGAACATATTTTAATATTATTCTTAATATTGTCCATTGTGTTTAGTTATATGAAACTATTGTAGTTTCAAAAAAAATTAAATAAAATTTTTTGATTACATTTAGTTATGTATTAAATTTTGCTTAAAGAAGATAATTTTTAAGTATAAAGTTAGAAATACAATAATATTGTAGAACGAAAAATATAGACAACTGCAGCATTACTTATCTAACACAATTGTTTCATAAAAGTAATATATGATTACTTTTAAACTGATTTTTTTTTTGAGTTGCGATTAGATGTTATTTATTGTAATTAAAAGAAACTAAACTTCTAAATCCAAAAAACATGAAAACAAAATATTAAGGAACAAAATGATTATTTTAAACTTTTTGTAAGAATAAGATTTTTGAACCAAAAGCCATAAATGTAGTTAAAAGTATTCAAGTACATCAAAATCAATGCCACAAAAAATAAAAATAAAAAAGTATACAATGTTACTTGTATCCCCCTAATATTACAACCATTAAAGTTAAAAAAGTTTAAATCACCCATCCAACATGTTTATTCACAATTTGTAAACATTAATGGCATGATCACCAAACATATATGTATGTCATTTCATTAAATTCTCATGCTAAACTAAATACAAATGATACACCAATCCAATATCAATCACAATCTGATGCGGCACAAACTAATATGCTACACAAAATCATGTCAAACTCGTCCAAAGATAAAATACATATATACAACCAAGTTCATACAAACTTTTTATCATAACTAATCTGACAAAGATATATGGGATGATCCTATGGCTATTATCCTAGCCATGGCCACATCCTCAAAATATGTCTTGTCATCCACGTCTGTGTACTTCTTTTCTTGATCCATGAAGTTTATTTACGTACGCACACATGCAAGTAAATTAAAACACAATAAAAAGTAACACACTGAAAAAAAATGAAAAATAAATACTAATTATTATTACTTCAACACAAGCTTACATTTTTTGGACAAGGTTCTCAATCAATCTCAAGATGACATGCACAATCTCAACGCGGATTGTTTTGGTAAAATTTTGTAGGTTAATGATTGAACTTAAATGGTTTATGACAGGTTATTTAGATAGATATGGTCGAATTTCATATTCAACTAGAGTTGGCCAAATTAAGGTAGTGACATATTCGACTCGGATGGGTCGAATTAAAATTGTGACATAATCAGGTCAAATTTAGATTTGACCAGAGTTTGTTGAATTTAGGATATGACCAGAAATGGTCGAATTTAAACTGCGGCCACAATTAGCCGAATTAAGTATTTTTGGAGGGATTTTTGAATGTTTTAAAAAAATAGAAATTTCACCAAATATTTTGGTAGAAGTATTTACAACGGATATTGTTCAAATTTAGTCGGTCGAATTTAGGGTGGTCGATTGTATCTAAATTCGACTAAAACATTCATTTTTGACTAGCCTTCGTTCGACCAACATATTTTACATCAAAAATAGCCAAATTCGACCGTTTCCGGTCGAAATAAGCTAAATTCGACCAAAAAAATTCGGTCAAATTTAGAAAATTTCTTGTAGTATTGTATCATCAAAATATTATCAAAACTGAAGTAAAAATAGTTTAAATTGACCATCCACATAGTCAAATTGATGCTTAATTAATGACTTTAAAGTGGTGCTCGTGTTTAAGACTCATAACAATGACTTTAAAGTGGTTTTAAGACTGAAAACAGAACACATAAACATTTCATCAAATTTCCATACCAAATTAAATACAAATCACACACCAATCCAATATAATCAAATTTGTATCCCACACAAATTAGTATATCCAAAATCATGTCAAACTCATCCAAAAATAAAATGCAAAGCATGATTAGAAATTTATAAATTAAAATTAAAATTACACCACCATACAATATTTACCATAAAATGTTAAAATTACAACCATTATTATTATTATATATATAATAAAGTTTTATGTAGTCCGGCTTTTTATTGGAGTCCTCGAAATCCATCTATATTCTGTAGATAAAATATCCTGAAAAATGTGTTATCCTGGAAAACATTTTTCATAAATATCATTACTTAATCATACAAATCTCATATATTTACAAGTACGATATATATGTTCTGCAATTAAACATGTATGATATGTAACATGAACATTAATGTTTTATAAACTAGACATGTTTTGTAGAATAATATATTTTTCAATGTTATACTTGTAAAATATATGCTATTCGTAAGATTTTTAATAAATTAGTGATGTTTGTAGAACATCATTTAAAAATTAATATGTTTTGTAAGATATTAAATAATATTTTACTTGCAGAACATATATGGTCTTTAAGAACTCCAATAAAACAGTGTATATATATAGACACACACACAATCCAATTCGTAAAAATTATTAATCATAACTTATCTGCAAAAGAAACATAGGATGATCGGCGTGATTTGTTTTATTCCTGTTTTCCCCGCCAGGGCCGCCATCCTCAACATTTGTCTCCTCACCAACGTCTGTCTTCCTGTATAGAGTTCCCATTTGCATATGCACACATTTATATAATAAAAAGTACTAAATGATACAATGAAAAAATAGGAAGAATTATTATCGCTTCAATAAGAGCTTCCATTATTTGGACAGCGTCCTTGATCAATCTCTGGATGACATGCATAATCACACTACGGATGATAGTATTTCATCAAGCCCTTTGACTTGGATCTGCGGATGGATCAAAGGCCTCGAGAGCTTTACTTATCTAACACAATTGTTTCATAAAAGTAATACATGATTACTTTTAAACTAAATTTTGTTTGAGTTGCGTTTAGATGTTATTTATTGTAATTGAAAGAAACTAAACTTCTAAATCCAAAAACATGAAAAGAAAATATTAAGGAACAAAATGATTACTATAAACTTTTTGTAAAAATAAGATTTTTGAACCAAAAGCCATAAATGTAGTTAAAAGTATTCAAATACATCAAAATCAACTACAATTGCCACAAAAAAGAATTAAAAAAAATTGTACAATAATACTTGTATCCCCTACTATTACCACCATTAAAGTAAAAAAGTTTAAATCACTCATCCAACATGTTTATCAAGAATTTGTAAAATTAATCGCATGGTCATCAAACACATATGTATATCATTTCATCAAATTCCTATGCCAAACAAAATACAAATGATACACCAATCCAATATCAATCACAATCCAATACCACACAAACTAATATGCTTTACAAAATCATGTCAAACTGGTCCAAAGATAAAATGCATATATACAACCTAGTTCATACAAACATTTTATCATAACTAATCTAACAAAGAAATATGGGATGATCCTAGTATGGCTATCGTCCATAACATGGCCACATCATCAAAATCTGTTGTGTAAGTCTTTTCTTGCTCCATAAAGTTCCCTTGTATAGGCACACATGCAAATAAATTAAAACACAATAAAAAGTAATGCACTGAAAAAATAAAAAATAGTAATTATCACCGCTTCGACACGAGCTTCCATTATTTGGACAAGGTTCTTAATCAAGCTCAAGACTACATGCAAAATCTCAAGGAGGATTTTTTTGATAAAATTTTGTAGGTTAATGATTGAATTTAAATGGTTTATGATGAATTATTTAGCTAGATTACAACATAATAAATGAAATAAAATGCCAGTGGCATAAAGGATTTGTGACGCGGAAAATCCCCTTTAAGGGATAAAAAAATCACGGGTGAGATTATGTACCCAACCTAAATAAATCACTAAAATTAAAAGTAATGATTAAAAAGATGTGTTGCAATCAAGACCCAAAAACTACATAAATGACTATGGTTTTCTTTTGGGGATGCATGATGACTTTCACGTTCTTCTATCATGATATATCAAGTTTGCATGCCATTGTGCTTATTTGAAATTCTTCTTTATTTTTCTCCACGTTTTGCTATCTTTTCCCCACTAGCTGTTATTTCATCAAAATAGGTCTTCTAGTTCAACTAGTAATCCAACTTCTTACGATTGTTATTGACTTGGTCTTGATAATTTTCTCCAACTTCATGTCCCGCACAACCTCATGACATGCTCATCTCTTTCGTCATTGATCACGTCACGTCATCATTTTTTTCTTCATGTCATTTCAAATATGTCACGCGGCATGTCGTTATAGTAAAAATTTCAGTCACAACAATAGCCCCATGATTTAATTTAATTTACTTCTACAAAGAAAATAATTAAATCATGTTAATTTAAATAGACTCCTATTGTAATCATAACTCCGCGTGGTTATCTGTACCCACAAATGGTCATGTACCATCACTCAAAAACTCCTTTATGAACTCAATTCTCATTAGTCTTTTACTTCTAATACAATACCAATTCCTCCTTCTAGTTAAACTTTTCTTGCCCTATTTCATATCTCATTCATAATTTTTCCTGATCGTCTGATATCTCTAAAATAATATGGGCAAACCAACAACGATTAAACTGACAAACCAAAGACTGATGCTATTTGGTTAGCCGCTAAGTTACTTGTGGATGATATGTTCTGTAAGATGAAGAAGAAGGTGTTTGAAGAAGTGAAGTTGCTACTCTGAAATAATAAAAAATGCAGTCATTCCCAAATCTGACCAAAGAGCAGATTGGTATCGTCCAGGATGGGTTTGCCTTTATTACTATTCTTTTGATATTGGATTCACATTCACACTTCCCAAATTAGTGACGGATGTTCTGGATTCGCTTCGCATTTCCCCCAGTCAACTAATGCCCTATGAATGGAGGGTTTTGGCTTGTGTTGTAGCCATTAAGAGCAAACATCAACTCGGCATTATTGTAGATGTTATCAAGGCTAGCTATGAAGTCAAAAAATACCGTGATTGTCACTACACCTTTACTCATATTGACAAGTTCTAACTCTAAATTTGGACAAGGAAAATGATAGGGGATGAAAATAAAACTTCCTTTATGCTGAAAAGAAGACCCTTCGTGATGGTGCTGAAAATCTGATTGAATATTGAAGTTCTGAAGGTATATTTTGCTCCAAACTTTTAAAATTATGTTTGTTTCCCTACTGTTTGATATTTTTCCCATGTTGTTACATTATATGTTTAAACATTATTGATGTTATCACATACTGTTCTATTCTTTTGCCATTCCCCTTATGCATGTCAATAATTTTTTTCAGGATATTAAAATGTTAATTGTTTATTCATACTCCATTGTCGTAGATTTAAGGATCTTCTTACTCTTATGAGATAATAACCTTTTTCTGTTGTGATGAATATCACCATAGAGCCCCAGTTTGACCTTCATGTTGAGAATGTTAATCCAAAAAAATTGTGATTAAGATTTTGGCTCTTTCTGCTGAAAGAACATGACCAAATTATTCAGATAGGCTTGTAAGAGTTGCTATCACTGGTGATGATTCTAGTATGATGGATAATGGAAAAGGGATCATGAATAGTGAGGCTAGTGATGTTGACAAACCAAGTGCACCTCTATCTAAGAATGTTGCTCATAGGATTAGCAGTAAGAAGCCCACTCATGTTGTAATCAAGCCTTCTCCTCCTGCTCACAGTTTGTCATCGGACACTATGAAAAGTCCCAAGAAAGAAGAAAAAGGAGAAAATGATGATAAAGAGTTAGAGATGAGTTCCAGCAGGATTTATGCCAAATGTACATGTCATTTTCTCTCCTTTATGAAATACCTTTGCCTTTCTATGTGTTTTTGCTTATTGATCTTGATGTCAATTGAACATTGCTTTCTTATTGTCAAATTTAAGCCTCATATCATCAAGCCAATGTTGGTACCTAGTTATGACTTGTTCACCAGGCGAGGTAGAGATGATAATTCTAATGAAACTTACTCCTCCAAGACTATTATGATTATGAGCCCTTGGAACACTCCTGTGAATAAGAAACCAAAGCATAATTTGGCAGCTGGAGATGTTAATTCTGATACATCCATATCTTGGACTACTCCTGGTTATTCTGTGGATGCACATGTCCAAACTTTCACTCATGCTTTGGATGATTATTTGCTTCTATAATTAATTAAGGGTCGCTCTTCTAAGGATGTCAAACAGATTCTAGACTACGCAGTTGGGCAATCTTTTCATGCGAGCATCCAAATTATCTTAAATGAATCACTTCTGATATTTTCCATATGCTTGATACCTTCTTTTATTTTGTAGGCCTTCCAAAGAATGTTAGCTTCCCACGAATTGTATGAAGATAAAGATAAGGAGTTCAAGACTCTACAGATAAAGCATCAGGGGTGTGCAGAGAATTTGAGAACATCTCAAGAGTTGGCCAACATGTACATGAAAAATACAAATAATGTTCAACAAGAACTTGACGAATTTTCTCACAAAGTCCAAGAAATGGAACAGAAAGTTTACGTAGAAGCCAATAAGGCCATCACTCAAGCTACCATAAAGACCAGGGTAAAGGTGATGCTGAAAATACCAGAGAGGTGAATTTCTTGTTGATAACTCTGATAAAGATTATGATGGTCATGGGTCTCCCAAGGACAATGCCCCTGGAAATGAGTAATTTTTTACTCATCTTTAGACTTATTGCTTTGAATTATGACTTAATCTTTTGTTCATGACTTGAAACTATATATTTCATTTCTGCGTATCACTTGGTTATTGAATTTAGTGTTATTACCCGGATATTTTAAACTTTGTTTCACTCATGGAGTGGGAGACTTTATTTGACGTTATATATGATGTTTCTTTCATATTTAGTGGTGATTGATCTTAATGTCTTGACTTTGTATATCATAACATGATTGTTATTATAGAAATGTTAGTTTATCATGTAGAAGATCTTTATGTCATGATACAATCGTAATTATATACATATAAAATAGCAAATAATATTAGCAAACATTTCATTAATTTTTATCATGTTACATGGTCATGTCAAATTCCTTAGCGTCAATATATCATTTAAAACGTCATAAATCTAAAATAATGTAGTAAACAATATCTAATGAATTACATCACGTTATACCTTATGCAAGAAATTATACAAATTTCATATGTAAACATGTATAGTGTATGCACTGTGTTAAGTAGTTAAAAGGTCTTTCCCTTTTGAAACACACTTATATGTTATTTATTATCCTTTTATAGATTTTTGATATTAAGCCCATTATCTATAGTGTGTGTAAGGACACTTGGTGAAAGGACTTGGTCCTTTGTCAAATTTTATTCATAATAGGATGATCATTCATTTTTAAGTAATGGAAGTAGATTGCAATGCCTTTTTTCCTTATTCTTCCATAACGCGTCGTAAAATAACTTAAACGTGTCGAACGATCGTGAAATGAACCTGTTGAAAGGAGCCATACCCCAGTTAATTTGTACCTCTTTCAGTGTTATGGGGCTTTTCAAGTCAAAAATGACTTTCAATTATTCTGTATTAGCTTCAATTCCTCTTCGTGTTATATGTCCCAGGAATTTTCCTGACGAGACAACAAAGTTGCACTTGGAGGGATTAAGCTTCATGCTAAAGGCCCTTAGACTGTCAAATTCTTCCTTCAAGTCACTTAAATGATCTTCGGTATTTAGTGACTTTACCACCATGTCGTCAATATACACTTTCATTATTTTCCCGATTTGTTCTTTGAACGTCAAGTTCACTTATTGTTGAAATATAGCTCTTGCATTTTTAAACCAAATGGCATGGCTAAGTTACAATATATCCCTTTTCAGTTATAAATGCAGTCTTTTCTCCATCAAATGGTTCCATTTGAATTTTATTGAACTCACTTGATGCGTCTAGAAACATCAATAGTTTATATCCTATACTTGAGTCGAACATGATGTTAATGTGTGGTAGTGGGTATGGATCCTTTACACATGCCTTGTTAAGGTCTGTGTAATCAACACATACTCTCTATTTGTCATTCTTTTTCTGCACAATGACAATATTCTCCAGCCATTCTTGGTAATCCACCTCCTTGATCATCCCTGACTTCAAAATCCTATTCACCTTATCATTGATATTCTGATTCCTCTCAGTCCCAAATTTTCTTTTCTAATTTTGTATTGGGACATGATTTGGATCAACGTTTAGTTTGTGAGTGATGATTTTTGGGTCTATAAACGTGATGTCATCATATTTCCAAGCAAATGCGTCTAACCTTGATGCTTGTTGTGACAAAGCTTGGCCCAGCTCCGCCTTCAGATCTGCCCAGTACTGTCAATTTGTGTTTCTAAGTCTTCACCAATCAAAACTTTTTTATCCCCAGTTGATAGGTTCACTTCTGCTAATTTTTCTGGTTTCGTCATTGTTGATCTTGATGTGTCTTTTACTTCATGCCGTGTTGTTGGTTTCAAGCATGTCTTTTAGCACTCCCTGGAGACATGTTGATCTCCTCAAATTTTTTGGACCCCTCATAGTGTTGAATACTTTACCACTTGATGGAACGTGGATAAAATCGCTCTCTAACTGTGTATCCATGGTCTTCCTAATATGATATTGTACGTATATTCCTCATCCATGACCAAAAATTTCTGGAATAGGTTAACACATTGCGCATATGTGGGATGTGATATTTCTCCAATTATTCTTTTTATTCTCCATTAAAGTCGACCAATATTGTGTACCTCTTTATTATATCATTCTTTGTTAGTCCCATCTCCTTCAGTGTATGTAACATCATGATATTGGCAGCACTTCCATTATCAACAAGAATCCTCTTTATGAAACATTTTCCAATTGGTATAAAGATGACCAAGGTGTCATTTTGTGGCTCTACAAGATATTCCCTGTCTGAATTATCAAATTATAATACATTCCCTTGATTTCTCATAATTTTGGCTCTTGCAACTCTGACCCAATAAGATGTTCCCCTAGCTACTCTCTTAGCCTATGAATACATTTCCACATAAATTTCTGATCCACCAGCTATGAAGTTTATAATCTTGTGGTGATGAGCGGGTGGTGGATGCCGCAATGGAGACCTATCAGGTCAGATATTATTGATTTTTTGTGATAGTAGGTATTCGCCCAAATTCCTTTGTTGGTCAACACTTGAATTTATTTCCTTAAAGCCACACAATCAGCTACTATGTGACCATAATCTTCATGAAATTCACACCATACTTTGGATTCTAGATTGCTTCTTGGTTTTTTGGTCTTCATTGGCCACGTGACGATATCTCTCAACTTGTTGAACTCCCGTACCATGACAGATGGTGATATGGTGAAACCATATGTGTCCTATGTGGAAGGTAAATTTGGATCTTTTCTCCAATCCACCTTATCATTTAAAATATTGAAACGTGCTTCCTCCCTCTCATTTCTCATGTACGGTTTGTAATCTCTGGTTCTTGATGTTGTAATTTTCATATTGGGATAATAATACTTCTCTTGTAATCCTCTCTTATCTTCTTCCAGCCTTACTTGTGCCATAGCTTTAGCCTGTACATCATCCATTATTCTTGCATGGATACTTGGTCAATTCGTCAAACAGAGGTAAGTCTCTCTCCAATCTGCTTCTAAATGCTTCTATGGTTGTGGGGATGTCATAATTTTGTATGGTGATGTTTTCCATGTTGAATCTTGTAAGATATTCCCTTAGTGGCTCCATGTATTTATGGACAATCTTATACAGATTACTTGTTATTTTCTCAAAGTGCCTATTACTTGTAAACTGTAGATTGAGCGCATCTACTAGGTCCGCAATTGATCCAATCCTCTTATTAGGTAGGCTTACCAACCATTGCAAAGCTGTCAGAATAGATCCAAATCCCATGAATATATATATGGCTCTTTGTATTTAAGGATTTGGAACTGTGAACATGCGTTGTTTGTATTGAGCTACGTGTTCATGTGGGTCTGTAGTGCCATCGTAAGCCTTCATGTGTGGTACCATAAACCGTTTAGGTATTTCCACAAGTATTATATTGTGAGAAAATGGTGAATTTGCATAACTTCTGGGCGTATCCTTTTCCATAGGCTTAGGTACTCTTGGTATGCATTGTATGAGTTCTCTTAATTCTTGCAATTCTTTCCTCACTGCTTCTGGTACATGTCCTCATTAATCTCACATTCTATGTGGGTGTCTTCTTCTTTCACGGTCCTCATCGGTCTCATCATTATGATCTTCATGTCCTTGCTTTCCTTCATCAAGTATAGCATTACCATATTTGTCCATAAAGATCAAGTCTTGTTCATTTGATTTGTGATGTTCATCTACGTCATAAGATTCATCAATGTTGAGTTTTCTGGTCATGCTTTTGAGAGTCTTCTTTGATATAGTGGTTTTGTTATTTTTTGATTTGACTGTCGTCAGTTCCTTCTTTAAGTCCTCGTTTTCATATCTTAATGCCTTAATATCGCTTTGTAACTTCTTGATAGCAGATATCATTTCTACATTCACGATATCACCTACATGTGTGTCTCTAGATTATTGTTGTTGTGGGTTTATCATTTTTAAAAACCAATTAAATTATCAATCAGTTTCCCAAAAATGACGCCAAACTGTTTTTGTAAAATTTTGTAGGTAATGATCGAACTTAAATGGTTTATGACGAATTATTTAGTAAGATTTTAAAATAGTAAATGAAAAAAACTCAAGTGACACAAAGGATTGGTGACGCGGAAAAACCTCTTTAAGGGATAAAAAACCACGGGTGGGATTGTGTACCAAACCTAAAAAAAGAATTCACTAAAATTGTAAGTAATAGTTACTAAGATATCTTACAATCAAGACTCAAAAATTAGATAAATGACTATAGTTTCCTTTTGTGGAGATTGCATGATAACTTCCACGTTCTTCTCTCATCTTATATATCAACTTAGCATGCCGTTGTGCTTATTTGAAATTTTTCCTTCTTTTTCTCCACATTCTGCTATCTTTTCTGCACTAACTGTTATTCCATCAAAATAGGTCTTCTAGTTCAACCAATAGTCCTACTTCTTAGGACTTTAGTGACTTGGTCTTCAAAATTATCTACAATTTCAAGACCCGCACAACCTCGTGTCATGCTCTTCTTGTCCGTCATTGATCACGCCATGCCATTATTTATTCTTCTTGTCCATCTTCATCTTATAGCGGGCGAATTAGTTGATGAGGATTGTCATGGATCTCCATCAACACATTTCTAACCACCGGGAGGAAGATATTTTTCGGGAGGACTTCATGTTGTTTTAAATCGGATGAACATGAGTCGGCTTAGTCTCGGATTGAATCTCTATAGCGAATGGCAAATATGGGAATTAGGTCGGGTAGCTCAAGCAGTGTAAAACCCGACAACATAACTTTTTTGAATTTTTCACCCTTAAGAACCATATTGCTTCTATCCACCACTCTCAAATCTCATTCATTTCCCACATTTAAGTGACCCATATCGGCATATATGCTCAAGACAGTGGCATACCGTTCCTACACATTTTTCAAGTTTAATTTGAACATTTTTTAGTTGCTTATAATATTAACATGCATGCATGTACTCTAAAAAAATAAAAAGGTATTATTATTAGATAAGATTTTCACAATATGCATAGCGGCCGAGATAGTACTTTGGATTTTCTGGATCGGAGCCGACACTAGTGACATTTATCCATCTTTGAAACAGGCATAAATGACTGGATAGCCGTCGGTCAATTTTATTAACTCAAATTATATTCTATCGATTTTATACGATCAGTTATAACAGCTCATCATGTAATGCAATAGTTTGAAACTTTCTCTCTCTTTAGTGGAACTAGGGTTGTCAAAAAAAATCGAAAAATCCAATATTCATTTAAAAAAATCCGCATTCGTTTCCGAAATAAAGCGAATGTTATTCGTATTCAAAACAAAACGGATATTATCCATATCTGAATTTGACGGTTACGGATATGGATAGAGATACACGCATATTCGTATCCGATAATATTGGAATCCAAATAAATATATTATATTTAAATATGTATATTGTTTATAATTTATTATATTAAGTTTATAGTGTGTGCATATACACACACACACATATATATATATTAAATATTAAGTTTATACAAATTTATAAAAATAGTATAGACATATATAAAAAAGTTATTTAATTTCAACAAATTAAAGATAATCAATATATTGAAAAGATAAATAAAAATAATTTTTGATAATATCTGAATCTGAATAAATTCATTTAGTTTTAATTTATTATATTAAATTTATAGTGTGTGTGTACGTATACACACACACATATATATATATGTCAGAATATATATTAAATATTATGTTCATATAAATTTTATGTAATTATTAAAATAGTATAGACATATATAAAAAAATTGATTCAGTTCAACAAATTAAAGTCAATATATTGAAAAGATAAATAAAAATTTATTTTTGAATAAATTAAAATAGGATTAAATCGCTTTAACTCTTATTTTAATTTTAAAAATAAAATTTATTTTTTCATATAATCTTTCAATTTTTTTAATTTTTAATATAAAAATAAAAAATCTGATTGAAAATTGGATTCAGATCCGGATATTATCTGTATCCGGATAGTATCTGTTGGATCCGTATCCGGATTCAGATATTACTCTTTAAATATTTCAGGATTCGGATACAGATAAAGATACAAATTTTCGAATTCGGATCCGGATACGGATATAGGAAGATCTGTATCTGAATTATCCGGAATAGGCCCTAAGTGGAATTATTGTCTTCATTTCATCATTCAAACTAGTTAAATCTCTCTCTCTCTTTCTCTCTCTCTTTCTCAGTACACATAATAAGAAAATATAAATATCATGTACTTAAACAAGCTTTCTCTAAACTTTGTTTTGCTTAATGTTAATAAACATTTAGTTTCAATTATTATCATGGTGTCAGAGCTTCTAAAAATCGTCAAACATATCAGAATCGAAGCAATTGAAATCACGTTATAAAGATTACTATGTTATCTCAAGTTTTCAGAGCAAATCTTTGTTGATTAAGGTGTTTTCTCTCCATTATGAAAGTTTTATTTGATCGATTAGCCATAATTACACGTTTTTGAACTATTTTTATATCATATCTTATTTCGTCGCTTCGCCTTAAAGATTCTTAATTGATTCTGTTCAAGATACTTGTTCTTGAGAGTGTGTTCATCATCTATGTTTAAGCTCTGCATTTTAGAAATGTCTAAATTATCTATTAATAATGCTTAGAATATAAATGTAGTTTTACCTAATCAAGATCCATCTAATGCATATTACATTCATCCTTATGATGTTAATTCTTCTGGATTAGCCAAGATTAAGGTCAATGGATCTGGTAATAGTAATATGAGAAGCTCTATAATTCTTGGTTTGTCCACTAAGAATAAGTTAGGGTTTATTGATGGAGTGATTCATAGACATGTAAGTACGGCTACAAATTTTGCTAATGTGAAGGCTTGGGAACATTATAATGATCTGGTGTGCTCCTGGTTGTTCACTACAAGAAATTCAGTCTCCTACAACTGTTATCAGACAACGGTTGAGAAGAAACCCGTCGTCCCAAAAATAGAAACAACGGGCTTTTCTTTGTAAATAAAAAACAGTTGTCCTGGTTGTCGTATAATAACAGTTATAGTTGATTCTACACACTATTGTCTAAGTTGCATGCTTTGATATCTTGACACAACAGTTCTTTGAGGCTCTGTTGTTTAGAACGCTTTACAACAATGGTGTCCACATGTTGTGTGTATATAAATTCATTTTCATCATAAGACGATGGTGTTTAGAAAAAACGTTGTGCAAGTTAGACAATAGTTTATAGAAACCAACGTTTTATTGAATATCAGACAACAGAGTTTAAATACCATGATCCAATGCAAACTTCATAGACAATGGTTATTGATATCGTGAAATAATGTGTTTCATACAACAGTTTAGGATATGGTTGTTTGAATTTCACGTTTAGAAGACGGTTTAGGATATTGTCATAATAAACTGTTGTCTGTTTAATGAAGATAGGAAAAAAAATTTGACTTGTATATGTCACATCCCAGTTACACAAACCAAACACCAACATACCACCAAAATCCAGTCCATAGATTAACCAACCAACAGCAAACTAGAAATGGTCAAAGCGGAATTGTAAACCAATTCTAACAGAGTAGCAAACCACATCAATAAATTTAGTAATCAGTACATGAATTGGCCAAGAAATTCAAATCAAATTGGAACTCAAATAGAGTTGTTTCGACAAAGACTTCCACAAACAACAATGAATGTTAAAATGAAAATGGGTAGACAGTTCTCGTGGCTTGGCTTTGCTTATAAGTTGCATGCTGCTTAGCCACAGTTTTGAAGGACTTGTGTTATAACCGACGCCAAGTAAATCTGCATATATAGAAAACATAACATTAACCTTAAGGACTAGAAGTTTGATACCACAAATTGTATAATTTTATCATTTGCAATAATAAACATATCTCCGTCCGGCCTCCTGTCTCCAAGCAAGCCATAATATTCATATGTGTTTGTCCGCCGAATGATTATTTTTTCTATAATAAAATCATCATCTATTATAACCAAACAAACTCAAAGTCAACTAGATGATGATTTTACCACGGCAAAAGTAATCTCATCAAGGGGTTGAGCAGAAGTACATGTAGATATATAATGTGAGTTTCACCTATAAGAAAAAGACAAGTGAGTAGTAAAAGGATTCAAAGCTGTATAAATAATCCTATATATTACCATCATGGAAGCTGAATCCATTCTTCTTCCTCTCGCATATAACTAGCGTTTTCATCATCATGTTCATCAACATTTGGGAACAGGGGCGTTTGTAGCTCATTCTCATGTTCTATTTCTACATAGCCATCATTTTCCTCATCAGAGTGGTCATTAAAGTTCTTTTCTGATAGCTTTAACACCACAGACCAGAATTTCTAAAGAGGATCATCAATGTAGCAAACTTGCTTAACATGTTTTCCTAGTACGAATGGATCATTTACAAATCCTAATTTGTTCAAATTAACCAATATAAATCCCAAGTCATCGACCTTTACCCCTTTGTTAATATCTACCCAATTACAACGAAATATAGGGACCCTGAATTTATTATAGTCTAAGTCCCATATACTTGTTATAACTCCGTAATAGGTCTGTGCAGTATGTTCAACAGTGTTATCTTTTTCAACAAGCATCAATGTATCAGCAACAACAGAAACACCACTACACTGGACTTGTTGATTATCATCACGATCCTTGGTGCTATAACTAACACCGTTGATTCTATAACCACTGAATGTAGGAACATTCTTGTTAGGCCCTTCTGCAATCCACCTTATCTCATCAGTTATGCCATTATGATCATGGAGCAATTCTGTTTCAATCTGTCCAAAAACATATTATTTATACTAGTTATAATATAATTATAATATTATAATATGGAGTTTGAGTGTATACTTATAATTAAGCTACTTTTAAAGTAAATGAAATGAGTTACTCCAATATTAAAGATATATTTTACACCCTCCTATACCGATAAATCCTTAAGCAAGGACTATATAAATATGCAGATCATACTTGTACTTGGATATAGGTTTTTTTGACTCATGCTCAAAAATCATGTGGAAGTCCAGCGCAATTAGTAATTAAAAAGAGGGCTGTGTTTTAAATTGTTATTGGAATTTTTTGAGTTCCTATATTAGTTGTCACTTACATTTTAATTAGGACGATATAAAAGTAGTAATAAAAAGACTAATAGAAATCTTACCTTTTTCTTGAACCATTCGGGGAATTGATCATTTTGCTAGTTTTTTAGCCAAACTTGGTCATTTTCATGATGCGGGTATCTTTCCATCAAAGATGCCATATGTTCACTACAAGTAAAAAAAATTGCTTTAATAGTGAATTATTAAAAGGCTGAAAATAAATGAATAACAAAATACACACACACATACGTTAGTAACTTACTCAAAATATGGCCTGATGTCATTGCTATTTTGCAGAAAACATATGTGTGCAAGCTGCAAGTCCTCGTTGCTCGGCTTTATGATTGTCGCACCGGATAGAGCTCCGGTTATTCCATTTTGCTCATCCCTACCCTTTTTTGGCAAACCTATGGTAGCTTCTTCAAAATTGACCAAACATTCAACGGCCTCCTCGGCAACATATGCCTCTGCAATATAGCCTTCGGGATGAGCAGGGTTGCGTACATATCCCTTAAACGCCTTCATATATCTCTCGAAAGGATACATCCAACGAAGAAAGATTGGCCCGCAAAGCTTAACCTCTCTCACAAGATGAATTGAGAGATGGATCATCACATCGAAAAACGAAGGGGGAAAGTGTTTTTCTAGCTGGCATAATGTTTCCACCAACTGAGATTGCATATTTTCCAATTTATCTACATCGATGACTTTACTGCAAATTGCTTTGAAAAATAGGCAAAACCTTATTATTGTGCACCTGACTTGCTTTTGTAGTACTGGCTGAATCGAAATTGGAAGCAAATGATGCAATATTGTGTGGCAATCATGAGATTTCATTCCAACAAGCTGAAGTTTTTCCATATTAACAACATTCTTGATATTTGAACAAAATCCATCCGGTAACTTCATCTGAAGAAAGGATGAGCAAACTACCTTCTTTTCTGCATTTGATAAGTTCCATGAAGCCAAAGGTACCTTCTCTTTCTTTCCGGGAGTTTTTGGCCTCAGCTCCGTTCTTATTCCCATGTCAGCCATATCAAGACGGACAGACTCCCTATCTTTTGTCTTTCCAGGAATATTTAGCAAAGTTCCAAGCAAAGATTCACATATATTTTTCTCGATGTGCATCACATCGAGAACATGCCTCATCGGCAAAAACTTCCAATACTCAAGTTGGAAGAATATAGATACCTTCTTCCAAACTAGTCGAGCTTCACCTTAATTCCATTGAGGTTGGCGCTGTGTCTTACCAAAGACATGGTCCCTTAGATGATGTACTCTTCCAAGAACTTGCTCACCAATTAACGGAACCAGTTAACGGAATTGGAGCAACACCCTTCTCAACAGTATTATCAAAAGCTGATTTTTGCTTTCTATAAGGATGATGACGGGGCAACCACCTCCTATGCCTCATAATCACCGTCTTCCAATAATGAACAAGCCTAGTAGCCTTTGTGTTGTCAACACAAATAGTACAAGCATTATACCCTTTAATTACATTTCCTGACAAGTTCCCCAAGGCCGGATAATCACTTATCGTCCATAATAATATCCCCCTTAGTAAGAAATTCTCTTATTTATATGCGTCATACACTTGTTTCCCGCGCCACAACTCTTGCAGATCTTCTATAAGTGGTTGCAAGAACACGTCGATATCATTTCCAGGCTCAGTCGGTCCTGATATTAATAAGCAAAGCATAATGTACTTTCTTTTCATACAGAGCCAATGTGGAAGGTTGTAAACCGATAGCAAAACAGGCCAAATTGAATATTCAGTACGGTTGCCATGAAAAGGATTGAAACCATCGGAGGATAAAGCCAATCGAAGGTTCCTACTCTCTGATGCAAAATCAGGCCACTCTTGATCGACATTTTTCCATGTTTGTGAGTCAGCCGGGTGCCTCAGTTTACCATCCTGTTCTCGCTCCGTCTCGTGCCAGGTCATGTCCTTTGCAATCTGAGGTGTGTTGAACAAATTTCTTATTCTTGGTATCAACGGAAAATACCATAAAACCTTTGCAGGGACTCTTTTCTGTTCTTCTCCTTTCTTATTCAATTTCCATCTAGAGGCCTTACATATACGACAAGTTGTCTCATCTTCATCTATCTGCCTACAATATAAGAGACAATTATTCGGGCATGCGTGTATCTTCTCATACCCCATTCCTAATGCACATAAGGTTTTCTTTGCTTCATTGAAAGAAGAAGGGATATTGTTGCCATCCGGAAGGAAAGACCCAATCAATAAAAGAACATCAAAAAAACATGAATCAGACATACCATGTTTCACCTTCAAGTTGAATAACTTAACCAAAGCTTTCATCTTACTATAATTCTCACAACCCGGATAAAGAGGTTCATGCTCAGCTTCCACGTGATTGATGAAATCTGAAGAATCTGAAGAGAAATCATCATCATCTTCGTCAGCTTCACCCATTCCTGTGTACGCTTGGTTAACAGATCCAGAGGAGTCACTTTCCTCCTGTGGAGGACTTACTACCGGATTTGGCTCCCCGTTCCATATCCAACATGTATAAGTTTCATCAATGCCATATTGGAAAAGATGATTTTTAACAATCCGAGCTTTCCAAGATTTGTTGTGTGCGCACTTTAAGCAGGGACAACTTATTTTGTCTTCGTTATACCCGTTCTCAAATGCAAACATCATAAATCGTCCACTCCTTTCTTAAACTCTTTTGTTCTTCTATCAGCTTTTAACCATGATTTATCCATATTTTGACTTGAACAAACTGAAAAAGAGAAATGGCACAATGATATGGTCAAAACGACACAACTACAAAATGACACAACTACAAAAACGACATGGTCAAATAAGATGAATCCTCTTATTGGAGACATGGTCAAAATGACACAACTACAAAAACTACAGCTACACTAACATAACAGAGCAATGATATGGTCAAACCTGCAACTCCAAAACCAGAGCAGAGATGTACATTGAGCAATGATAAGCAAAAACATCTAACACAAACATAACATTGAGCTACAAAAACATAACATAACTACAAAAACTAACAACTATATTAAACTGCAATGAGTTGAGCAGAGAACATTGAGCTACAAAAACATAACATAACTACAAAAACTGCAACTATAAAAAGACAAATTAAACTACATCTAAATGAGTTAAGCTACAAATTAAACAAAAATTAAACTAAAAATTAAACACAAACAAAACTAAAAATTAAACAGAAATTAAACTACAGATTAGTTGACCTAGATTAGTTGAGCTACAAATTAAACAGAAATTAAATTATAGATGAGTTGAGCTATAATTTAAACACATATCCAAAGCACACATAAATTCAAGTAAAATATAGTCCCCAAATTACTAAACGGAGGAGCTCACATATAAAATCGAAGGCTTAAACACCAGAAACACTAGAAACAACGGAGGTTGAGTAGGTGGAATTACCTATAACGGAGGTGAGTAAAAGGAGGGAGTCGCCTCCATCATGAAGCATAGAGTAAGAGAGTAAGAGAGTCGATGAGATGATAAGCGAGGAACGACCTAATTTCACTATGCAGTTGTTCAGACAAAATTAAAGCTCACTGACTGTGATATTATCTTAAATTTTGAGTACTGGTTTGTGTGATTTCCGAGTAAAAGATCGGATTAATTCATCAAGTCGATGAATCTCTAACTCGGTTGAAGATTTTCAAAATTTCGGGTTGTGTGATTTCCGTGTAAAAGATCGAATTAATTCATCAAGTCGATGAATCTCTAACTCGGTTTAGGATTTTCGAGATTTCAGATTCTGTGATATACGGGAGCAAAACCGAATAACTGCATCATGTCGATGAATCACTAACTCGGTTTTACATTTTAACAAGATTACGGGTTGTGAGATATAAGGGTAAAAAACCGAGTTACTGCATCATATCGATGAATCACTAATTCGGTTTAGGATTTGCGAGATTTCGGGTTGTGTGATATACGGGAAAAAAATTGAAGTACTGCATCATGTCGATGAATCACTAACTCGGTTTTCCATATTAAAAAGATTATGGGTTGTGAGATATACAGGTAAAAACCAAATTACTGCATCATGTCGATGAATCACTAACTCGGTTTAGGATTTTTGAAATTTCGGGTTGTGTGATATACGGGAAAAAAACCGAAGTACTGCATCATGTCGATGAATCACTAACTCGGTTTAGGATTTACGAGATTTCGGGTTGTGTGATATAAGGGAAAAAACCGAAGTACTGCATCATGTCGATGAATCTCTAACTCGGTTTAGGATTTGCGAGATTTCGGGTTGTGTGATATACGGGAAAAAAACCGAAGTACTGCATCATGTCGATGAATCACTAACTCGGTTTAGGATTTGCGAGATTTCGGGTTGTGTGATATACGGGAAAAAAAATGAAGTACTGCATCATGTCGATGAATCTCTAACTCGGTTTAGGATTTGCGAGATTTCGGGTTGTGTGATATACGGGAAAAAAACCGAAGTACTGCATCATGTCGATGAATCACTAACTCGGTTTTCCATATTAAAAAGATTACGGGTTTTGAGATATACGGGAAAAAAACCAAATTACTGTATCATGTCGATGAATCACTAACTCGGTTTAGGATTTTGGAGATTTCGGGTTGTGTGATTTCCAGGTAAAAAATCGGATTAATTCATCAAGTCGATGAATCTCTAACTCGGTTTAGGATTTTCGAGATTTCGGATTGTGTGATATACGGGTAAAAAACCGAATAACTGCATCATGTCGATGAATCACTAACTCGGTTTAGGATTTGCGAGATTTCGGTTTGTGTGATATACTTATCTGGGTTATTTAGGTTACATTATATTCATAATGTGATCTTATTAATATGATATACTTATTCGTATAAATTTATTGAAAATTGTAGGATAAAATTAATTAATTGAACATATAATGTATAGGATCATATTTTTAACAATACACTCATCCGTATAAAATTATCAAAATTGTTGGATCAAAATATTATTAACAAAATATTAACAGAACCGTTGTTACAGAGGCCGTCTAATTACACATATTTAGACAAAATTGTTGTACCTAAATCTAACATGGTTGTTTCTTAAAAATTATTTTCACTTATTTTACTTTTAATAACAAAAACAATATTATAGGAAACTGCATTGGCCGTTAGATGAAAGCCAGCTTGCAATCTCATCCGTTGGTTTGATTTTTCGTTTCCCCCCAAATTATTTTTTTCTCCCCCCATTTTTTCCCGGTGTTGTAAAGTAACATTTCAGCTCATTTCATCTCCTCGCAACCCACGATCACTCAACCCCAGCTTAGCGGTGATTTCAACGATTATACCCACGATCACTCCATCTCCAGCTTAGTATGGTATATGCTCAACCCTAGAGCAAAGATTTCATAGATTTTTGGGGATTTTTTCTTGGGGTTTTTCGATTTCATAGCTTCTTATTTTGGGGTTTTTCTTGGGGTTTTTCGATTTCATAGATTTGGGGGTTTTGTGTATATGGATTTGGGTGGTTTTTTGATTATATGTATTTGGAGTTTTCATTCGATTACAAAATTTGGGGTTTTGTGTATAAAATTTTGCATGCCACAGCTCAATCGATTAAGGTTGTGTTTATTCTTTTTTATGCTATTTGTATTCCTTTTTATATGGTTGTTGACTTGTTTATTGAGGTGTTTACTGATGATTCTTGTTTGGGTGGTTCATGATTCCTTTTTATGTATTTGGGGTTTTTAGGCTATTTATATTCCTTTTTATTCCCTTTTACTGATGATTTGAGGATGTTCTGGTTGGATGATTTGATGATTTGGGTGGTCGATGATTTGATGATTGGTTGCCTTGTTTGTTGAGATGTTATATTCCTTTTTATGCTTGGTTTTGTTGTTTTTTTTTGTAATTTTGATTTTAGAAATTGAAGTTTGATAAATCGGATATGGTTAATATGCTCATATTTGTTGTACCTGAGTTTGATAAATTGAAGTTACCTGGGTTTTATATGAGTTGTAAAATTTGAGCAAATGAGACTTTTATATGTTAGCAAATGATCTAATTCATATGTATCTAATTCATATGTTATCTGATCTAATTTATGGATTAATATATGTTTTTTCTGACAAAATATCAAGCATATATGTTGTCTGAATTGGAATAATTTTACGTGAATCTTGACTTATGTATGATTTACTGAAGATATATGCTAGTTTATGTTCTAAAACAAATAATTATTAACTAAATGACAATTGGAGACGTCTATAAGTCTTACTGGTATGCTAGTTTATATGTTAGTTTATATGTTAGCATATTTGACTATATGCTTGTTAGCATATTTGACTATATCCTAGTTTATATGTTTTATGTTTGTTACGTTTTATATGTTTATTTTTCTATGGCATATAGATTATGGCTACACCTAAAAAGACAATCGATTTAAGGAAGTCAGAGTTAAAGACGAGAAAGTCACCAAGGATAGAGAAGAAGAGGAAGGAGTTTAAAAGGAACAACCGATCTTCATCCCATCAGAGTACGATGAATGTGATCAGGGCTTTAAGGAAGACAAGGTCCTGTAACAACCAGACACCCACTGAGACCCCCACCCCATCCACTTCTTCCCCGAAATCCGTAAAGAAGAAGGCTATATCTAAAACCTTGCAGAAAGAAATTTCGAAAAAAAGGAAGCGAGCGAAGCCTGTTACCACCACAAATGATAGTCAAGGACTAAAACTGCTTAAGCGAGGCTGTGTAACCATGCATCGAATTGTGAGACGGAAGATCATGGGAAACAAACTTACTGTAACTTTTAATGGTAAAGGAGAGCCGTTTGGTCCTGAAGCGGCAGAGATGCAATCCTATATTGGGGTTTTGGCGAGAACCAAACCACCAATATGGCATGATAGTTGGAAATGTGTACCTGATGAAGTAAAGACAAAGATTTGGGACTGTGTGCTGGTAAAACAAATTAAAAATATTATGTTGATTTGCTTCTTTCATTATATATTCATTTTTGAAATTGTTTTTTTTAACTTGCTCATTTTTTAAAAACAGCTTATGTTGATTTCGTACTGATGTGTATCTTATATATTTTAAATTGCTCCAATATGTAGATGGCTTTTGTTTTGCCTCCGTCCGCCAAGAAGTTGGTTTTACGTTCGGCGGGTCAAAAATGGAGGGAGTTTAAAAGTCGGCTGACGTCACATTACATTCTCCCTTATCGAGATCAACCTGAAATGCTGGCATATCCTCCTGCAGATTTTTCTTTTATAAAAAAAGCGCATTGGGATATATTTGTTGTTGATCGCACGTCACCTGAGTTTTTGGTATGTTTCTACTTAGCATTTATGAATCACTTTAGACTTGTTAAGCATTGGAACAATATATACTTACTAATCATCTTATAACCAAACTTGTGCTTTTTATGAAGAAATGTCATGATGAAGCTGTAGGAAGAAGGATGCTAAGTGTATATCCTCATCGCATGTCTCGAAAAGGTTATGCTAACCTCGAGAATGAATGAGTAAGTAATAGTGAAACAACTTAGTTATTACTCAAGTAATGTGACTGATGTTTATACTATTACTAAGGAGTTCATCTACATATGAATGCAGTATCAATCTCATCCAGATGAAGAGGAAGTTGATCGATCATCAACCTGGGTCCTCGCAAGGAAGGACAAAGATGGAAAATTTTTAAGTGACGTTGTTCAGAAAAAAGCAGAGGAAATTGTAAGTAATAAATTTGTGTCTTAATTCATTTTGTTCACTACCTCGTTATTTAATTAGAACCTTTTTTCCCTAAATTGTTAGCAAACTTTGAATTCCATATTATACTCCATGTACAAGTTTGACAGTTATATAATTGGATTAGTCTTTTATATGGAAATAGCACATACTGATGATATGATACTCATAATATTGTAGGAAAAACTGAAAAAGGAGGTTAAGGAAGGGACACTAAGAGCAGAAGGTGTTGACGATGTTTTGACCCTGGCGCTTGGTAAGCCTGAGCGTGGTGGGAGGGTCCGTGGCCAAGGTGTTCATGTAAAACAGAGCATTTACTTTGATCTCCCTAGGCAAAACAAAGCCAAGACAATGGATGAAAAGATACAGATAAGAGTTCAGAGATTCATGGCAGAGGAAACTCCAAAGATTATCAAGGAGGGAGATACTTTCTGGGCTGCAGAAATGGAGAAGCTCAGGGCAGAGATTTTGAAAAAACCTGTACAACAAGATGGTAGTCCAAAACACACTTCCCAACAAGCAAGTTGTCACTCTGATGACGGGGTTGACGGGGATATAGGTGTAAAGAATCCTTATACACCTGAAGATGCAAAGAAGAAAATTCCGGTTGAAAAAGAGGGGGGTGTTCAGAAGTTTAAGAGGATTGATACTTTGTTTATTGATTTTGCGGAGGAACGTGAGGATACTCAGAAGGTGGCCGGGGAGGATGAAAGTGTTAGGTTTGTTGAGGAGAAGACATGTGAGCAGGTGAAAGTGAATGCTTTAGATAATTCTTTGATGAAATTTGTTGTAGGATCGCTCAGCGACATTGTAGCTTGTGCGAGGATTGATGAAGTAGTCGTTCCTGAGGGTGGAGAGCACACAATTCATGGAGTAAGACTTGGTGAAGAGAATGCAAGAGTGTCAATCACTCAAGTCATTCAAGGTGATGCCAAGATTCCCTTCCCCATCGGTAATGAAATTGTGACTGTGGAACAAGCCGTAGGAACTTTTATCCCATGGCCGAGAAGCCTGATAACCTCAGGGAACAGTAACACTTCTAATGTTTTGTCAGCTCCAAAGGTCATAATCTTTTTCTATTAGTATTTTTACTGCATGTAGTATGTATTTCATACTATTTTAACATGGTTATTTTTTTGCAGAAAGGCAAGAAAAAGAAAATGAAGAAGACGTTTAAAGTGGTTGTAGATGTTGAACCGGAGTTTGTGCTTGAGATGGGTGAAAATTACCCATTTGCACTTAAGCGCTTGTGGACATGGGCACAGGGTGCCCTAGCTGATGGGAGGACTGTTTCTTTTGACCTATGCAAAGAAGCCTTTGCCTCGACAAAGAAACATGTCATTTACTTATCAGATATTTATGCGGTGTGCTCTGGAGGTGAAATTTCAGGCTCTGTCATTTGCCTTTTTATTCAATAAGTTTCTCCACATATTTAATTATTTTTTTATAGATAGTCTGTTATCATACTCTACTCACTACTGCTCATTTTATATGTAGCTTGTTAAATGACCATGTCAGAAAACAGAAGATGAGCAGCATGATAAGGTTTGTAGATCCGAGCACGATTGGTGCCATCGGATGTGGTAATGCAGGCCAGAGGTCACGTGCACTGGCTGCACATTTTAAGAATGCTAAGAAAGGACAGTACTTTCTATTGCCTTACAATGCCATGTAAGTTTTAATAAAATATCCGCATAGACATTCTAATATAATTTTATGGTTAAACATGATTATATGTCATGCAGTATATTAGTTGATTTTTTAAGAGCATCATAAGTGAAATTCAAATTTTAAGGTTAAATCTGATAATATTCAGTGAAATTCATAAGTTTAATTACTAAGTTTATAACTGGAAATGTTTGTTTTAATTTTTGGGTTGAATTTTTACAATAGGTTGATATTTAAAACAAGTGAGGATGTGTCACCTTGGATTATTTTTGGGTTATTAATGTTGGCAACATGGTGTGCATTAGTACAAGATTTGCTTGAGTACAATATTAATATTAACATGGTGTTCAATTGTTGCAATTTGAGTAGCAACCATTGGACTCTGACTGTTGCAAATCCTGAGGCGAAGATTGTCTACTACATGGACCCTCTCAAGCATCGAATTGCTAATGGGGAATGGGTTGATGTTGTGGACAAGTAAATTCAATTTATAATTTATGTGCATGTAGTCTTGAACCATGAAAGACCATATATTTTTCAGTGATTTGATTTTTTTGTTGGTTTTTATGTGGTTGCAGTGCCATTAAAATTTACAAAGAGGATCTGAACAAGGTTGCGAAGAAGAAAATATTGTGGGAGAACATGGCAATATTAATCTATTATGCTCATGTTTTATGTATGCCATTTAAGGACATCGTTTTACTTAGTTACTTTTTTTAAAATTTCAGGGAGCTCCGGTCCAGGCAGGAAGCAAGGATTGTGGCCTGTTTGTGATGCGTTACATGAAGGAGATCGTTGAGGACAAAGAACTTGAGTTTGCGGCCAAGGTGAGATTTTCACTTGTGGATTTCTGATTGACTTTATACTCTTACTCGTACAATAGTACTTGTGACTTGTCTATATTTTTTTGTGTTTTTTTCAGTGGATGCGTAGGTCAAACTTGGAGTATACGACTGATGACATCAATGACATCCGTATTGAGTTTGCAAAATATTTTATGACACGCCACGCTAACTAGGTGTTTACAGTCAGGATCTTTTGTTGAACTAGTTACTCAGTTTCTTTTTAATTATGCAGTTGATGTTGGTTAGACTGAATTGTTGGTATTTTGGTAGATTTTGTCTCAATCTATAAGTGAATTGCATGGTCTGTAGATTGGTTTTAAATCTATTTTGGGGATTTAGGTTTCCGTACATTGGTTAGCAGATTTATTTTGGTTGATTTCAAGGATGGATACGCTATAACTTGTATTTGGTTTATTTTGAATGGATTGGTAAATCGATCAGTTTCAAGTTATGTTTGTGTTTCTATGTGTTTTTTTTGGTTGAATGGATTGGTTTGTTTTGAATGGATTGATGTTGATTGTGGGAATATCTTGTTTTAAGTGTTACTAGGGGTTTGTTCGAAAGGTGAATTTCATATTAAAACTTTTACACAACATCAGATAATTGTGTTTTCAAACAAAAAATACCATTGTACCAGATTAATTGGGACAACAATATAACATTTTCATAACAGTTGACTAAGATGATCAAATTTGTAAAAACAGGTTAATCATTGTGTCAAGCACTTCATATAACGGTAAAAGGTTAAAAGTGTTGACTGCAGACTTACACAACAAGAGAGTTAAACTGAAAATATTGTCTAAAGAGCTTCAAGACAGTACTTAACTACAACATTGTTTAAAGACAATGGTATAAGCTTTAAAAAACAACATTGTTTCTATGCTTGTTTTACAACACTAAAAGTTCAAACTGCTGTCTAAAACAAACTCATATAACAGATTTTCTAGTTAAATGTTGTAATCAAGCTTTCAAACAACACAATCTCGGATTAACGGTCGTTTGAAAAAGATATACGATTGATTTTTGTTACTCTAGCTTGACTGTTTAAAACCGTTATGTATTATGGACAAACTATTGCTTATAGCTTCTTCCAACAAAGGTTGTTCATAACAAAAAGTTGTAAAAAATACATTCCAACAAGCAGCTAAAATGGTTGTGTTAATCCTTTCTGGTAACGGTTAATGGCACCGTTGTCTGAAATCAATCACGTGGCTCCTCGATAGTCAACAGAAATTTTATATACCATACGACCGGGAAAAACGGTTGTGGGAGCCTGAAAATCTTGTAGTGGTTACAGAGCATAAATTATAATCACGCTAAAAGTGTCTTTTTCCAAAACCACACAAGAGATTTGGTCTGATTTAAAAGATCATTTTGGATTTGCTTTTGTGCTTCGGTTGTATTCAGTTGAACAACAATTGTCTGAAATGAGTGAAGGAGAAAAAAAAATTGTGAGTTCTTCACTGAAATTGAAACTCTACATAATGCAATATCTTATGCAAATCCTTTACCAGGTGTACTTGCAATCTATGCACTTAAATTTTGACTCGAAGAGTGAATAAGATGCATCAAGATTAGAAACTTATTCAATTCATGATGATATTAAGTGATAAATTTTCTATTATTTGAGAAAACATATTGATGCCACGGTCTTTACAAGAAATCTCCAATGCATTTAGAATGTTTTTTTCCCAGAGGACAGTCTTTAGAAATTATCCAATGTTACTCAAAATGAATTTTTGACATTTGCGGTTGATAACAAAAGGTTTGCAAATAAGTTCAGGAATAACCCAAGAAATTTTCAGGAATTTGCAAAATTCTGGGAACTCAAATTTTGGTGCATGACAATTTAATTCCAGTCTCAGGAACAATATTAATAATGCAGTTGTAAGAAAATGTGCAATTTTTTTATGCTTGTTGTAAGATTTCTGAACTTAGCATTGACGGATACTAATAACTCAAATGTTCAGCAAGCTCATTCTCATTCTAAGACTATTTCTGATGCGTAAATTTTTCTTGAGTAGTTAAAGTATTGGTTCTGGTTGGTTGATTGACAGTGGAGCAACTAACCATATTTGCTCAAACCTAGTCATTTTCAGCATTTATATTAAGTCACATGTAATGAGTTTTCATTATGCCTGATGGAAACAAGGAACTGGGCATCTTGTGTTAGAGTCTAGAAGATCTTGTTAAGTAATCGGTCGCATAACATTTAAATAAAATAAATGGGGTGGGAGGACTCGAAACTGAGTCCCTCCCAAAACCGAGCTCTGATACCTTGTTAAGTAACCACTCTCACTAAAACCTTTAGGTTGTAGAGAAAGACCTTAGCAGGATCTTATACTCTTCAACATATATATCATTGTTTATGTTCTTTTTTTGGCCAATCTCTTTTACATGGAAATGGAAAAAATTATGCATTATTTCTCGATCGAGCTCTAACGATGAATAACACATGTTTTATCATAAGTGTTAAACTTGTGCTAGCTAGGCAATGGCCAATATTTTATAAGGTGTTATTTTGGACGATAACATCTAATTTTGTGCTATTTCGGGCATAATCTCGAATTGCTCATGGCCTTTGCCCAAATTAAACATGGTAATCTCTGTCACTAAATTTTTAAATTTTGACCCAACCAGCTTAATTTTCCGGTTCCAGGAAAAAAGAAAAAAAATGATTTTCGGGTTATGCCATGTACTCATTAATTTACCTAATCTCTAACTAGGTATCTAGAATGGTGCATGCAATTGCATGTCTAGCCGAAAGACAAGGACCACAAACACATATTTGAATGTGGGAAGTAAATCTGTATCTGTCTTTCATTTTCTCTCCAGCGATCGTCAATGGCTTCTTCTTTACATTCTCTCCCTAAATTCCTGCTCCATTCTTTATCATCAATTTCACTTTACTTTCTCCCATATTCTTTCATTATACTAAATATTTTATCTAATTTAACTATAACAGTGCATTACTGCAATTTTAGAGTCTATACTCTGTTTCAGGTACAGTTTATCATGTCTTTTTTTATTGGAAACGCATATTGATCTTATCTACTTGCATGTGTTATGTTTGGATTTACTATGTTTGGAAAATTTCTAATGTTGTATTGTTTTTCAGATTATGTTCCAGCCCATAACTATTCTCTCAAAATTATTTTTCGTTTGGAAGATACATACATGTAGGATATGCCGATTTTCCAAGAAATATTTTAAAAAAATTACATGTATAAGATGTGTATTATTTATCACCTCCTTTAGGCGATATGCAATAAAATTCCAAATGTTGTATGGTATTTATGGCCAAGACTCTAGGTAGTGGTGTTTTGGGACAAGACTTGTGGGTTTGCGGTATATAGGACATTCATCAGAATTAGTAATTTCTTGCTATTATAGGGAACGCAATTATTTTGTAGAGGATCTTTGAGTCAATTATTTAAATGCAATAGGTTAATTTTATCCTCAATATTGATTTAGTGTTTTTATCACAATAGTCAAGTAGCTCAATGCAGCTTGATACTTCATTGACTGTACTAGTTTTACGGAGCTTTAATCTGTTGTGAGGGTATAATAATGGGAAGAAGACACTAAAAGCTGTGGTGGCAATAATTTTGCAAGAGGACTAGGGAAGACGATGAAATATGATTTAATGAGAAGATATATTGGTGGATATCCCTAAGCCTTTTTACTTTCAACATTGAAAATGATAGCAATGTGCTGAACTTTTGAATATTCGTCCTTTGTAGCAACCTCTGAAAATCTTGGGAAAACTTATGTTAACTGTTGGCTTCACTCTTCGCATTATCTATCTCAAGAGTTCATCCAATTTCAGTAGCCCAGTACATGTATTGGATTTTTTATGCGCAAAAACGTCCATTTTTGTCATCGGAAGAAAGAATACATATGACCTTAACTTCGTAGTATGACTCCTTCTTTTATTTGTTAATAGTTTACCGTTCATGAGCCTGGGGTGAAACACGTATTAGTAACTGGAGGTGCAGGTTATATAGGTTATCATGCTTCAATGCGTCTTTTAAAGGAATCGTATCGTGTTATTATAGTGGTATGTTTATATATCCTACAAAAACTTTCTTCGTTTGAATTTAATTTTAAAACTAAGACGGCGATGTTGCACGAATAGAAACCTTTAGCCAACTAGAACTGAAAAAGAAAATATCACCAGAACAGAGAGAGGGTAGCGTTTTTATTTAGGAGGAGACTGTGTGTTGTATATAGATTTAATGAATAACCCTAAGCCTTATACGATATTATATAGGCTCGAGGAAACGTGTGCGCTACTCTACGCGTAATTAATCAAAACGCATTAATTTATCAGTCGGTTAATAAATCAAATCTGTAACTGTATCTGATTATTATTACGTCAAATCAATTATAAGAGCCCAAGCCCAGTGGAAATTAAATTTAGCAAAACTAGTCCATAATTATTCGGGCCAATTTTCTGTTACATTCGTGTCCGCACGTCACACACGTGGGAAAGCTCAAAGGCTTCGCACGCCTCGGATTATCCCTCGAAAGCCCAAGATTTGCACCTCCCTACGCACACGTAGTTGTTGAAGTAATACATAAGTAACACATTTGAACACTACATAAGTGTTTTGCTAAATAAAGCTATTGTTAGATATTGAATGCTATGAAATATAACACAAAGTGGGGGTAAATATGTTTCTTTGATTTTGTTTCTCTTAAGCTTTTTGAAATATGGTTTGAAAATGCATTTTAAGAATTGTAGATATTATGCTTAACAGAATGAACACAAACACAATATAACAAAAACTCACTTATTTATATCAATCAAGCTTGTCTTGCTACAAATCTGTGTTCTTAAGAAAATAAAAAGTCAGCTTCTATCTTGAGAGAAATACAAGGAAATCTAGATCTATTTGTTACATGTGAACTAAGTACCCGTGCATTCTTTATAGACTAACAGCTTGGGTTTAAAAAACTTACACTAAAATGTACTAAACCAATTTCTAAAACAGCCTTGTCTATTTCCTTTTCTAGTGTTAGCAAATGTGTGCAGAATCTTACAGGTCTGTGACCACCCTCTGTCCAGTTAATCATGGCCCTTGATCTTGTATTCTTCAATCTGCTTTTTAGACTTTACAATTTAGTGAATGAATTGTTCATTGACTGATAATCTTAAATCTTGAACTTGTATGTATTCTGAATTTGAGATAGTATATCGAGATATCCAATTTGTTTTATAAAGAAGTGATATATCGATAAGTATAATGACTTATCGATATCTCTAGGTTTGTTATAGGTATACTTGACTTGTAGAGGTCTCTTGTTCCTTGCATGTAAAATGACTTGTCAATATGTCTGAGATCTCTACATGTAGAAATGACTTGTCGATATCTTTGAGATCTCTATATACACAATTTGACTTATCGATATTTTTGAGCTCTCTATATGAGAGATTGACTTGTCAATATCTCCAATTCTTCACATCTTTATTTGACTTGTTGATATCTCTGAGATCTCTACATGCAGAAATGACTTGTCGATATCTCTAGTTATCCACATCTTCATTTGACTTGTCGGTATCTCTGAGACTTCTCTATAAGCCATTTTGGACTTCTCTTTAAGTCATTTTGGACTTCTCGAATGACTTCCCGATATAACTTGATATGTTACTTGTCGATATCTTGAATTAGAGCATTTTTCATAGAACGGATTTATTCAACTTCAAGCTTCAACACTTTTCTCTGAGGCATATCATGACTTGATCTTCTTTCAGAGTTTATTCCTTAGCTTGAAATTGTTCACACAAAAATCCCCCAGTCTAATCTACAAACCATTTTTACAGACTCGAGAAATATAATGCAGAATACAAATATAGATTATCATACAACTTAAACTTAGGGTTGTCAATTGTTACTTAGTCTTGTTATTATACAGGCATGTCTTGCACAACAATCTCCCTCAATTTGTGAGAAAATTTCTTATCACAAATTCATACCTGATTACAATACTAACCCTAAGCTAAAATCAAATACATAAAAATTGACAGATTGACAAATACAAACTTTTATACATTGAGTAATTACATTAGTTCAAAAATTACAACCATCAAGTGAATTTCTCATAACTAACTTCTTTCGTAGAGGTCATTAAGATTAACTAGCACTTGGAGTTATTCAATTATTTTTGTCCCTCTTAAGGCTTCCACCAGTTTTAGCCATTCTTCTAATGTTTAATTGTTGATGTAATTAACCCTAAATCTTGAGAATCTTCCAACTGCAATATTTAGAAAATGTCCATCTTTTGAGATTCTACAGATCCCCCTTGCCTTTAGTTCATTTGATCTTTGTTTAAACATTTTAATCTCTTTGGCATACTGCATTTCCTTTTCCTCCCTCCCAGCCTTTATTCTTGCATGCCTTTCATTCTTTTCTCTTAGACATCAAAGCCTTCCACATTCTTGTACAAGTGTCCTTGTCCTTCATCAAGCTTATCACCCTCTTCAATTTTGTGGTTTAAAAGTTTCCACTAGTTCTCTGCTAAGCACAATGAATGAGTCATCCAAATAGTAGATTCTGACTTCTCCCAAAAAGACAACCCAAACTTTGACTATTTTTTCAGATAGTTGTTGGTAATAGTCATCATTTGTTATGCTCCAGTTTAGAGGTAGAAAATCAGCTTGATTAAAGCAGTTCCAGATGCCACCGATATTAGCTTATATTTTCTTTGGTTTTCTCCCAACAGTCTTGAAGTGAGTTTTGATTGGAAACTTAAATGAAGGTAGGTTTGAGATTTTCTTTAAAGTGACATAGCTGGATGTGATTGGTATTTTGAGTAGGGAGTTTGTAGTTTGTTTATACAGGAATTTAGGCTTTGAGGTTGGAGGTTGTTAAGTGTTTATATTGGTGGGTTTAAGGGTTTGAGTGATTTGTATTCCTTGGACTTTTTGTTGTTTGGATCTTGTCTCTGCATCCTCTATTTTCCTCTTATCGTCATCCCTTTCTTTCTTATCTTCTATGTCTTTCTTCTTCTCCACCACCTTGCAGCCAGTTGCTTTACTAAAATAACTTGGATTTCATCAAGAATGTTTTTTATCATCTTTCTTCTTCTCATCATCATCCAAGTCATCTTTAGTGTTGATTTGAGTTTTGGGGAACATGGTTTCAGCATTTCTCAAGTATCTCCTCAGAATTTTGATAATTTCTTCATCTTCAACTCTTCATCTTCTTAGTCTTTAGATCAGTTTCCAGTGTCATGATTAATCTTAGATTACCTATCATACAGTATTTAGGAATAACTAATTATTTGTATTTTCTGGTTGAAGAACAAATGTAGGCCACCCCATTACTTGGTTAAAGATAGGCTTCAGGAAATGCAACAATTTGTGCTTTTTTTAGCTCTCCAAGTAATTGAGTGTCCTCTAGAATCACCCTGTTGACTTTCTCAATGAAGACATCCAGCTTAGATGCTCTCTTGGATTGAAGATTTTGGAGAGACACTCGTAAACAACTGTCTACACTATAGTCATTGATAATGGCAACTATTCTCTTTTCTCTGAAATTGCCAACTTTTACTATCACTACTGTCAGAAAGTTTATATTCTTGACAAAAGTCCTTTTGTATGTGATTTAGTTGTTGTTTAGAGAGACTCTCAGTGCTGTGAACAATTCATTGAACTTATTGTCAAGGCAAGGTCCTTCTGGATCCAACTAGATTCTAGCTTTATCAACATCATGAGCACTTGGAGTGATTTAGATTTGGCTTTGGCTTGTTGATTTGGCTTAGTCGCCATCTCCCCCTTAGTCTGTTTAGCAGGAAAATTGATTAAAGATAGAGGGAGTTGGGATCTTATTGACTGAGCAGCTTCTGGAAGAGGCACATTTGAGGCTCCCAATGATAGCTCCCAAAGAAATTGAATTTTGCATTTGGAAATGCTTGTGGGAGTCTACCAAGGACTTAATATAATGTTATTGAGATTGTACCAGAGTAGTGAGAGCATTGACTTGTGATGTAAGAGAATCATTTGAGGCCTGAATAATGGAGAATTGTTCCAATAGAGACTGTATTTATAGATTTGTTGCGGTGTAGATTGGTTGTTGTGAACTGGATGTTGCCAAAGTACCAACGACCTCCTTTATGACCAAGGCTGAAGGTTCAAACCTAGCTTTGTAAAGTTGATCCATCTTGATCTTTGAGTCATTATTCTGTGTAATTTATTTTTGGATCACTTGATTCAAAGCTTTAAAAGACTCTCTCAACTTAGACACAATTTCTTCCACTAGGGTTAGAGAGAGGGCTTGAAGCCTGTCGGAAAATATGTTGAACTAGGTCTTGATATTTTAAAATATTGGCATCAGCTCATCAATTCTATCATTAACCACTTTCTTTACTGCATCTTGATGCTTTCCCAGAGTGTTTTCCATAGCTCTTCCAATAAGATAAAAACCTTTAATTGTGTTTTGTACACCTCTGTCACAGCATCATATACTTCTTGGGGGGTGAGGACCTTAGCATTGCTTCCCAAAATGGTCACATATTCTTCTCTAAACTTTGCTAAGGCCTCCTCCATAATTTTAGTAAAGTCCTTGAAAAGCCATGCATCCACATTACCATCTACTTCATCTGCAATTTTTTCCTGTTATTCTTCAACATCCTCCTTGTAAGTAAGTAGTATTGCCTGATAGTCTTGGTTTAACATATCTATATTGAGGAGTTGTTGGGTATATTAGCTAGGCCTGCATGTTGCTCAACCAAAAGATCATTAACAGTTGTTGGTTGGGATTGACCATCTTGCAGTTATTGAGCTATGAGGTGTGAGGGTTGAGGGTTGATGTTTGAGGTAGAAGGTTGTTGAGTTGTGTTTGAAATGTTTGGGATAGGTGTTTGGTGAGATGTGGTTGAGGTAGAGGGTATAGAGGTAGGAACATCACCTTTGATAGAAGTCACAATTGTGCTCACAGTTGGAATTGTGGTTGTGACAGTGTATTGTTAATCAATAATGGGAACCTCCATCTAAATTTGAAGGGATTTGACCAGGTTATTGTCATGTACCTTGGTCTCAAACCCTTGTTCTTCTTGAAAAGAACTAGCACTTGAATGTGCTATACATGGCTCTCCAAAAGCTGGATCACTGGCAATTTTACTCCCACCTTCAATTGACGGAGCAATTTCAGCTAGGGTTTTGAGGGGAGTTGTCCCTGTTAGAGGAACCTCAAATTGAATTGGAGAGGATTTAGATAGCTCCCCCTCAGGAGTACTATCTTCAAACCCGTCAAGTTATGAAGATTGTTTAGCACATGAAGGTACTTGAGTATCTTGCACAGGGTCTTCAATTAAAACTGATTAAACCCCCTGTGTTTGTGTTTGTGTTGGTGTCATTAAGGTCTACCCCAGCATGTCGCCTCTCACCAACTAAATGTTGTGTCTGGGTGGTGAGCACAGTTTTATGAACTATGTCACTTGATGTTGGCAAAACTTGAGATGAGGATTCGAGTTTTTCATTGTAGGCAGAAGAAATTTGTGAAATAGGATTTACGAGATTAGAATTGAGTGTTGGCAACTCCCCCTGAGTAATTGAAGGCGTTTCAAGTGATGTTCCCTCTTTGTGTTTGCCAACCAAATTTCTCCTTTCACCAACTTGAGAGTGCTCAAGTTACAGTGCAGAATCTTTATAAATTGCATTTGGAAGAATGCTTGATTCAATAGAGACACCCTGCTGAGAGGATTCCCCTAGATTCTATTTAATTCCCTCTTTTACAACTGCATCCTTTTGGGAAGATGTAGAGGTGGTTTCTTGAGTGGTCAACTCGGCTTTATTAATTTTCTTTGGTTTTCTGACCAGGCGAGACCTTATTTATTTTTGTTCATCGCCACTCTCAGTTACAGTTAGGGGTGCATTCTTTCTATTCTTTTTACTCACTCCACCCTTTTGAAAGGATGAAGTGGTTGGTTCCCTAGCTTCTAATAGTAGAGAAGTCAATTGTGGAAGGCCCCTGTTGGTTATCTAGTGTTTGTACTTCCACATATATAGGAGCCATAACTATATTAGGTATGGCACTAGACCTCATGTCAGTCATAGGGTAAGGATAGGTTCTAAATCTCTCCAACATAAAGTTAGTGAGATTTAGACCTACCTTCACCTTATTCTTTGTCATTAGTGAGCTAAATAGAATTTTGGACACTTTTTTATAGTTGTCTATCTTAGTTTTATCAATACCATCAATTATATGTATGTCTGCAACTTTAAGATTTAAAGTAGACATAATAAACCTAAGAAAAAAAATTCCTTACCTCTAGCGGCCAAAGGCATTGTGAATCTTGTGCCGAGTTCTTCCAGGATCAGTGCCCCAACATTGAGTGGCTTGTTGTATGCCATGGAGAACACCAGCTTTGGGACCATACTGGATATATTGTCATATTCAGTCTTCCTGTAGTGAATGCCCTCACAATAGAGTCAAAAAGAAATGACCATTCCCTCCTGAGATTCTTCTTGTTCAAGATGGCAAGGTTGATCTTCTCACTATAGTTTAAGAAATCCATAAACTCAACTATTTCTTGTTGAGTTAGCACCTCCACCATGCTTTCTGTAGGGGTGTCCAATGCTTGATTGACATCATTTGCATCAATTTCAACCTGCTTTTCCAGAACTGAGCAGTTTACCTCCAGGGACACGGCTTGATTCTCATGTACTACAGTATTGACAATAGTTGAGTTCCAAAACTCATTCAGCACGTCAGCGTACAGGATTGGATTAGCATTCAATGCTCCTACAAGATAGGACTCAGATAAAAACTTCACAAAACTCTTGAAACATTCAGGAGCTTGGTTAACATCAATAAAAGCGAGGTAGTTGGTACCCTCCTTGAGAATAGCAGCTTTAACATTGTTTGCATCCATTGTGAGTGTATGGATTTGATTGGGTAAGAATTTGAGAGAGAAAGAACTTGGAATGATAGAGAATGGTGAAGATTTGCAAAAGCTACGTCACTTGAGATCTCGAACGCGTAAAGAGAGGTTATGTCGAGATGTCTGGGTATTTATAGAAAAATATAAGTGACTTGTCGAGAAGTAATGTGCCTTATACAATGAGTATATTTTATTACGGGAGAATCAAACCTTTTGACAAGAAATATACACATACCATTACAGTTATCATCAAACACCTAAATCAAAACCTCTTAAATATTCCTTTTATGAACATCTTTTAAGATTATTCTTAATATTGTCCATTGTGTTTAGTTATATGAAACTATTGTAGTTTCAAAAAAAATTAAATAAAATTTTTTGATTACATTTAGTTATGTATTATATTTTGCTTAAAGAAGATAATTTTTAAGTATAAAGTTAGAAATACAATAATATTGAAGAACGAAAAATATAGACAACTGCAGCATTACTTATCTAACACAATTGTTTCATAAAAGTAATATATGATTACTTTTAAACTGATTTTTTTTGAGTTACGATTAGATGTTATTTATTATAATTAAAAGAAACTAAACTTCTAAATCCAAAAAACATGAAAACAAAATATTAAGGAACAAAATGATTATTTTAAACTTTTTGTAAGAATAAGATTTTTGAACCAAAAGCCATAAATGTAGTTAAAAGTATTCAAGTACATCAAAATCAACGCAACAAAAAATAGAAATAAAAACTTATACAATGTTGTATCCCCCTAATATTACAACCATTAAAGTTAAAAAAGTTTAAATCACCCATCCAACATGTTTATTCAGAATTTGTAAACATTAATGGCATGATCACCAAACATATATGTATGTCATTTCATTAAATTCTCATGCTAAACTAAATACAAATGATACACCAATCCAATATCAATCACAATCTGATGCGGCACAAACTAATACGCTACACAAAATCATGTCAAACTCATCCAAAGATAAAATGCATATATACAACCAAGTTCATACAAACTTTTTATCATAACTAATCTGACAAAGAAATATGGGATGATCCTAGTATGGCTATTATCCTGGCCATGGCCACATCCTCAAAATATATCTTGTCATCCACGTCTGTGTACTTCTTTTCTTGATCCATGAAGTTTATTTACGTACACACACATGCAAGTAAATTAAAACACAATAAAAAGTAACACACTGAAAAAAAATGAAAAATAAATACTAATTATTATTACTTCAACACAAGCTTACATTTTTTGGACAAGGTTCTCAATCAATCTCAAGACGACATGCACAATCTCAACGCGGATTGTTTTGGTAAAATTTTGTAGGTTAATGATTGAACTTAAATGGTTTATGACAGGGTATTTAGCTAGATATGGTCGAATTTCATATTCAACTAGAGTTGGCCAAATTAAGGTAGTGACATATTCGACTCGGATTGGTCGAATTAACATTGTGACCTAATTAGGTCAAATTTAGATTTGACCAGAGTTGGTTGAATTTAGGATATGACCAGAAATGGTCGAATTTAAACTGCGGCCACAATTAGCCGAATTAAGTATTTTTGGAGGGATTTTTGAATGTTTTGAAAAAAATAGAAATATTACCAAATATTTTGGTATAAGTATTTACAACGGATATTGTTCAAATTTAGTCGGTCGAATTTAGGGTGGTCGATTGTAGCTAAATTCGACTAAAACATTCATTTTTGACTAGCCTTCGTTCGACCAACATATTTTATGTCGAAAATAGCCAAATTCGACCGTTTCCGGTCGAAATAAGCTAAATTCGACCAAAACAATTCGGTCAAATTTAGAAAATTTCTTGTAGTATTGTATCCTCAAAACATTATCAAAAATGAAGTAAAAATAGTTTAAATTGACCATCCACATAGTCAAATTGATGCTTATTTAATGACTTTAAAGTGGTGCTCGTGTTTAAGACTAATAACAATGACTATAAAGTGGTTTTAAGATTCAAAACAGAACACATAAACATTTCATCAAATTTCCATACCAAATTAAATACAAATCACACACCAATCCAATATAATCAAATTTGTATCCCACACAAATTAGTATATCCAAAATCATGTCAAAATCATCCAAAAATAAAATGCAAAGCATGATTAGAAATTTATAAATTAAAATTAAAATTACACCACCATACAATATTTACCATAAAATTTTAAAATTACAACCATTATTATTATATATATATATAATAAATTTTTATGTAGTCCGGCTTTTTATCGGAGTCCTCAAAATCCATCTATATTCTGTAGATAAAATATCCTGAAAAATGTGTTATCCTGGAAAACATTTTTCATAAATATCATTACTTAATCATACAAATCTCATACATTTACAAGTACAATATATATGTTCTGCAATTAAACATGTATTTTATGTAACATGAACATTAATGTTCTATAAACTAGACATGTTTTGTAGAATAATATATTTTTCAATGTTATACTTGTAAAATATATGCAATTCGTAAGATTTTCAATAAATTAGTGATGTTTGTAGAACATCATTTAAAAATTAATATGTTTTGTAAGATATTAAATAATATTTTACTTGCAGAACATATATGGTCTTTAAGAACTCCAATAAAATAGTGTATATATATAGACACACACAATCCAATTCGTAAAAATTATTAATCATAACTTATCTACAAAAGAAATATAGGATGATCAGCGTGATTTGTTTTATTCATATTTTCCCCGCCAGGGCCGCCATCCTCAACATTTGTCTCCTCACCAACGTCTGTCTTCCTGTATAGAGTTCCCATTTGCATATGCACACATTCATATAATAAAAAGTACTAAATGATACAATGAAAAAATAGGAATAATTATTATCGCTTCAACAAGAGCTTCCATTATTTGGACAGCGTCCTTGATCAATCTCTGGATGACATGCATAATCACACTACGGATGATAGTATTTCATCAAGCCCTTTGACTTGGATCTGCGGATGGATCAAAGGCCTCGAGAGCATTACTTATCTAACACAACTGTTTCATAAAAGTAATACATGATTACTTTTAAACTAAATTTTGTTTGAGTTGCATTTAGATGTTATTTATTGTAATTGAAAGAAACTAAACTTCTAAATCCAAAAACATGAAAAGAAAATATTAAGGAACAAAATGATTACTGTAAACTTTTTGTAAAAATAAGATTTTTGAACAAAAAGCCACAAATGTAGTTAAAAGTATTCAAATACATCAAAATCAACTACAATTGCAACAAAAAAGAATTAAAAAAAATTGTACAATAATACTTGTATCCCCTACTATTACCACCATTAAAGTAAAACAAAGTTTAAATCACTCATCCAACATGTTTATTAAGAATTTGTAAAATTAATGGCATGGTCATCAAACACATATGTATATCATTTCATCAAATTCCTATGCCAAACAAAATACAAATGATACACCAATCCAATATCAATCACAATCCAATACCACACAAACTAATATGCTTTACAAAATCATGTCAAACTGGTCCAAAGATAAAATGCATATATACAACCTAGTTCATACAAACATTTTATCATAACTAATCTGACAAAGAAATATGGGATGATCCTAGTATGGCTATCGTCCATAACATGGCCACATCATCAAAATCTGTTATGTAAGTCTTTTCTTGCTCCATGACGTTCCCTTGCATAGGCACACATGCAAATAAATTAAAACACAATAAAAAGTAATGCACTGAAAAAATGAAAAATAGTAATTATCACCGCTTCGACATGAGCTTCCATTTTTTGGACAAGGTTCTTAATCAAGCTCAAGACGACATGCAAAATCTCAAGGAGGATTTTTTTGGTAAAATTTTGTAGGTTAATGATTGAATTTAAATGGTTTATGATGAATTATTTAGCTAGATTACAACATAATAAATGAAATAAAATGCCAGTGGCATAAAGGATTTGTGACGCGGAAAATCCCCTTTAAGGGATAAAAAAATCGCGGCTGAGATTATGTACCCAACCTAAATAAATCACTAAAATTAAAAGTAATGATTACAAAGATGTGTTGCAATCAAGACCCAAAAACTACATAAATGACTATGGTTTTCTTTTTGGGATGTATGATGACTTTCACGTTCTTCTATCATGATATATCAAGTTTGCATGCCGTTGTGCTTATTTGAAATTCTTCTTTATTTTTCTCCACGTTCTGCTATCTTTTCCCCACTAGCTGTTATTTCATCAAAATAGATCTTCTAGTTCAACTAGTAATCCAACTTCTTACGATTGTTATTGACTTAGTCTTGATAATTATCTCCAACTTCATGTCCCGCACAACCTTATGACATGCTCATCTTGTTCGTCATTGATCACGTCACGTCATCATTTTTTTCTTCATGTCATTTCAAATATGTCACGCGGCATGTCGTTATAGTAAAAATTTCAGTCACAACAGTAGCCCCATGATTTAATTTAATTTACTTCTACAAAGAAAATAATTAAATCATGTTAATTTAAATAGACTCCTATTGTAATCATAAGTCCGCGTGGTTATCTGTACCCACAAACGGTCATGTACCATCACTCAAAAACTCCTTTATGATCTCAATTCTCATTAGTCTTTTACTTCTAATACAATACTAATTCTTCCTTCTAGTTAAACTTTTCTTGCCCTATTTCATATCTCATTCATAATTTTTCCTGATCGTCTGATATCTCTATAATAATATGGGCAAACCAACTATTCTTTTGATATTGGATTCACATTCACACTTCCCAAATTAGTGACGGATGTTCTGGATTCGCTTCGCATTTCCCCCAGTCAACTAATGCCCTATGAATGGAGGGTTTTGACTTGTGTTGTAGCCATTAAGAGCAAACATCAACTCGGCATTAATGTAGATGTTATCAAGGCTAACTATGAAGTCAAAAAATACAGTGATTGTCACTACACCTTTACTCATATTGACAAGTGCTAACTCTAAATTTGGACAAGGAAAATAATAGGGATGAAAATAAAACTTCCTTAATGCTGAAAAGAAGACCCTTCGTGATGGTGCTGAAAATCTGATTGAATATTGAAGTTCTGAAGGTATATTTTGCTCCAAACTTTTAAAATTATGTTTGTTTCCCTACTGTTTGATATTTTTCCCATGTTGTTACATTATATGTTTAAACATTATTGATGTTATCACATACTGTTCTATTTTTTTGCCATTCCCCTTATGTATGTCAATAATTTTTTTTAGGAGATTAAAATGTTAATTGTTTATTCATACTCCATTGTCGTAGATTTAAGGATCTTCTTACTCTTATGAGATAATAACCTTTTTCTGTTGTGATGAATATCACCATAGAGCCCCAGTTTGACCTTCATGTTGAGAATGTTAAATCCAAAAAAATTATGATTAAGATTTTGGCTCTTTCTGCTGAAAGAACATGACCAAATTATTCAGATAGGCTTGTAAGAGTTGCTGTCACTGGTGATGATTCTAGTATGATGGATAATGGAAAAGGGATCATGAAGAGTGAGGCTAGTGATGTTGACAAACCAAGTGCACCTCTGTCTAAGAATGTTGCTCATAGGATTAGCAGCAAGAAGCCCACTCATGTTGTAATCAAGCCTTCCTCTCCTGCTCACAGTTTGTCATCAGACACTATGAAAAGTCCCAAGAAAGAAGAAAAAGGAGAAAATGATGATAAGGAGTTAGAGATGAGTTCCAACAGGATTTATGCCAAACGTATATGTCATTTTCTCTCCTTTATGAAATAACTTTGCCTTTCCATGTGTTTTTGCATATTGATCTTGATGTCAATTGAACATTGCTTTGTTATTGTCAAATTTAAGCCTCATATCATCAAGCCAATGTTGGTACCTAGTTATGACTTGTTCACCAGGCGAGGTAGAGATGATAATTCTAATGAAACTTACTCCTCCAAGACTATTATGATTATGAGCCCTTGGAACAGTCCTGTGAATAAGAAACCAAAGCATAATTTGGCAGCTGGAGATGTTAAGTCTGATACTTCCATATCTTGGACTACTCCTGGTTATTTGGTGGATGCACATGTCCAAACTCTCACTCATGCTTTGGATGATTATTTGCTTATATAATTAATTAAGGGTCGCTCTTCTAAGGATGCCAAACAGATTCTAGACTACACAGTTGGGCACTCTTTTCATGCGAGCATCCAAATTATCTTAAATGAATCACTTCTGATATTTTCCATATGCTTGATACCTTCTTTTATTTTGTAGGCCTTCCAAAGAATGTTAGCTTCCCTCGAATTGTATGAAGATAAAGATAAGGAGTTCAAGACTCTACAGATAAAGCATCAGTGGTGTGCAGAGAGGCTGAGAACATCTCAAGAGTTGGCCAACATGTACATGAAAAATACAAATAATGTTCAACAAGAACTTGACGAATTTTCTCATAAAGTCCAAGAAATGGAACAGAAAGTTTACGTAGAAGCCAAATAAGGCCCTCACTCAAGCTACCTTAAAGACCAGGGTAAAGGTGATGCTGGAATACCAGAGAGGTGAATTTCTTGTTGATAACTCTGATAAAGATTATGATGGTCATGGGTCTCCCAAGGACAATGCCCCTGGAAATGAGTAATTTTTTACTCATCTTTAGACTTATTGCTTTGAATTATGACTTAATCTTTTGTTGATGACTTGAAACTATATATTTCATTTCTGCGTATCACTTGGTTGTTGAATTTAGTGTTATTACCCGGATATTTTAATCTTTGTTTCACTCGTGGAGTGGGAGACTCTATTTGATGTTATATATGATGTTTCTTTCATATTTAGTGGTGATTGCTCTTAATGTCTTGACTTTGTATATCATAACATGATTGTTATTATAGAAATGTTAGTTTATCATGTAGGAGATCTTTATATGTCATGATACAATCATAATTATATACATATAAAATAGCAAATAATATTAGCAAACATTTCATTAATTTTTATCATGTTACATGGTCATGTCAAATTCCTTGTTAGGGTCAATATATCATTTAAAATGTCATAAATCTAAAATAATGTAGTAAACAATATCTAATGAATTACATCACGTTATACCTTATGCAAGAAATTATACAAATTTCAAATGTAAACATGTATAGTGTATGCACTGTGTTAAGTAGTTAAAAGGTCTTTCCCTTTTGAAACACACTTATATGTTACTTATTATCCTTTTATAGATTTTGGATATTAAGCCCATTATTTATAGTGTGTGTAAGGACACTTGGTGAAAGGACTTGGTCCTTTGTTAAATTTTATTCATAATAGGATGATCATTCATTTTTAAGTAATGGAAGTAGATTGCAAAGCCTTTTTTCCTTATTCTTCCTTAACGCGTCGTAAAATAACTTAAATGTGTCGAACGATCGTGAAATGAACATGTTGAAAGGAGCCATACCCCAGTTAATTTGTACCTCTTTCAGTGTTATGGGGCTTTTCAAGTCAAAAATGACTTTCAATTATTCTGTATTGGCTTCAATTCCTCTTCGTGTTATATGTCCCAGGAATTTTCCCGACGAGACAACAAAGTTGCACTTGGAGGGATTAAGCTTCATGCTAAAGGCCCTTAGACTGTCAAATACTTCCTTCAAGTCACTTAAATGATCTTCGGTATTTAGTGACTTTACCACCATGTCGTCAATATACATTTTCATTATTTTCCCGATTTGTTCTTTGAACGTCAAGTTCACTTATTGTTGAAATATAGCTATTGCATTTTTAAACCAAATGGCATGGCTAAGTAACAATATATCCCTTTTCAGTTATAAATACAGTCTTTTCTCCATCAAATGGTTCCATTTGAATTTTATTGAACTCACTTGATGCGTCTGGAAACATCAATAGTTTATGTCTTATACTTGAGTCGAACATGATGTTAATGTGTGGTAGTGGGTATGGATCCTTTACACATGCCTTGTTAAGGTCTATGTAATCAACACATACTCTCTATTTGTCATTCTTTTTCTGCACAATGACTATATTCTCCAGCCATTCTTGGTAATCCACTTCCTTGATCATCCCTGACTTCAAAATCCTATTCACCTCATCATTGATATTTTGATTCCTCTCAATCCCAAAATTTCTTTTCTAATTTTGTATTGGGACATGATTTGGATCAACGTTTAGTTTGTGAGTGATGATTTTTGGGTCTATAAACGTGATGTCATCATGTTTCCAAGCAAATGCGTCTAACCTTGATCCTTGTTGTGACAAAGCTTGGCCCAGCTCCGCCTTCAGATCTGCCCAGTACTGTCAATTTGTATTTCTAAGTCTTCACCAATCAAAATTTTTTTATCCCCAGTTGATAGGTTCACTTCTGCTAATTTTTCTGGTTCCGTCATTGTTGATCTTGATGTGTCTTTTAATTCATGTCGTGTTGTTGGTTTCAAGAATGTCTTCTAGCACTCCCTGGAGACATGTTGATCTTCTCAAATTTTTTGGACCCCTCATAGTGTTGAATACTTTACCATTTGATGGAACGTGGATAAAATCGCTCTCTAACTGTGTATCCATGGTCTTCCTAATATGATATTGTACGTATATTCCTCATCCATGACCAAAAATTTCTGGAATAGGTTAACACATTGCGCATCTGTGGGATGTGATATTTCTCCAATTATTCTTTTTATTCTCCATTAAAGCCGACCAATATTGTGTACCTCTTTATTATATCATTCTTTGTTAGTCCCATCTCCTTCAGTGTATGTAACATCATGATATTGGCAGCACTTCCATTATCAACAAGAATCCTCTTTATGAAACATTTGCCAATTGGTATAAAGATGACCAAGGTGTCATGTTGTGGCTCTACAAGATATTCCCTGTCTGAATTATCAAATTGTAATACATTCCCTTGATTTCTCATAATTTTGGCTCTTACAACTCTGACCAATAAGATGTTCCCCTAGCTACTCTCTTAGCATATGAATACATTTCCCCACAAATTTCTGATCCACCAGCTATGAAGTTTATAATCTTGTGGTGATGAGCAGGTGGTGGATGCCGCAATGGTGACCTATCAGGTCAAACATGATTGATTTTTTGTGATGGTAGGTATTCGCCCAAATACCTTTGTTGGTCAACACTTGAATTTATTCCTTAAAGCCACACAATCAGCTACTATGTGACCATAATCTTCATAAAATTCACACCATACTTTGGATTCTAGATTGCTTCTTGGTTTTTTGGTCTTCATTGGCCAGCTGACGATATCTCTCAACTTGTTAAACTCCCGTACCATGACAGATTGTGATATAGTGAAACCATATGTGTCCTATGTGGAAGGTAAATTTGGATCTTTTCTCCAATCCACCTTATCATTTAAAATATTGAAACGTGCTTCCTCCCTCTCATTTCTCATGTACGGTTTGTAATCTCTGGTTCTTGATGTTGTAATTTTCATATTGGGATAATAATACTTCTCTTATAATCCTCTCTTATCTTCTTCCAGCCTTACTTGTGCCATAGCTTTAGCCTGTACATCATCCATTATTCTTGCATGGATACTTGGTCAATTCGTCAAACAGAGGTAAGTCTCTCTCCAATCCGCTTCTAAATGCTTCTATGGTTGTGGGGATGTCACAATTTTGTATGGTGATGTTTTCCATGTTGAATCTTGTAATATATTCCCTTAGTGGCTCCATGTATTTATGTACAATCTTATACATATTACTTGTTATTTTCTCGAAGTGCCTATTACTTGTAAACTGTAGATTGAACGCATCTACTAGGTCCGCAATTGATCCAATCCTCTTATTAGGTAGGCTTACCAACCATTGCAAAGTTGTCAGAATAGATCCAAATCCCATGAATATATATGGCTCTTTGTATTTAAGGATTTGGAACTGTGAACATGCGTTGTTTGTATTGAGCTACGTGTTCATGTGGGTCTGTAGTGCCATCGTAAGCCTTCATGTGTGGTACCATAAACCGTTTAGGTATTTCCACAAGTATTATGTTGTCAGAAAATGGTGAATTTGCATAACTTGAGGGCGTAGCCTTCTCCATAGGCTTAGGTACTCTTGGTATGGATTGTATGAGTTCTCTCACTTCTTGCAATTCTTTCCTCACTGCTTCTGGTACATGTCCTCATTAATCTCACATTCTATGTCAGTGTCTTCTTCTTTCACGGTCCTCATCGGTCTCATCATTATGATCTTCATGTCCTTGCTTTCCTTCATCAAGTATAGCATTACCATATTTGTCCATAAAGATCAAGTCTTGTTCATTTGATTTGTGATGTTCATCTACGTCATAAGCTTCATCAATGTTGAGTTTTCTGGTCATGCTTTTGAGAGTCTTCTTTGATATAGTGGTTTTGTTATTTTTTGATTTGACTGTCGTCAGTTCCTTCTTTAAGTCCTCGTTTTCATATCTTAATGCCTTAATGTCGCTTTGTAACTTCTTGATTGCAGATATCATTTCTACATTCACGATATCACCTCCATGTGTGTCTCTACATTATTGTTGTTATGGGTTTATCATTTTTAAAAACCAATTAAATTATCAATCAGTTTCCCAAAAACGACGCCAAACTGTTTTGGTAAAATTTTGTAGGTAATAATCGAACTTAAATGGTTTATGACGAATTATTTAGTAAGATTTTAAAATAGTAAATGAAAAAAAACTCAAGTGACACAAAGGATTTGTGACGCGGAAAAACCTCTTTAAGGGATAAAAAACCACGGGAGGGATTGTGTACCAAACCTAAAAAAAGAATTCACTAAAATTGTAAGTAATAGTTACTAAGATATCTTACAATCAAGACTCAAAAATTAGATAAATGACTATGGTTTCCTTTTGTGGAGATTGCATGATAACTTCCACGTTCTTCTCTCATCTTATATATCAACTTAGCATGCCGTTGTGCTTATTTGAAATTTTTCCTCTTTTTCTCCAAATTCTGCTATCTTTTCTGCACTAACTGTTATTCCATCAAAATATGTCTTCTAGTTCAACCAATAGTCCTACTTCTTAGGACTGTTATTGACTTGGTCTTCAAAATTATCTACAATTTCAAGAACCGCACAACCTCGTGTCATGCTCTTCTTGTCCGTCATTGATCACGTCATGCCATTATTTATTCTTCTTGTCCATCTTCATCTTATAGCGGGCGAATAAGTTGATGAGGATTGTCATGGATCTCCATCAACACATTTCTAACCACCGGGAGGAAGATATTTTTCGGGAGGACTTCATGTTGTTTTAAATCGGATGAACATGAGTCGGCTTAGTCTCGGATTGAATCTCTATAGCGAATGGCAAATATGGGAATTAGGTCGGGTAGCTCAAGCAGTGTAAAACCCGATAACATAACTTTTTTGAATTTTTCACCCTTAAGAACCACATTGCTTCTATCCACCACTCTCAAATCTCATTAATTTCCCACATTTAAGTGACCCATATCGGCATATATGCTCAAGACAGTGGCATACCGTTCCTACACATTTTTCAAGTTTAATTTGAACAATTTTTAGTTGCTTATAATATTAACATGCATGCATGTACTCTAAAAAAATAAAAAGGTATTATTATTAGATAAGATTTTCACAATATGCATAGCGGCCGAGATAGTACTGTGGATTTTATGGATGGGAGCCAACACTAGTGACATTTATCCATCTTTGAAACAGGCATAAATGACTGGATAGCCGTCGGTCAATTTTATTAACTCAAATTATATTCTATCGATTTTATACGATCGGTTATAACAGCTCATCATGTAATGCAATAGTTTGAAACTTTCTCTCTCTTTAATGGAACTAGGGTTGTAAAAAAAAATCGAAAAATCCGATATTCATTTAAAAAAATCCGCATTCGTTTCCGAAATAAAGCGAATATTATTCGTATTCAAAACAAAGCGGATATTATCCATATCTGAATTTGACGGTTACAGATATGGATAGGGATACACGCATATTCGTATCCGATAATATTGGAATCCAAATAAATATATTATATTTAAATATGTATATTGTTTATAATTTATTATATTAAGTTTATAGTGTGTGCATATACACACACACATATATATATATTAAATATTATCTTTATACAAATTTATTAAAATAGTATAGACATATATAAAAAAGTTATTTAATTTCAACAAATTAAAGATAATCAATATATTGAAATTTTTGATAATATCTGAATCTGAATAAATTCATTTAGTTTATAATTTATTATATTAAATTTATAGTGTGTGTGTACGTATACACACACACACACATATATATATAAATGTCAGAATATATATTAAATATTATGTTCATACAAATTTTATGTAATTATTAAAATAGTATAGACATATATAAAAAAATTGTTTTAGTTCAACAAATTAAAGTCAATATATTGAAAAGATAAATAAAAATTTATTTTTGAATAAATTAAAATAGGATTAAATCGCTTTAACTCTTATTTTAATTTTAAAAATAAAATATTTTTTTTCCTATAATCTTTCAATTTTTTTAATTTTTAATATAAAAATAAAAAATCTGATTGAAAATCGGATTCAGATCCGGATATTATCTGTATCCGGATAGTATCTGTTGGATCCGTATCCGGATTCAGATATTACTCTTTAAATATTTTCGGATTCGGATACAGATAAAGATACAAATTTTCGAATTCGGATCCGGATATGGATATAGGCAGATCTGTATCCGAATTATCCGTTTGACAGCCCTAAGTGGAATTATTGTCTTCATTTCATCATTCAAACTAGTTAAATCTCTCTCTCTTTCTCTCTCTCTCTTTCTCACTACACATAATAAGAAAATATAAATATCATGTACTTAAATAAGCTTTCTCTAAACTTTGTTTTGCTTAATGTTAATAAACATTTAGTTTCAATTATTATCATGGTGTCAGAGCTTCTAAAAATCGTCAAACATATCAGAATCGAAGCAATTGAAATCACGTTATAAAGATTACTATGTTATCTCAAGTTTTCAGAGCAAATCTTTGTTGATTAAGGTGTTTTCTCTCCATTATGAAAGTTTTATTTGATCGATTAGCCATAATTACACGTTTTTGAACTATTTTTATATCATATCTTAGTTCGTCGCTTCTCCTTAAAGATTCTTAATTGATTCTGTTCAAGATACTTATTCTTGAGAGTGTGTTCATCATCTATGTTTAAGCTCTGCATTTTAGAAATGTCTAAATTATCTATTAATAATGCTTAGAATATAAATGTACTTTTACCTAATCAAGATCCATCTAATGCATATTACATTCATCCTTATGATGTTAATTCTTCTGGATTAGTCAAGATTAAGATCAATGGATCTGGTAATAGTAATATGAGAAGCTCTATAATTCTTGGTTTGTCCACTAAGAATAAGTTAGGGTTTATTGATGGAGTGATTCATAGACATGCAAGTACGGCTACAAATTTTGCTAATGTGAAGGCTTGGGAACATTATAACGATTTGGTGTGCTCCTGGTTGTTCACTACAAGAAATTCAGTCTCCTACAACTGTTATCAGACAACGGTTGAGAAGAAACTCGTCGTCCCGAAAATAGAAACAACGGGCTTTTCTTTGTAATTAAAAAATAGTTGTCCTGGTTGTCGTATAATAACAGTTATAGTTGATTCTACACACTATTGTCTAAGTTGCATGCTTTGATATATTGACACAACAGTTCTTTGAGGCTCTGTTGTTAAGAACGCTTTACAACAATGGTGTCCACATGTTGTGTGTATATAAATTCATTTTCATCATAAGACGATGGTGTTTGGAAAAAACGTTGTGCAAGTTAGACAATAGTTTATAGAAACCAACGTTTTATTGAATATCAGATAACAGAGTTTAAATACCATTATCTAATGCAAACTTCATAGACAATGGTTATTGATACCGTGAAATAATGTGTTTCATACAACAGTTTAGGATATGACTGTTTGAATTTCACGTTTAGAAGACGGTTTAGGATATTGTCATAATAAATTGTTATCTGTTTAATGAAGATAGAAAAAAAATTTGACTTGTATATGTCACATCCTAGTTACACAAACCAAACACCAACATACCACCAAAATCCAGTCCATAGATTAACCAACCAACAGCAAACTAGAAATGGTCAAAGCGGAATTGTAAACCAATTCTAACAGAGTAGCAAACCACATCAATAAATTTAGTAATCAGTACATGAATTGGACAAGAAATTCAAATCAAATTGGAACTCAAATAGAGCTCTTTCGACAAAGACTTCCACAAACAACAATGAATGTTAAAATGAAAATGGGTAGACAGTTCTCGTGGCTTGGCTTTGCTTATAAGTTGCATGCTGCTTAGCCACAGTTTTGAAGGACTTGTGTTATAACCGACGCCAAGTAAATCTGCATATATAGAAAACATAACATTAACATTAAGGACTAGAAGTTTGATACCACAAATTGTATAATTTTATCATTTGCAATAATAAACATATCTCTGTCCGGCCTCCTGTCTCTAAGCAAGCCATAATATTTATATGTGTTTGTCCGCCGAATGATTATTTTTTCTATGATAAAATCATCATCTATTATAACCAAACAAACTCAAAGTCAACTAGATGATGATTTTACCACGGAAAAAGTAATCTCATCAAGGGGTTGAGCAGAAGTACATGTAGATATATAATGTGAGTTTCACCTATAAGAAAAAGACAAGTGAGTAGTAAAAGGATTCAAAGCTGTATAAATAATCCTATATATTACCATCATGGAAGCTGAATCCATTCTTCTTCCTCTCGCATATAACTAGCATTTTCATCATCATGTTCATCAATATTTGGGAACAGGGGCGTTTGTAGCTCATTCTCAAGTTCTATTTCTACATAGCCATCATTTTCCTCATCAGAGTGGTCATTAAAGTTCTTTTCTGGTAGCTTTAACACCACATACCAGAATTTCTCCAGAGGATCATCAATGTAGCAAACTTGCTTAACATGTTTTCCTAGTACGAAAGGATCATTTACAAATCCTAATTTGTTCAAATTAACCAATATAAATCCCAAGTCATCGACCTTTACCCCTTTGTTAATATCTACCCAATTACAACGAAATATAGGGACCCTGAATTTATTATAGTATAAGTCCCATATACTTGTTATAACTCCGTAATAGGTCTGTGCAGTATGTTCAACAGTGTTATCTTTTTCAACAAGCATCAATGTATCAGCAACAACAGAAACACCACTACACTGGACTTGTCGATTATCATCGCGATCCTTGGTGCTATAACTAACACCGTTGATTCTATAACCGCTGAATGTAGGAACATTCTTGTTAGGCCCTTCTGCAATCCACCTTATCTCATCAGTTATGCCATTATGATCATGGAGCAATTCTGTTTCAATCTGTCCAAAAACATATTATTTATACTAGTTATAATATAATTATAATATTATAATATGGAGTTTGAGTGTATACTTATAATTAAGCTACTTTTAAAGTAAATGAAATGAGTTACTCCAATATTAAAGATATATTTTACACCCTCCTATACCGATAAATCCTTAAGCAAGGACTATATAAATATGCAGATCATACTTGTACTTGGATTTAGGTTTTTTTGACTCATGCTCAAAAATCATGTGGAAGTCCAGCGCAATTAGTAATTAAAAAGAGGGCTGTGTTTTAAATTGTTATTGGAATTTTTTGAGTTCCTATATTAGTTGTCACTTACATTTTAATTAGGACGATATAAAAGTAGTAATAAAAAGACTAATAGAAATCTTACCTTTTTCTTGAACCATTCGGGGAATTGATCATTTTGCTAGTTTTTTAGCCATACTTGGTCATTTTCATGATGCGGGTATCTTTTCATCAAAGATGCCATATGTTCACTACAAGTAAAAAAAATTGCTTTAATAGTGAATCATGAAAAGGCTGAAAATAAATGAATAACAATATACACACACACGTTAGTAACTTACTCAAAATATGGCCTGATGTCATTTCTATTTTGCAGAAAATATATGTGTGCAAGCTGCAAGTCCTCGTTGCTCGGCTTTATGATTGTCGCACCGGATAGAGGTCTGGTTATTCCATTTTGCTCATCCCTACCCTTTTTTGGAAAACCTATGGTAGCTTCTTCAAAATTGACAAACATTCAACGGCCTCCTCGGCAACATATGCCTCTGCAATATAGCCTTCGGGATGAGCAGGGTTGCGTACATATCCCTTAAACGCCTTCATATATCTCTCGAAAGGATACATCCAACGAAGAAAGATTGGCCCGCAAAGCTTAACCTCTCTCACAAGATGAATTGAGAGATGGATCATCACATCGAAGAATGAAGGGGGAAAGTGTTTTTCTAGCTAGCATAATGTTTCCACCAACTGAGATTGCATATTTTCCAATTTATCTACATCGATGACTTTACTGCAAATTGCTTTGAAAAATAGGCAAAACCTTATTATTGTGCACCTGATTTGCTTTTGTAGTACTGACCGAATCGAAATTGGAAGCAAATGATGCAATATTGTGTGGCAATCATGAGATTTCATTCCAACAAGCCGAAGTTTTTCCATATTAACAACATTCTTGATATTTGAACAAAATCCATCTGGTAACTTCATCTGAAGAAAGGATGAGCAAACTACCTTCTTTTCTGCATTTGATAAGTTCCATGAAGCCAAAGGTACCTTCTCTTTCTTTCTGGGAGTTTTTGGCCTCAGCTCCGTTCTTATTCCCATGTCAGTCATATCAAGACGGACAGACTCCCTATCTTTTGTCTTTCCAGGAATATTTAGCAAAGTTCCAAGCAAAGATTCACATATATTTTTCTCGATGTGCATCACATCGAAAACATGCCTCACCGGCAAAAACTTCCAATACTTAAGTTGGAAGAATATAGATACCTTCTTCCAAACTGGTCGAGCTTCACCTTCATTCCATTGAGGTTGGCGCTGTGTCTTACCAAAGACATGGTCCCTTAGATGATGTACTCTTCCAAGAACTTGCTCACCAGTTAACGGAACCAATTAACGGAATTGGAGCAACACCCTTCTTAACAGTGTTATCAAAAGTTGATTTTTGCTTTCTATACGGATGATGACGGGGCAACCACCTCATATGCCTCATAATCACCGTCTTCCGATAATGAACAAGCCTAGTAGCCTTTGTGTTGTCAACACAAATAGTACAAGCATTATACCCTTTAATTACATTTCCTGACAAGTTCCCCAAGGCCGGATAATCACTTATCGTCCATAATAATATCCCCCTTAGTAAGAAATTACCTTGTTTATATGCGTCATACACTTGTTTCCCGCGCCACAACTCTTGCAGATCTTCTATAAGTGGTTGCAAGAACACGTCGATATCATTTCCAGGCTCAGTCGGTCCTGATATTAACAAGTAAAGCATAATGTACTTTCTTTTCATACAGAGCCAAGGTGGAAGGTTGTAAACCGATAGTAAAACAGGCCAAATTGAATATTCAGTACAGTTGCCATGAAAAGGATTGAAACCATCGGAGGATAAAGCCAACCGAAGGTTCCTACTCTCTGATGCAAAATCAGGCCACTCTTGATCGACATTTTTCCATGTTTGTGAGTCAGCCGGATGCCTCAGTTTACTATCCTGTTCTCGCTCTGTCTCGTGCCAGGTCATGTCCTTTGCAATCTGAGGTGTGTTGAACAAATTTCTTATTCTTGGTATCAACGGAAAATATCATAAAACCTTTGCAGGGACTCCTTTCTGTTCTTCTCCTTTCTTATTCAATTTCCATCTAGAGGCCTTACATATATGACAAGTTATCTCATCTTCATCTATCTGCCTACGATATAAGAGATAATTATTCGGGCATGCGTGTATCGTCTCATACCCCATTCCTAATGCACATAAGGTTTTCTTTGCTTCATTGAAAGAAGAAGGGAGATTGTTGCCATCCGGAAGCAAAGACCCAATCAATAAAAGAACATCAGAAAAACATGAATCAGACATACCATGCTTCACCTTCAAGTTGAATAACTTAACCAAAGCTTTCATCTTACTATAATTCTCACAACCCGGATAAAGAGGTTCATGCTCAGCTTCCACGTGATTGATGAAATCTGAAGAATCTGAAGAGAAATCATCATCATTTTCGTCAGCTTCACCCATTCCTGTGTACGCTTGGTTAACAGATCCAGAGGAGTCACTTTCCTCCTGTGGAGGACTTTCTACCGGATTTGGCTCCCCGTGCCATATCCAACGTGTATAAGTTTCATCAATGCAATATTGGAAAAAATGATTTTTAACAAACCGAGCTTTCCAAGATTTGTTGTGTGTGCACTTTAAGCAGGGACAACTTATTTTATCTTCGTTACACCCATTCTCAAATGCAAACATCATAAATCGTCCACTCCTTTCTTAAACTCTTTTGTTCTTCTATCAGCTTTTAACCATGATCTATCCATCTTTTGACTTGAACAAACTGAAAAAGAGAAATGGCACAATGATATGGTCAAAACGACACAACTACAAAATGACACAACTACAAAAACGACATGGTCAAATAAATGAATCCTTTTATTGGAGACATGGTCAAAACGACACAACTACAAAAACTGCAGCTACACTAACATAACAGAGCAATGATATGGTCAAACCTGCAACTCCAAAACCAGAGCAGAGATTTACATTGAGCAATGATAAGCAAAAACATCTAACACAAACATAACATTGAGCTACAAAAACATAACATAACTACAAAAACTAACAACTATATTAAACTGCAATGAGTTGAGCAGAGAACATTGAGCTACAAAAACATAACATAACTATAAAAACTGCAACTATAAAAACATAAATTAAACTACATCTAAATGAGTTAAGCTACAAATTAAAAAAAAAATTAAACTAAAAATTAAACACAAACAAAACTAAAAATTAAACAGAAATTAAACTACAGATTAGTTGACCTAGATTAGTTGAGCTAAATATTAAACAGAAATTAAACTATAGATGAGTTGAGCTATAATTTAAACACATATCCAAAGCACACATAAATTCCAGTAAAATATAGTCCCCAAATTACTAAACGGAGGAGCTCACATATAAAATCGAAGGCTTAAACACCAGAAACACTAGAAACAACGGAGGTTAAGTAGGTGGAATTACCTATAACGGAGGTGAGTAAAAGGAGGGAGCCGCCTCCATGATGAAGCAGAGAGTAAGAGAGTCGATGAGATGATAAGCGAGGAACGACCTAATTTCACTATGCAGTTGTTTAGACATAATTAAAGCTCACTGACTGTGATATTATCTTAAATTTTGAGTACTGGTTTGTGTGATTTCCGAGTAAAAGATCGGATTAATTCATCAAGTCGATGAATCTCTAACTCGGTTTAGGATTTTCGAAATTTCGGGTTGTGTGATTTCCGTGTAAAAGATAGGATTAATTCATCAAGTCGATGAATCTCTAACTCGGTTTAGGATTTTCGAGATTTCGGATTGTGTGATATACGGGAGCAAAACCGAATAACTGCATCATGTCGATGAATCACTAACTCGGTTTTCCATTTTAACAAGATTACGGGTTGTGAGATATAAGGGTAAAAAACCGAATTACTGCATCATGTCGATGAATCACTAATTCGGTTTAGGATTTGCGAGATTTCGGGTTATGTGATATACGGGAAAAAAACCGAAGTACTGCATCATGTCGATGAATCACTAACTCGATTTTCCATATTAAAAAGATTACGGGTTGTGAGATATACAGGTAAAAACTGAATTACTGCATCATGTCGATGAATCACTAACTCGGTTTAGGATTTTTGAAATTTCGGGTTATGTGATTTTCGGGTAAAAAATCAGATTAATTCATCAAGTCGATGAATCTTTTTCTCGGTTTAGGATTTGCGAGATTTCGGGTTGGGTGATATACGGGGAAAAAAACCGAAGTACTGCATCATATCGATGAATCACTAACTCGGTTTAGGATTTGCGAGATTTTGGGTTGTGTGATATATGGGAAAAAACCGAAGTACTGCATCATGTCGATGAATCTCTAACTCGGTTTAGGATTTGCGAGATTTCGGGTTGTGTAATATACGGGAAAAAACCGAAGTACTGCATCATATCGATGAATCACTAACTCGGTTTAGGATTTACGAGATTTTAGGTTGTGTGATATACGGGAAAAAACCGAAGTACTGCATCATGTCGATGAATCTCTAACTCAGTTTAGGATTTGCGAGATTTCGGGTTGTGTGATATACGGGAAAAAAACCGAAGTACTGCATCATGTCGATGAATCACTAACTCGGTCTAGGATTTGCGAGATTTCGGGTTGTGTGATATACGGGAAAAAAACCGAAGTACTGCATCATGTCGATGAATCTCTAACTCGGTTTAGGATTTGCGAGATTTCGGGTTGTGTGATATATGGGAAAAAAACCGAAGTACTGCATCATGTCGATGAATCACTAACTCGGTTTTCCATATTAAAAAGATTACGGGTTGTGAGATATACGGGAAAAAGACCAAATTACTGCATCATGTCGATGAATCACTAACTCGGTTTAGGATTTTTGAGATTTCGGGTTGTGTGATTTCCAGGTAAAAAATTGAATTAATTCATCAACTCGATGAATCTCTAACTTGGTTTAGGATTTTCGAGATTTCGGATTGTGTGATATACGGGTAAAAAACCGAATAACTGCATAATCTCGATGATCACTAACTCGGTTTAGGATTTGCGAGATTTCGATTTGTGTGATATACTTATCTGGGTTATTTAGGGTACATTATATTCATAATGTGATCTTATTAATATGATATACTTATTCGTATAAATTTATCGAAAATGGTAGGATAAAATTAATTAATTGAACATATAATGTATAGGATCATATTTTTAACAATACACTCATCCGTATAAAATTATCAAAATTGTTGGATCAAAATATTATTAACAAAATATTAACAGAACCGTTGTTACAGAGGCCGTCTAATTACACATATTTAGACAAAATTATTGTACCTAAATCTAACATGGTTGTTTCTTAAAAAATATTTTCACTTATTTTACTTTTAATAACAAAAACAATATTATAGGAAACTGCATTGGCCGTTAGATGAAAGCCAGCTTGCAATCTCATCCGTTGGTTTGATTTTTTGTTTCCCCCCAAATTATTTTTTTCTCCCGCCGTTTTTTCCCGGTGTTGTAAAGTAACATTTCAGCTCATTTCATCTCCTCGCAACCCACGATCACTCAACCCCAGCTTAGCGGCGATTTCAACGATTATACCCACGATCACTCCATCTCCAGCTTAGTAAGGTATATGCTCAACCCTAGAGCAAAGATTTCATAGATTTTTGGGGATTTTTTCTTGGGGGGTTTCGATTTCATAGCTTCTTATTTTGGGGTTTTTCTTGGAATTTTTCGATTTCATAGATTTGGGGGTTTTGTGTATATGGATTTGGGTGGTTTTTTGATTATATGTATTTGGGGTTTTCATTCGATTACAAAATTTGGGGTTTTGTGTATAAAATTTTGCATGCAACAGCTCAATCGATTAAGGTTGTGTTTATTCTTTTTTATGATATTTGTATTCCTTTCTATATGGTTGTTGACTTGTTTGTTGAGGTGTTTACTGATGATTCTTGTTTGGGTGGTTGATGATTCCTTTTTATGTATTTGGGTTTTTTATGCTGTTTATATTCCTTTTTATTCCCTTTTACTGATGATTTGAGGATGTTCTGGTTGGATGATTTGATGATTTGGGTGGTCGATGATTTGATGATTGGTTGCCTTGTTTGTTGAGATGTTATATTCCTTTTTATGCTTGGTTTTGTTGTTTTTTTTGTAATTTTGATTTTAGAAATTGAAGTTTGATAAATCGGATATGGTTAATATGCTCATATTTGTTGTACCTGGGTTTGATAAATTGAAGTTACCTGGGTTTTATCTGAGTGGTAAAATTTGAGCAAATGAGACTTTTATATGTTAGCAAATGATCTAATTCATATGTATCTAATTCATATGTTATCTAATTTAATTTATGGATTAATATATGTTTTTTCTGACAAAATATCAAGCATATATGTTGTCTGAATTGGAATAATTTTACGTGAATCTTGACTTATGTATGATTTACTGAAGATATATGCTAGTTTATGTTCTAAAACAAATAATTATTAACTAAATGACAATTGGAGACGTCTATAAGTCTTACTGGTATGCTAGTTTATATGTTAGTTTATATGTTAGCATATTTGACTATATGCTAGTTTATATGTTAGCATATTTGACTATATCCTAGTTTATATGTTTTATGTTTGTTACGTTTTATATGTTTATTTTTCTGTGGCATATAGATTATGGCTACACCTAAAAAGACAATCGATTCAAGGAAGTCAGAGTTAAAGACGAGAAAGTCACCAAGGATAGAGAAGAAGAGGAAGGAGTTTAAAAGGAACAAGCGATCTTCATCCCATCAGAGTACGATGAATGTGATCAGGGCTTTAAGGAAGACAAGGTCCTGTAACAACCAGACACCCACTGAGACCCCCACCCCATCCACTTCTTCCCCGAAATCCGTAAAGAAGAAGGCTATATCTGAAACCTTGCAGAAAGAAATTTCGAAAAAAAGGAAGCGAGCGAAGCCTGTTACCACCACAAATGATAGTCAAGGACTAAAACTGCTTAAGCGAGGCTGTGTAACCATGCATCGAATTGTGAGATGGAAGATCATGGGAAACAAACTTACAGTAACTTTTAATGGTAAATGAGAGTCGTTTGGTCCTGAAGCGGCAGAGATGCAATCCTATATTAGGGTTTTGGCGAGAACCAAACCACCAATATGGCATGATAGTTGGAAATGTGTACCTGATGAAGTAAAGACAAAGATTTGGGACTGTGTGCTGGTTAAACAAATTAAAAATATTATGTTGATTTGCCTCTTTCATTATATATTCATTTTTGAAATTGTTTTTTTTAACTTGCTCATTTTTTAAAAACTGCTTATGTTGATTTTGTACTGATGTGTATCTAATATATTTTAAATTGCTCCAATATGTAGATGGCTTTTGTTTTGCCTCCGTCCGCCAAGAAGTTGGTTTTACGTTCGGCGGGTCAAAAATGGAGGGAGTTTAAAAGTCGGCTGACGACACATTACATTCTCCCTTATCGAGATCAACCTGAAATGCTGGCATTTCCTCCTGCAGATTTTTCTTTTATAGAAAAAGCGCATTGGGATATATTTGTTGCTGATCGCACGTCACCTGTGTTTTTGGTATATTTATACTTAGCATTTATGAATCACTTGACGACTTGTTAAGCATTGGAACAATATATACTTACTAATCATCTTATAACCAAACTTGTGCTTTTTATGAAGAAATGTCATGATGAAGCTGTAGGAAGAAGGATGCTAAGTGTATATCCTCATTGCATGTCTCGAAAAGGTTATGCTAACCTCAAGAATGAATGAGTAAGTAATAGTGAAACAACTTAGTTATTACTCAAGTAATGTGACTGATGTTTATACTATTACTAAGGAGTTCATCTATATATGAATGCAGTATCAATCTCATCCAGATGAAGAGGAAGTTGATCGATCATCAACCTTGGTCCTCGCAAGGAAGGACAAGGAAAATTTTTAAGTGACGTTGTTCAGAAAAAAGCAGAGGAAATTGTAAGTAATAAATTTGTGTCTTAATTCATTTTTTTCACTACCTCGTCTTTTAATTAGAACCTTTTTCCCTAAATTGTTAGCAAACTTTGAATTCCATATTATACTCCATGTACAAGTTTGACAGTTATATAATTGGATTAGTCTTTTATATGGAAATAGCACATACTGATGATATGTTACTCGTAATATTATAGGAAAAACTGAAAAAGGAGGTTAAGGAAGGGACACTAAAAGCAGAAGGTGTTGACGATGTTTTGACCCTGGCGCTTGGTAAGCCTGAGCATGGTGGGAGGGTCCGTGGCCAAGGTGTTCATATAAAACAGAGCATTTACTTTGATCTCCCTAGACAAAACAAAGCCAAGACAATGGATGAAAAGATACAGGAGAGAGTTCAGAGATTCATGGCAGAGGAAACTCCAAAGATTATCAAGGAGGGAGATACTTTCTGGGCTGCAGAAATGGAGAGGCTCAGGGCAGAGATTTTGAAAAAACCTGTACAACAAGATGGTAGTCCGAAACACACTTCCCAACAAGCAAGTTGTCACTCTGATGATGAGGTTGATGGGGATATAGGTGTAAAGAATCCTTATACACCTGAAGATGTAAAGAAGAAAATTCCAGTTGAAAAAGAGGGGGGTGTTAAGAAGTTTAAGAGGATTGATACTTTGTTTATTGATTTTGCGGAGGAACGTGAGGATACTCAGAAGGTGGTCGGGGAGGATGAAAGTGTTAGGTTTGTTGAGGAGAAGACATGTGAGCAGGTGAAAGTGAATGCTTTAGATAATTCTTTGATGAAATTGGCTGTAGGATCGCTCAGCGACATTGTAGCTTGTGCGAGGATTGATGAAGTAGTCGTTCCTGAGGGTGGAGAGCAGACAATTCATGGAGTAAGACTTGGTGAAGAGAATGCAAGAGTGTCAATCACTCAAGTCATTCAAGGTGATGCCAAGATTCCCTTCCCCATCGGTAATGAAATTGTGACTGTGGAACAAGCCGTAGGAACTTTTATCCCATGGTCGAGAAGCCTGATAACCTCAGGGAACAGTAACACTTCTAATGTTTTGTCAGCTCCAAAGGTCATAATCTTTTTCTATTAGTATTTTTACTACATGTAGTATGTATTTCATACTATTTTAACATGGTTATTTTTTTGCAGAAAGGCCAGAAAAAGAAAATGAAGAAGACGTTTAAAGTGGTTGTAGATGTTGAACCAGAGTTTGTGCTTGAGATGGGTGAAAATTACCCATTTGCACTTAAGCGCTTGTGGACATGGGCACAGGGTGCCCTAGCTGATGGGAGGACTGTTTCTTTTGACCTATGCAAAGAAGCCTTTGCCTCGACAAAGAAACATGTCATTTACTTATCAAATATTTATGCGGTGTGCTCTGGAGGTGAAATTCCAGGCTCTATCATTTGCCTTTTTATTCAATAAGTTTCTCCACATATTTAATTATTTTTTTATAGATAGTCCGTTATCATACTCTACTCACTACTGCTCATTTTATATGTAGCATGTTAAATGACCATGTTAGAAAACAGAAGATGAGCAGCATGATAAGGTTTGTAGATCCGAGCACGATTGGTGCCATCGAATGTGGTAATGCAGGCCAGAGGTCAAGTGCACTGGCTGCACATTTTAAGAATGCTAAGAAAGGACAGTACTTTCTATTGCCTTACAATGCCATGTAAGTTTTAATAGAATATCCGCGTAGACATTCTAATATAATTTTGTGGTTAAACATGATTATATGTCATGCAGTATATTAGTTGATTTTTGAAGAGCATCATAAGTGAAATTCAAATTTTAAGGTTAAATCTGATAATATTCAGTGAAATTCATAAGTTTAATTACTGAGTTTATAACTGGAAATGTTTGTTTTAATTTTTGGGTTGAATTTTTACAATAGGTTGATATTTAAAACAAGTGAGGATGTGTCACCTTGGATTATTTTTGGGTTATTAATGTTGGCAACATGGTGTGCATTAGTACAAGATTTGCTTGAGTACAATATTAATATTAACATGGTGTTCAATTATTGCAATTTGAGTAGCAACCATTGGACTCTGACTGTTGCAAATCCTGAGGCGGAGATTGTCTACTACATGGACCCTCTCAAGCGTCGAATTGCTAATGGGGAATGGGTTGATGTTGTGGACAAGTAAGTTCAATTTATAATTTCTGTGCATGTAGTCTTGAACCATGGAAGACCATATATTTTTCAGTGATTTGATTTTTTTGTTGGTTTTTATGTGGTTACAGTGCCATTAAAATTTACAAAGAGGATCTGAACAAGGTTGCGAAGAACAAAATATTGTGGGAGAACATGGCAGTATTAATCTATTCTGCTCATGTTTTATGTATGCCATTTAAGGACTTCTTTTTACTTAGTTACTTTTTTAAAAATTTCAGGGAGTTCCAGTCCAGGCAGGAAGCAAGGATTGTGGCCTGTTTGTGATGCGTTACATGAAGGAGATCGTTGAGGACAAATAACTTGAGTTTGCGGCCAAGGTGAGATTTTCACTTGTGGATTTCTGATTGACTTTATACTCTTACTCGTACAATAGTACTTGTGACTTGTCTATATTTTTTTGTGTTTTTTTTAGTGGATGCGTAGGTCAAACTTGGAGTATACAGCTGATGACATCAATGAGATCCGTATTGAGTTTGCAAAATATTTCATGACACGCCACGCAAACTAGGTGTTTACAGTCAGGATCTTTTATTGAACTAGTTACTCAGTTTCTTTTTAATTATGCAGTTGATGTTGGTTAGACTGAATTGTTGGTATTTTGGTAGATTTTGTCTCAATCTATAAGTGAATTGCATGGTGTGTAGATTGGTTTTAAATCTATTTTGGGGATTTAGGTTTCCGTACATTGGTTAGCAGATTTATTTTGGTTGATTTCAAGGATGGATACGCTATAACTTGTATTTGGTTTATTTTGAATGGATTGGTAAATCGATCAGTTTCAAGTTATGTTTGTATTTCTGTGTGTTTCTTTTGGTTGAATGGATTGGTTTATTTTGAATGGATTGATGTTGATTGTGGGAATATCTTGTTTTAAGTGTTACTAGGGGTTTGTTCGAAAGGTCAATTTCATATAAAAACTTTTACACAACATCAGATAATTGTGTTTTCAAACAAAAAATACCATTATACCAGATTAATTGGGACAACAATATAACATTTTCATAACAGTTGACTAAGATGATCAAATTTGCAAAAACAGGTTAATCATTGTGTCAAGCACTTCATATAACGGTAAAAGGTAAAAAGTGTTGACTGCAGACTTACACAACAAGAGAGTTAAACTGAAAATATTGTCTAAAGAGCTTCAAGATAGTACTTAACTACAACATTGTTTAAAGACAATGGTATAAGCTTTAAAAACAACATTGTTTCTATGCTTGTTCTACAACACTAAAAGTTCAAACTGCTGTCTAAAACAAACTCATATAACAGTTTTTCTAGTTAAATGTTGTAATCAAGCTTTCAAACAACACAATCTCGGATTAACGGTCGTTTGAAAAAGATATACGGTTGATTTTTTTTACTCTTGCTTGACTGTTTAAAATTGTTATGTATTATGGACAAACTATTGCCTGTAGCTTCTTCCAACAAAGGTTGTTCATAACAAAAAGTTGTAAAAAATACATTCCAACAAGCAGCTAAAATGGTTGTGTTAATCCTTTCTGGTAACGGTTAATGGCACCGTTGTCTGAAATCAATCACGCGACTCCTCGATAGTCAACAGAAATTTTATATACCATACGACCGGGAAAAACAGTTGTGGGAGCCTGAAAATCTTGTAGTGGTTACAGAGCATAAATTATAATCACACTAAAAGTGTCTTTTTGCAAAACCACAAAAGAGATTTGGTCGGATTTAGAAGATCATTTTGGATTTGCTTTTGCACCTCGGTTGTATTCACTTGAACAACAATTGTCAGAAATGAGTGAAGGAGAAAAAAAAATTGTGAGTTCTTCACTGAAATTGAAACTGTACATAATGAAATATCTTATGCAAATCCTTTACCAGGTGTACTTGCAATCTATGCACTTGAAGTTTTACTCGAAGAGTGAATAAGATGCATCAAGATTAGAAACTTATTCAATTCATGATGATATTAAGTGATAAATTTTCTATTATTTGAGAAAACATATTGATGCCACGGACTTTACAAGAAATCTCCAATGCATTTAGAATTTTTTTTTCCCAGAGGACAGTCTTCAGAAATTATCCAATATTACTCAAAATGAATTTTTGACATTTGCGGTTGATAACAAAAGGTTTGCAAATAAGTTCAGGAATAACCCAAGAAATTTTCAGGAATTTGCAAAATTCTGGGAACTCAAATTTTGGTGCATGACAATTTAATTCCAGTCTCAGGAACAATATTAATAATGCAGTTGTAAGAAAATGTGCAATTTTTTTATGCTTGTTGTAAGATTTCTGAACTTAGCATTGACGGATACTAATAACTCAAATGTTCAGCAAGCTCATTCTCATTCTAAGACTATTTCTGTTGCATAAATTTTTCTTGAGTAGTTAAAGTATTGGTTCTGGTTGGTTGATTGACGGTGGAGCAACTAACCATATTTGCTCAAACCTAGTCATTTTCAGCATTTATATTAAGTCACATGTAATGAGTTTTCATTGTGCCTGATGGAAACAAGGAACTGGGCATCTTGTGTTAGAGTCTAGAAGATCTTGTTAAGTAACCGGTCGCATAATATTTAAATAAAATAAATGGGGGTGGGAGGACTCGAAACTGAGTCCCTCCCAAAACCGAGCTCTGATACCTTGTTAAGTAACCACTCTCACTAAAACCTTTAGGTTGTAGAGAAAAACCTTAGCAGGATCTTATACTCTTCAACATAGATATCATTGTTTATGTTCTTTTTTTGGCCAATCTCTTTTACATGGAAATGGAAAAAATTATGCATTATTTCTCGATCAAGCTCTAACGATGAATAACACATGTTTTATCATAAGTGTTAAACATGTGCTAGCTAGGCAATGGCCAATATTTTATAAGGTGCTATTTTGGACGATCACATCTAATTTTGTGTTATTCCAGGCATAATCTCGAATTGCTCATGGCCTTTGCCCAAATTAAACATGGTAATCTCTGTCACTAAATTTATAAATTTTGACCCAACCAGCTTAATTTTCCGGTTCCAGGCAAAAAGAAAAAAAAATGGTTTTCGGGTAATGCCATGTACTCATTAATTTACCTAATCTCTAACTAGGTATCTAGAATGGTGCATGCAATTGCATGTCTAGCAGAAAGACAAGGACCACAAACACATATTTGAATGTGGGAAGTAAATCTGTATCTGTCTTTCATTTTCTCTCCAGCGATCGTCAATGGCTCCTTCTTTACATTCTCTCCCTAAATTCCTACTCCATTCTTTATCATCAATTTCACTCTACTTTCTCCCATATTCTTTCATTATACTAAATATTTTATCTAATTTAACTATAACAGTGCATTACTGCAATTTTAGAGTCTATACTCTGTTTCAGGTACAGTTTATCATGTCTTTTTTTATTGGAAACGCATATTGATCTTATCTACTTGCATGTGTTATGTTTGGATTTACTGTGTTTGGAAAATTTCTCATGTTTTATTGTTTTTCAGATAATGTTCCAGCCCATAACTATTCTCTCAAAATTATTTTTCGTTTGGAAGATGCATACATGTAGGATATGCCGATTTTCCAAGAAATATTTTAAAAAAATTGCATGTATAAGATGTGTATTATTTATCACCTCCTTTAGGCGATATGCAATAAAATTCCAAATGTTGTATGGTATTTATGGCCAAGACTCTAGGTAGTGGTGTTTTGGGACAAGACTTGTGGGTTCGTAGTATATAGGACATTCATCAGAATTAGCAATTTCTTGGTATTATAGGGAACACAATTATTTTGTAGAGGATCTTTGAGTCAATTATTTAAATGCAAGAGGTTAATTTTATCCTCAATATTGATTTAGTGTTTTTATCACAATAGTCAAGTAGCTTAATGCAGCTTGATACTTCATTGACTGTACTAGTTTTACGGAGCTTTAATCTGTTGTGAGGGTATAATAATGGGAAGAAGACACTAAAAGCTGTGGTGGCAATAATTTTGCAAGAGGACTAGGGAAGACGATGAAATATGATTTAATGAGAAGATATATTGGTGGATATCCCTAAGCCTTTTTACTTTTAACAGTGAAAATGATAGCAATGTGCTGAACTTTTGAATATTCGTCCTTTGTAGCAACCTCTGAAAATCTCGGGAAAACTTATGTTAACTGTTGGCTTCACTCTTCACATTATCTATCTCAAGAGTTCATCCATTTTCAGTAGCCCAGTACATGTATTGGATTTTTTATGCGCAAAAACATCCATTTTTGTCATCGGAAGAAAGAATACATATGACCTTAACTTTGTAGTATGACTCCTTCTTTTATTTGTTAACATTTTACCGTTCATGAGCCTGGGGTGAAACACATATTAGTAACTGGAGGTGCAGGTTATATAGGTTATCATGCTTCAATGCGTCTTTTAAAGGAATCGTATCGTGTTATTATAGTGGTATGTTTATATATCCTACAAAAAACTTTCTTCGTTTGAATCTAATTTTAAAACTAAGACGGCGATGTTGCACGAATAGAAACCTTTAGCCAACTAGAACGGAAAAAGAAAATATCACCGGAACAGAGAGGGTAGGGTTTTTATTTAGGAGGAGACTGTGTGTTGTATATGGATTGAATGAATAACCGTAAGCCTTATACGATATTATATAGGCTCGAGGAAATGTGTGCGCTACTGTATGCGTAATTAATCAAAACGCGTTAATTTATCAGTCGGTTAATAAATCAAATCTGTAATTGTATCTGATTATTATTACGTCAAATCAATTATAAGAGCCCAAGCCCAGTGGAAATTAAATTTAGCAAAACTAGTCCATAATTATTCGGGCCAATTTTTTGTTACATTCGTGTCCGCACGTCACACACGTGGGAAAGCTCAAAGGCTTCGCACGCCTCGGATTATCCCTCGAAATCCCAAGATTTGCACCTCCCTACGCACATGTAGTTGTTGAAGTAATACATAAGTAACACATTTGAACACTACATAAGTGTTTTGCTATATAAAGCTATTGTTAGATATTGAATGCTATGAAATATAACACAAACTAGGGGTAAATGTGTTTCTTTGATTTTTGTTTCTCTTAAGCTTTTTGAAATATGGTTTGAAAATGGAGTTTAAGAATTGTAGATATTATGCTTAACAGAATGAACACAAACACAATATATCAAAAACTCACTTATTTATATTAATCAAGCTTGTCTTGCTACAAATCTGTGTTCTTAAGAAAATAAGAAGTCAGCTTCTATCTTGAGAGAAATACAAGAAAATCTAGATATATTTGTTACATGTGAACTAAGTACCCGTGCATTCTTTATAGACTAACAACTTGGGTTTAAAAACTTACACTAAAATGTACTAAACCAATTTCTAAAACAACCTTGTCTATTTCCTTTTCCGGTGTTAGCAAATGTGTGCAGAATCTTACAGGTCTGTGACCACCCTTTGTCCAGTTAATCATGGCCCTTGATCTTGTATTCTTCAATCTGCTTTGTAGACTTTACAATTTAGTGAATGAATTGTTCGTTGACTGATAATCTTGAATCTTGAACTTGTATGTATTCTGAATTTGAGATAGTATATCAAGATATCCAATTTGTTTTATAAAGAAGTGATATATCGATAAGTATAATGACTTATCGATATCTCTAGGTTCTCTATAGGTATACTTGACTTGTAGAGGTCTCTTGTTCCTTGCATGTAAAATGACTTATCAATATGTGTGAGATCTCTACATGTAGAAATGACTTGCCGATATCTTTGAGATCTCTATATACACAATTTGACTTATCGATAATTTTGAGCTCTCTATATGAGAGATTGACTTGTCAATATCTCCAATTCTTCACATCTTTATTTGACTTGTTGATATCTCTAAGATCTCTACATGCAGAAATGACTTGTCGATATCTCTAGTTATCTACATCTTCATTTGACTTGTCGGTATCTCTGAGACTTCTCTATAAGCCATTTTGGACTTCTCTTTAAGTCATTTTGGACTTCTCGAATGACTTCCCGATATAACTTGATCTGTTACTTGTCGATATCTTGAATTAGAGCATTTTTCATAGAACGGATTTATTCAACTTCAAGCTTCAACACTTTTCTCTGAGGTATATCATGACTTGATCTTCTTTCAGAGTTTATTCCTTAGCTTAAAATTGATCACACAAAAATCCCCCAGTCTAATCTACTAACCATTTTTACAGACTCGAGAAATATAATACAGAATACAAATATAGATTATCATACCACTTAAACTTAGGGTTGTCAATTGTGACTTAGTCTTGTTATTATACAGGCATGTCTTGCACAACAATCTCCCTCAATTTGTGAGAAAATTTCTTATCACAAATTCATGCCTGATTACAATACTAACCCCAAGCTAAAATCAAATACATAAAAATTGACAGATTGGAAAATACAAACTTTTAGACATTGAGTAATTACATTAGTTCAAATATTACAACCATCAAGTGAATTTCTCATAACTAACTTCTTTCCTAGAGGTCATTAAGATCAACTAGCACTTGGAGTTATTCAATTATTTTTGTCCCTCTTAAGGCTTCCACCAGTTTTAGCCATTCTTCTAATGTTTAACTGTTGATGTAATTAACCCTAAATCTTGAGAATCTTCCAACTGCAATATTTAGAAAATATCCATCTTTTGAGATTCTACACATCCCCCTTGCCTTTAGTTCATTTGATCTTTTTTCAATCATTTTAATCTCCTTGGCATACTGCATTTCCCTTTCCTCCCTCCCAGCCTTTATTCTTGCATGCCTTTCATTCTTTTCTCTTAGACATCAAAGCCTTCCACATTCTTGTACAAGTGTCCTTGTCCTTCATCAAGCTTATCACCCTCTTCAATTTTGTGGTTTAAAAACTTTCCACTACTTCTCTGCTAAGCACAATGAATGAGTCATCCAAATAGTAGATTCTGACTTCTCCCAAAGAGACAACCCAAACTTTGACTATTTCTTCAGATAGTTGTTGGTAATAGTCATCATTTGTTATGCTCCAGTTTAGAGGTAGAAAATAAGCTTGATTAAAGCAGTTCCAGATGCCACCGATATTAGCTTATATTTTCTTTGGTTTTCTCCCAACAGTCTTGAAGTGAGTTTTGATTGGAAACTTAAATGAAGGTAGGAGTGAGATTTTCTTTAAAGTGACATAGCTGGATGTGATTGGTATTTTGAGTAGGGAGTTTCTAGTTTATTTATACAGGAATTTAGGCTTTGAGGTTGAAGGTTGTTAAGTGTTTAAATTGGTGGGTTTAAGGGTTTGAGTGATTTGTATTCCTTGGACTTTTTGTTGTTTGGATCCTGTCTCTGCATCCTCTCTTTTCCTCTTGTCGTCATCCCTTTCCTTCTTCTCTTCTATGTCTTTCTTCTTCTCCACCACCTTGCAGCCAGTTGCTTTACTAAAATAACTTGGATTTCATCAAGAATGTTTTTTATCATCTTTCTTCTTCTCATCATCATCCAAGTCATCTTTAGTGTTGATTTGAGTTTTGGGGAACATGGTTTCAGCATTTCTCAAGTATCTGCTCAGAATTTTGATAATTTCTTCATCTTCAACACTCTTCATCTCCTTAGTCTTTAGATCAGTTTCCAGTGTCATGATTAATCTTAGATTAGCTATCATACAGTATTTAGGAATCATTATTTATTTGTATTTTCTGGTTGAAGAGCAAATGTAGGCCACCCCATTACTTGGTTAAAGATAGGCTTCAGGAAATGCAACAATTTGTGCTTTTTTTAGCTCTCCAAGTAATTGAGTGTCCTCTGGAATCACCCTGTTGACTTTCTCAATGAAGACATCCAGCTTAGATGCTCTCTTGGATTGAAGATTTTGGAGAGACACTCGTAAACAACTGTCTACACTATAGTCATTGATAATGGCAACTATTCTCTTTTCTCTGAAATTGCCAACTTTTACTATCACTACTGTCAGAAAGTTTATATTCTTGACAAAAGCCCTTTTGTATGTGATGTAGTTGTTGTTTAGAGAGACTCTCAGTGCTGTGAACAATTCATTGAACTTATTATCAAGGCAAGGTCCTTCTGGAGCCAACTAGATTCTAGCTTTATCGACATCATGAGCACTTGGAGTGATTTAGATTTCGCTTTGGCTTATTGATTTGGCTTAGTCGCCATCTCCCCCTTAGTCTGGTTAGCAGGAAAATTGATTAAAGATAGAGGGAGTTGGGATCTTATTGACTGAGCAGCTTCTGGAAGAGGCACATTTGAGGCTCCCAATGATAGCTCCCAAAGAAATTGAATTTTGCATTTGGAAATGCTTGTGGGAGTCTACCAAGGACATAATATAATGTTATTGAGATTGTACCAGAGTAGTGAGAGCATTGACTTGTGATGTAAGAGAATCATTTGAGGCCTGAATAATGGAGAATTGTTCCAATAGAGACTGTATTTATAGATTTGTTGCAGTGTAGATTGGTTTTTGTGAACTGGATGTTGCCAAAGTACCAACGACCTCCTTTATGACCAAGGCTGAAGGTTCAAACCTAGCTTTGTAAAGTTGATCCATCTTGATCTTTGAGTCATTATTCTGTGTAATTTATTTTTGGATCACTTGATTCAAAGCTTTGAAAGACTCTCTCAACTTAGACACAATTTCTTCCACTAGGGTTAGAGAGAGGGCTTGAAGCCTGTCGGAAAATATGTTGAACTAGGTCTTGATATCTTAAAATATTGGCATCAGCTCATCAATTCTATCATTAACCACTTTCTTTACTGCAGCTTGATGCTTTCCCAGAGTGTTTTTCATAGCTCTTCCAATAAGATGAAAAGCCTTTAATTGTGTTTTGTACACCTCTGTCACAGCATCATATACTTCTTGGGGGGTGAGGACCTTAGCATTGCTTCCCAAAATGGTCACATATTCTTCTCTAAACTTTACTAAGGCCTCCTCCATAATTTTGGTAAAGTCCTTGAAAAGCCATGCATCCACATTACCATCTACTTCATCTGCAATTTTTTCCTGTTGTTCTTCAACATCCTCCTTGTAAGAAAGTAGTATTGCCTGATAGTCTTGGTTTAACATATCTATATTGAGGAGTTGTTGGGTATATTAACTAGGCCTGCATGTTGCTCAACCAAAAGATCATTAACAGTTGTTGGTTGGGATTGACCATCTTGCAGTTATTGAGCTATGAGGTGTGAGGGTTGAGGGTTGAGGGTTGGTGTTTGAGGTAGAAGGTTGTTCAGTTGTGTTTGAAATGTTTGGGATAGGTGTTTGGTGAGATGTGGTTGAGGTAGAGGGTATAGAGGTAGGAACATCACCTTTGATAGAAGTCACAATTGTGCTCACAGTTGGAATTGTGGTTGTGACAGTATATTGTTCATCAATAATGGGAACCTCCATCTAAATTTGAGGGGATTTGACCAGGTTATTGTCATGTACCTTGGTCTCAAACCCTTGTTCTTCTTGAAAAGAACTAGCACTTGAATGTGCTATACATGGCTCTCCAAAAGCTGGATCACTGGCAATTTTACTCCCAGCTTCAATTGACGGAGCAATTTCAGCTAGGGTTTTGAGGGGAGTTGTCCCTGTTATAGGAACCTCAAATTGAATTGGAGAGGATTTAGATAGCTCCCCCTCAGGAGTACTATCTTCAAACCCGTTAAGGTTTGAAGATTGTTTAGCACATGAAGGTACTTGAGTATCTTGCACAGGGTCTTCAATTAAAACTGATTAAACCCCCTGTGTTTGTGTTTGTGTTGGTGTCATCAAGGTCTACCCCAGCATGTCGCCTCTCACCAACTAAATGTTGTATCTGGGTGGTGAGCACAGTTTTATGAACTATGTCACTTGATGTTGGCAAAACTTGAGATGAGGATTCGAGTTTTTCATTGTAGGCAGAAGAAATTTGTGAAATAAGATTTACGAGATTAGAATTGAGTGTTGGCAACTCCCCCTGAGAAACTGAAGGCATTTCAAGTGATGTTCCCTCTTTGTGTTTGCCAACCAAATTTCTCCTTTCATCAACTTGAGAGTGCTCAAGTTACGGTGCAGAATATTTATAAATTGCATTTGGAAGAATGCTTGATTCAATAGAGACACCCTGTTAAGAGGATTCCCCTAGATTCTATTTAATTCCCTCTTTTACAACTGCATCCTTTTGGGAAGATGTAGAGGTGGTTTCTTGAGTGGTCAACTCAGCTTTATTAGTTTTCTTTGGTTTTCTGACCAGGCGAGACCTTATTTATTTTTGTTCATCGCCACTCTCAGTTACAGTTAGGGGTGCATTCTTTTTGTTCTTTCTACTCACTCCACCCTTTTGAAAGGATGAAGTGGTTGGTTCCCTAGCTTCTAATGGTAGAGAAGTCAGTTGTGGAAGGCCCCTGTTGGTTATCTAGTGTTTGTACTTCCACATATATAGGAGCCATAACTATATTAGGTATGGCACTAGAACTCATGTCAGTCATAGGGTAAGGATAGGTTCTAAATCTCTCCAACATAAAGTTAGTGAGATTTAGACCTACCTTCACCTTATTCTTTGTAATTAGTGAGCTAAATAGAATTTTGGACAGTTTTTTATAGTTGTCTATCTTAGTTTTATCAATACCATCAAGTATATGTATGTCTGCAACTTTAAGATTTAAAGTAGACATAATAAACCTAAGAAAAAAAATTCCTTACCTCTAGCGGCCAAAGGCATTGTGAGCCTTGTGCCGAGTTCTTCCAGGATCAGTGCCCCAACATTGAGTGGCTTGTTGTATGCCATGGAGAACACCAGCTTTGGGACCATACTCGATATATTGTCATATCCAGTCTTCCTGTAGTGAATGCCCTCACAATAGAGTCAAAAAGAAATGACCATTCCCTCCTGAGATTCTTCTTGTTCAAGATGGCAAGGTTGATCTTCTCACTATAGTTTAAGAAATCCATAAACTCAACTATATCTTGTTGAGTTAGCACCTCCACCATGCTTTCTGTAGGGGTGTCCAATGCTTGATTGACATCATTTGCATCAATTTCCACCTGCTTTTCCAGAACTGAGCAGTTTACCCCTAGGGACACGGCTTGATTCTCATGCACTACAGTATTGATAATAGCTGAGTTCCAAAACTCATTCAGCACGTCAGCGTACAGGATTGGATTAGCATTCAATGCTCCTGCAAGATAGGACTCAGATAAAAAATTCACAAAACTCTTGAAACGTTCAGGAGCTTGGTTAGCATCAATAAAAGCGAGGTAGTTGGTACCCTCCTTGAGAATAGCAGCTTTAACATTGTTTGCATCCATTGTGAGTGTATGGATTTGATTGGGTAAGAATTTGAGAGAGAAAGAACTTGGAATGATAGAGAATGGTGAAGATTTGCAAAAGCTACGTCACTTGAGATCTCGAACGCGTAAAGAAAGGTTATGTCGAGATGTCTGGGTATTTATAGAAAAATATAAGTGACTTGTCGAGAAGTAATGTGCCATATGCAATGAGTATATTTTATTACGGGAGAATCAAACCTTTTGACAAGAAATATACACATACCATTACAGTTATCATCAAACACCTAAATCAAAACCTCTTAAATATTCCTTTTATGAACATCTTTTAAGATTATTCTTAATATTGTCCATTATGTTTAGTTATATGAAACTATTGTAGTTTCAAAAAAAATTAAATAAAAATTTTTGATTACATTTAGTTATGTATTATATTTTGCTTAAAGAAGATAATTTTTAAGTATAAAGTTAGAAATACAATAATATTGTAGAACGAAAAATATAGACAACTGCAGCATTACTTATCTAACACAATTGTTTCATAAAAGTAATATATGATTACTTTTAAACTGATTTTTTTTTGAGTTGCGATTAGATGTTATTTATTCTAATTAAAAGAAACTAAACTTCTAAATCCAAAAAACATGAAAACAAAATATTAAGGAACAAAATAATTATTTTAAACTTTTTGTAAGAATAAGATTTTTGAACCAAAAGCCATAAATGTAGTTAAAAGTATTCAAGTACATCAAAATCAACGCCACAAAAAATAGAAATAAAAAATTATACAATGTTACTTGTATCCCCCTAATATTACAACCATTAAAGTTAAAAAAGTTTAAATCACCCATCCAACATGTTTATTCAGAATTGGTAAACATTAATGGCATGATCACCAAACATATATGTATGTCATTTCATTAAATTCTCATGCTAAACTAAATACAAATGATATACCAATCCAATATCAATCACAATCTGATGCTGCACAAACTAATATGCTACACAAAATCATGTCAAACTCGTCCAAAGATAAAATGCATATATACAACCAAGTTCATACAAACTTTTTATCATAACTAATCTGACAAAGAAATATGGGATGATCCTAGTATGGCTATTATCCTGGCCATGACCACATCCTCAAAATATGTCTTGTCATCCACGTCTGTGTACTTCTTTTCTTGATCCATGAAGTTTATTTACGTACGCACACATGCAAGTAAATTAAAACACAATAAAAAGTAACACACTGAAAAAAAATGAAAAATAAATACTAATTATTATTACTTCAACACAAGCTTACATTTTTTGGACAAGGTTCTCAATCAATCTCAAGACGACATGCACAATCTCAACGCGGATTGTTTTGGTAAAATTTTGTAGGTTAATGATTGAACTTAAATGGTTTATGACAGGGTATTTAGCTAGATATGGTCGAATTTCATATTCAATTAGAGTTGGCCAAATTAAGGTAGTGACATATTCGACTCGGATTGGTCGAATTAAAATTGTGACCTAATCAGGTCAAATTTAGATTTGACCAGAGTTGGTTGAATTTAGGATATGACCAGAAATGGTCGAATTTAAACTGCGGCCACAATTAGCCGAATTAAGTATTTTTGGAGGGATTTTTGAATGTTTTGAAAAAAATAGAAATATTACCAAATATTTTGGTATAAGTATTTACAACGGATATTGTTCAAATTTAGTCGGTCGAATTTAGGGTGGTCGATTGTAGCTAAATTCGACTAAAACATTCATTTTTGACTAGCCTTCGTTCGACCAACATATTTTACGTCGAAAATAGCCAAATTCGACCGTTTCCGGTCGAAATAAGCTAAATTCGACCAAAAAAATTCGGTCAAATTTAGAAAATTTCTTGTACTATTGTATCCTCAAAATATTATCAAAACTGAAGTAAAAATAGTTTAAATTGACCATCCACATAGTCAAATTGATGCTTATTTAATGACTTTAAAGTGGTGCTCGTGTTTAAGACTCATAACAATGACTTTAAAGTGGTTTTAAGACTCAAAATAGAACACATAAACATTTCATCAAATTTCCATACCAAATTAAATACAAATCACACACCAATCCAATATAATCAAATTTGTATCCCACACAAATTAGTATATCCAAAATCATGTCAAACTCATCCAAAAATAAAATGCAAATCATGATTAGAAATTTATAAATTAAAATTAAAATTACACCACCATACAATATTTACCATAAAATGTTAAAATTACAACCATTATTATTATTATATATATATAATAAAGTTTTATGTAGTCCGGCTTTTTATCGGAGTCCTCGAAATCCATCTATATTCTGTAGATAAAATATCCTGAAAAATGTGTTATCCTGGAAAACATTTTTCATAAATATCATTACTTAATCATACAAATCTCATACATTTACAAGTACAATATATATGTTCTGCAATTAAACATGTATGTTATGTAACATGAACATTAATGTTCTGTAAACTAGACGTGTTTTGTAGAATAATATATTTTTCAATGTTATACTTGTAAAATATATGCAATTCGTAAGATTTTCAATAAATTAGTGATGTTTGTAGAACATCATTTAAAAATTAATATGTTTTGTAAGATATTAAATAATATTTTACTTGCAGAACATATATGGTCTTTAAGAACTCCAATAAAACAGTGTATATATATAGACACACACACAATCCAATTCGTAAAAATTATTAATCATAACTTATCTGCAAAAGAAACATAGGATGATCGGCGTGATTTGTTTTATTCCTGTTTTCCCCGTCAGGGACGCCATCCTCAACATTTGTCTCCTCACCAACGTCTGTCTTCCTGTATAGAGTTCCCATTTGCATATGCACACATTCATATAATAAAAAGAACTAAATGATACAATGAAAAAATAGGAATAATTATTATCGCTTCAACAAGAGCTTCCATTATTTGGACAGCGTCCTTGATCAATCTCTGGATGACATGCATAATCACACTACGGATGATAGTATTTCATCAAGCCCTTTGACTTGGATCTGCGGATGGATCAAAGGCCTCGAGAGCATTACTTATCTAACACAATTGTTTCATAAAAGTAATACATGATTACTTTTAAACTAAATTTTGTTTGAGTTGCGTTTAGATGTTATTTATTGTAATTGAAAGAAACTAAACTTCTAAATCCAAAAACATGAAAAGAAAATATTAAGGAACAAAATGATTACTGTAAACTTTTTGTAAAAATAAGATTTTTGAACCAAAAGCCACAAATGTAGTTAAAAGTATTCAAATACATCAAAATCAACTACAATTGCCACAAAAAAGAATTAAAAAAAATTGTACAATAATACTTGTATCCCCTTACCACCATTAAAGTAAAAAAAAGTTTAAATCACTCGTCCAACATGTTTATTAAGAATTTGTAAAATTAATGGCATGGTCATCAAACACATATGTATATCATTTCATCAAATTCCTATGCCAAATAAAATACAAATGATACACCAATCCAATATCAATCACAATCCAATACCACACAAACTAATATGCTTTACAAAATCATGTCAAACTGGTCCAAAGAGAAAATGCATATATACAACCTAGTTCATACAAACATTTTATCATAACTAAACTGACAAAGAAATATGGGATGATCCTAGTATGGCTATCATCCATAACATGGCCACATCATCAAAATCTGTTGTGTAAGTCTTTTCTTGCTCCATGAAGTTCCCTTGCATAGGCACACATGCAAATAAATTAAAAAGACAATAAAAAGTAATGCACTGAAAAAATGAAAAATAGTAATTATCACCGCTTCGACACGAGCTTCCATTTTTTGGACAAGGTTCTTAATCAAGCTCAAGACGACATGCAAAATCTCAAGGAGGATTTTTTTGGTAAAATTTTGTAGGTTAATGATTGAATTTAAATGGTTTATGATGAATTATTTAGCTAGATTACAACATAATAAATGAAATAAAATGCCAGTGCCATAAAGGATTTGTGACGCGGAAAATCCCCTTTAAGGGATAAAAAAATCGCGGGTGAGATTATGTACCCAACCTAAATAAATCACTAAAATTAAAAGTAATGATTACAAAGATGTGTTGCAATCAAGACCCAAAAACTACATAAATGACTATGGTTTTCTTTTGGGGATGCATGATGACTTTCACGTTCTTCTATCATGATATATCAAGTTTGCATTCCGTTGTGCTTATTTGAAATTCTTCTTTATTTTTCTCCCCGTTCTGCTATCTTTCCCCCACTAGCTGTTATTTCATCAAAATAGGTCTTCTAGTTCAACTAGTAATCCAACTTCTTACGATTGTTATTGACTTAGTCTTGATAATTATCTCCAACTTCATGTCCCACACAACCTCATGACATGCTCATCTTGTTCGTCATTGATCACGTCACGTCATCATTTTTTTCTTCATGTCATTTTAAATATATCACGCGGCTTGTCGTTATAGTAAAAATTTCAGTCACAACAATAGCCCCATGATTTAATTTAATTTACTTCTATAAAGAAAATAATTAAATCATGTTAATTTAAATAGACTCCTATTGTAATCATAACTCCGCGTGGTTATCTGTACCCACAAACGGTCATGTACCATCACTCAAAAACTCCTTTATGATCTCAATTCTCATTAGTCTTTTACTTATAATACAATACCAATTCCTCCTTCTAGTTAAAATTTTCTTGCCCTATTTCATATCTCATTCATAATTTTTCCTGATCGTCTGATATCTCTATAATAATATGGGCAAACCAACAGCGATTCAACTGACAAACCAAAGACTGATGCTATTTGGTTAGCAGCTAACTTACTTGTGGATGATATGTTCTGTAAGATGAAGAAGAAGATGTTTGAAGAAGTGAAGTTGCTACTCTGAAATAATAAAAAATGCAGTCATTCCCAAATCTGACCAAAGAGCAGATTGGTATCGTCCAGGATGGGTTTGCCTTTATTACTATTCTTTTGATATTGGATTCACATTCACACTTCCCAAATTAGTGACGGATATTCTGGATTCGCTTCGCATTTCCCCCAGTCAACTAATGCCCTATGAATGGAGGGTTTTGGCTTGTGTTGTAGCCATTAAGAGCAAACATCAACTCGGCATTAATGTAGATGTTATCAAGGCTAGCTATGAAGTCAAAAAATACAGCGATTGTCACTACACCTTTACTCATATTGACAAGTGCTAACTCTAAATTTGGACAAGGAAAATGATAGGGGATGAAAATAAAACTTCCTTTATGCTGAAAATAAGACCCTTCGTGATGGTGCTGAAAATCTGATTGAATATTGAAGTTCTGAAGGTATATTTTGCTCCAAACTTTTAAAATTATGTTTGTTTCCCTACTGTTTGATATTTTTCCCATGTTGTTACCTTTTATGTTTAAACATTATTGATGGTATCACATACTGTTCTATTCTTTTGCCATTCCCCTTATGCATGTCAATAATTTTTTTTCAATAGATTAAATTATTAATTGTTTATTCATACTCCATTGTCGTAGATTTAAGGATCTTCTTACTCTTATGAGATAATAACCTTTTTCTGTTGTGATGAATATCACCATAGAGCCCCAGTTTGACCTTCATGTTGAGAATGTTAAATCCAAAAAAATTGTGATTAAGATTTTGGCTCTTTCTGCTGAAATAACATGACCAAATTATTCAGATAGGCTTGTAAGAGTTGCTGTCACTGGTGATGATTCTAGTATGATGGATAATGGAAAAGGGATCATGAAGAGTGAGGCTAGTGATGTTGACAAACCAAGTGCACCTCTATTTAAGAATGTTGCTCATAGGATTAGCAGCAAGAAGCCCACTCATGTTGTAATCAAGCCTTCCTCTCCTGCTCACAGTTTGTCATCGGACACTATGAAAAGTCCCAAGAAAGAAGAAAAAGGAGAAAATGATGATAAGGAGTTAGAGATGAGTTCCGGCAGGATTTATGCCAAACGTACATGTCATTTTCTCTCCTTTATGAAATACCTTTGTATTTCCATGTGTTTTTGCATATTGATCTTGATGTCAACTGAACATTGCTTTCTTATTGTCAAATTTAAGCCTCATATCATCAAGCCAATGTTGGTACCTAGTTATGACTTGTTCACCAGGCGAGGTAGAGATGATAATTGTAATAAAATTACTACTCCAAGACTATTATGATTATGAGCCCTTGGAACAGTCCTGTGAATAAGAAACCAAAGCATAATTTGGCAGCTAGAGATGTTAAGTCTGATACTTCCATATCTTGGACTACTCCTGGTTATTCTGTGGATGCACATGTCCAAACTTTCACTCATGCTTTGGATGATTATTTGCTTCTATAATTAATTAAGGGTCGCTCTTCTAAGGATGTCAAACAGATTCTAGACTACGCAGTTGGGCACTCTTTTCATGCGAGCATCCAAATTATCTTAAATGAATCACTTCTGATATTTTCCATATGCTTGATACCTTCTTTTATTTTGTAGGCCTTCCAAAGAATGTTAGCTTCCCACGAATTGTATGAAGATAAAGATAAGGAGTTCAAGACTCTACAGATAAAGCATCAGGGGTGTGCAGAGAGGCTGAGAACATCTCAAGAGTTGGCCAACATGTACATGAAAAATACAAATAATGTTCCACAAGAACTTGACGAAATTTCTCACAAAGTCCAAGAAATAGAACAGAAAGTTTACGTAGAAGCCAATAAGGCCATCACTCAAGCTACCATAAAGACCAGGGTAAAGGTGATGCTGGAATACCAGAGAGGTGAATTTCTTGTTGATAACTCTGATAAAGATTATGATGGTCATGGGTCTCCCAAGGACAATGCCCCTGGAAATGAGTAATTTTTTACTCATCTTTAGACTTATTGCTTTGAATTGTGACTTAATCTTTTGTTGATGACTTGAAACTATATATTTCATTTCTGCGTATCACTTGGTTGTTGAATTTAGTGTTATTACCCGGATATTTTAATCTTTGTTTCACTCGTGGAGTGGGAGACTTTATTTGATGTTATATATGATGTTTCTTTCATATTTAGTGGTGATTGCTCTTAATGTCTTGACTTTGTATATCATAACATGATTGTTATTATAGAAATGTTAGTTTATCATGTAGAAGATCTTTATATGTCATGATACAATCATAATTATATACATATAAAATAGCAAATAATATTAGCAAACATTTCATTAATTTTTATCATGTTACATGGTCATGTCAAATTCCTTGTTAGGGTCAATATATCATTTAAAATGTCATAAATCTAAAATAATGTAGTAAACAATATCTAATGAATTACATCACGTTATACCTTATGCAAGAAATTATACAAATTTCGTATGTAAACATGTATAGTGTATGCACTGTGTTAAGTAGTTAAAAGGTCTTTCCCTTTTGAAACACACTTATATGTTATTTATTATCCTTTTATAGATTTTGGATATTAAGCCCATTATTTATAGTGTGTGTAAGGACACTTGGTGAAAGGACTTGGTCTTTTGTTAAATTTTATTCATAATAGGATGATCATTCATTTTTAAGTAATGGAAGTAGATTGCAAAGCCTTTTTTCCTTATTCTTCCTTAACGCGTCGTAAAATAACTTAAACGTGTCGAACGATCGTGAAATGAACCTGTTGAAAGGAGCCATACCCCAGTTAATTTGTACCTCTTTCAGTGTTATGGGGCTTTTCAAGTCAAAAATGACTTTCAATTATTCTGTATTGGCTTCAATTCCTCTTCATGTTATATGTCCCAGGAATTTTCCTGACGAGATAACAAAGTTGCACTTGGAGGGATTAAGCTTCATGCTAAAGGCCCTTAGACTGTCAAATACTTCCTTCAAGTTACTTAAATGATCTTCGGTATTTAGTGACTTTACCACCATGTCGTCAATATACACTTTCATTATTTTCCCGATTTGTTCTTTGAACGTCAAGTTCATTTATTGTTGAAATATAGCTCTTGCATTTTTAAACCAAATGGCATGGTTAAGTAACAATATATCCCTTTTCAGTTATAAATGCAGTCTTTTCTCCATCAAATGGTTCCATTTGAATTTTATTAAACTCACTTGATGCGTCTGGAAACATCAATAGTTTATGGATCCTTGAGTTATACTTGAGTTGAACATGATGTTAATGTGTGGTAGTGGGTATGGATCCTTTACACATGCCTTGTTAAGGTCTGTGTAATCAACACATACTCTCTATTTATCATTCTTTTTCTACACAATGACTATATTCTCCAGCCATTCTTGGTAATCCACTTCCTTGATCATCCCTGACTTCAAAATCCTATTCACCTCATCATTGATATTCTGATTCCTCTCAGTCCCAAATTTTCTTTTCTAATTTTATATTGGGACATGATTTGGATCAACGTTTAGTTTATGAGTGATGATTTTTGGGTCTATAAACGTGATGTCATCATGTTTCCAAGCAAATGCGTCTAACCATTATGCTTGTTGTGACAAAGCTTGGCCCAGCTCCGCCTTCAGATCTGCCCAGTACTGTCAATTTATGTTTCTAAGTCTTCACCAATCAAAACTATTTTATCCCCAGTTGATAGGTTCACTTCTGCTAATTTTTCTGGTTCCGTCATTGTTGATCTTGATGTGTCTTTTACTTCATGTCGTGTTGTTGGTTTCAAGCATGTCTTCTAGCACTCCCTAGAGACATGTTGATCTCCTCAAATTTTTTGGACCCCTCATACTGTTGAATACTTTACCACTTGATGGAACGTGGATAAAATCGCTCTCTAACTGTGTATCCATGGTCTTCGTAATATGATATTGTACGTATATTCCTCATCCATGACCAAAAATTTCTGGAATAGGTTAACACATTGCGCATATGTGGGATGTGATATTTCTCCAATTATTCTTTTTATTCTCCATTAAAGCCGGCCAATATTGTGTACCTCTTTATTATATCATTCTTTGTTAGTCCCATCTCCTTCAGTGTATGTAACATCATGATATTGGCAGCACTTCCATTATCAACAAGAATCCTCTTTATGAAACATTTTCCAATTGGTATAAAGATGACCAAGGTGTCATGTTGTGGCTCTACAAGATATTCCCTGTCTGAATTATCAAATTGTAATACATTCCCTTGATTTCTCATAATTTTGGCTCCTGCAACTCTGACCCAATAAGATGTTCCCCTAGCTACTCTCTTAGCCTATGAATATATTTCCCCACAAATTTCTGATCCACCAGCTATGAAGTTTATAATCTTGTGGTGATGAGCGGGTGGTGGATGCCGCAATGGTGACCTATCAGGTCAGACATGATTGATTTTTTTGTGATAGTAGGTATTCGCCCAAATACCTTTGTTGGTCAACACTTGAATTTATTTCCTTAAAGCCACACAATCAGCTACTATGTGACCATAATCTTCATGAAATTCACACCATACTTTGGATTCTAGATTGCTTCTTGGTTTTTTGGTCTTCATTGGCCACCTGACGATATCTCTCAACTTGTTGAACTCCTGTACCATGACAGATGGTGATATGGTGAAACCATATGTGTCCTATGTGGAAGGTAAATTTGGATCTTTTCTCCAATCCACCTTATCATTTAAAATATTGAAACGTGGTTCCTCCCTCTCATTTCTCATGTACAGTTTGTAATCTCTGGTTCTTGATGTTGTAATTTTCATATTGGGATAATAATACTTCTCTTGTAATCCTCTCTTATCTTCTTCCAGCCTTACTTGTGCCATAGCTTTAGCCTGTACATCATCCATTATTCTTGCATGGATACTTGGTCAATTCGTCAAACAGAGGTAAGTCTCTCTCCAATCCGCTTCTAAATGCTTCTATGGTTGTGGGGATGTCACAATTTTGTATGGTGATGTTTTCCATGTTGAATCTTGTAAGATATTCCCTTAGTGGCTCCATGTATTTATGGACAATCTTATACAGATTACTTGTTATTTTCTCGAAGTGTCTATTACTTGTAAACTGTAGATTGAACGCATCTACTAGGTCCGCAATTGATCCAATCCTCTTATTAGGTAGGCTTACCAACCATTGCAAAGCTGTCAGAATAGATCCAAATCCCATGAATATATATGGCTCTTTGTATTTAAGGATTTGGAACTGTGAACATGCGTTGTTTGTATTGAGCTACGTGTTCATGTGGGTCTGTAGTGCCATCGTAGTCCTTCATGTGTGGTACCATAAACCGTTTAGGTATTTCCACAAGTATTATGTTGTCAGAAAATGGTGAATTTGCATAACTTGTGGGCGTAGCCTTCTCCATAGGCTTAGGTACTCTTGGTATAGATTGTATGAGTTCTCTCACTTCTTGCAATTCTTTCCTCACTGCTTCTGGTACATGTCCTCATTAATCTCACATTCTATATCAGTGTCTTCTTCTTTCACGGTCCTCATCGGTCTCATCATTATGATCTTCATGTCCTTGCTTTCCTTCATCAAGTATAGCATTACCATATTTGTCCATAAAGATCAAGTCTTGTTCATTTGATTTGTGATGTTCATCTACGTCATAAGCTTCATCAATGTTGAGTTTTCTGCTCATGCTTTTGAGAGTCTTCTTTGATATAGTGGTTTTGTTATTTTTTGATTTGACTGTCGTCAGTTCCTTCTTTAAGTCCTCGTTTTCTTATCTTAATGCCTTAATATCGCTTTGTAACTTCTTGATTGCAGATATCATTTCTACATTCATGATATCACCTCCATGTGTGTCTCTAGATTATTGTTGTTGTGGGTTTATCATTTTTAAAAACCAATTAAATTATCAATCAGTTTCCCAAAAACGACGCCAAACTGTTTTGGTAAAATTTTGTAGGTAATGATCGAACTTAAATGGTTTATGTTGAATTATTTAGTAAGATTTTAAAATAGTAAATGAAAAAAAACTCAAGTGACACAAAGGATCGGTGACGCGGAAAAACTTCTTTAAGGGATAAAAAACCACGGATGGGATTGTGTACCAAACCTAAAAAAAGAATTCACTAAAATTGTAAGTAATAGTTACAAAGATATCTTACAATCAAGACTCAAAAATTAGATAAATGACTATGGTTTCTTTTTGTGGAGATTGCATGATAACTTCCACGTTCTTCTCTCATGTTATATATCAACTTAGCATACCGTTGTGCTTATTTGAAATTTTTCCTTCTTTTTCTCCACATTCTGCTATCTTTTCTGCACTAACTGTTATTCCATCAAAATAGGTCTTCTAGTTCAACCAATAGTCCTACTTCTTAGGACTGTTATTGACTTGGTCTTCAAAATTATCTATAATTTCAAGACCCACACAACCTCGTGTCATGCTCTTCTTGTCCGTCATTGATCACGTCATGCCATTATTTATTCTTCTTGTCCATCTTCATCTTGTAGCGGGCAAATTAGTTGATGAGGATTGTCATGGATCTCCATCAACACATTTCTAACCACCGGGAGGAACATATCTTTCGGGAGGACTTCATGTTGTTTTAAATCAGATGAACATGAGTCGGCTTAGTCTCGGATTGAATCTCTATAGCGAATGGCAAATATGAGAATTCGGTCGGGTAGCTCAAGCAGTGTAAAACCCGACAACAAAACTTTTTTGAATTTTTCACCCTTAAGAACCACATTGCTTCTATCCACCACTCTCAAATCTCATTCATTTCCCACATTTAAGTGACCCATATCGGCATATATGCTCAAGACAGTGGCATACCGTTCCTACACATTTTTCAAGTTTAATTTGAACATTTTTTAGTTGCTTATAATATTAACATGCATGCATGTACTTTAAAAAAATAAAAAGGTATTATTATTAGATAAGATTTTCACAATATGCATAGCGGTCGGGATATTACTGTGGATTTTCTGGATCGGAGCCGACACTAGTGACATTTATCCATCTTTGAAACAGGTATAAATGATTGGATAGCCGTCGGTCAATTTTATTAACTCAAATTATTTTCTATCGAATTTATACGATCGGTTATAACAGCTCATCATGTAATGCAATAGTTTGAAACTTTCTCTCTCTTTAGTGGAACTAGGGTTGTCAAAAAAAATCGAAAAATCCGATATTCATTTAAAAATATTCGCATTTGTTTCCGAAATAAAGCGAATGTTATTCGTATTCAAAACAAAGCGGATATTATCCATATCTGAATTTGACGGTTACGGATATGGGTAGGGATACACGCATATTCGTATCCGATAATATTGGAATCCAAATAAATATATTATATTTAAATATGTATATTGTTTATAATTTATTATATTAAGTTTATAGTGTGTGCATATACACACACACATATATATATATATTAAATATTATCTTTATACAAATTTATTAAAATAATATAGACATATATAAAAAAGTTATTTAATTTCAACAAATTAAAGATAATCAATATATTGAAAGATAAATAAAAATAATTTTTGATAATATCTGAATCTGAATAAATTCATTTAGTTTATAATTTATTATATTAAATTTATAGTGTGTGTGTACGTATACACACACACACACACTATATATAAATGTCAAAATATATATTAAATATTATGTTCATACAAATTTTATGTAATTATTAAAATAGTATAGACATATATAAAAAAATTGTTTCAGTTCAACAAATTAAAGTCAATATATTGAAAAGATAAATAAAATTTTATTTTTGAATAAATTAAAATAGGATTAAATCGCTTTAACTCTTACTTTAATTTTAAAAATAAAATTTATTTTTTCCTATAATCTTTCAATTTTTTTAATTTTTAATATAAAAATAAAAAATCTGATTGAAAATCGGATTCAGATCCGGATATTATCTGTATATGGATAACATCTGTTGGATCCGTATCCGGATTCAGATATTACTCTTTAAATATTTTCGGATTCGGATACAGATAAAGATACAAATTTTCGAATTCGGATCCAGATACGGATATAGGCAAATCTGTATCTGAATTATCCGTTTGACAGCCTTAAGTGGAATTATTGTCTTCATTTCATCATTCAAACTAGTTAAATCTCTCTCTCTTTCTCTCTCTCTCTTTCTCACTACATATAATAAGAAAATATAAATATCATGTACTTAAACAAGCTTTCTCTAAACTTTGTTTTGCTTAATGTTAATAAACATTTAGTTTCAATTATTATCATGGTGTCAAAGCTTCTAAAAATCATCAAACATATCAGAATCGAAGCAATTGAAATCACGTTATAAAGATTACTATGTTATCTGAAGTTTTCAGAGCAAATCTTTGTTTATTAAGGTGTTTTCTCTCCATTATGAAAGTTTTATTTGATCGATTAGCCATAATTACACGTTTTTGAACTATTTTTATATCATATCTTAGTTTGTCGCTTCTCCTTAAAGATTCTTAATTGATTCTGTTCAAGATACTTGTTCTTGAGAGTGTGTTCATCATCTATGTTTAAGCTCTGCATTTTAGAAATGTCTAAATTATCTATTAATAATGCTTAGAATATAAATGTACTTTTACCTAATCAAGATCCATCTAATGCATATTACATTCATCCTTATGATGTTAATTCTTCTGGATTAGTCAAGATTAAGGTCAATGGATCTGGTAATAGTAATATGAGAAGCTCTATAATTCTTAGTTTGTCCACTAAGAATAAGTTAGGGTTTATTGATGGAGTGATTCATAGACATGCAAGTACGGCTACAAAGTTTGCTAATGTGAAGGCTTGGGAACATTATAACGATCTGGTGTGCTCCTGGTTGTTCACTACAAGAAATTCAGTCTCCTACAACTGTTATCAGACAACGGTTGAGAAGAAACCCGTCATCCCGAAAATAGAAACAACGGGCTTTTCTTTGTAATTAAAAAACAGTTGTCCTGGTTCTCGTATAATAACAGTTATAGTTGATTCTACACACTATTGTCTAAGTTGCATGCTTTGATATATTGACACAACAGTTCTTTGAGGCTCTGTTGTTTAGAACGCTTTACAACAATGGTGTCCACATGTTGTGTGTATATAAATTCATTTTCATCATAAGACGATGGTGTTTGGAAAAAACGTTATGCAAGTTAGACAATAGTATATAGAAACTAACATTTTATTGAATATCAGACAACAGAGTTTAAATACCATTATCTAATGCAAACTTCATAGACAATGGTTATTGATACCATGAAATAATGTGTTTCATACAACAGTTTAGGATATGGTTGTTTGAATTTCACGTTTAGAAGATGGTTTAGGATATTGTCATAATAAACTGTTTTCTGTTTAATGAAGATAGAAAAAAAATTGACTTGTATATGTCACATCCCAGTTACACAAACCAAACACCAACATACCACCAAAATCCAGTCCATAGATTAACCAACCAACAGCAAACTAGAAATGGTCAAAGCGGAATTGTAAACCAATTCTAACAGAGTAGCAAACCACATCAATAAATTTAGTAATCAGTACATGAATTGGACAAGAAATTCAAATCAAATTGGAACTCAAATAGAGTTGTTTCGACAAAGACTTCCACAAACAACAATGAATGTTAAAATGAAAATGGGTAGACAGTTCTCGTGGCTTGGCTTTGCTAAGTTGCATGCTGATTAGCCACAGTTTTGAAGGACTTGTGTTATAACCGACGCCAAGTAAATCTGCATATATAGAAAACATAACATTAACCTTAAGGACTAGAAGTTTGATACCACAAATTGTATAATTTTATCATTTGCAATAATAAACATATCTCCATCCAGCCTCCTGTCTCCAAGCAAGCCATAATATTCCTATGTGTTTGTCTGCCGAATGATTATTTTTGCTATGATAAAATCATCATCTATTATAACCAAACAAACTCAAAGTCAACTAGATGATGATTTTACCACGACAAAAGTAATCTCATCAAGGGGTTGAGCAGAAGTACATGTAGATATATAATGTGAGTTTCACCTATAAGAAAAAGACAAGTGAGTAGTAAAAGGATTCAAAGCTGTATAAATAATCCTATATATTACCATTATGGAAGCTGAATCCATTCTTCTTCCTCTCGCATATAACTAGCGTTTTCATCATCATGTTCATCCATATTTGGGAACAGGGGCGTTTGTAGCTCATTCTCAAGTTCTATTTCTATATAGCCATCATTTTCCTCATCAGAGTGGTCATTAAAGTTCTTTTCTGGTAGCTTTAACACCACATACCAGAATTTCTCAAGAGGATCATCAATGTAGCAAACTTGCTTAACATGTTTTCCTAGTACGAAAGGATCATTTACAAATCCTAATTTGTTCAAATTAACCAATATAAATCCCAAGTCATCGACCTTTACCCCTTTGTTAATATCTACCCAATTACAACGAAATATAGGGACCCTGAATTTATTATAGTCTAAGTCCCATATACTTGTTATAACTCCGTAATAGGTCTGTGCAGTATGTTCAACAGTGTTATCTTTTTCAACAAGCATCAATGTATCAGCAACAACAGAAACACCACTACACTGGACTTGTCGATTATCATCGCGATCCTTGGTGCTATAACTAACACCGTTGATTCTATAACCGCTGAATGTAGGAACAATCTTGTTAGGCCCTTCTGCAATCCACCTTATCTCATCAGTTATGCCATTATGATCATGGAGCAATTCTGTTTCAATCTGTCCAAAAACATATTATTTATACTAGTTATAATATAATTATAATATTATAATATGGAGTTTGAGTGTATACTTATAATTAAGCTACTTTTAAAGTAAATGAAATGAGTTACTCCAATATTAAAGATATATTTTACACCCTCCTATACCGCTAAATCCTTAAGCAAGGACTATATAAATATGCAGATCATACTTGTACTTGGATTTAGGTTTTTTTGACTCATGCTCAAAAATCATGTGGAAGTCCAGCACAATTAGTAATTAAAAAGAGGGCTGTGATTTAAATTTTTATTGGAATTTTTTGAGATCCTATATTAGTTGTCACTTACATTTTAATTAGGACGATATAAAAGTAGTAATAAAAAGACTAATAGAAATCTTACCTTTTTCTTGAACCATTCGGGGAATTGATCATTTTGCTAGTTTTTTAGCCATACTGGGTCATTTTCATGATGCGGGTATCTTTCCATCAAAGATGCCATATGTTCACTACAAGTAAAAAAAATTGCTTTAATAGTGAATCATGAAAAGGCTGAAAATAAATGAATAACAAAATACACACACACGTTAGTAACTTACTCAAAATATGGCCTGATGTCATTGCTATTTTACAGAAAACATATGTGTGCAAGCTGCAAGTCCTCGTTGCTCGGCTTTATGATTGTCGCACCGGATAGAGGTCTGGTTATTCCATTTTGCTCATCCCTACCCTTTTTTGGCAAACCTATGGTAGCTTCTTCAAAATTGACCAAACATTCAACGGCCTTCTCGACAACATATGCCTCTGTAATATAGCCTTCGGGATGAGCAGGGTTGCGTACGTATCCCTTAAACGCCTTCATATATCTCTCGAAAGGATATATCCAATCAAGAAAGATTGGCCCGCAAAGCTTAACCTCTCTCACAAGATGAATTGAGAGATGGATCATCACATCAAAAAACGAAAGGGGGAAGTGTTTTTCTAGCTGGCATAATGTTTCCACCAACTGAGATTGCATATTTTCCAATTTATCTACATCGATGACTTTACTGCAAATTGCTTTGAAAAATAGGCAAAACCTTATTATTGTGCACCTGACTTGCTTTTGTAGTACTGACCGAATCGAAATTGGAAGAAAATGATGCAATATTGTGTGGCAATCATGAGATTTCATTCCAACAAGCCGAAGTTTTTCCATATTAACAACATTCTTGATATTTGAACAAAATCCATCCGGTAACTTCATCTGAAGAAAGGATGAGCAAACTACCTTCTTTTCTGCATTTGATAAGTTCCATGAAGCCTAAGGTACCTTCTCTTTCTTTCCGGGAGTTTTTGGCCTCAACTCCATTCTTATTCCCATGTCAGCCATATCAAGACGGACAGACTCCCTATCTTTTATCTTTCCAGGAATATTTAGCAAAGTTCCAAGCAAAGATTCACATATATTTTTCTCAATGTGCATCACATCGAGAACATGCCTCACCGGCAAAAACTTTGAATACTCAAGTTGGAAGAATATAGATACCTTCTTCCAAACTGGTCGAGCTTCACCTTAATTCCATTGAGGTTGGCATTGTGTCTTACCAAAAACATGGTCCCTTAGATGATGTACTCTTCCAAGAACTTGCTCACCAATTAACGGAACCAGTTAACGGAATTGGAGCAACACCCTTCTCAACAGTGTTATCAAAAGCTGATTTTTGCTTTCTATACGGATGATGACGGGGCAACCACCTCATATGCCTCATAATCACCGTCTTCCGATAATGAACAAGCCTAGTAGCCTTTCTGTTGTCAACACAAATAGTACAAGCATTATACCCTTTAATTACATTTCCTGACAAGTTCCCTAAGGCCGGATAATCACTTATCGTCCATAATAATATCCCCCTTAGTAAGAAATTCTCTTGTTTATATGCATCATACACTTGTTTCCCGCGCCACAACTCTTGCAGATCTTCTATAAGTGGTTGCAAGAACACGTCGATATCATTTCCAGGCTCAGTCGGTCCTGATATTAACAAGCAAAGCATAATGTACTTTCTTTTCATACAGAGCCAAGGTGGAAGGTTGTAAACCGATAGCAAAACAGGCCAAATTGAATATTCAGTACGGTTGCCATGAAAAGGATTGAAACCATCGGAGGATAAAGCCAACCGAAGGTTCCTACTCTCTGATGCAAAATCAGGCCACTCTTGATCGACATTTTTCCATGTTTGCGAGTCAGCCAGATGCCTCAGTTTACCATCCTGTTCTCGCTCCGTCTCGTGCCAGGTCATGTCCTTTGCAATCTGAGGTGTGTTGAACAAATTTCTTATTCTTGGTATCAACGGAAAATACCATAAAACCTTTGCAGGGACTCCTTTCTGTTCTTCTCCTTTCTTATTCAATTTCCATCTAGAAGCCTTACATATATGACAAGTTGTCTCATCTTCATCTATCTGCCTACGATATAAGAGACAATTATTCGGGCATGCGTGTATCTTCTCATACCCCATTCCTAATGCATATAAGGTTTTCTTTGCTTCATTGAAAGAAGAAGGGATATTGTTGCCATCCGGAAGCAAAGACCCAATCAATAAAAGAACATCAGAAAAATATGAATCAGACATACCATGCTTCACCTTCAAGTTGAATAACTTAACCAAAGCTTTCATCTTAGTATAATTCTCACAACCTGGATAAAGAGGTTCATGCTCAGCTTCCATGTGATTGATGAAATCTGAAGAATCTGAAGAGAAATCATCATCATCTTCGTCAGCTTCACCCATTCTTGTGTACGCTTGGTTAACAGATCTAGAGGAGTCACTTTCCTCCTATGGAGGACTTTCTACCGGATTTGGCTCCCCGTGCCATATCCAACGTGTATAAGTTTCATCAATGCCATATTGGAAAAGATAATTTTTAACAATCCGAGCTTTCCAAGATTTGTTATGTGCACACTTTAAGCAGGGACAACTTATTTTGTCTTCGTTATACCCGTTCTCAATTGCAAACATCATAAATCGTCCACTCTTTTCTTAAACTCTTTTGTTCTTCTATCAGCTTTTAACCATGATCTATCCATCTTTTGACTTGAACAAACTGAAAAAGAGAAATGGCACAATGATATGGTCAAAACGACACAACTACAAAATGACACAACTACAAAAACAACATGGGCAAATAAGATGAATCCTTTTATTGGAGACATGGTAAAAATGACACAACTACAAAAACTGCAGCTACACTAACATAACAGAGCAATGATATGGTCAAACCTGCAACTCCAAAACCAGAGCAGAGATGTACATTGAGCAATGATAAGAAAAAAAATCTAACACAAATATAACATTGAGCTACAAAAACATAACATAACTACAAAAACTAACAACTATATTAAACTGCAATGAGTTGAGCAGAGAATATTGAGCTACAAAAACATAACATATCTACAAAAACTGCAACTATAAAAACACAAATTAAACTACATCTAAATGAGTTAAGCTACAAATTAAACAAAAATTAAACAAAAAATTAAACATAAACAAAACTAAAAATTAAACATAAATTAAACTACATATTAGTTGACCTAGATTAGTTGAGCTACAAATTAAACAGAAATTAAACTATAGATGAGTTGAGCTAGATGAGTTGAGCTATAATTTAAACACATATCCAAAGCACACATAAATTCAAGTAAAATATAGTCCCCAAATTACTAAATGGTGGAGCTCACATATAAAATCGAAGGCTTAAACACCAGAAACACTAGAAACAACGGAGGTTGAGTAGGTGGAATTACCTATAACGGAGGTGAGTAAAAGGAGGGAGCCGCCTCCATGATGAAGCAGAGAGTAAGAGAGTAAGAGAGTCGATGAGATGATAAGCGAGGAACGACCTAATTTCACTATGCAGTTGTTCAGACATAATTAAAGCTCACTGACTGTGATATTATCTTAAATTTTGAGTACCGGTTTGTGTGATTTCCGAGTAAAAGATCGGATTAATTCATCAAGTCGATGAATCTCTAACTCGGTTTAGGATTTTCGAAATTTCGGGTTGTGTGATTTCCGTGTAAAAGATCGGATTAATTCATCAAGTCGATGAATCTCTAACTCGGTTTAGGATTTTCGAGATTTCGGATTGTGTGATATACGGGAGCAAAACCGAATAACTGCATCATGTCGATGAATCACTAACTCGGTTTTCCATTTTAACAAGATTACGGGTTGTGAGATATAAGGGTAAAAAACTGAATTACTGCATCATGTCGATGAATCACTAATTCGGTTTAGGATTTGCGAGATTTCGGGTTGTGTGATATACGGGAAAAAAACCGAAGTACTGCATCATGTCGATGAATCACTAACTCGATTTTCCATATTAAAAAGATTACGGGTTGTGAGATATACAGGTAAAAACCGAATTACTGCATCATGTCGATGAATCACTAACTCGGTTTAAGATTTTTGAAATTTTGGGTTATGTGATTTTCGGGTAAAAAATCAGATTAATTCATCAAGTCGATGAATCTTTTTCTCGGTTTAGGATTTTCGAGATTTCGGGTTGGGTGATATACGGGGAAAAAAACCGAAGTACTGCATCATGTCGATGAATCACTAACTCGGTTTAGGATTTGCGAGATTTGGGGTTGTGTGATATATGGGAAAAAACCGAAGTACTGCATCATGTCGATGAATCTCTAACTCAGTTTAGGATTTGCGAGATTTCGGGTTGTGTGATATACGGGAACAAAACTGAAGTACTGCATCATGTCGATGAATCACTAACTCGGTTTAGGATTTACGAGATTTCGGGTTGTGTGATATACGGGAAAAAACCGAAGTACTGCATCATGTTGATGATTCTCTAACTCGGTTTAGGATTTGCGAGATTTCGGGTTGTGTGATATACGGGAAAAAAACCGAAGTACTGCATCATGTCGATGAATCACTAACTCGGTTTAGGATTTGCGAGATTTCGGGTTGTGTGATATACGGGAAAAAAACCGAAGTACTGCATCATGTCGATGAATCTCTAACTAGGTTTAGGATTTGCGAGATTTTGGGTTATGTGATATACGGGAAAAAAACCGAAGTACTGCATCATGTCGATGAATCACTAACTCGGTTTTCCATATTAAAAAAATTACGAGTTGTGAGATATATGGGAAAAAAACCAAATTACCGCATCATGTCGATGAATCACTAACTCGGTTTAGGATTTTCGAGATTTCGGGTTGTGTGATTTTCGGGTAAAAAATCAGATTAATTCATCAAGTCGATGAATCTCTAACTCGGTTTGGGATTTTCGAGATTTCGGATTGTGTGATATACGGGTAAAAAACCGAATAACTGCATCATGTCGATAAATCACTAACTCCATTTAGGATTTGCGAGATTTCAGTTTGTGTTATATACTTATCTGGGTTATTTAGGGTACATTATATTCATAATGTGATCTTTTTAATATGATATACTTATTCGTATAAATTTATCGAAAATTGTAGGATAAAATTAATTAATTGAACATATAATGTATAGGATCAAAATATTATTAACAAAATATAAATAGAACCGTTGTTACAGAGGCCTTCTAATTACACATATTTAGACAAAATTGTTGTACCTAAATCTAACATGGTTGTTTCTTAAAAATTATTTTCACTTATTTTACTTTTAATAAAAAAACAATATTATAGGAAACTCCATTGGCCATTAGATGAAAGCCAGCTTGCAATCTCATCCGTTGGTTTGATTTTTCGTTTCCCCCCCAATTATTTTTTTCTCCCCCATTTTTTCCCGGTGTTGTAAAGTAACATTTCAGCTCATTTCAGCTCATTTCATCTCCTCGCAACCCACGATCACTCAACCCCGGCTTAACGGCGATTTCAACGATTTTACCCATGATCACTCCATCTCCAGCTTAGTAAGGTATATGCTCAACCCTAGAGCAAAGATTTCATAGATTTTTAGGGATTTTATCTTGGGGGTTTTCGATTTCATAGCTTCTTATTTTGGGGTTTTTCTGGGGGTTTTTCGATTTCATAGATTTGGGGGTTTTGTGTATATGGATTTGGGTGGTTTTTTGATTATATGTATTTGGGGTTTTCATTCGATTACAAAATTTGGGGTTTTGTGTATAAAATTTTGCATGCAACAGCTCAATCGATTAAGGTTGTGTTTATTCTTTTTTATGCTATTTGTATTCCTTTTTATATGGTTGTTGACTTATTTGTTGAGGTGTTTATTGATGATTCTTGTTTGGGTGGTTGATGATTCCTTTTTATGTATTTGGGGTTTTTATGCTATTTATATTCCTTTTTATTCCCTTTTACTGATGATTTGAGGATGTTCTGGTTGGATGATTTGATGATTTGGGTGGTCGATGATTTGATGATTGGTTGCCTTGTTTGTTGAGATGTTATATTCCTTTTTATGCTTGGTTTTGTTGTTTTTTTGTAATTTTGATTTTAGAAATTGAAGTTTGATAAATCGGATATGGTTAATATGCTCATATTTGCTGTACCTGGGTTTGATAAATTGAAGTTTCCTGGGTTTTATATGAGTTGTAAAATTTGAGCAAATGGAACTTTTATATGTTAGCAAATGATCTAATTCATATATATTTAATTCATATGTTATCTGATCTAATTCATGGATTAATATATGTTTTTTATGACAAAATATCAAGCATATATGTTGTCTGAATTGGAATAATTTTATGTGAATCTTGACTTATGTATGATTTACTGAAGATATATGCTAGTTTTATGTTCTAAAACAAATAATTATTAACTAAATGACAATTGGAGACGTCTATAAGTCTTACTGGTATGCTAGTTTATATGTTAGTTTATATGTTAGCATATTTGACTATATGCTAGTTTATATGTTAGCATATTTGACTATATCCTAGTTTATATGTTTTATGTTTGTTACGTTTTATATGTTTATTTTTCTGTGGCATATAGATTATGGCTACACCTAAAAAGACAATCGATTCAAGGAAGTCAGAGTTAAAGACGAGAAAGTCACCAAGGATAGAGAAGAAGAGGAAGGAGTTTAAAAGGAACAACCGATCTTCATCCCATCAGAGTATGATGAATGTGATCAGGGCTTTAAGGAAAACAAGGTCCTGTAACAACCAGACACACACTGAGACCCCCACTCCATCCACTTCTTCCCCGAAATCCGTAAAGAAGAAGGCTATATCTGAAACCTTGCAGAAAGAAATTTCGAAAAAAAGGAAGCGAGCGAAGCCTGTTACCACCACAAATGATAGTCAAGGACTAAAACTGCTTAAGCGAGGCTGTGTAACCATGCATCGAATTATGAGATGGAAGATCATGGGAAACAAACTTACAGTAACTTTTAATGGTAAAGGAGAGTCGTTTGGTCCTGAAGCGGCAGAGATGCAATCCTATATTGGGGTTTTGGCGAGAACCAAACCACCAATATGGCATGATAGTTGGAAATGTGTACCTGATGAAGTAAAGACAAAGATTTGGGACCGTGTGCTGGTAAAACAAATTAAAAATATTATGTTGATTTGCTTCTTTCATTATATATTCATTTTTGAAATTATTTTTTTTAACTTGCTCATTTTTTAGAAACTGCTTATGTTGATTTGGTACTGATGTGTATCTGATATATTTTAAATTGCTCCAATATGTAGATGGCTTTTGTTTTGCCACCGTCCACCAAGAAGTTGGTTTTACGTTCGGCGGGTCAAAAATGGAGGGAGTTTAAAAGTCGGCTGACGACACATTACATTCTCCCTTATCGAGATCAACCTGAAACGCTGGCATATCCTCCTGCAGATTTTTCTTTTATAGAAAAAGCGCATTGGGATATATTTGTTGTTGATCGCGCGTCACCTGAGTTTTTGGTATGTTTCTACTTAGCATTTATGAATCACTTGACGACTTGTTAAGCATTGGAACAATATATACTTACTAATCATCTTATAACCAAACTTGTGCTTTTTATGAAGAAATGTCATGATGAAGTTGTAGGAAGAAGGATGCTATGTGTATATCCTCATCGCATGTCTCGAAAAGGTTATGCTAACCTCGAGAATGAATGAGTAAGTAATAGTGAAACAACTTAGTTATTACTCAAGTAATGTGACTGATGTTTATACTATTACTAAGGAGTTCATCTACATATTAATGCAGTATCAATCTCATCCAGATGAAGAGGAAGTTGATCGATCATCAACCTGGGTCCTCGCAAGGAAGGACATAGATGGAAAATTTTTAAGTGACGTCGTTCAGAAAAAAGCAGAGGAAATTGTAAGTAATAAATTTGTGTCTTAATTCATTTTGTTCACTAGCTCGTCATTTAATTAGAACCTTTTTTCCCTAAATTGTTAGCAAACTTTGAATTCCATATTATACTCCATGTACAAGTTTGACAGTTATATAATTAGATTAGTCTTTTATATGGAAATAGCACATACTGATGATATGGTACCCGTAATATTGTAGGAAAACCCGAAAAAGGAGGTTAAGGAAGGGACACTAAAAGTAGAAGGTGTTGACGATGTTTTGACCCTGGCGCTTGGTAAGCCTGAGCATGGTGGGAGGGTCTGTGGCCAAGGTGTTCATGTAAAACAGAGCATTTACTTTGATCTCCCTAGGCAAAACAAAGCCAAGACAATGGATGAAAAGATACAGGAAAGAGTTCAGAGATTCATGGCAGACGAAACTCCAAAGATTATCAAGGAGGGAGATATTTTCTGGGCTGCAGAAATGGAGAAGCTCAGGGCAGAGATTTTGAAAAAACCTGTACAACAAGATGGTAGTCCGAAACACACTTCCCAATAAGCAAGTTGTCACTCTGATGACGGGGTTGACGGGGATATAGGTGTAAAGAATCCTTATACACCTGAAGATGCAAAGAAGAAAATTCCGGTTGAAAAAGAGGGGGGTGTTCAGAAGTTTAAGAGGATTGATACTTTGTTTATTGATTTTGCGGAGGAACGTGAGGATATTCAGATGGTGGCCGGGGAGGATGAAAGTGTTAGGTTTGTTGAGGAGAAGACATGTGAGCAGGTGAAAGTGAATGCTTTAGATAATTCTTTGATGAAATTGGCTGTAGGATCGCTCAGTGACATTGTAGCTTGTGCGAGGATTGATAAAGTAGTCGTTCCTGAGGGTGGAGAGCAGACAATTCATGGAGTAAGACTTGGTGAAGAGAATGCAAGAGTGTCAATCACTCAAGTCATTCAAGGTGATGCCAACATTCCCTTCCCCATCGGTAATGAAATTCTGACTGTGGAACAAGTCGTAGGAACTTTTATCCCATGGCCGAGAAGCCTGATAACCTCAGGGAACAGTAGCACTTCTAATGTTTTGTCAGCTCCAAAGGTCATAATCTTTTTCTATTAGTATTTTTACTGCATGTAGTATGTATTTCATACTATTTTAACGGTTATTTTTTTGTAGAAAGGAAAGAAAAAGAAAATGAAGAAGACATTTAAAGTGGTTGTACATGTTGAACCGGAGTTTGTGCTTGAGATGGGTGAAAATTACCCATTTGCACTTAAGCGCTTGTGGACATGGGCACAGGGTGCCCTAGATGATGGGAGGAATGTTTCTTTTGACCTATGCAAAGAAGCCTTTGCCTCGACAAAGAAACATGTCATTTACTTATCAGATATTTATGCGGTGTGCTCTGGAGGTGAAATTTCAGGCTCTATCATTTGCCTTTTTATTCAATAAGTTTCTCCACATATTTAATTATTTTTTTTAGATAGTCAGTTATCATACTCTACTCACTACTGCTCATTTTATATGTAGCTTGTTAAATGACCATGTCAGAAAACAGAAGATGAGCAACATGATAAGGTTTGTAGATCCGAGCACGATTGGTGCCATCGGATGTGGTAATGCAGGCTAGAGGTCACGTGCACTGGCTGCACATTTTAAGAATGCTAAGAAAGGACAGTACTTTCTATTGCCTTACAATGCCATGTAAGTTTTAATAGAATATCCGCGTAGACATTCTAATATAATTTTGTGGTTAAACATGATTATATGTCATGCAGTATATTAGTTGATTTTTTTAGAGCATCATAAGTGAAATTCAAATTTTAAGGTTAAATCTGATAATATTCAGTGAAATTCATAAGTTTAATTACTGAGTTTATAACTGGAAATGTTTGTTTTAATTTTTGGGTTGAATTTTTACAATAGGTTGATATTTAAAACAAGTGAGGATGTGTCACCTTGGATTATTTTTGGGTTATTAATGTTGGCAACATGGTGTGCATTAGTACAAGATTTGCTTGAGTACAATATTAATATTAACATGGTGTTCAATTGTTGCAATTTGAGTAGCAACCATTGGACTCTGACTGTTGCAAATCCTGAGGCGGAGATTGTCTACTACATTGACCCTCTCAAGCGTCGAATTGCTAATGGGGAATGGGTTGATGTTGTGGACAAGTAAGTTCAATTTATAATTTATATGCATGTAGTCTGGAACCATGAAAGACCATATATTTTTCAGTGATTTGATTTTTTTGTTGGTTTTTATGTGGTTGCAGTGCCATTAAAATTTACAAAGAGGATCTGAACAAGGTTGCGAAGAAGAAAATATTATGAGAGAACATGGTAGTATTAATCTAATATGCTCATGTTTTATGTATGCCATTTAAGGACATCGTTTTACTTAGTTACCTTTTTTAAAATTCCAGGGAGTTCCGATCCAGGCAGGAAGCAAGGATTGTGGCATGTTTGTGATGCGTTACATGAAGGAGATCGTTGAGGACAAATAACTTGAGTTTGCGGCCAAGGTGAGATTTTCACTTGTGGATTTCTGATTGACTTTATACTCCTACTCGTACAATAGTACTTGTGACTTGTCTATATTTTTTTGTGTTTTTTTCAGTGGATGCGTAGGTCAAACTTGGAGTATACGGCTGATGACATCAATGAGATCCGTATTGAGTTTGCAAAATATTTCATGACACGCCACGCAAACTAGGTGTTTACAGTCAGGATCTTTTGTTGAACTAGTTACTCAGTTTCTTTTTAATTATGCAGTTGATGTTGCTTAGACTGAATTGTTGGTATTTTGGTAGATTTTGTCTCAATCTATAAGTGAATTGCATGGTCTGTAGATTGGTTTTAAATCTATTTTGGGGATTTAGGTTTCCGTACATTGGTTAGCAGATTTATTTTGGTTGATTTCAAGGATGGATACGCTATAACTTGTATTTGGTTTATTTTGAATGGATTGGTAAATCGATCAGTTTCAAGTTATGTTTGTGTTTCTGTGTGTTTCTTTTGGTTGAATGGATTGGTTTGTTTTGAATGGATTGATGTTGATTGTGGGAATATCTTGTTTTAAGTGTTACTAGGGGTTTGTTCGAAAGGTGAATTTCATATAAAAACTTTTACACAACATCAGATAATTGTGTTTTCAAACAAAAAATACCATTGTACCAGATTAATTGGGATAACAATATAACATTTTCATAACAGTTGACTAAGATGATCAAATTTGCAAAAACAGGTTAATCATTGTGTCAAGCACTTCATATAACGGTAAAAGGTTAAAAGTGTTGACTGCAGACTTACACAACAAGAGAGTTAAACTGAAAATATTGTCTAAAGAGCTTCAAGACAGTACTTAACTACAACAATATTTAAAGACAATGGTATAAGCTTTAAAAACAACATTATTTTTATGCTTGTTTTACAACACTAAAAGTTCAAACTGCTGTCTAAAACAAACTCATATAACAGTTTTTCTAGTTAAATGTTGTAATCAAGCTTTCAAACAACACAATCTCGGATTAACGGTCGTTTGAAAAAGATATACGGTTGATTTTTGTTACTCTAGCTTGACTGTTTAAAACCGTTATATATTATGGACAAACTATTGCCTGTAGCTTCTTCCAACAAAGGTTGTTCATAACAAAAAGTTGTAAAAAATACATTCCAACAAGCAGCTAAAATGGTTGTGTTAATCCTTTCTGGTAACGGTTAATGGCACCGTTGTCTGAAATTAATCACGCGGCTCCTCGATAGTCAACATAAATTTTATATACCATACGATCGGGAAAAACAGTTGTGGGAGCCTGAAAATCTTGTAGTGGTTACAGAGCATAAATTATAATCACGCTAAAAGTGTCTTTTTCCAAAACCACACAAGAGATTTGGTCTGATTTAGAAGATCATTTTGGATTTGCTTTTGTGCCTCGGTTGTATTCACTTGAACAACAATTGTCAGAAATGAGTGAAGGAGAAAAAAAATTGTGAGTTCTTCACTGAAATTGAAACTCTACATAATGCAATATCTTATGCAAATCATTTACCAGGTGTACTTGCAATCTATGCACTTGAAGTTTGACTCGAAGAGTGAATAAGATGCATCAAGATTAAAAACTTATTCAATTCATGATGATATTAAGTGATAAATTTTCTATTATTTGAGAAAACATATTGATGCCACGGTCTTTACAAGAAATCTCCAATGCATTTAGAATGTTTTTTTCCCAGAGGACAGTCTTCAGAAATTATCCAATGTTACTAGAATTTTTGACAATTGCGGTTGATAACAAAAGGTTTGCAAATAAGTTCAGGAATAACCCAAGAAATTTTCAGGAATTTGCAAAATTCTGGGAACTCAAATTTTGGTGCATGACAATTTAATTCCAGTCTCAGGAACAATATTAATAATGCAGTTGTAAGAAAATGTGCAATTTTTTTATGCTTGTTGTAAGATTTCTGAACTTAGCATTGACGGATACTAATAACTCAAATGTTCAGCAAGCTCATTCTCATTCTAAGACTATTTCTGTTGCGTAAATTTTTCTTGAGTAGTTAAAGTATTGGTTCTGGTTGGTTGATTGACAGTGAAGCAACTAACCATATTTGCTCAAACCTAGTCATTTTCAGCATTTATATTAAGTCACATGTAATGAGTTTTCATTGTGCCTGATGGAAACAAGGAACTGGGCATCTTGTGTTAGAGTCTAGAAGATCTTGTTAAGTAACCGGTCGCATAATATTTAAATAAAATAAATGGGGGTGGGAGGACTCGAAACTGAGTCCCTCCCAAAACCGAGCTCTGATACCTTGTTAAGTAACCACTCTCACTAAAACCTTTAGGTTGTAGAGAAAGACCTTAGCAGGATCTTATACTCTTCAACATATATATCATTGTTTATGTTTTTTTTTTGGCCAATCTCTTTTACATGGAAATGGAAAAAATTATGCATTATTTCTCGATCGAGCTCTAACGATGAATAACACATGTTTTATCATAAGTGTTAAACTTGTGCTAGCTAGGCAATGGCCAATATTTTATAAGGTACTATTTTGGACGATCACATCTAATTTTGTGCTATTCCGGGCATAATCTCGAATTGCGCATGGCCTTTGCCCAAATTAAACATGGTAATCTCTGTCACTAAATTTTTAAATTTTGACCCAACCAGCTTAATTTTCCGGTTCCAGGCAAAAAGAAAAAAAATGATTTTCGGGTTATACCATGTACTCATTAATTTACCTAATCTCTAACTAGGTATCTAGAATGGTGCATGCAATTGCATGTCTAGCCGAAAGACAAGGACCACAAACACATATTTGAATGTGGGAAGTAAATCTGTATCTGTCTTTCATTTTCTCTCCAGCGATCGTCAATGGCTCCTTCTTTACATTCTCTCCCTAAATTCCTGCTCCATTCCTTATCATCAATTTCACTCTACTTTCTCCCATATTCTTTCATTATACTAAATATTTTATCTAATTTAACTATAACCGTGCATTACTGCAATTTTAGAGTCTATACTCTGTTTCAGGTACAGTTTATCATGTCTTTTTTATTGGAAACGCATATTGATCTTATCTACTTGCATGTGTTATGTTTGGATTTACTGTGTTTGGAAAATTTCTCATGTTGTATTGTTTTTCAGATTATGTTCCAGCCCATAACTCTTCTCTCAAAATTATTTTTTGTTTGGAAGATACATACATGTAGGATATGCCGATTTTCCAAGAAATATTTTAAAAAAATTGCATGTATAAGATGTGTATTATTTATCACCTCCTTTAGGCGATATGCAATAAAATTCCAAATGTTGTATGGTATTTATGGCCAAGACTCTAGGTAGTGGTGTTTTGGGACAAGACTTGTGGGTTTGTGGTATATAGGACATTCATCAGAATTAGCAATTTCTTGGTATTATAGGGAATGCAATTATTTTGTAGAGGATCTTTGAGTCAATTATTTAAATGCAAGAGGTTAATTTAATCCTCAATATTGATTTAGTGTTTTTATCACAATAGTCAAGTAGCTCAATGCAGCTTGATACTTCATTGACTGTACTAGTTTTACGGAGCTTTAATCTGTTGTGAGGGTATAATAATGGGAAGAAGACACTAAAAGCTGTGGTGGCAATAATTTTGCAAGAGGACTAGGGAAGACGATGAAATATGATTTAATGAGAAGATATATTGGTGGATATCCCTAAGCCTTTTTACTTTCAACAGTGAAAATGATAGCAATGTGCTGAACTTTTGAATATTCGTCCTTTGTAGCAACCTCTGAAAATCTCGGGAAAACTTATGTTAACTGTTGGCTTCACTCTTCGCATTATCTATCTCAAGAGTTCCAAAACTCATTCAACACGTCAGCGTACAGGATTGGATTAGCATTCAATGCTCCTGCAAGATAGGACTCAGATAAAAAATTCACAAAACTCTTGAAACGTTCAGGAGCTTGGTTAGCATCAATAAAGTGAGGTAGTTGGTACCCTCCTTGGGAATAGCAGCTTTAACATTGTTTGCATCCATTGTGAGTGTATGGATTTTATTGGGTTAGAATTTGAGAGAGAAAGAACTTGGAATGATAGAGAATGGTGAAGATTTGCAAAAGCTACGTCACTTGAGATCTCGAACGCGTAAAGAAAGGTTATGTCGAGATGTCTGGGTATTTATAGAAAAATATAAGTGACTTGTCGAGAAGTAATGTGCCTTATGCAATGAGTATATTTTATTACGGGAGAATCAAACCTTTTGACAAGAAATATACACATACCATTACAGTTATCATCAAACACCTAAATCAAAACCTCTTAAATATTCCTTTTATGAACATCTTTTAAGATTATTCTTAATATTGTCCATTATATTTAGTTATATGAAACTATTGTAGTTTCAAAAAAAACTAAATAAATTTTTTTGATGACATTTAGTTATGCATTATATTTTGCTTAAAGAAGATAATTTTTAAGTATAAAGTTAGAAATACAATAATATTGTAGAACGAAAAATATAGACAACTGCAGCATTACTTATCTAACACAATTGTTTCATAAAAGTAATATATGATTACTTTTAAACTGATTTTTTTTTGAGTTGCGATTATATGTTATTTATTGTACTTAAAAGAAACTAAACTTCTAAATCCAAAAAACATGAAAACAAAATATTAAGGAACAAAATAATTATTTTAAACTTTTTGTAAGAATAAGATTTTTGAACCAAAAGCCATAAATGTAGTTAAAAGTATTCAAGTACATCAAAATCAATGCCACAAAAAATAGAAATAAAAAATTATACAATGTTACTTGTATCCCCCTAATATTACAACCATTAAAGTTAAAAAAGTTTAAATCACCCATCCAACATGTTTATTTAGAATTTGTAAACATTAATGGCATGATCACCAAACATATATGTATGTCATTTCACTAAATTCTCATGCTAAACTAAATACAAATGATACACCAATCCAATATCAATCACAATCTGATGCGGCACAAACTAATATGCTACACAAAATAATGTCAAACTCGTCCAAAGATAAAATACATATATACAACCATGTTCATACAAACTTTTTATCATAACTAATCTGACAAAGAAATATGGGATGATCCTAGTATGGCTATTATCCTGGCCATGGCCACATCCTCAAAATATGTCTTGTCATCCACGTCTGTGTACTTCTTTTCTTGATCCATGAAGTTTATTTACGTACGCACACATGCAAGTAAATTAAAACACAATAAAATGTAACACACTAAAAAAAAATGAAAAATAAATACTAATTATTATTGCTTCAACACAAGCTTACATTTTTTGGACAAGGTTCTCAATCAATCTCAAGACGACATGCACAATCTCAACGCGGATTGTTTTGGTAAAATTTTGTAGGTTAATGGTTGAACTTAAATGGTTTATGACTGGTTATTTAGCTAGATATGGTCGAATTTCATATTCAACTAGAGTTGGCCAAATTAAGGTAGTGACATATTCGACTCGGATTGGTCGAATTAAAATTGTGACCTAATCAGGTCAAATTTAGATTTGACCAGAGTTGCTTGAATTTAGGATATGACCAGAAATGGTCGAATTTAAATTGCGGCCACAATTAGCCGAATTAAGTATTTTTGGAGGGATTTTTGAATGTTTTGAAAAAAATAGAAATTTCACCAAATATTTTGGTATAAGTATTTATAACGGATATTGTTCAAATTTAGTCGGTCGAATTTAGGGTGGACGATTGTAGCTAAATTCGACTAAAACATTCATTTTTGACTAGCCTTCGTTCGACCAACATATTTTCCGTCGAAATTAGCCAAATTCGACCATTTCCGGTCGAAATAAGCTAAATTCAACCAAAAAAATTCGGTCAAATTTAGAAAATTTCTTGTAGTATTGTATCCTCAAAATATTATCAAAACTGAAGTAAAAATAGTTTAAATTGACCATCCACATAGTCAAATTGATGTTTATTTAATGACTTTAAAGTGGTGCTCGTGTTTAAGACTCATAACAATGACTTTAAAGTGGTTTTAAGACTCAAAAAAGAACACATAAACATTTCATCAAATTTCCATACCAAATTAAATACAAATCACACATCAATCCAATATAATCAAATTTGTATCCCACACAAATTAGTATATCCAAAATCATGTCAAACTCATCCAAAAATAAAATGCAAAGCATGATTAGAAATTTATAAATTAAAATTAAAATTACACCACCATACAATATTTACCATAAAATGTTAAAATTACAACCATTATTATTATATATATATAATAAAGTTTTATGTAGTCCGGCTTTTTATCGGAGTCCTCGAAATCCATCTATATTCTGTAGATAAAATATCCTGAAAAATGTGTTATCCTGGAAAACATTTTTCATAAATATCATTACTTAATCATACAAATCTCATACATTTACAAGTACAATATATATGTTCTGCAATTAAACATGTATGTTATGTAACATGAACATTAATGTTCTGTAAACTAGACATGTTTTGTAGAATAATATATTTTTCAATGTTATACTTGTAAAATATATGCAATTCGTAAGATTTTCAATAAATTAGTGATGTTTGTAGAACATTATTTAAAAATTAATATGTTTTGTAAGATATTAAATAATATTTTACTTGCAGAACATATATGGTCTTTAAGAACTCCAATAAAATAGTGTATATATATAGACACACACACAATCCAATTCGTAAAAATTATTAATCATAACTTATCTGCAAAAGAAACATAGGATGATCGGCGTGATTTGTTTTATCCCTGTTTTCCCCGTCGAGGCCGCCATCGTCAACATTTGTCTCCTCACCAACGTCTGTCTTCCTGTATAGAGTTCCCATTTGCATATGCACACATTCATATAATAAAAAGTACTAAATGATACAATGAAAAAATAGGAATAATTATTATCGCTTCAACAAGAGCTTCCATTATTTGGACAGCGTCCTTGATCAATCTCTGGATGACATGCATAATCACACTACGGATGATAGTATTTCATCAAGCCCTTTGACTTGGATCTGCGGATGGATCAAAGGCCTCGAGAGCATTACTTATCTAACACAATTGTTTCATAAAAGTAATGCATGATTAATTTTAAACTAAATTTTGTTTGAGTTGCGTTTAGATGTTATTTATTGTAATTGAAAGAAACTAAACTTCTAAATCCAAAAACATGAAAAGAAAATATTAAGGAACAAAATGATTACTGTAAACTTTTTGTAAAAATAAGATTTTTGAACCAAAAGCCACAAATGTAGTTAAAAGTATTCAAATACATCAAAATCAACTACAATTGCCACAAAAAAGAATTAAAAAAAATTGTACAATAATACTTGTATCCCCTACTATTACGACCATTAAAGTAAAAAAAAAGTTTAAATCACTCGTCCAACATGTTTATTAAGAATTTGTAAAATTAATGGCATGCTCATCAAACACATATGTATATCATTTCATCAAATTCCTATGCCAAACAAAATACAAATGATACACCAATCCAATATCAATCACAATCCAATAACACACAAACTAATATGCTTTACAAAATCATGTCAAACTGGTCCAAAGAGAAAATGCATATATACAACCTAGTTCATACAAATATTTTATCATAACTAATCTGACAAAGAAATATGGGATGATCCTAGTATGGCTATCGTCCATAACATGGCCACATCATCAAAATCTGTTGTGTAAGTCTTTTCTTGCTCCATGAAGTTCCCTTGCATAGGCACACATGCAAAATAAATTAAAAAGACAATAAAAAGTAATGCACTGAAAAAATGAAAAATAGTAATTATCACCGCTTCGACACGAGCTTCCATTTTTTGGACAAGGTTCTTAATCAAGCTCAAGACGACATGCAAAATCTCAAGGAGGTTTTTGGTAAAATTTTGTAGGTTAATGATTGAATTTAAATGGTTTATGATGAATTATTTAGCTAGATTACAACATAATAAATGAAATAAAATGCCAGTGCCATAAAGGATTTGTGACGCGGAAAATCCCCTTTAAAGGATAAAAAAATCGCGGGTGAGATTATGTACCCAACCTAAATAAATCACTAAAATTAAAAGTAATGATTACAAAGATGTGTTGCAATCAAGACCCAAAAACTACATAAATGACTATGGTTTTCTTTTGGGGATGCATGATGACTTTCACGTTCTTCTATCATGATATATCAAGTTTGCATGCCGTTGTGCTTATTTGAAATTCTTCTTTATTTTTCTCCACGTTCTGCTATCTTTTCCCCACTAGCTGTTATTTCATCAAAATAGGTCTTCTAGTTCAACTAGTAATCCAACTTCTTACGATTGTTATTGACTTAGTCTTGATAATTATCTCCAACGTCATGTCCCGCACAACCTCATGACATGCTCATCTTATTCGTCATTGATCACGTCACGTCATCATTTTTTTCTTCATGTCATTTCAAATATGTCACGTGGCATGTCGTTATAGTAAAAATTTCAGTCACAACAATAGCCCCATGATTTAATTTAATTTACTTCTACAAAGAAAATAATTAAATCTTGTTAATTTAAATAGACTCTTATTGTAATTATAACTCCGCGTGGTTATCTGTACCCACAAACGGTCATGTACCATCACTCAAAAACTCCTTTATGATCTCAATTCTCATTAGTCTTTTACTTCTAATACAATACCAATTCCTCCTTCTAGTTAAACTTTTCTTGCCCTATTTCATATCTCATTCATAATTTTTCCTGATCGGTTGATATCTCTATAATAATATGGGCAAACCAACAGCGATTCAACTGACAAACCAAAGACTGATGCTATTTGGTTAGCAGCTAACTTACTTGTGGATGATATGTTCTGTAACATAAAGAAGAAGATGTTTGAAGAAGTGAAGTTGCTACTCTGAAATAATAAAAATTGCAGTCATTCCCAAATCTGACCAAAGAGCAGATTGGTATCGTCCAGGATGGGTTTGCCTTTATTACTATTCTTTTGATATTGGATTCACATTCACACTTCCCAAATTAGTGACGGATATTCTGGATTCGCTTCGCATTTCCCCCAGTCAACTAATGCCCTATGAATGGAGGGTTTTGGCTTGTGTTGTAGCCATTAAGAGGAAACATCAACTCGGCATTAATGTAGATGTTATCAAGGCTAGCTATGAAGTCAAAAAATACAGTGATTTTCACTACACCTTTACTCATATTTACAAGTGCTAACTCTAAATTTGGACAAGGAAAATGATAGGGGATGAAAATAAAACTTCCTTTATGCTGAAAAGAAGACCCTTCGTGATGGTGCTGAAAATCTGATTGAATATTGAAGTTCTGAAGGTATATTTTGCTCCAAACTTTTAAAATTATGTTTGTTTCCCTACTGTTTGATATTTTTCCCATGTTGTTACATTTTATGTTTAAACATTATTGATGTTATCACATACTGTTCTATTCTTTTGCCATTCCCCATATGCATGTCAATAATTTTTTTTCAGGAGATTAAATTATTAATTGTTTATTCATACTCCATTGTCGTAGATTTAAGGATCTTCTTACTCTTATGAGATAATAACCTTTTTCTGTTGTGATGAATATCACCATAGAGCTCCAGTTTGACCTTCATGTTGAGAATGTTAAATCCAAAAAAATTGTGATTAAGATTTTGGCTCTTTCTGCTGAAAGAACATGACCAAATTATTCAGATAGGCTTGTAAGAGTTGCTGTCACTGGTGATGATTCTAGTATGATGGATAATGGAAAAGGGATCATGAAGAGTGAGGCTAGTGATGTTGACAAACCAAGTGCACCTCTGTCTAAGAATGTTGCTCATAGGATTAGCAGCAAGAAGCCCACTCATGTTGTAATCAAGCCTTCCTCTCCTGCTCACAGTTTATCATCGGACACTATGAAAAGTCCCAAGAAAGAAGAAAAAGGAGAAAATGATGATAAGGAGTTAGAGATGAGTTCCAGCAGGATTTATGCCAAACGTAAATGTCATTTTCTCTCCTTTATGAAATACCTTTGCATTTTCATGTGTTTTTGCATATTGATCTTGATGTCAATTGAACATTGCTTTCTTATTGTCAAATTTAAGCCTCATATCATCAAGCCAATGTTGGTACCTAGTTATGACTTGTTCACCAGGCGAGGTAGAGATGATAATTGTAATGAAACTTACTCCTCCAAGACTATTATGATTATGAGGCCTTGGAACAGTCCTGTGAATAAGAAACCAGAGCATAATTTGGCAGCTGGAGATGTTAAGTCTGATACTTCCATATATTGGACTACTCCTGGTTATTCTGTGGATGCACATGTCCAAACTTTCACTCATGCTTTGGATGATTATTTGCTTCTATAATTAATTAAGGGTCGCTCCTCTAAGGATGTCAAACAGATTCTAGACTACGCAGTTGGGCACTCTTTTCATGCGAGCATTCAAATTATCTTAAATGAATCACTTCTGATATTTTCCATATGCTTGATACCTTCTTTTATTTTGTAGGCCTTCCAAATAATGTTAGCTTCCCACGAATTGTATGAAGATAAAGATAAGGAGTTCAAGACTCTACAGATAAAGCATCAGGGGTGTGCAGAGAGGCTGAGAACATCTCAAGAGTTGGCCAACATGTACATGAAAAATACAAATAATGTTCAACAAGAACTTGATGAATTTTCTCACAAAGTCTAAGAAATGGAACAAAAAGTTTACGTAGAAGCCAATAAGGCCATCACTCAAGCAACCATAAAGACCAGGGTAAAGGTGATGATGGAATACCAGAGAGGTGAATTTCTTGTTGATAACTCTGATAAAGATTATGATGGTCATGGGTCTCCCAAGGACAATGCCCCTGGAAATGAGTAATTTTTTACTCATCTTTAGACTTATTGCTTTGAATTATGACTTAATCTTTTGCTGATGACTTGAAACTATATATTTCATTTATGCGTATCACTAGGTTGTTGAATTTAGTGTTATTACCCGGATATTTTAATCTTTGTTTCACTCGTGGAGTGGGAGACTTTATTTGATGTTATATATGATGTTTCTTTCATATTTAGTGGTGATTGCTCTTAATGTCTTGACTTTGTATATCATAACATGATTGTTATTATAGAAATGTTAGTTTATCATGTAGAAGATCTTTATATGTCATGATACAATCGTAATTATATACATATAAAATAGCAAATAATATTAGGAAATATTTCATTAATTTTTATCATGTTACATGGTCATGTCAAATTCCTTGTTAGCGTCAATATATCATTTAAAACGTCATAAATCTAAAATAATATAGTAAACAATATCTAATAAATTACATCACGTTATACCTTATGCAAGAAATTATACAAATTTCGTATGTAAACATGTATAGTGTATGCGCTGTGTTAAGTAGTTAAAAGGTCTTTCCCTTTTGAAACACACTTATATGTTATTTATTATCCTTTTATAGATTTTGGATATTAAGCCCATTATCTATAGTGTGTGTAAGGACACTTGGTGAAAGGACTTGGTCCTTTGTTAAATTTTATTCATAATAGGATGATCATTCATTTTTAAGTAATGGAAGTAGATTGCAAAGCCTTTTTTCCTTATTCTTCCTTAACGCGTCGTAAAATAACTTAAACGTGTCGAACGATCGTGAAATGAACCTGTTGAAAGGAGCCATACCCCAGTTAATTTGTACCTCTTTCAGTGTTATGGGGCTTTTCAAGTCAAAAATGACTTTCAATTATTCTGTATTGGCTTCAATTCCTCTTCGTGTTATATGTCCCAGGAATTTTCCTGACAAGACAACAAAGTTGCACTTGGAGGGATTAAGCTTCATGCTAAAGGCCCTTAGACTGTCAAATACTTCCTTCAAGTCACTTAAATGATCTTCGGTATTTAGTGACTTTACCACCATGTCGTCAATATACACTTTCATTATTTTCCCGATTTGTTCTTTGAACGTCAAGTTCATTTATTGTTGAAATATAGCTCTTGCATTTTTAATCCAAATGGCATGGCTAAGTAACAATATATCCCTTTTCAGTTATAAATGCAGTCTTTTCTCCATCAAATGGTTCCATTTGAATTTTATTGAACTCACTTGATGCGTCTGGAAACATCAATAGTTTATGTCCTATACTTGAGTCGAACATGATGTAATGTGTGGTAGTGGGTATGGATCATTTACACATGCCTTGTTAAGGTCTGTGTAATCAACACATACTCTCTATTTGTCACTCTTTTTCCGCACAATGACTATATTCTCCAGCCATTCTTGGTAATCCACTTCCTTGATCATCCCTGACTTCAAAATCCTACTCACCTCATCATTGATATTATGATTCCTCTCAGTCCCAAATTTTCTTTTATAATTTTGTATTGGGACATGATTTGGATCAACGTTTAGTTTGTGAGTGATGATTTTTGGGTCTATAAACGTGATGTCATCATGTTTCCAAGCAAATGTGTCTAACCTTGATGCTTGTTGTGACAAAGCTTGGCCCAGCTCCGCCTTTAGATCTGCCCAGTACTGTCAATTTGTGTTTCTAAGTCTTCACCAATCAAAACTTTTTTATCCCCAGTTGATAGGTTCACTTCTGCTAATTTTTCTGGTTCCGTCATTGTTGATCTTGATGTGTCTTTTACTTCATGCCGTGTTGTTGGGTTCAAGCATGTCTTCTAGCACTCCCTGGAGACATGTTGATCTCCTCAAATTTTTTGGACCCCTCATAGTGTTGAATACTTTATCACTTGATGGAACGTGGATAAAATCGCTCTCTAGCTGTGTATCCATGGTCTTCATAATATGATATTGTACGTATATTCCTCATCCATGACCAAAAATTTCTGGAATAGGTTAACACATTGCGCATATGTGGGATGTGATATTTCTCCAATTATTCTTTTTATTCTCCATTAAAGGCGACCAATATTGTGTACCTCTTTATTATATCATTCTTTGTTAGTCCCATCTCCTTCAGTGTATGTAACATCATGATATTGGCAGCACTTCTATTATCAACAAGAATCCTCTTTATGAAACATTTTCCAATTGGTATAAAGATGACCAAGGTGTCATGTTGTGGCTCTACAAGATATTCCCTGTCTGAATTATCAAATTGTAATACATTCCCTTGATTTCTCATAATTTTGGCTCTTGCAACTCTGACCCAATAAGATGTTCCCCTAGCTACTCTCTTAGCCTATGAATATAATTCCCCACAAACTTCTGATCCACCAGCTATGAAGTTTATAATCTTGTGGTGATGAGCGGATGATGGATGCCGCAATGGTGACCTATCAGGTCAGACATGATTGATTTTTTGTGATAGTAGGTATTCGCCCAAATACCTTTATTGGTCAACACTTGAATTTATTTCCTTAAAGCCACACAATCAGCTACTATGTGACCATAATCTTCATGAAATTCACACCATACTTTAGATTCTAGATTGCTTCTTGGTTTTTTGGTCTTCATTGGCCACCTGACGATATCTCTCAACTTGTTGAACTCCCGTACCATGACAGATGGTGATATGGTGAAACCATATGTGTCCTATGTGGAAGGTAAATTTGGATCTTTTCTCTAATCCACCTTATCATTTAAAATATTGAAACGTGGTTCCTCCCTCTCATTTCTCATGTACGGTTTGTAATCTCTGGTTCTTGATGTTGTAATTTTCATATTGGGATAATAATACTTCTCTTGTAATCCTCTCTTATCTTCTTCCAGCCTTACTTGTGCCATAGCTTTAGCCTGTACATCATCCATTATTCTTGCATGGATACTTGGTCAATTCGTCAAACAGAGGTAAGTCTCTCTCCAATCCGCTTCTAAATGCTTCTATGGTTGTGGGGATGTCACAATTTTGTATGGTGATGTTTTCCATGTTGAATCTTGTAAGATATTCCCTTAGTGGCTCCATGTATTTATGGACAATCTTATACAGATTACTTGTTATTTTCTCGAAGTGCCTATTACTTGTAAACTGTAGATTGAACGCATCTACTAGGTCCGCAATTGATCCAATCCTCTTATTAGGTAGGCTTACCAACCATTGCAAAGCTGTCAGAATAGATCCAAATCCCATGAATATATATGGCTCTTTGTATTTAAGGATTTGGAACTGTGAACATGCATTGTTTGTATTGAGCTACGTGTTCATGTGGGTCTGTAGTGCCATCGTAAGCCTTCATGTGTGGTACCATAAACCGTTTAGGTATTTCCACAAGTATTATGTTGTCAGAAAATGGTGAATTTGCATAACTTGTGGGCGTAGCCTTCTCCATAGGCTTAGGTACTCTTGGTATGGATTGTATGAGTTCTCTCACTTCTTGCAATTATTTCCTCACTGCTTCTGGTACATGTCCTCATTAATCTCACATTCTATGTCAGTGTCTTCTTCTTTCACGGTCCTCATCGGTCTCATCATTATGATCTTCATGTCCTTGCTTTCCTTCATCAAGTATAGCATTACCATATTTGTCCATAAAGATCAAGTCTTGTTCATTTGATTTGTGATGTTCATCTACGTCATAAGCTTCATCAATGTTGAGTTTTCTGGTCATGCTTTTGAGAGTCTTCTTTGATATAGTGGTTTTGTTATTTTTTGATTTGACTGTCGTCAGTTCCTTCTTTAAGTCCTCATTTTCATATCTTAATGCCTTAATGTCGCTTTGTAACTTCTTGATTGCAGATATCATTTCTACATTCACGATATCACCTTCATGTGTGTCTCTAGATTATTGTTGTTGTGGGTTTATCATTTTTAAAAACCAATTAAATTATCAATCAGTTTCCCAAAAATGACGCCAAACTGTTTTGGTAAAATTTTGTAGGTAATGATCGAACTTAAATGGTTTATGACGAATTATTTAGTAAGATTTTAAAATAGTAAATGAAAAAAAACTCAAGTGACACAAAGGATCGGTGACGCGGAAAAACCTCTTTAAGGGATAAAAAACCACGGGTGGGATTGTGTACCAAACCTAAAAAAAGAATTCACTAAAATTGTAAGTAATAGTTACTAAGATATCTTACAATCAAGACTCAAAAATTAGATAAATGACTATGGTTTCCTTTTGTGGAGATTGCATGATAACTTCCACATTTTTCTCTCATGTTATATATCAACTTAGCATGTCGTTGTGCTTATTTGAAATTTTTCCTTCTTTTTCTCCACATTCTGCCATCTTTTCTGCACTAACTGTTATTCCATCAAAATAGGTCTTCTAGTTCAACCAATAGTCCTACTTCTTAGGACTGTTATTGACTTGGTCTTCAAAATTATCTACAATTTCAAGACCCGCAGAACCTCGTGTCATGCTCTTCTTGTCCGTCATTGATCACGTCATGCCATTATTTATTCTTCTTGTCCATCTTCATCTTATAGCGGGCGAATTAGTTGATGAGGATTGTCATGGATCTCCATCAACACATTTCTAACCACCGGGAGGAACATATCTTTCGGGAGGACTTCATGTTGTTTTAAATCGGATGAACATGAGTCGGCTTAGTCTCAGATTGAATCTCTATAGCGAATGGCAAATATGGGAATTAGGTCGGGTAGCTCAAGCAGTGTAAAACCCGACAACATAACTTTTTTGAATTTTTCACCCTTAAGAACCACATTGCTTCTATCCACCACTCTCAAATCTCATTCATTTCCAACATTTAAGTGACCCATATCGGCATATATGCTCAAGACAGTGGCATACCGTTCCTACACATTTTTCAAGTTTAATTTGAATATTTTTTAGTTGTTATAATATTAACATGCATGCATGTACTCTAAAAAAATAAAAAGGTATTATTATTAGATAAGATTTTCACAATATGCATAGCGGTCGGGATATTACTGTGGATTTTCTGGATCGGAGCCGACACTAGTGACATTTATCCATCTTTGAAACAGGCATAAATGATTGGATAGCCGTCGGTCAATTTTATTAACTCAAATTATTTTCTATCGATTTTATACGATCGGTTATAACAGCTCATCATGTAATGCAATAGTTTGAAACTTTCTCTCTCTTTAGTGGAACTAGGGTTGTCAAAAAAAATCGAAAAATCCGATATTCATTTAAAAAAATCCGCATTTGTTTCCAAAATAAAGCGAATGTTATTCGTATTCAGAACAAAGCGGATATTATCTATATCTGAATTTGACGGTTACGGATATGGATAGGGATACACGCATATTCGTATCCGATAATATTGGAATCCAAATAAATATATTATATTTAAATATGTATATTGTTTATAATTTATTATATTAAGTTTATAGTGTGTGTATATACACACACACATATATATATATTATATATTATCTTTATACAAATTTATTAAAATAGTATAGACATATATAAAAAAGTTATTTAATTTCAACAAATTAAAGATAATCAATATATTGAAAAGATAAATAAAAATAATTTTTGATAATATCTGAATCTGAATAAATTCATTTAGTTTATAATTTATTATATTAAATTTATAGTTTGTGTACGTATACGCACACACACACACATATATATATATATATATAAATGTCAGAATATATATTAAATATTATGTTCATACAAATTTTATGTAATTATTAAAATAGTATAGACATATATAAAAAAATTGTTTCAGTTCAACAAATTAAAGTCAATATATTGAAAAGATAAATAAAAATTTGTTTTTGAATAAATTAAAATAGGATTAAATCGCTTTAACTCTTATTTTAATTTTAAAAATAAAATTTATTTTTTCCTATAATCTTTTAATTTTTTTAATTTTTAATATTAAAATAAAAAATCTGATTGAAAATCGGATTCAGATCCGGATATTATCTGTATCAGGATAGTATCTATTGGATCCGTATCCGGATTCAGATATTACTCTTTAAATATTTTCGGATTCGGATACAGATAAAGATACAAATTTTCGAATTCGGATCCGGATACGGATATAGGCATATCTGTATCCGAATTATCCGTTTGACAGCCCTAAGTGGAATTATTGTCTTCAGTTCATCATTCAAACTAGTTAAATCTCTCTCTCTTTCTCTCTCTCTCTTTCTCACTACACATAATAAGAAAATATAAATATCATGTACTTAAACAAGCTTTCTCTAAACTTTGTTTTGCTTAATGTTAATAAACATTTAGTTTCAATTATTATCATGGTGTCAAAGCTTCTAAAAATCATCAAACATATCAGAATCGAAGAAATTGAAATCACATTATAAAGATTACTATGTTATCTCAAGTTTTCAGAGCAAATCTTTGTTGATTAAGGTGTTTTCTCTCCATTATGAAAGTTTTATTTGATCGATTAGCCATAATTATACATTTTTGAACTATTTTTATATCATATCTTAGTTCGTCGCTTCTCCTTAAAGATTCTTAATTGATTCTGTTCAAGATACTTGTTCTTGAGAGTGTGTTCATCATCTATGTTTAAGCTCTGCATTTTAGAATTGTCTAAATTATCTATTAATAATGCTTAGAATATAAATGTACTTTTACCTAATCAAGATCCATCTAATGCATATTACATTCATCCTTATGATGTTAATTCTTCTGGATCAGTCAAGATTAAGGTCAATGGATCTGGTAATAGTAATATGAGAAGCTCTATAATTCTTGGTTTGTCCACTAAGAATAAGTTAGGGTTTATTGATGGAGTGATTCATAGACATGCAAGTACGGCTACAAATTTTGCTAATGTGAAGGCTTGGGAACATTATAACGATCTAGTGTGCTCCTGGTTATTCACTACAAGAAATTCAGTCTCCTACAACTGTTATCAGACAACGGTTGAGAAGAAACCCGTCGTCCCGAAAATAGAAACAACGGGCTTTTCTTTGTAATTAAAAAACAGTTGTCCTGGTTGTCGTATAATAACAGTTATAGTTGATTCTACACACTATTGTCTAAGTTGCATGCTTTGATATATTGACATAACAGTTCTTTGAGGCTCTGTTGTTTAGAACGCTTTACAACAATGGTGTCCACATGTTGTGTGTATATAAATTCATTTTCATCATAAGACGATGGTGTTTGGAAAAAACATTGTGCAAGTTAGACAATAGTATATATTCCTATGTGTTTGTCCGCCGAATGATTATTTTTGCTATGATAAAATCATCATCTATTATAACCAAACAAACTCAAAGTCAACTAGATGATGATTTTACCACGGCAAAAGTAATCTCATCAAGGGGTTGAGCAGAAGTACATGTAGATATATCATGTGAGTTTCACCTATAAGAAAAAGACAAGTAAGTAGTAAAAGGATTCAAAGCTGTATAAATAATCCTATATATTACCATCATGGAAGCTGAATCCATTCTTCTTTCTCTCGCATATAACTAGCATTTTCATCATCATGTTCATCCACATTTGGGAACAGGGGCATTTGTAGCTCATTCTCAAGTTCTATTTCTACATAGCCATAATTTTCCTCATCAGAGTGGTCATTAAAGTTCTTTTCTGGTAGCTTTAACACCACAGACCAGAATTTCTCAAGAGGATCATCAATGTAGCAAACTTGCTAACATGTTTTCCTAGTACGAAAGGATAATTTACAAATCCTAATTTGTTCAAATTAACCAATATAAATCCCAAGACATCGACCTTTACCCCTTTGTTAATATCTACCCAATTACAACGAAATATAGGGACCCTGAATTTATTATAGTCTAAGTCCCATATACTTGTTATAACTCTGTAATAGGTCTATGCAGTATGTTCAACAGTGTTATCTTTTTCAACAAGCATCAATGTATCAGCAACAACAGAAACACCACTACACTGGACTTGTCGATTATCATCGCGATCCTTGGTGCTATAACTAACACCGTTTATTCTATAACCGCTGAATGTAGGAACATTCTTGTTAGGCCCTTCTGCAATCCACCTTATCTCATCAGTTATGCCATTATGATCATCGAGCAATTCTGTTTCAATCTGTCCAAAAACATATTATTTATACTAGTTATAATATAATTATAATATTATAATATGGAGTTTGAGTGTATACTTATAATTAAGCTACTTTTAAAGTAAATGAAATGAGTTACTCCAATATTAAAGATATATTTTACACCCTCCTATACTGATAAATCCTTAAGCAAGGACTATATAAATATGCAGATCATACTTGTACTTGGATTTAGGTTTTTTTGACTCATGCTCAAAAATCATGTGGAAGTCCAGCGTAATTAGTAATTAAAAAGAGGGCTGTGTTTTAAATTGTTATTGGAATTTTTTGAGTTCCTATATTAGTTGTCACTTACATTTTAATTAGGACGATATAAAAGTAGTAATAAAAAGACTAATAGAAATCTTACCTTTTTCTTGAACCATTCGGGGAATTGATCATTTTGCTAGTTTTTTAGCCATACTTGGTCATTTTCATGATGCGGGTATCTTTCCATCAAAGATGCCATATGTTCACTACAAGTAAAAAAAATTGCTTTAATAGTGAATCATGAAAAGGCTGAAAATAAATGAATAACAAAATACACACACACACGTTAGTAACTTACTCAAAATATGGCCTGATGTCATTGCTATTTTGCAGAAAACATATGTGTGCAAGCTGCAAGTCCTCGTTGCTCGGCTTTATGATTGTCGCACCGGATAGAGGTCTGGTTATTCCATTTTGCTCATCCCTACCCTTTTTTGGCAAACCTATGGTAGCTTCTTCAAAATTGACTAAACATTCAACGGCCTCCTCGACAACATATGCCTCTGCAATATAGCCTTCGGGATGAGCAGGGTTCCGTACATATCCCTTAAACGCCTTCATATATCTCTCGAAAGGATACATCCAACGAAGAAAGATTGGCCCGCAAAGTTTAACCTCTCTCACAAGATGAATTGAGAGATGGATCATCACATCGAAAAACGAAGGGGGAAAGTGTTTTTCTAGCTGGCATAATGTTTCCACCAACTGAGATTGCATATTTTCCAATTTATCTACATCGATGACTTTACTGCAAATTGCTTTGAAAAATAGGCAAAGCCTTATTATTGTGCACCTGACTTGCTTTTGTAGTACTGACCGAATCGAAATTGGAAGCAAATGATGCAATATTGTGTGGAAATCATGAGATTTCATTCCAACAAGCCGAAGTTTTTCCATATTAACAACATTCTTGATATTTGAACAAAATCCATCTGGTAACTTCATCTGAAGAAAGGATGAGCAAACTACCTTCTTTTCTGCATTTGATAAGTTCCATGAAGCCAAAGGTACCTTCTCTTTCTTTCCGGGAATTTTTGGCCTCAACTCCATTCTTATTCCCATGTCAGCCATATCAAGACGGACAGACTCCCTATCTTTTGTCTTTCCAGGAATATTTAGCAAAGTTCCAAGCAAAGATTCACATATATTTTTCTCGATGTGCATCACATCGAGAACATGCCTCACCGGCAAAAACTTCTAATACTCAAGTTGGAAGAATATAGATACCTTCTTCCAAACTGGTCGAGCTTCACCTTAATTCCATTGAGGTTGGCGCTGTGTCTTACCAAAGACATGGTCCCTTAGATGATGTACTCTTCCAAGAACTTGCTCACCAGTTAACGGAACTAGTTAACGGAATTGGAGTAACACCCTTCTCAACAGTGTTATCAAAAGCTGATTTTTGCTTTCTATACGGATGATGATGGGGCAACCACCTCATATGCCTCATAATCACCGTCTTCCGATAATGAACAAGCCTAGTAGCCTTTCTGTTGTCAACACAAATAGTACAAGCATTATACCCTTTGATTACATTTCCTGACAAGTTCCCCAAGGCCGGATAATCACTTATCGTCCATAATAATATCCCCCTTAGTAAGAAATTCTCTTGTTTATATGCGTCATACACTTTTTTCCCGCGCCACAACTTTTGCAGATCTTCTATAAGTGGTTGCAAGAACACGTCGATATCATTTCCAGGCTCAGTCGGTCCTGATGTTAACAAGCAAAGAATAATGTACTTTCTTTTCATACAGAGCCAAGGTGGAAGGTTATAAACCGATAGCAAAACAGGCCAAATTGAATATTCAGTACGATTGCCATGAAAAGGATTGAAACCATCGGAGGATAAAGCCAACCGAAGGTTCCTACTCTCTGATGCAAAATCAGGCCACTCTTGATCGACATTTTTCCATGTTTGCGAGTCAGCCGGATGCCTCAGTTTACCATCATGTTCTCGCTCCATCTCATGCCAAGTCATGTCCTTTGCAATCTGAGGTGTGTTGAACAAATTTCTTATTCTTGGTATCAACAAAAAATACCATAAAACCTCTGCAGGGACTCCTTTCTGTTCTTCTCCTTTCTTATTCAATTTCCATCTAGAGGCCTTACATATACGACAAGTTGTCTCATCTTCATCTATCTGCCTACGATATAAGAGACAATTATTCGGGCATGCGTGTATCTTCTCATACCCCATTCCTAATGCACATAAGGTTTTCTTTGCTTCATTGAAAGAAGAAGGGATATTGTTTCCATCCGGAAGCAAAGACCCAATCAATAAAAGAACATCAGAAAAACATGAATCAGACATACCATGCTTCACCTTCAAGTTGAATAACTTAACCAAAGCTTTCATCTTACTATAATTCTCACAACCCGGATAAAGAGGTTCATGCTCAGCTTCCACGTGATTGATGAAATCTGAAGAATCTGAAGAGAAATCATCATCATCTTCATCAGCTTCACCCATTCCTGTGTACGCTTGGTTAACAGATCCAGAGGAGTCACTTTCCTCCTATGGAGGACTTTCTACCGGATTTGGCTCCCCGTGCCATATCCAACGTGTATAAGTTTCATCATTGCCATATTGGAAAAGATGATTTTTAACAATTCGAGCTTTCCAAGATTTGTTGTGTGTGCACTTTAAGCAGGGACAACTTATTTTGTCTTCGTTATACCCGTTCTCAAATGCAAACATCATAAATCGTCCACTCCTTTCTTAAACTCTTTTGTTCTTCTATCAGCTTTTAACCATGATCTATCCATCTTTTGACTTGAACAAACTGAAAAAGAGAAATGGCACAATGATATGGTCAAAATGACACAACTACAAAATGACACAACTACAAAAACGACATGGTCAAATAAGATGAATCCTTTTATTGGAGACATGGTCAAAACGACACAACTACAAATACTGCAGCTACACTAACATAACAGAGCAATGATATGGTCAAACCTGCAACTCCAAAACCAGAGCAGAGATGTACATTGAGCAATGATAAGCAAAAAAATCTAACACAAACATAACATTGAGCTATAAAAACATAACATAACTACAAAAACTAACAACTATATTAAACTGCAATGAGTTGAGCAGAGAACATTGAGCTGCAAAAACATAACATATCTATAAAAACTGCAACTATAAAAACACAAATTAAACTACATCTAAATGAGTTAAGCTACAAATTAAACAAAAATTAAACTAAAAATTAAACATAAACAAAACTAAAAATTAAACATAAATTAAACTACAGATTAGTTGACCTAGATTAGTTGAGCTACAAATTAAACATAAATTAAACTATAGATGAGTTGAGCTAGATGAGTTGAGCTATAATTTAAACACATATCCAAAGCACACATAAATTCAAGTAAAATATAGTCACCAAATTACTAAACAGAGGAGCTCACATATAAACTCGAAGGCTTAAACACCAGAAACACTAGAAACAACGGAGGTTGAGTAGGTGGAATTACCTATAATGGAGGTGAGTAAAAGGAGGGAGCCGCCTCCATGATGAAGCAGAGAGTAAGAGAGTAAGAGAGTCGATGAGATGATAAGCGAGGAACGACCTAATTTCACTATGCAGTTGTTTAGACATAATTAAAGCTCACTAACTGTGATATTATCTTAAATTTTGAGTACCGGTTTGTGTGATTTCCGAGTAAAATATCAGATTAATTCATCAAGTCGATGAATCTCTAACTCGGTTTAGGATTTTCGAAATTTCGGGTTGTGTGATTTCCGTGTAAAAGATCGGATTAATTCATCAAGTCGATGAATCTCTCACTCGGTTTAGGATTTTTGAGATTTCGGATTGTGTGATATACGGGAGCAAAACCGAATAACTACATCATGTCGATGAATCACTAACTCGGTTTTCCATTTTAACAAGATTACGGGTTGTGAGATATAAGGGTAAAAAACCGAATTACTGCATCATGTCGATGAATCACTAATTCGGTTTAGGATTTGCGAGATTTCGGGTTGTGTGATATACGGGAAAAAAACCGAAGTACGGCATCATGTCGATGAATCACTAACTCGGTTTTCCATATTAAAAAGATTACGGGTTGTGAGATATACAGGTAAAAACTGAATTACTGCATCATGTCGATGAATCACTAACTCGGTTTAGGATTTTTGAAATTTCGGGTTATGTGATTTTCGGGTAAAAAATCAGATTAATTCATCAAGTCGATGAATCGTTTTCTCGGTTTAGGATTTGTGAGATTTCGGGTTGGTGATATACGGGGAAAAAAACTGAAGTACTGCATCATGTCGATGAATCACTAACTCGGTTTAGGATTTGCGAGATTTGGGGTTGTATGATATATGGGAAAAAACCGAAGTACTGCATCATGTGGATGAATCTCTAACTCGGTTTAGGATTTGCGAGATTTCGGGTTGTGTGATATACGGGAAAAAACCGAAGTACTGCATCATGTCGATGAATCATTAACTCAGTTTAGGATTTACGAGATTTCGGGTTGTGTGATATACGTAAAAAAACCGAAGTACTGCATCATGTCGATGAATCTCTAACTCGGTTTAGGATTTGCGAGATTTCGGGTTGTGTGATATACGGGGAAAAAACCGAAGTACTGCATCATGTCGATGAATCACTAACTCGGTTTAGGATTTGCGAGATTTCGGGTTGTATGATATACGGGAAAAAAATCGAAGTACTGCATCATGTCGATGAATCTCTAACTCGGTTTAGGATTTACGAGATTTCGGGTTGTGTGATATACGGGAAAAAAACCGAAGTACTGCATCATGTCGATGAATCACTAACTCGGTTTTCCATATTAAAAAAATTACGAGTTGTGAGATATACGGGAAAAAAACCAAATTACTGCATCATGTCGATGAATCACTAACTCGGTTTAGGATTTTCGAGATTTCGGGTTGTGTGATTTCCGGGTAAAAAATCGGATTAATTCATCAAGTCGATGAATCTCTAACTCGGTTTCAGATTTTCGAGATTTCGGATTGTGTGATATACGGGTAAAAAACCGAATAACTGCATCATGTCAATGAATCACTAACTCGGTTTAGGATTTGCGAGATTTCAGTTTGTGTTATATACTTATCTGGGTTATTTAGGGTACATTATATTCATAATGTGATCTTATTAATATGATGTACTTATTCGTATAAATTTATCAAAAAATGTAGGATAAAATTAATTAATTGAACATATAATGTATAGGATCATATTTTTAACAATACACTCATCCGTATAAAATTATCAAAATTATTGGATCAAAATATTATTAACAAAATATTATCAGAACCGTTGTTACAGAGGCCGTCTAATTACACATATTTAGACAAAATTGTTGTACCTAAATCTAACATGGTTGTTTCTTAAAAATTATTTTCACTTATTTTACTTTTAATAACAAAAACAATATTATAGGAAACTGCATTGGCCGTTAGATGAAAGCCAGCTTGCAATCTCATCCGTTGGTTTGATTTTTCGTTTCCCCCCCCCCCCCCAATTATTTTTTTCTCCCCCATTTTTTCCCGGTGTTATAAAGTAACATTTCAGCTCATTTCAGCTCATTTCATCTCCTCGCAACCCACGATCACTCAACCCCAGCTTAGCGGCGATTTCAATGATTATACCCACGATCACTCCATCTCCAGCTTAGTAAGGTATATGCTCAACCCTAGAGCAAAGATTTCATAGATTTTTGGGGATTTTTTCTTGGGGGTTTTCGATTTCATAGCTTCTTATTTTGGGGTTTTTCTTGGGGTTTTTCAATTTCATAGATTTGGGGGTTTTGTGTATATGGATTTGGGTGGTTTTTTGATTATATGTATTTGGGGTTTTCATTCGATTACAAAATTTGGGGTTTTGTGTATAAAATTTTACATGCAACAGCTCAATCGATTAAGGTTGTGTTTATTCTTTTTTATGCTATTTGTATTCCTTTTTATATGGTTGTTGACTTGTTTGTTGAGGTGTTTACTGATGATTCTTGTTTGGGTGGTTGATGATTCCTTTTTATGTATTTGGGGTTTTTATGATGTTTATATTCCTTTTTATTCCCTTTTACTGATGATTTGAGGATGTTCTGGTTGGATAATTTGTTGAGATGTTATATTCCTTTTTATGCTTGGTTTTGTTGTTTTTTTGTAATTTTGATTTTAGAAATTGAAGTTTGATAAATCGGATATGGTTAATATGCTCATATTTGCTGTACCTGAGTTTGATAAATTGAAGTTACCTGGGTTTTATATGAGTTGTAAAATTTGAGCAAATGAGACTTTTATATGTTAGCAAATGATCTAATTCATATGTATTTAACTCATATATTATCTGATCTAATTCATGGATTAATATATGTTTTTTATGACAAAATATCAAGCATATATATTGTCTGAATTGGAATAATTTTATGTGAATCTTGACTTATGTATGATTTACTGAAGATATATGCTAGTTTTATGTTCTAAAACAAATAATTATTATCTAAATGACAATTGGAGACGTCTATAAGTCTTACTGGTATGCTAGTTTATATGTTAGCATATTTGACTATATGCTAGTTTATATGTTAGCATATTTGACTATATCCTAGTTTATATGTTTTATGTTTGTTACGTTTTATATGTTTATTTTTCTGTGGAGAGCCTACCCAAAGGTTCAGGCCGGATTGTAGGAAGTGGGCGATCCGTTTTTGTATTTCTATGAGAAGCTCTACGGCACCCACGATTCCCAGCAGTAAGTCGTCGGCATATCGCGCGTAACAAATCCTTATTAAGTAATGGCTTTTTAAGGGGGCCAGCTTACGGGCCATATGGCTACACCTAAAAAGACAATCGATTCAAGGAAGTCAGAGTTAAAGACGAGAAAGTCACCAAGGATAGAGAAGAAAAGGAAGGAGTTTAAAAGGAACAACCGATCTTCATCCCATCAGAGTACGATGAATGTGATCAGGGCTTTAAGGAAGACAAGGTCCTGTAACAACCAGACACCCACTGATACCCCCACCCCATCCACTTCTTCCCCGAAATCCGTAAAGAAGAAGGCTATATCTGAAACCTTGCAGAAACAAATTTCGAAAAAATGGAAGCGAGCGAAGCCTGTTACCACCACAAATGATAGTCAAGGGCTAAAACTGCTTAAGCGAGGCTGTGTAACCATGCATCGAATTGTGAGATGGAAGATCATGGGAAACAAACTTACAGTAACTTTTAATGGTAAAGGAGAGCCGTTTGGTCCTGAAGCGGCAGAGATGCAATCCTATATTGGGGTTTTGGCGAGAACCAAACCACCAATATGGCATGATAGTTGGAAATGTGTACCTGATGAAGTAAAGACAAAGATTTGGGACTGTGTGCTGGTAAAACAAATTAAAAATATTATGTTGATTTGCTTCTTTCATTATATATTCATTTTTGAAATTATTTTTTTTTAACTTGCTCATTTTTTAAAAACTGCTTATGTTGATTTGGTACTGATGTGTATCTGATATATTTTAAATTGCTCCAATATGTAGATGGATTTTGTTTTGCCTCCTTCCGCCAAGAAGTTGGTTTTACGTTCGGCGGGTCAAAAATGGAGGGAGTTTAAAAGTCGGCTGACGACACATTACATTCTCCCTTATCGAGATCAACCTGAAACGCTGGCATATCCTCCTGCAGATTTTTCTTTTATAGAAAAAGCGCATTGGGATATATTTGTTGTTGATCGCGCGTCACCTGAGTTTTTGGTATGTTTCTACTTAGAATTTATGAATCACTTGACGACTTGTTAAGCATTGGAACAATATATACTTACTAATCATCTTATAACCAAACTTGTGCTTTTTATGAAGAAATGTCATGATGAAGCTGTAGGAAGAAGGATGCTAAGTGTATATCCTCATCGCATGTCTCGAAAAGGTTATGCTAACCTCGAGAATGAATGAGTAAGTAATAGTGAAACAACTTAGTTATTACTCAAGTAATGTGACTGATGTTTATACTATTACTAAGGAGTTCATCTACATATGAATGCAGTATCAATCTCATCCAGATGAAGAGGAAGTTGATCGATCATCAACCTGGGTCCTCGCAAGGAAGGACAAAGATGGAAAATTTTTAAGTGACGTCGTTCAAAAAAAAGCAGAGGAAATTATAAGTAATAAATTTGTGTCTTAATTCATTTTGTTCACTAGCTCGTCATTTAATTAGAACCTTTTTTCCCTAAATTGTTAGCAAACTTTGAATTCCATATTATACTCCATGTACAAGTTTGACAGTTATATAATTGGATTAGTCTTTTATATGGAAATAGCACATACTGATGATATGGTACTCGTAATATTGTAGGAAAAAACCGAAAAAGGAGGTTAAGGAAGGGTCACTAAAAGCAGAAGGTGTTGACGATGTTTTGACCCTGGCGCTTGGTAAGCCTGAGCATGGTGGGAGGGTCCGTGGCCAAGGTGTTCATGTAAAACAGAGCATTTACTTTGATCTCCCTAGGCAAAACAAAGCCTAGACAATGGATGAAAAGATACAGGAAAGAGTTCAGAGATTCATGGCAGACGAAACTCCAAAGATTATCAAGGAGGGAGATATTTTCTGGGCTACAGAAATGGAGAAGCTCAGGGCAGAGATTTTGAAAAAACCTGTACAACAAGATGGTAGTCCGAAACACACTTCCCAATAAGCAAGTTGTCACTCTGATGACGGGGTTGACGGGGATATAGGTGTAAAGAATCCTTATACACCTGAAGATGCAAAGAAGAAAATTCCGGTTGAAAAAGAGGGGGGGTGTTCCGAAGTTTAAGAGGATTGATACTTTGTTTATTGATTTTGCGGAGGAACGTGAGGATACTCAGAAGGTGGCCGGGGAGGATGAAAGTGTTAGGTTTGTTGAGGAGAAGACATGTGAGCAGGTGAAAGTGAATGCTTTAGATAATTCTTTGATGAAATTGGCTGTAGGATCGCTCAGCGACATTGTAGCTTGTGCGAGGATTGATGAAGTAGTCGTTCCTGAGGGTGGAGAGCAGACAATTCATGGAGTAAGACTTGGTGAAGATAATGCAAGAGTGTCAATCACTCAAGTCATTCAAGGTGATGCCAAGATTCCCTTCCCCATCGGTAATGAAATTGTGACTGTGGAACAAGCCGTAGGAACTTTTATCCCATGGTCGAGAAGCCTGATAACCTCAGGGAACAGTAACACTTCTAATGTTTTGTCAGCTCCAAAGGTCATAATCTTTTTCTATTAGTATTTTTACTGCATGTAGTATGTATTTCATACTATTTTAACATGGTTATTTTTTTGTAGAAAGGCAAGAAAAAGAAAATGAAGAAGACGTTTAAAGTGGTTGTAGATGTTGAACCGGAGTTTGTGCTTGAGATGGGTGAAAATTACCCATTTGCACTTAAGCGCTTGTGGACATGGGCACAGGGTGCCCTAGCTGATGGGAGGACTGTTTCTTTTGACCTATGCAAAGAAGCCTTTGCCTCGACAAAGAAACATGTCATTTACTTATCAGATATTTATGCGGTGTGCTCTGGAGGTGAAATTTCAGGCTCTGTCATTTGCCTTTTTATTCAATAAGTTTCTCCACATATTTAATTATTTTTTTTAGATAGTCCGTTATCATACTCTACTCACTACTGCTCATTTTATATGTAGCTTGTTAAATGACCATGTCAGAAATAGAAGATGAGCAGCATGATAAGGTTTGTAGATCCGAGCACGATTTGTGCCATCGGATGTGGTAATGCAGGCCAGAGGTCACGTGCATTGGCTGCACATTTTAAGAATGCTAAGAAAGGACAGTACTTTCTATTGCCTTACAATGCCATGTAAGTTTTAATATAATATCCGCGTAGACAATCTAATATAATTTTGTGGTTAAACATGATTATATATCATGCAGTATATTAGTTGATTTTTTAAGAGCATCATAAGTGAAATTCAAATTTTAAGGTTAAATCTGATAATATTCAGTGAAATTCATAAGTTTAATTACTGAGTTTATAACTGGAAATGTTTGTTTTAATTTTTGGGTTGAATTTTTACAATAGGTTGATATTTAAAACAAGTGAGGATGTGTCACCTTGGATTATTTTTGGGTTATTAATGTTGGCAACATGGTGTGCATTAGTACAAGATTTGCTTGAGTACAATATTAATATTAACATGGTGTTCAATTGTTGCAATTTGAGTAGCAACCATTGGACTCTGACTGTTGCAAATCCTGAGGCGGAGATTGTCTACTACATGGACCCTCTCAAGCGTCGAATTGCTAATGGGGAATGGGTTGATGTTGTGGACAAGTAAGTTCAATTTATAATTTATGTGCATGTAGTCTTGAACCATGAAAGACCATATATTTTTCAGTGATTTGATTTTTTTGTTGGTTTTTATGTGGTTGCAGTGCCATTAAAATTTACAAAGAGGATCTGAACAAGGTTGCGAAGAAGAAAATATTGTGGGAGAACATGGCAGTATTAATCTATTCTGCTCATGTTTTATGTATGCCATTTAAGGACATCATTTTACTTAGTTACTTTTGTTAAAATTTCAGGGAGTTCCGGTACAGGCAGGAAGCAAGGATTGTGGCATGTTTGTGATGCGTTACATGAAGGAGATCGTTGAAGACAAATAACTTGAGTTTGCGGCCAAGGTGAGATTTTCACTTGTGGATTTCTGATTGACTTTATACTCTTACTCGTACAATAGTACTTGTGACTTGTCTATATTTTTTTGTGTTTTTTTCAGTGGATGCGTAGGTCAAACTTGGAGTATACGGCTGATGACGTCAATGAGATCCGTATTGAGTTTGCAAAATATTTCATGACACGCCATGCAAACTAGGTGTTTACAGTCAGGATCTTTTGTTGAACTAGTTACTCAGTTTCTTTTTAATTATGCAGTTGATGTTGGTTAGACTGAATTGTTGGTATTTTGGTAGATTTTGTCTCAATCTATAAGTGAATTGCATGGTCTGTAGATTGGTTTTAAATCTATTTTGGGGATTTAGGTTTCCGTACATTGGTTAGCAGATTTATTTTGGTTGATTTCAAGGATGGATACGCTATAACTTGTATTTGGTTTATTTTGAATGGATTGGTAAATCGATCAGTTTCAAGTTATGTTTGTGTTTCTGTGTGTTTCTTTTGGTTGAATGGATTGGTTTGTTTTGAATGGATTGATGTTGATTGTGGGAATATCTTGTTTTAAGTGTTACTAGGGGTTTGTTCGAAAGGTGAATTTCATATAAAAACTTTTACACAACATCAGATAATTGTGTTTTCAAACAAAAAATACCATTGTACCAGATTAATTGGGACAACAATATAACATTTTCATAACAGTTGACTAAGATGATCAAATTTGCAAAAACAGGTTAATCATTGTGTCAAGCACTTCATATAACGGTAAAAGGTTAAAAGTGTTGACTGCAGACTTACACAACAAGAGAGTTAAACTGAAAATATTGTCTAAAGAGCTTCAAGACAGTACTTAACTACAACATTGTTTAAAGACAATGGTATAAGCTTTAAAAACAACATTGTTTCTATGCTTGTTTTACAACACTAAAAGTTCAAACTGATGTCTAAAACAAACTCATATAACAGTTTTTCTAGTTAAATGTTGTAATCAAGCTTTCAAACAACACAATCTCGGATTAACGGTCGTTTGAAAAAGATATACGGTTGATTTTTGTTACTCTAGCTTGACTGTTTAAAACCGTTATGTATTATGGACAAACTATTGCCTGTAGCTTCTTCCAACAAAGGTTGTTCATAACAAAAAGTTGTAAAAAATACATTCCAACAAGCAGATAAAACGGTTATGTTAATCCTTTCTGGTAACGGTTAATGGCACCGTTGTCCGAAATCAATCACGCGGCTCCTCGATAGTCAACAGAAATTTTATATACCATACGACCGGGAAAAACAGTTGTGGGAGCCTGAAAATCTTGTAGTGGTTACAGAGCATAAATTATAATCACGCTAAAAGTGTCTTTTTCCAAAACCACACAAGAGATTTGGTCTGATTTAGAAGATCATTTTTGATTTGCTTTTGTGCCTCGGTTGTATTCACTTGAACAACAATTGTCAGAAATGAGTGAAGGAGAAAAAAAAATTGTGAGTTCTTCACTGAAATTGAAACTCTACATAATGCAATATCTTATGCAAATCCTTTACCAGGTGTACTTACAATCTATGCACTTGAAGTTTGACTCGAAGAGTGAATAAGATGCATCAAGATTAGAAACTTATTCAATTCATGATGATATTAAGTGATAAATTTTCTATTATTTGAGAAAACATATTGATGCCACCGTCTTTACAAGAAATCTCCAATGCATTTAGAATGTTTTTTCCCAGAGGACAGTCTTCAGAAATTATCCAATGTTACTAGAATTTTTGACAATTGCGGTTGATAACAAAAGGTTTGCAAATAAGTTCAGGAATAACCCAAGAAATTTTCAGGAATTTGCAAAATTCTGGGAACTCAAATTTTGGTGCATGACAATTTAATTCCAGTCTCAGGAACAATATTAATAATGCAGTTGTAAGAAAATGTGCAATTTTTTTATGCTTGTTGTAAGATTTCTGAACTTAGCATTGACGGATACTAATAACTCAAATGTTCAGCAAGCTCATTCTCATTCTAAGACTATTTCTGTTGCGTAAATTTTTCTTGAGTAGTTAAAGTACTGGTTCTGGTTGGTTGATTGACAGTGAAGCAACTAACCATATTTGCTCAAACCTAGTCATTTTCAGCATTTATATTAAGTCACATGTAATGAGTTTTCATTGTGCCTGATGGAAACAAGGAACTGGGCATCTTGTGTTAGAGTCTAGAAGATCTTGTTAAGTAACCGGTCGCATAATATTTAAATAAAATAAATGGGGGTGGGAGGACTCGAAACTGAGTCCCTCCCAAAACCGAGCTCTGATACCTTGTTAAGTAACCACTCTCACTAAAACCTTTAGGTTGTAGAGAAAGACCTTAGCAGGATCTTATACTCTTCAACATATATATCATTGTTTATGTTCTTTTTTTGGCCAATCTCTTTTACATGGAAATGGAAAAAATTATGCATTATTTCTCGATCGAGCTCTAACGATGAATAACACATGTTTTATCATAAGTGTTAAACTTGTGCTAGCTAGGCAATGGCCAATATTTTATAAGGTGCTATTTTGGATGATCACATCTAATTTTGTGCTATTCCGGGCATAATCTCGAATTGCTCATGGCCTTTGCCCAAATTAAACATGGTAATCTCTGTCACTAAATTTTTAAATTTTGACCCAACCACCTTAATTTTCCGGTTCCAGGCAAAAAGAAAAAAAAAATGATTTTCAGGTTATGCCATGTACTCATTAATTTACCTAATCTCTAACTAGGTATCTAGAATGGTGCATGCAATTACATGTCTAGCCGAAAGACAAGGACCACAAACACATATTTGAATGTGGGAAGTAAATCTGTATCTGTCTTTCATTTTCTCTCTAGCGATCGTCAATGGCTCCTTCTTTACATTATCTCCCTAAATTCCTGCTCCATTCTTTATCATCAATTTCACTCTACTTTCTCCCATATTCTTTCATTATACTAAATATTTTATCTAATTTAACTATAATTGTGCATTACTGCAATTTTAGAGTCTATACTCTGTTTCAGGTACAGTTTATCATGTCTTTTTTTATTGGAAACGCATATTGATCTTATCTACTTGCATGTGTTATGTTTGGATTTACTGTGTTTGGAAAATTTCTCATGTTGTATTGTTTTTCAGATTATGTTCCAGCCCATAACTATTCTCTCAAAATTATTTTTTGTTTGGAAGATACATACATGTAGGATATGCTGATTTTCCATGAAATATTTTAAAAAAATTGCATGTATAAGATGTGTATTATTTATCACCTCTTTTAGGCGATATGCAATAAAATTCCAAATGTTGTATGGTATTTATGGCCAAGACTCTAGGTAGTGGTGTTTTGGGACAAGACTTGTGGGTTTGCGGTATATAGGACATTCATCAGAATTAGCAATTTCTTGGTATTATAGGGAACGCAATTATTTTGTAGAGGATCTTTGAGTCAATTATTTAAATGTAAGAGGTTAAATTTATCCTCAATATTGATTTAGTGTTTTTATCACAATAGTCAAGTAGCTCAATGCAGCTTGATACTTCATTGACTGTACTAGTTTTACGGAGCTTTAATCTGTTGTGAGGGTATAATAATGGGAAGAAGACACTAAAAGCTGTGGTGGCAATAATTTTGCAAGAGGACTAGGGAAGACGATGAAATATGATTTAATGAGAAGATATATTGGTGGATATCCCTAAGCCTTTTTACTTTCAACAGTGAAAATGATAGCAATGTGCTGAACTTTTGAATATTCGTCCTTTGTAGCAACCTCTGAAAATCTCGGGAAAACTTATGTTAACTGTTGGCTTCACTCTTCGCATTATCTATCTCAAGAGTTCCAAAACTCATTCAACACGTCAGCGTACAGGATTGGATTAGCATTCAATGCTCCTGCAAGATAGGACTCAGATAAAAAATTCACAAAACTCTTGAAACGTTCAGGAGCTTGGTTAGCATCAATAAAGTGAGGGTAGGGTTTTTATTTAGGAGGGGACTGTGTTGTATATGGATTGAATGAATAACCCTAAGCCTTATACGATATTATATAGGCTCGAGGAAATGTGTGCGCTACTCTATGCGTAATTAATCAAAATGCGTTAATTTATCAGTCGGTTAATAAATCAAATCTGTAATTGTATCTGATTATTATTACGTCAAATCAATTATAAGAGCCCGAGCCCAGTGGAAATTAAATTTAGCAAAACTAGTCCATAATTATTCGGGCCAATTTTCTGCTACATTCGTGTCCGCACGTCACACACGTGGGAAAGCTCAAAGGCTTCGCACGCCTCAAATTATCCCTCGAAAGCCCAAGATTTGCACCTCCCTACGCTCACGTAGTTGTTGAAGTAATATATAAGTAACACATTTGAACACTACATAAGTGTTTTGCTATATAAAGCTATTGTTAGATATTGAATGCTATGAAATATAACACAAAGTGGGGTTAAATGTGTTTCTTTGATTTTTGTTTCTCTTAAGCTTTTTGAAATATGGTTTGAAAATGCAGTTTAAGAATTATAGATATTATGCTTAACAGAATGAACACAAACACAATATATCAAAAAATCACTTATTTATATTAATCAATCTTGTCTTGCTACAAATCTGTGTTCTTAAGAAAATAAGAAGTCAGCTTCTATCTTGAGAGAAATACAAGAAAATCTAGATCTATTTGTTACATGTGAACTAAGTACCCGTGCATTCTTTATAGACTAACAGCTTGGGTTTAAAAAACTTACACTAAAATGTACTAAACCAATTTCTAAAACAGCCTTGTCTATTTCCTTTTCTGGTGTTAGCAAATGTGTGCAGAATCTTACAGGTCTGTGACCACCCTTTGTCCACTTAATCATGGCCCTTGATCTTGTATTCTTCAATCTGCTTTGTAGACTTTACAATTTAGTGAATGAATTGTTCGTTGACTGATAATCTTGAATCTTGAACTTGTATGTATTCTGAATTTGAGATAGTATATCGAGATATCCAATTTGTTTTATAAAGAAGTGATATATCGATAAGTATAATGACTTATCGATATCTCTAGGTTCTCTATAGGTATACTTGACTTGTAGAGGTCTCTTGTTCCTTGCATGTAAAATGACTTGTCAATATGTCTGAGATCTTTACATGTAGAAATGACTTGTCGATATCTTTGAGATCTCTATATACACAATTTGACTTATCGATATTTTTGAGCTCTCTATATGAGAGATTGACTTGTCAATATCTCCAATTTTTCACATCTTTATTTGACTTGTTGATATCTCTGAGATCTCTACATGCAGAAATGACTTGTCGATATCTGTAGTTATCTACATCTTCATTTGACTTGTCGGTATCTCTGAGACTTCTCTATAAGCCATTTTGGACTTCTCTTTAAGTCCTTTTGGACTTCTCGAATGACTTCCCGATATAACTTGATCTGTTACTTGTCAATATCTTGAATTAGAGCATTTTTCATAGAACGGATTTATTCAACTTCAAGCTTCAACACTTTTCTCTGAGGCATATCATGACTTGATCTTCTTTCAGAGTTTATTCCTTAGCTTGAAATTGTTCACACAAAAATCCCCCAGTCTAATCTACTAACCATTTTTACAGACTCGAGAAATATAATACAGAATACAAATATAGATTATCATACAACTTAAACTTAGGGTTGTCAATTGTGACTTAGTCTTGTTATTATACAGGCATGTCTTGCACAACAATCTCCCTCAATTTGTCAGAAAATTTCTTATCACAAATTCATGCCTGATTACAATACTAACCCCAAGCTAAAATCAAATACATAAAAATTGACAGATTGACAAATACAAACTTTTATACATTGAGTAATTACATTAGTTCAAAAATTACAACCATCAAGTGAATTTCTCATAACTAACTTCTCTCCTAGAGGTCATTAAGATCAACTAGCACTTGGAGTTATTCAATTATTTTTGTCCCTCTTAAGGCTTCCACCAGTTTTAGCCATTCTTCTAATGTTTAATTGTTGATGAAATTAACCCTAAATCTTGAGAATCTTCCAACTGCAATATTTAGAAAATGTCCATCTTTTGAGATTCTACACATCCCCATTGCCTTTAGTTCATTTGATCTTTTTTCAAACATTTTAATCTCCTTGGCATACTGCATTTCCTTTTCCTCCCTCCCAGCCTTTATTCTTGCATGCCTTTCATTCTTTTCTCTTAGACATCAAAGCCTTCCACATTCTTGTACAAGTGTCTTTTTCCTTCATCAAGCTTATCACCCTCTTCAATTTTGTGGTTTAAAAAGTTTCCACTACTTCTCTGCTAAGCACAATGAATGAGTCATCCAAATAGTAGATTCTGACTTCTCCCAAAGAGACAACCCAAACTTTGACTATTTCTTCAGAGAGTTGTTGGTAATAGTCATCATTTGTTATGCTCCAGTTTAGAGGTAGAAAATCAGCTTGATTAAAGCAGTTCCAGATGCCACCGATATTAGCTTATATTTTCTTTGGTTTTCTCCCAACAGTCTTGAAGTGAGTTTTGATTGGAAACTTAAATGAAGGTAGGTTTGAGATTTTCTTTAAAGTGACATAGCTGGATGTGATTGGTATTTTGAGTAGGGAGTTTGTAGTTTGTTTATACAGGAATTTAGGCTTTGAGGTTGGAGGTTGTTAAGTGTTTAAATTGGTGGGTTTAAGGGTTTGAGTGATTTGTATTCCTTGGACTTTTTGTTGTTTGGATCCTGTCTCTGCATCCTCTCTTTTCCTCTTGTCGTCATCCCTTTCCTTCTTCTCTTCTATGTATTTCTTCTTCTCCACCACCTTGCAGCCAGTTGCTTTACTAAAATAACTTGGATTTCATCAAGAATGTTTTTTATCATCTTTCTTCTTCTCATCATCATCCAAGTCATCTTTAGTGTTGATTTGAGTTTTGGGGAACATGGTTTCAGCATTTCACAAGTATCTGCTCAGAATTTTGATAATTTCTTCATCTTCAACACTCTTTATCTTCTTAGTCTTTAGATCAGTTTCCAGTGTCATGATTAATCTTAGATTACCTATCATACAATATTTAGGAATCATTAATTATTTGTATTTTCTGGTTAAAGAGCAAATGTAGGCCACCCCATTACTTGGTTAAAGATAGGCTTCAGGAAATGCAACAATTTGTGCTTTTTTTAGCTCTCCAAGTAATTGAGTGTCCTCTGGAATCACCCTGTTGACTTTCTCAATGAAGACATCCAGCTTAGATGCTCTCTTGGATTGAAGATTTTGGAGAGACACTCGTAAACAACTGTCTACACTATAGTCATTGATAATGGCAACTATTCTCTTTTCTCTGAAATTGCCAACTTTTACTATCACTACTGTCAGAAAGTTTATATGCTTGACAAAAGCCCTTTTGTATGTCATGTAGTTGTTGTTTAGAGAGACTCTCAGTGCTGTGAACAATTCATTGAACTTATTTTCAAGGCAAGGTCCTTCTGGAGCCAACTAGATTCTAGCTTTATCAACATCATGAGCACTTTGAGTGATTTAGATTTGGCTTTGGCTTGTTGATTTGGCTTAGTCGCCATCTCCCCCTTAGTCTGGTTAGCAAGAAAATTGATTAAAGATAGAGGGAGTTGGGATCTTATTGACTGAGCAGCTTCTGGAAGAGGCACATTTGAGGCTCCCAATGATAGCTCCCAAAGAAATTGAATTTTGCATTTGGAAATGCTTATGGGAGTCTACCAAGGACTTAATATAATGTTATTGAGATTGTACCAGAGTAGTGAGAGCATTGACTTGTGATGTAAGAGAATCATTTGAGGCCTGAATAATGGAGAATTGTTTCAATAGAGACTGTATTTATAGATTTGTTGCGGTGTAGATTGGTTGTTGTGAACTGGATGTTGCCAAAGTACCAACGACCTCCTTTATGACCAAGGCTGAAGGTTCAAACCTAGCTTTGTAAAGTTGATCCATCTTGATCTTTGAGTCATTATTCTGTGTAATTTATTTTTGGATCACTTGATTCAAAGCTTTGAAAGACTCTCTCAACTTAGACACAATTTCTTCCACTAGGGTTAGAGAGAGGGCTTGAAGCCTGTCGGAAAATATGTTGAACTAGGTCTTGATATCTTAAAATATTGGCATCAGCTCATCAATTCTATCATTAACCACTTTCTTTATTGCAGCTTGATGCTTTCCCAGAGTGTTTTTCATAGCTCTTCCAATAAGATGAAAAGCCTTTAATTGTGTTTTGTACACCTCTGTCACAGCATCATATACTTTTTGGGGGGTGAGGACCTTAGCATTGCTTCCCAAAATGGTCACATATTCTTCTCTAAACTTTGCTAAGGCCTCCTCCATAATTTTGGTAAAGTCCTTGAAAAGCCATGCATCCACATTACCATCTACTTCATCTGCAATTTTTTCCTGTTATTCTTCAACATCCTCCTTGTAAGAAAGTAGTATTGCCTGATAGTCTTGGTTTAACATATCTATATTGAGGAGTTGTTGGGTATATTAGCTAGGCCTGCATGTTGCTCATCCAAAAGATCATTAACAGTTGTTGGTTGGGATTGACCATCTTACAGTTATTGAGCTATGAGGTGTGAGGGTTGAGGGTTGAGGGTTGGTGTTTGAGGTAGAAGGTTGTTCAGTTGTGTTTGAAATGTTTGGGATAGGTGTTTGGTGAGATGTGGTTGAGGTAGAGGGTATAGAGGTAGGAACATCACCTTTGATAGAAGTCACAATTGTGCTTACAGTTGGAATTGAGGTTATGATAGTATATTGTTCATCAATAATGGGAACCTCCATCTAAATTTGAGGGGATTTGACCAGGTTATTGTCATGTACCTTGGTCTCAAACCCTTGTTCTTCTTGAAAAGAACTAGCACTTGAATGTGCTATACATGGCTCTCCAAAAGCTGGATCACTGGCAATTTTACTCCCAGCTTCAATTGACGGAGCAATTTCAGCTAGGGTTTTGAGGGGAGTTGTCCCTGTTAGAGGAACCTCAAATTGAATTGGAGAGGATTTAGATAGCTCCCCCTCAGGAGTACTATCTTCAAACCCGTTAAGTTGTGAAGATTGCTTAGCACATGAAGGTACTTGAGTATCTTGCACAGGGTCTTCAATTAAAACTGATTAAACCCCCTGTGTTTGTGTTTGTGTTGGTGTCATCAAGGTCTACCCCAGCATGTCGCCTCTCACCAACTAAATGTTGTGCTGGGTGGTGAGCACAGTTTTATGAACTATGTCACTTGATGTTGGCAAAACTTGAGATGAGGATTCGAGTTTTTCATTGTAGGCAGAAGAAATTTGTGAAATAAGATTTACGAGATTAGAATTGATTGTTGGCAACTCCCCCTGAGTAACTGAAGGCGTTTCAAGTGATGTTCCCTCTTTGTGTTTGCCAACCAAATTTCTCCTTTCACCAACTTGAGAGTGCTCAAGTTACGGTGCAGAATCTTTATAAATTGCATTTGGAAGAATGCTTGATTCAATAGAGACACCCTGTTGAGAGGATTCCCCTAGATTCTATTTAATTCCCTCTTTTACAACTGCATCCTTTTGGGAAGATGTAGAGGTGGTTTCTTGAGTGGTCAACTCAGCTTTATTAGTTTTCTTTGGTTTTCTGACCAGGTGAGACCTTATTTATTTTTGTTCATCGCCACTCTCAGTTACAGTTAGGGGTGCATTCTTTCTGTTCTTTTTACTCACTCCACCCTTTTGAAAGGATGAAGTGGTTGGTTCCCTAGCTTCTAATGGTAGAGAAGTCAGTTGTGGAAGGCCCCTGTTGGTTATCTAGTGTTTGTACTTCCACATATATAGGAGCCATAAGTATATTAGGTATGGCACTAGACCTCATGTCAGTCATAGGGTAAGGATAGGTTCTAAATCTCTCCAACATAAAGTTAGTGAGATTTAGACCTACCTTCACCTTATTCTTTGTAATTAGTGAGCTAAATAGAATTTTGGACACTTTTTTATAGTTGTCTATCTTAGTTTTATCAATACCATCAAGTATATGTATGTCTGCAACTTTAAGATTTAAAGTAGACATAATAAACCTAAAAAAAAAATTCCTTACCTCTAGCGGCCAAAGGCATTGTGAGCCTTGTGCTGAGTTCTTCCAGTATTAGTGCCATAACATTGAGTGGCTTGTTGTATGCCATGGAGAACACCAGCTTTGGGACCATACTGGATATATTGTCATATCCAGTCTTCCTGTAGTGAATGCCCTCACAACAGAGTCAAAAAGAAATGACCATTCCCTCCTGAGATTCTTCTTGTTCAAGATGGCAAGGTTGATCTTCTCACTATAGTTTAAGAAATCCATAAACTCAACTATTTCTTGTTGAGTTAGCACCTCCACCATGCTTTCTGTAGAGGTGTCCAATGCTTGATTGACATCATTTGCATCAATTTCCACCTGCTTTTCCAGAACTGAGCAGTTTACCTCCAGGGACACGGCTTGATTCTCATGCACTACAGTATTGACAATAGCTGAGTTCCAAAACTCATTCAGCACGTCAGCGTACAGGATTGGATTAGCATTCAATGCTCCTGCAAGATAGGACTCAGATAAAAACTTCACAAAAATCTTGAAACGTTCAGGAGCTTGGTTAGCATCAATAAAAGCGAGGTAGTTGGTACCCTCCTTGAGAATAGCAGCTTTCACATTGTTTGCATCCATTGTGAGTGTATGGATTTGATTGGGTAAGAATTTGAGAGAGAAAGAACTTGGAATGATAGAGAATGGTGAAGATTTGCAAAAGTTACGTCACTTGAGATCTGAACGCGTAAAGAGAGGTTATGTCGAGATGTCTGGGTATTTATAGAAAAATATAAGTGACTTGTCGAGAAGTAAGAATAAATGGTTTAGATTTTCTTATCGAGAAGTCACGTGAATCGTACACTCGTATCGAGATGTCATTTTCCTGACTCTTATCGAGAACTAGATTGTGACTTATTGAGATGTAGAACATATACCCAGTTTGTCCTAATTGGACTGAGTTATTTCAATTTATATTTAAATAAATCAAAAAAAATAGAATGATTTATATCAAAAGTATTTTAATAAAATAATTTATTAAATTAAATTATTTCAGTTCTAAGTTATCGAAAAGTCTAAAATTTATACTTGTAGAGAACTCTGTGAATAAACATATGTCGAGATATCTACTAGACTTATCGAGAAGTCATAATGAGGCTTGCCGAGAAGTCCTTCGAGAACTTAAGAAAAAGACTTGTCGAGAAGTCATTTAGACTTATTGAGAACTCAGTTCTCTACATACTTTTGTTTTTTTTAATTATGTTTTATATTAATTTCATATATTGAAAATATAAGATAACAGTTAGACAAGTTTTTCTTAGAACTTGAAAAATTCCAACTTGAATTTTAAATTTAGAAAAATAAATATATAGAGAATTCTGAAATATTTATAAATCATATTCCAGTTAATTTCCAAATAAATCAAATCAGTTCTAATTTATCAGAAATTAATCTGCTGCAACATATTAGCTGAGTTTTTTCCTTTAGGATGAAGAATTTAACATTCCAATTTTACTAACAAGTCTAGTGAAAGTTGTTTCATCCAAAGGTTTAGTGAAAGTGTCAGTTAATTGTTTTTCTGTTGGAACAAAAATGAGATGAACAGTACCATTTGCAGCATGTTCTCTAATAAAATGGTACCTTACATCAATGTGCTTAATTCTAGAATAATTATCTGGATTAGCAATAATAGATATAACACTAGTCTTGTCACACATGATAGGAATTTTGTGTAACACTAGGCCATAGTCCATTACTTGATTTCTAATCCAAAGCACTTGAGCACAACAACTTCCTACAATTATATATTTAGCCTCGGCTGTAGAAATTGACACATATTGTTGTTTCCTATTGTACCAAAATACACCTCTTTGTTCAAGAAATTGGCAGCTTCCACTAGTACTCTTCCTGTCAACCCAGCATCTAGCAAAATCTGTATATGTGTATCAACAGCTTCAAAACCAGTTCTCTTAGTATACCACAATCTCAAGTTTTTGTTCCCTTTAAATATCTAAAAAAAAATTACTGTCATCAAATGTGATTCTTTGGGATTTGCTTGAAATATAGCACACAGACATGTTGCAAACTTAATGTCTGGTCTACTGAAAGTTAAGTATAGCTAATATCCAATCATTCCTCTATAGCCAGATATGCTACACTTTTTCCTTTCTTATCTTCGTCCAACTTGGTAGCTATAGACATTGGTGTAGATGCAGGTGAGCAGTCAACCATCCCAAACTTCTTCAATAAATCTTTAACATATTTAGTTTGACTGATGAGGATGCCATCACTTCTTTGACTAACTTGAAGGCCAAGGAAGTAACTGATCTCTCCCATTATTCTCATCTCATATTCACTCTGCATGAGTATTAAATATCTTTGACATTACTTTTCATTAGTATATACAAAAATGATATCATCCACATAGATTTAAACTAGGATAATATCATCACCATGCTTCTTGTAGAATAGAGTCTTATCAATAGTTCCTCTAGTGAATCCATATTTGATCAAGAATTCTGATAGTATGGCATACCATAATCTAGGTGTTTGCTTTAAATCATAGAGAGTTTTTAATAATTTATATAAAAAGTCTGGAAATTCTGGATCTTCAAAGCCAGGTGGCTGTTGCACATAGATTTCCTCTTCCAAATCACCATTGAGGAATGCACTCTTCACATCCATTTGATACACCTTAAAATTTGAGTGTGCCGCAAAAGCAAGGAATATTCTTATTGCTTCAATCTTGCAACTGGAGCAAAACTTTCATCGTAGTCAATTCCTTCTTCCTGTGAGTAGCCTTTAGCAACCAGTCTAGCTTTGTTTCTTGTCACAATTCCATTTTCATCCATCTTGTTTCTATACACCCATTTTGTTCCAATAATACTTCTATTTCTTGGTGCAGGAACTAATTCCTAAACTTTATTTCTCTCAAATTGATTTAATTCTTCCTGCATGGAAGTTATCCATTCAGGATCAAGCAAGGCCTCTTAAGTTTTCTTTGGCTCAATTTATGACAGAAAACATTCATGCAAACATTCATTTCAGTAGCACTTCTAGTTCTCACTCCAGAATTTGGATCACCAATTATTACATTTTTAGCATCACTTTTATCCCATTTTCTGGTGTGATCTTGTTGACTATAATTGCCCTCACCAATTGCATAACGTGCAGAACCACCATCTTCTTCTCCCCCTGAGTTTGTGACATCAAACTCAGATGAAATTCTTTCTTGATTAGAATCTTCATTTTCATGGATCACTTGTTCAGTTGTTTCTTGCTCCATTCTGTTTTCTGTGTTGATCTCAGCATCATCCTCTAAATCACAGTCAATATTGAGATTTTCAAACTTCAAAGTTTCAGCTTCATTTTCATCAAGGCATTCCAAGCTTGGACACTTGTCATCATCGAAAGTCACATACGTGTTTTTCATAATTTTCTTCTGTTCAAGCATAGAAACTCTGTAGGAAGTTCTCTCCAATGAATATCCCAGAAAAATTTCTTCAAAAACCTTAGAGTCAAATTTTCCCACATATTCAGAGTTGTCTTTTAGCACAAAGCACTTGCTTCCAAACACATGCAGATGCTTCATTATAGGCTTTCTTTTTGATAGAATTGAGTAAGGTGATTTGCCATGGTTTTTGTTGATCAAATATTTATTTTGAGTATAGCATGCAGTATTCACAGCTTCTTCCCAAGAACTTGTTGGCAGATTGGCATCTTGCATCATTGTTCTGGCAGCTTCAACTAAAGTTCTATTTTTTCTTTCTACAACACCATTTTGTTGAGGTGTTCTTGCAGCTTAAAATTCTTAAACAATGCCTTTGTCTTTGCACAATTCAATCAATGCTGTATTTTTGAATTCTGCGTCATTATCACTTCTTAATCTCTTTACACAGTTCTGATCTTCAGCCTGCTTTTTAACTTTTATTATGTGTACAATAATGATGTGTAGAGTTTCATCTTTTGAATGCATAAACTCTACCCATGTATACCTTGAGTAGTCATCCACCATCACTAGTGCATACTTTTTCTAGAAATAGATAAGACATTAACTGGTCCAAATAGATCCATGTGAATAAGTGGCAATGGTGCACTTAAGGAATTCACAGTTTTACTTTTGTGACTAGATTCATTTTGCCTTTTTGACAACCTCACAAACTTCATCTTGAGAAAATTCCAAATTTGGCATGTCTCTCACTAATTCCTTTTTCACCAAGGTATTAATTACTTTATAATTCAGGTGAGAGAGTTTCTTATGCCACAGCTTTCTTTGCTTAATAGTTGCCTTGGTATAGAAGCAACAAATACCACCCTTGTTTGCTGAACTCAAATCTGCAACAAACAAGCTTCCTTTTCTAACTCCTTTCGGGGCAGTTTCACCAGTCTTTTTGTTGATAATTGAGCAGCCTTCTTTTTTCAAAATTCACTTTGAATCCTTTATCAGTAAATTGGCTAACACTTAAAAGATTAACTTCAAGTCCAGCAACCAGTGCTACATCTTGTATGACAACATATCCAGAAACCAGCTTTGCATATCCCATTAATCATTTGCTATTGTCTCCAAAAATCACCAATGGGCAAGCCATCTCCTCAAATTATGATAGTAGGGCCTTATGTCTGGAGCATCCACTGTCAATGATCCATATGACTTTCTTCACCTTGCCCTGCACACAATGAGTATTAAGCATGTTTAGCTACCCAAGCAGTGTTGGGTACTTTCTTCTTTTTCACTGAAGTAGCAGAAGTAGAATTTGATGATTCAAGTATTTATTGATTGATTTGCATTTTACTTTTTATCTATAGATCCAAGATTAACTTCTTTGATATCTACTATCAGTTTATAACAGCTTGTCATCACTTTCATATTGCAAGCAATGCAGTCAAATTTGTCACAGAATGAATAGGGATCTTCATCCAATGTCTCATTGTATTTGCAAGCTCCCAACTTTGGCTCACTAACAACCTTTTTACAAGATGAGTTAGGTTATTTGTTGATCCAGATCTTTGACACTGCTTACTGGGAGCATCTACAACAAAGGCATAGTTGTTGCTTTTGCTCACACCTATTTTTTCATTCATGTTCTTTTTCTTTTTCCCAACATTCTCAGTTTTAACCTCCTTGATTGGTCTCTTGATAATTTGATTGACCATTGGCTTCTTTTCAGGTTCATTTATAATTGTGGTTTTACATCCTTCTTTTCATCGTCCTCATCTTCAAGTTCTTGCTTGATGACCAACTCAACCTCACTGAAATTTACCTCACATGCCTTGAACAAAGGTGCATCTAATTTTCTCAGCATAACTTGGACATCTTGATTTGCAATTCTTTTCCATTTGTCACCTTCATTTTTCTTGTTATTGTTCAAGGCATCATAATCCAAACAAATACCTATATTAGCACATGGTTTGTTTTTCTCATGACATTGTCGAACCAACTGAGATGCATTTTTAAAGGACTTTAATTTCACTTCATTCTTTTCCAATTTTCCCCTCAGCATTGTTTCAATTTCACTTGCACACTTGAGCTTGTTTTCAGATATTCATTTTCTTGCTTGCCTGTTTCAAGATCAACAAGTTGCAGCTCCAATTCTTGCTTTTCAATCTCAAGCTTCTCATTAATCTTTGACAGTCAACTTACATCCTCAGTAGCTGCCACCATGCTTGTGTGGATGTGAAACATTTCTAAACTCATCTTTTCAACAATTTCTTTATACTGTCTTATTTTTAAATCAATGATAGTTAGAGTTGGTACCTCTGATTTTGACGAGGATGATTCTCCTTGCTCTAAAGCCATGAGTGCATAATTTCCAAATTCTTTATTATCATCATCTTCATCAGTGTCATCCCAACTTTTGCCTTCATCTCTGTAAGCCTTCCCGTATTATTTTCTCAAGAGAGTTTCATACTTTGCTTCCAACTCCATGAAAGCTTTATCCTTCTTCACTTTCTTCGGCTTCCTACACTCAGTTGCAAAGTGGCCCAACTCATCACAGTTATAGCACTTAATTTTTGATCTATCAACAGATCCAGTTTTGTAGCCACCTTTTCCACCTGATCTGAACTGAGTTTTTCCTTTCCTGTTGTTGCTATTTGAGGTTTGTCCATTGCTCTTAAAGTACTTTGGTTTTTTCACCCTAATGTTAAAAACAATTCTAGCAAGATAAGCCATGGATTGATCCATCTCATCAATTTCATCAAGAGTGTAATATTCATCCTCTTCTAGCTCCAATATCACCTGTTTATGGGGCTCCTTGTTCTTTTGCTCAACTACATGAGTGACAGGAGTTTAAGCTTCTTGTTCATCTTCAAGTATTTATTTTCAGTGACCATCAAGGCACAAGATCCATCTACTACATGTCCTTGGTTTGCTTTTAATGACTTTCTCTAAAATATTTCAAGCTTATATGTTTTCAGAATCCCATATAGGACCTCCAATATCATCCTGCATAAGTTTCTTCCTTCTCTAATAGCATATATCTTTTGTTCAAGATGGTCAAGAAGGGTAAGAAAAAACTTTAGGTTAACCTCCTTAGCTTCATAATATTTATCATGAATTTTCAAGTCATTAATCAATTTGTTGAATCTTTCAAAAACTTCAGTAATTCCTTCTTTAGGCTTAGCTGTGAAACTCTCATATTATGACACCAAGATTCTCCTTTAGTTAGATCTAACTTCCTCTGTCCCCTCACATAGTACTTCAATCTTTTCTCAAATTTGTTTGGTAGAATCACAGTTGATAATGTTGTTGTACATCACATTGTCAAGAGACTCAATTAATATGAGTTGTAGACTGCTATCTACTGCAACCTTTTCCTTTTTAGGCTCTGTATAGGTTGAGGGGTCTTTCGTTGTGTAATGTGCTAGTATGACCATATCTTCTGCTATAGATTCAAAAACTCTTACCATAGAAATGAAAGGTCCATTCTTGATAATCTTAACATACATGGGGTTGGCCATTCTTATGAACAGCATCATTTCTTTTTCCACAGTGTGTAGTTGACCTTGTCAAAGGATGGTATCTTGATGCATGTCAATTTCTGAGCACTCATTCTTCCAAGATCTTTATCTGTTTACTTTCAGATTTTGCTCTGATACCACTTGTTAGATATTGAATGCTATGAAATATAACACAGAGGGGGGTGAATGTGTTTCTTGGATTTTTCTTTATTTTAAGCTTTTTGGAATATGGTTTGAACAAAGCAGTTTAAGAATTGTAGATATTATGTTTAACAAAATGAACATCATTACAATATATCAAAAACTCACTTAATTATATTAATCAAGCTTGTCTTACTATAAATCTAAGTTCTTAAGAAAATAAGAACTCAGCTTCTATCTTGAGAAAAATACAAGAAAATCTAGATATGTTTGTTACTTGTGAACTAAGGACCCGGTCATGCTTTATAGACTAGCATCATGGGTTTACAAAACTTGCACTAAAATATACTAATGTAGTTTCTAAAGAAACCTTGTCGATTTCCTTTTCAGGTGTTAGCAAATCTGTGCAAAATCTTGCAGGTCTGTGACCTCCCTTTGTCCAGTTAATCTTGGCCCTTAATCTTATTCTCTAAGCTACTTTGTAGACTTTCCAATTCAATGAATGAATTGTAAATTGACTGATAATCTTGAATATTGAACTTGTTTGTATTCTAAATTTGAGATAGTATGTCGATATCTCTAATTTGTTCTATAGAGAAATGACATGTCGATAAGTATAATGAATTATCGATATCTCTAAGTTCTCTATAGGTATACTAGACTTGCCGAGGTCTCTAGTTCCTTGCATGTTAAATGACTTGTCGATATGTGTGAGATCTGTATATATAGAAATGACTTATCGATATCTCTGAGATCTCTATATACACAATTTGACTTATCGATATCTCTGAGATCTCTATATGAGAGATTGACTTGTTGACATCTCCAATTCTTCACATCTTCATTTGACTTGTTGATATCTCCAGTTCTCTACATCTTCATTTGACTTTTCGAAGTCTCGGAGACTTCTCTATAAGCCATTTTGGACTTCTATACAAGTCATTTTGGACTTCTCGAATGACTTCTCGATATAACTTGATATGTGACTTATCGATATTTTGACTTAGAGCATTTTTCATAGACCAACTTTATTCAACTCCATGCTTCTACACTTTTCTCTGAGGCATGATCATGACTTGATCTTCTTCTAGAGTTTATTCATTAGCTTGAAAATGTTCACAGAAAAAACCCCCAGTCTCATATACTAACCATTTTTACAGACTCAAGAAATACAACACAGGATACAGATATAGATTATCATACAACTTAATCTTAGGGTTGTCATTTATGACTTAGTCTTGTTATTATACAGGCATATCTTGCACAACATCTATGTATGCTCCTTTGCAAAATCAATGTGGGACTTTCTTCTTTTCCACAAATTATTACTACTAAGAGGCTAACTTTGGATAATCATATCTCATCCATCTCTTAGTTATCTTGAGTGATTCAAAGTGTCTCAGAAATCTCTCTCGGAGGAGAACACGTTACAGGTGTCACTCATTGTGTGCAGGCAATATTCATCCACTTAAATTATGTCTCAAATTGACTTGACAATGTGGGACTACTACCCACATTTTCTAACAATCACCTACATGGATGAGATTGACATTTTAGTAGAACACATCATATATACAGACACGGAGTTTGACTTGGTGATAGTTTCTTCAATCAAATATAGCATACGATAGTTAGAGAATACTCCTTGAATTTTCACTCGAATAAGCATACCAACTTTACTGATAGACAATAGACGTGCTTGTCATTGAACTATTCGACCATTTGTGTAAATGATGATATACTTATCACTATATCTTTTCTAACTCATTCAGTTCTCATGAGTATGTCCATTTTGTCCATTGAACATCATCCCGGTTCTACATCAGTTTATAAAAAATTATGCCTCATAATTTTCCTTTGAAGTGACCCCACTTCTCTCCCATATATGTGAACATTATCTTATAGAGTAACCCACATTTACTCAACTGATTTCTATGAGTTCACTTACGAACTCCATGTATTCCCTAAAAGATCATTAAAATCTCAAAGGATTAACCTCGTACCATATGGGTCTCACTGTTTTCTCATCATAGGAACAAGCCAGGGGCTTCCCCCGTAGTGATTTGGTCATCATGGTTTAGTTGGCCCATTGAACCAAGTTCTTGAGATCTCCAGTCAGCATTGGTTGGGTGTCTACCATGACGCCTTTAAGCAACAGGCTTAAGGCCAATCCGTCTCGATGATTTCTCAACCACTTCCCTTTATAACCCTTTAGTTAGTGGATTCGTGATATTATCTTTTGATGGTATATAGTCAATAGTGATAATTTTGGTTGAGATAGATTATATAATAGAACTATATCATTGTCATATGTGATGATACTTTCCATTAGTCATCGTGCTCTATATTCTAGCTATAGCGGATTGACTGTCACAGTGTATCCCTATTGCAGTCACAGGCTTTGGCAGTGATGCCCTCCAAACCCGGGTCAGAAGTTTGGGGCTCACAACACACACACACATAATATATAAACCTGTATGTACAATATTATATGCATTGACCCTTCTTTACACAACCGCGGATCGCAACAGGTTAAAGTATGAAAACAAGCCACAACCTTATCTTTTATTACATCGTACCAAATCCCAACTAGTTAAACTTACATCTGATAATGATATTATTCTTACAATCTTGCATAATTCATCTACAATATAAAGCTCCTGCTAGCTCGATCCAACTTAACCTCAAATCCTAGCTCGCACACTGGCTTGGGAATCCTTGTTACCAATAATTTCCTTTTTAGTTGTTGAAAATATAAAAAGGTTTGCAAGAGTGAGCTAACTAGCTCAGCAAGTCATAATAGCAATAACTGAGATTAAACAATGACCAATTGAAATGGTTCAGAAGAATCAAGTTTCTGGATAAGCAATGATTAGAACTGGACATTCACTTTTATTTTTTTTAAACTAAGGTTAGGCTGCTGATCAGTAACCCCGAACAAGGCACACAGCTCTGCTCTCTATACTGGATCCAAGGCACGCATTGGCTTAATATGAACACGAATCTGGTCAGACCATGAATCTAGTTCACATTTATAAAACCATCCAATTTTAAGATGATTCAATATGATAACAATTGTAATTCAATAAAAATAGAATCATTATTAACATTGATAAAACATTTATCTCAGAGCATAAAACATTTCATAGGTATCACCTGGGTATATCAAGGTGTAAATATGAAGAACAGCTGCAATCTTGATGAAGAATCAAGTATCTGATGAACAATGGTTCAATGATAATACAGGGTATAGATCTTTGATGCCGTAGGATATTTCAGGGTATATAAGTTTCTGTGTGCTCAAGAAATTTTGTTGCAATATTTGGTTTATGGTGTGTATGTATTTGTAGAGTAGTATTGTATTTTTATGGTTTAGTATCTGGAAAATCAACACTTGGTGGTTTACAAGAAATAAAGCTTACAACACAAGTTTAATGATATGATCAGGGTCCGAGGTTGAATAGTTTAAGGCGCTTGCAATATAAAATAGGACTTATTTTGAATACTAGCAACATGTTATGATAAAGTTCGAAAATATTTGCAATGTATCTTGGAGAAGGTTCAGAAGTACTTGCCTTATCACAGATGATTTCCAACCTTACTTGTACTCATCTAACAGTTCTACTCATCAACCATTTTCCTTCTTTTTCTATGCCTTGCTTCTATTCATCGATCACTTGCTTTCTTTTTCTATGCTTCAGTTATATACAGTGATCACTGGCTTTCTTTTATATGCCTCTCTTACTCTGCTAGGCATCACAATTATCTATTAATACTTAATCTCATATCATTATAATTGTCACATAGACATCATAAGCTTTCATCTACCCTTCGATTTACCAACATCTGACGTACGGATTGAAAGTTATCATTAAAATTGTCAAACAATGCATGTACAACCATATTATACATCAATCAGATGACATATAACACATAGCACGTAAGGTATTCGATTAAAATAATTACTCAGAGAAGATTCGGGGTTAAAATGATTTTCCAAGTATTTAATACAAATTTTTTGAACATTTTTCTGAATTAAAACGGGTCTCCTAATCAATTTATAATTAAATAACAGGGTTCAAACACCCGAATCTGACTTTAAATTGATTTAATAATAATTATCGAGCTTTGAAAATAATTTCAAATAATATTTGAAACTTCGAAACTATTTTTTCGGATTTTTAAATCCAAATAAATAATTAAATCTAATTAAATAATCAAATTAAAATTAATTAATAACTAATTAAATTAATTAATTATCTAATATTTAAATTAATTGACTAATTAAATAATTAATTATCAACTAAAATTAATTGATTAAATAATTCAAATTTATTTCTGAATTTTTTAAATTATTAAAAGTATTTTCGAAATTAATATAAATAAAAAAAAATTTAAAATAATTTACAAAAGGGGTAAAATATAAACATTTAAAAGTTTATACGGTGTGAAAATTATAATTTTTGAAAAATTAGGGGGAAAATTATAATTTTTACATAGCTGGGGGATGAAATGGTAATTTCACCATCTCCTCCCCCTTCCCTCCCGATCGTCGCCGGAATTCTATGGCCGCAGCCATGGAGCTTTTTCAGTGGCTCCAAGGATGCCCAGAAACACACCAAATTCATAATACTTACTCTACATAACTCCAGGAACCTATTAGCAATCTTGTTTTTATCAAAAACACGGCCAAGTGGCCATAACGTCGATTTAAAATAAACGCCGCCGCAAGCTTCATTTTTCCGGCAACTCATTCCGGTTACCCTCCGTTATTCAAACTGGTATAATTGAATCCCTTTTTAGATGATCGATTTCATGGTGTAAACCAATTAAACTGATAACCCCTAGGTCAGAAATGCCTAAATTCAATCAAGAACTTTCAAGAACGTTCAAACCCTAATTTCAATAATTCGATAATCAAACCATGATATCTTTGTGATATGGAATCCAAATATAGTAGTATGATATACCAAATTGACTAGAATCTCATGATCTACAAGATGCAATCATCAAATCAAGCAAACAACATCAAGAACAAAAATTCATATTTTAATCCTTAATTAATTCGAATTAAAATAATTAAATAAGAAATACCTTGATTTATGCACTAAAATAGTGGATTGATTCGGAAAGAACTTTTCGAGAGGTTCGATTTGATATATGGCCGCTTGAATCGGAGTTCGATAACGCCTTCTTTTATGTGTTTGATTCTTCAAGAACGTAACGGTTAATTAGGGTTTTCTCTGTATTTAACTAGATTTTACTGACTGATTAAGATTATATGAATAAAATGAAATAATAAAAGGGATATATATATATATATATATTTATGGAATATTGGTTTATGTTGGATTATATTGGATCGATAAATTAGTTACTTGGCCGCTAAGTAACTGCAAAGATGATCCGTTTTGATACCTGTATTGGATAATTATCCAAACCGAGCTTCTTATAAAACAGTTTATATGAACATAATGTTAGATTATCCCGTCTTTTGAGAATACGGGTTTTTTTGCTTTATTGAAATGATTCTCTTATCAAAAATTATACGATAGGACGCGTATGGGTCAAACCGTAATTCGGATTCAAAAAGTTAAAACACGGAAAATGTTCAGAATAACCAGATTAGGTTAGGAAGGAGTTTTTTGAAGAGTTTTGGGTTCTAAAAACGTAAAAATTGTTGAGGTTGGATGATTTCCAGTTTTATAAAAAAGTTTTGTAATTATTCGGAAAATAATTATTAAATCTGTAAATTATTATAAAATCATATAACGATCCAAAAATTACCGGAAAAATATCATAATTATCTATATTTTATTCTAGACATATTAAAATTAACATACTCATATCTTATCACATTTAAACATGTAAGTATAAATATCAATCATCAGATAATTCACCAAAATTCATATAATAATCATATAATAATCATTCATTGATAAAAATAATTACACGCGATATTCCGGATATTACATCCTTCCCCCCTTAAAAGGATTCTAGCCTCAGAATCACACTAAGGATCAGATAATGATACATTCAAGTATCTCACTTCCATTTTCTCAGGTTGATCCCTCAACCTTACAACTTTTCATAAACTTTTACTCGCAGCATCACTTAGTACTTAACAGCCTCTTGCTGACATCATATTCTATTAGTTGCTCATATAACTCAACTCAAGCCTGCATTTTATATAATGGAGCTAAATTAGTCTTCATGAGTACACATATATAAACACATATGAACCTGTAATACGTGTGTCGGTGAAGCCAACTGACTTACACTTATCCAGTTTATTTTACTACTCCAAAAGGACCAGCATAATGCGTATTAATTCTTTTTTCTTTCTAATTCTAGTAATTCATGCTAATGAACATTTGCAATAGAAACTGGTTGTTGAACCTCATTCACACATGTTTCTTTATTCAATTAACCTAGTTTGTAATCGCTTCCAATCACATTCGAGGCCCTTTAATTGTCCCCTTAATCTTCTTGTCCATCTGCGAATGATATGTTGCAACCAGGGCGTATTTGATTTCGAACGTTCTCGGAATTATTTTGGAATTTAGAATCAAAGAGGAAATCTTGACTAAATATGATTGACGCACAAACTTATCACCATATCTTATTTTCCTTGAATCACAATCGAGTATATTTGCTGAGCGAAAATTTCTTACTGCTTTAAAGAAAATACACTAACCTGGAGGCATTACCAGCATATTCTAACTCATATTATCATTTGTTTTGGTTCTAAGAAGTTCTTATACGAAACTGACTATAATGTTTTCCTTGACGTCTAGTCACATATAACATTTATTCTTTCTTTGTGCCATACTATCAGAAAGTCTTCTTTACCATCTAGGTCTTGTATCATATTCTCAGAGTAGCTTGAATCTCTTGAGTTATCAAGGTTTAACCAAATTCCTATCTTTTACTTTTGTCTTACCTGATGTTCATTCATCTAGGAGTGGTATATACTATTCTGGTTAGGCATAATTTATCGTATCCTGAATACTCCTATCAAATCTCAAATCAAACAATATTGATCATTTATAATCAATTTCTGGATCTGATGACATACTACCATTTCTTCAAGCAGCAATTAACCCACTTATTGGACAAACTGTTTATTAATAAAAGAGAATTATTAGGTTTAGATAATCTATCGATAATGATGCAGTGAACACATTCCTCACCTTTGGTTCTCAGGTGACTTCAATACGACGTCTCTTGGTGAAATGTATGCATCTAGTCTTTGATGTCCCGCCTTAACTCTTGGGGAGGTATAACATTCATTTACATGTTTCCCCCCAGTTTCTCTTCATATCTGGTCATCAGATATTTTCTTTTAGTGTTCGGTACTTAATAGTACTCCTGTGATGCATTCCTTATCTCAATTTATAAATGTTTCCTAAATTTTTCACCTTAATTATGTTCCTCATATTACCCATATCTTACCTATATCATGACATTTTATAAAGTTTCTTTATCATCCTTTTGATTCCACTTTCTTTTCTATTTATGTTCTTCATTCTCATAGCTCATTCAAAACCGAACTCTTGATATTAATACTCACTTTGATGTCATATCAAATTAGATATCAATACGAACTTTGATGCTCACAACATCCCATACTGAGGTAAATATCAATCATCTATATTAATGCCACTTTTGATATTTAACAACAACCTAAATATCAACATCAATCATAAACTGAATCAAAACTGTATCTCACATTTTATCCAAAACAGAAATACTGGATAAATCATTTATTGTATGATTATCAAAACAATTTAGAAACAAGACGTCCTTTAATAAAACTTTATTGCAGATGATAAAATCTCTTTGATTGTCTAATAAAATCCATATTGGTGTAGTTATTAATCTCTGATTAATCTTAAATCTTTAGCTCTTGAAAACATTCTTCTCACTTGTCCATACAAATACCTTTTTATTTCTCTTGTCCATTATAAAGGACATATTCATCCAAGTAAAGCCTCACACACTTGAAAAAATTTCTGAATTCTACAGGTGTCCTTACTTTCTCTAAATTCCTCATTGCTTTGATTTCGGATTTGAAAGTCATATCAAAATTTGACTTAATCTAATTGGAATCAATTTTCATCTAATTGACCATTAATTGGAAAAAATTAACCAATTAACTCACTTAATTGATCAATTGTACCAAGTGATGACTAGCTAAATGAAATCAAAGACCAATTATATATAGTTAGATTGGCTGTAACAACCTCTTTCAGGAACCGAGATCACAATTATTTAGAGTATCAACATGAATATCAATAACACGCGGAAGTATACATTCTTTCTTTAAGAGTAGGGTATTTTCCAAAAATTTGGGTTGCATCTCCTTTTATTATTGACTACAATCCGGACTCAAGCCGACACCAATAATTAATCAAACAACCAACAATCAACCCACAAGTATGCCGATCAACTGCCACCTTCTAAACTCACCATTTCACCACCACATACCAGCTAGTATAACCTATATTTTAGTTCAAATTAAGATTATAGCAAACAATTCTTATTATATCATACCATTTCTCATATCTTCTGATTATAACCGAATATCACTACTGAGTACAATTACAAATTATTCTAGACTTCTTCTAGTTCATATTTCAATTCAAGCTCTCTCATTAACAATTCGTATATCCTTGATAATATACACTTGTTATTATTAGTTAACTTGTTCAATTTCTGATAACCAACACATGGTCTCAACCAACACTCTTATAATCTTGTGAAAGAATTTCTTTGGTTTTAAAGTATCATTTCTTAAAAATTGTTGCAGTTAAACCACCATACCTTCATCTCCACTTATGTCTTTCCATACTGAACCTTCTTTGTTGGCCCAGTTATGAGCATCAAATTTACCATAACTCACTTACTTGAGTGGGAAAGCCCAACAATTCCTTGTAGAACATACTTAAAGTTTATTTGTAACTAGCATTTCTTCGATCTTGAACCTTCATGGCAAGTATCTCCCACATGATTGAGGTATGCTTCATCTTCACAACGTATTAATCAATTATCTGGTTATTATTAAGAATTTCTTCATTCGCTTCCGCTGTCCAATCAATCATTTTCCTTATCCGATATACGCAGCTTTACTTCCCTATTTCTTTAATTAATTTACCTCATACGGTTTGCTAACTACTTCAATTCATGCCAAAATCTCAGACTTGAAACGTATCATGTATACAGATTTCCGTCTCTGATTTGATGTCCTCGTACAACCACGTCATTAGCATAATGGTTCTTCTCTGCACGTATATGTCTACCATTTATTGGCTTGCAATTATCCACACTTCTCATATAACCCCATCTGTTACACGGGTTCATTTCACTTCTGTTTTAAAACATTCAAAAGATAGACCTTACACAAGAAGGGAATTCGTGTATATGATTCTAATTGGAATCCTTTTGTAAGGAATAAGAGTGTAAAGAAATAATCAGAAGGATTCCATAAATCAATAAATTATAATTGAAGAAGAAAGAATGAATGATGATATAGATATGAATGAGACAACCATATTTGTACTCAAGATGGCCAGTCTTTCATACTATATGGCATACTGCACATAATTAGGTGGTGTCCCACCAGACTCTTCGTTATTCCGACAAATAGTCACACCATAACACTGTTTGTCTCAATCAAAAAACAAGAATTGAGGGGAAAAATAATTTTGAAAGGAATACAACAATTTTTTATCACCTCATAGAGCTGATCATGAAAAAAATTCATACTTTATTCAAGATTCATAAGAATATATAGTATTATAGAAAAGAATGACATTATTGGTCGCCATCCACATTTCATCTGTTTATAGCTTCGGTGCTTTTCTGATCAATAGATCCCATTCTGAGTCATATATTAACTTTAGAAAGTTCTCTGAAATGCCTTCTTTAATTGATTATCATAATAAATTCCCATTCATTAGGTTTTGTATCTTTAGCGTCGCACTTCCATGTTCAATATTCTTATAAATCGACCCTATTTGCACTCTTACGAGATTTACAATCATAACTTCAAATTTCGCTTACTCTACTGATCATTCAACATATCGGCTCCTTCGCTAATAACATTCTTCCTTTAGAAAATTTTGGAAATTTTCTCAATCTTCTTTGATCATACTCGACTTCTTGTAAATCGACGTATTCCTTGAACTCTAATAGTCTCAGAAATTGGATGAATAGTTTCTCCATACATTAGTTCTGTCATTAAACTTATCAGGCAATATTTGCACTCTTCTGTTAAGAACAATCAAAATCTTCTCCATAATAGCGGGTCCACTTGGCCTTCTAAACGAATCATAGTAACGTCTAGAACAAGTATTCTTCTGGATAATCTGAATCTTATTAACAATTAAGGAACTCAAGTAGTAGTTTGATAACCAAGTTTTTTTAAATAAAAATATATTTTGTTCAAAGGACTTTTAGAAAACTTTTGTTAAGAAAATCTCTTTTGAAGACTGTTTTAAAATTTGAAAATCATACACCTGGTCATCATTACTATATGATTTGATTGTTGTCCTTCTCAACCACTACAAAGTATCAATTTAGAGGGAAAATCATATAAGAGCGCATTCATTTCCATATATCTTCTACCCCTTATTGAGTCTATTTTTCCTTCATTAGTTGATGAAAACTTCAGTTACCGTTGCATATTATCTCATTCGTAATTTCACTTTAAGGCTTTTATCCTAATAATACTCCCATCATCACTTTTACTATTGCTAAGTACACCAGGTCTATCAAATAATCAACAAATCTATTTCATGAAACAAAGCCTGCTGATATCACATCGCATCGCTATTATATATATTACGCTTATCATAACACCATCATCTAATTCCAAGAAAACTCTAGATCTCCGGTCTTCTCAAACTCTTTTAAAACCACTCTAGTTCACCCCACAAGATAATCATGGGTGGCATACTTACTAGTGGCTCCATATAACCTGGTAGCAGTTATTCTCTGGAACACATGAATCCTCTCTCTATGTTTCTTTTCACCTTTCTTAATATCTCATGTACTCATCATATATTGTAGTTCTCGAATCCAGCCTCATAGGTGATGTTTCTTTATAAAACGAGTTTTAAACTGAGGGTATAGAACAAGACGTAGGGTAGACAGAAAAGATGCGCTTACAGCTGAATATCCAGTAGAATCAGAATTAGCATGTGGGGGATTCTCAAATAGGTAGTCTCACTTTAGGGGATGAGATAATAGATGGAAAAGGTGCACCCGTCGGAGGTGACATGGCTAACACTGGTGGAAGAGAAGGGCGTAAATCAAATGATAGTCCTCCGACTAAAGGCTCTGAATGATCAGACGACCCTGGGATAAAAGAATCTGAACTATATTATCGTCATATATGACGATACTTTCCACTATTCATCGTGCTCTGTGCTCTAGCAATAGCGGATTGACTGTCACAGTGTATCCTATTGTAGTCACAGGCTTTGGCTATGACGCCCTCCAAACCCGGGTCAGAAGTTTTGGGCTCACAACACACACATATAATATATAAACATGTATGTAAAATATTTTATGCATTGACCCTTCTTTACACAACCGCGGATCGCAACAAGTTAAAGTATAAAAACAAGCCACAACCTTATCTTTTATTACATCGTACCAAATCCCAACTAGTTCAACTTACATCTGATAATGATATAATTCTTATAATCTTGCATAACTCATCTACAATATAAGGCTCCTGCTAGCTCGATCCAACTTAACCTGGAATTCTAGCTCGCACACTGGACTGGGAATCCTCGTTACCAATAATTTCCTTTTCAGCTTTTAAAAATATAAAAAGGTTTGCATGAGTGAGCTAACTAGCTCAGCAAGTCATAATAGCAATAACTGAGATTAAACAATGACCAATTGAAATGGTTCAGAAGAATCAAGTTTCTGGATAAGCAATGATTAGAATTGGGCATTCACTTTCATTTTTTAAAAAACAAGGTTAGGCTGCTGATCAGTCACGCACTAACCCCGAACAAGGCATACAGCTCTGCTCTCTATACTGGATCCAAGGTAAGCATTGGCCTATTATGACCACATATCTGGTTCACATTTATAAAATCATCCAATTTTAAATTGATTCAATATGATAACCATTGTAATTCAGTAAAAATGGAATCATAATTAACATTGATAAAACATTTATCTCAGAGCATAAAACATTTTATTGGTATCACCAGGGTATATCAAGGTGTAAACATAAAGAACGGCTGCAATCTTGATGAAGAATCAAGTATCTGATGAACAATGGTTCAATGATAATACAGGGTATAGATCTTTGATGTCGTAGGATATTTCAGGGTATATAAGTTTCTGTGTGCTCAAGAAATTTTGTTGCAATATTTGGTTTATGGTGTGTATGTATTTGTAGAGTAGTATTGTATTTTTATGGTTTAGTATCTGGAAAATTAACACTTGGTGGTTTACAAGAAATAAAGCTTACAACACAAGTTCAATGATATGATCAGGGTCCGAGGTTGAATAGTTTAAGGCGCTTGCAATATAAAATAGGACTTATTTTGAATACTAGCAACATGTTATGATAAAGTTCGAAAATATTTGCAATGTATCTTGGAGAAGGTTCAGAAGTACTTGCCTTATCACAGATGATTTCCAACCTTGTACTCATCTAATAGTTATATTCATCAACCATTTTCCTTCTTTTTCTATGTTTTGCTTCTATTCATCGATCACTTGCTTTCTTTTTCTACGCTTCAGTTCTATTTACTGATCATTGACTTTCTTTCCTATGCCTCGCTTACTCTGCTAGGCATCACAAGTATCTATTCATACTTAATCTTATATCATTCGAATTGTCACATAGACGTCATAAGCTTTCATCTACCCTTCGTTTTACCCAAATCCGATGTACGGATTGAAAGTTCTGATTAAAACCGTCAAACAATGCATGTACAACCATATTATACATCAATCAGATCACATATAACATGTAGCACGTAAGGTATTCAATTATAATAATTATGCAAATAAGATTCGGGGTTAAAATTATTTTCCAAGTATTTAATATGAATTTTCGAACATTTTTCGGAATTAAAATGGGTCTCCGAATCAATTTATAATTAAATAACAGGGTTCGAACACCAGAATCTGACTTTAAATTGATTTAATAATAATTATTGAGCTTTGAAAATAATTTTAAATAATATTTGAAAGCTCGAAACTATTTTTCAGGATTTTTAAATCCAAATAAATAATTAAATCTAATTAAATAATTAATTAAAATTAATTAATAACTAATTAAATTAATTAATCAATTAATGTTTAAATTAATTGACTAATTAAATAATTAATTATCAACTAAAATTATTTAATTAAATAATTCAAATTTATTTCTGAATTTTTTATATTATTAAAAGTATTTTAAAAATTAAAATAAATACAGAAAATTAATTTTTTTAAAAATAATTTACAAAAGGGTAAAGTGTAAACATTTAAAAGTTTATACGGGGTGAAAATTGTAAGTTTTGAAAACTTTAGGGGGGAAATTATAATTTTTACAAAGCTGGGGATGAAATGGTAATTTCACTATCTCCTCCCCCATTCCCTCCCGATCATCGCCGGAACTCCATGGCCGCCGCCATGGAGCTTTTCCGGTGGCTCCAAGGATGCCCAGAAATAGACCAAATTCATACTACTTACTCTACATAACTCCAGGAACCTATTAGCAATCTTGTTTTAATCAAAAACACGGCCAAATGGCCATAACGTCGATTTAATATAAACGCCACTGCCAAGCTTCATTTTTACGGCGACTCATTCCGGTTACCCTCCGTTATTCAAACTAGTATAATTGAATCCCTTTTTAGACGATCTATTTCATGGTGTAAACCAATTAAACTGATAACCCTTAGGTTAGAAATGCCTAAATTGAATCAAGAACATTCAAGAACGTTCAAACCCTAATTTGAATAATTCGATAATCAAATCATGATATCTCTGTAATATAGAATCCAAATATAGTAGTATGATATACCAAATTGACTAGAATCTCATGATCTACAAGATGCAATCATCAAATGAAGCAAATAAAATCAAGAACAAAAAATCACATATTAATCCTTAATTAGTTCGAATTAAAATAATTAAATAAGAAAAATACCTTGATTTCTACATTAAAATAGTGGATTGATTCAGGACGAGCTTTTCGAGAGCTTCGATTTTTTATATAGCACGCTTGAATCGGAGTTCGATAATGCCTTCGTTTATGCGTTTGATTCTTCAAGAACGTAACGTTTAATTAGGGTTTTCTCTGTATTTCACTAGATTTTACTTACTGATTATGATTATACGAATAAAATGAAATAATGAAAGGGCTATATATATTTATGGAATATTTTGTTCGTGTTGGATCGTATTGGATAGTATTGGATCGATAAATTAGTTACTTAGCCGCTAAGTAACTGCAAAGACGATCCGTTTTAATACCTGTATTGGATAATTATCCAAAACGGGCTTCCTATAAAACACTTTATTCGAACATAATGTAATATTATCCCGTCTTTTGAGAATACGGGTTTTGTTGCTTTATTGAAATGATTATCGTATCAAAAATTGTACGTCGGGACGCGTACGGGACAAACCGTAATCCGAATTCAAAAAGTTACAACACGAAAAATGTTCAGAATAACCAGATTAGGCAAGAAAGGAGTTTTCCGAAGAGTTTTGGGTTGTAAAAATGTAAAAACGGTTGAGGTTGAACGATTCTCGGTTTTAAAAAATAGTTTTGTAATTATTCAGAAAATAATTATTAAATCTGGAAATTATTATAAAATCATATAAGGATCCAAAAATTAGTGGAAAAATATCACAATTATCTAAAATTTTTTCTACACATATTAAAATTAACATATTTATATCTTATCACATATAAACATGTAAATATAAATATCAATCATCAGATAATTCACCAAAATTTACATAATAATCATATAATAATCATTTGTTGATAAAAATAATTACACGCGATATCCCGGATATTACATTGGCCATCTTGGAATATCCTCCAACTTCCTTATCCGTGTCATCCCAACTCTTGCCTTCATCAATGTAAGCCTTTCCCTATTGTTTTCTCAAAAGAGTTTCATACTTTTCTTCAAACTCCAGGTAAGCTTTATCCTTCTTCACTTTCTTTGGCTTCCTACACTCGGTTGCAAAGTGGCCCAACTCATTAAAGTTATAGCACCTAAATTTTTCTCTATAAACAGATCCAATTTTATAGACACCTTTTCCACCTGATTTGAACTGAAATTTTCCTTTCCTGTTGTTGCTATTTAAGGTTTGTCCCTTGCTCTTAAAGTACTTTGCCTTTTTCACACTAATGTTAAAAACAATTCTAGCAAGTCAAGCCATGTATTGATCCATCTTATCAAGTTCATCAAGGGTTTATAATATTCATCCTCTTCTAGCTCCAATATGAGCCATTTTTGGGGCTCCTTGTTTCTTTTCTCAACTGCATGAGTGACTGGAGTTTGAGCTTCATGTTCATCTTCAAGTATTTATTGTCATTGACTATCCAGGCACTAGAACCATCTACTACATGTCCTTGGCTTACCTTTAATGACTTTCTCTACAGTATTTCAAGCTCATATGTTTTCAGAATCCCATATTGGACCTCCAATGGCATCCTGCTCAAGTCTCTTCCTTTTCTAATAGTAGATATCTTTTGTTCAAGATGGTCAGGAAGGGTAAGAAAAAACTTTAGGTTAACCTCCTCAGTTTTATAATATTTATTATGAATTTACAAGTCATTAATGAATTTGTTGAATCTTTCAAAAACTTTAGTAATTCCTTCTTTAGGCTTAGGCGTGAAACCCTCATTTTGTGACACCAAGATTATCCTTAGGTTATATCTAACTTCCTCTATCCCCTCACATAGTACTTCAATCTTTTCCCAAATTTGTTTGGTAGAATCACAGTTGATAATTTTGTTGTACATCACATTCTCAAGAGACTCAATTAATATGAGTTGTAGACTGCTATCCAGTGCAACCTTTTCCTTTCCAGGCTCTTTGTAGGTTGAGGGGTCTTTAGGTGTGTAATTTGATAGTTTGACCATATCTTCTTCTGTAGATTCAGAAACTCTCACTATAGAAATGAAAGGTCCATTCCTGAGAATCTTTACATACATGGGATTGGCCATCCATATGAATAGAATCATTTTCTTTTTTCACAATATGTAGTTGACCTTGTCAAAAGATGGTATCTTGATGCTTGTCAATTTCTGAGCACTCATTCCTCCAAGATCTTTGTTTATTTAATTTCAGATTTTGCTCTGATATCACTTGTTAGATATTGAACGCTATGAAATATAACACATAGGAGGTAATGTGTTTCTTGGATTTTTCTTTGCTTTAAGCTTTTTGGAATATGGTTTGAACAAAGCAGTTTAAGAATTATAGATATTATGTTTAACAAAATAAACACCATTACAATATATCAAAAACTCACTTAATCATATTAATCAATCTTGTCTTGCTATAAATCTAAGTTCCTAAGAAAATAAGAACTCGGCTTCTATCTTGAGAGAAATACAAGAAAATATAGATATATTTGTTACTTGTGAACTAAGGACCCGGACATGCTTTATAGACTAGCAGCACGGGTTTACAAAACTTGCACTAAAGGGTACTAAAGCAATTTCTAAAGAAACCTTGTCTATTTCCTTTTCTGGTGTTGGCAAATCTGTGCAGAATCTTGCAGGTATGTGACCACCCTTTTACCAGTTAATCTTGGCCCTTAATCTTGTATTCTCCAAGCTGCTTTGTAGACTTTCCAATTCAATGAATGAATTGATTATTGACTAATAATCTTGAATCTTGAAATTGTCTGTATTTTAAATTTGAGATAGTATATCGATATTTCCAATTTGTTATATAGAGAAATGACATATCGATAAGTATAATAAATTATCGATATCTCTAAGTTCTCTATAGGTATACTAGACTTGTCGAGGTCTCTAGTTCCTTGCATGTTAAATGACTTGTCGATATGTGTCAGATCTGTACATCTAGAAATGACTTGTCGATCTCTCTGAGATCTCTATATACATAATTTGACTTATCCATATCTCTAAAATTTCTATATGAGAGATTGACTTGTTGACATCTCCAATTCTTCACATCTTTATTTAACTTGTCGATATCTCCAGTTCTCCACATCTTCATTTGACTTGTCGATATCTCTGAGACTTCTCTATAAGCCATTTTGGACTTCTCTACAAGTCATTTTTGACTTCTCGAATGACTTCTCGATATAACTTGATATGTGATTTATCAATATCTTGACTTTGAGCATTTTTCATATAACAACTTTATTCAACTCCAAGCTTCTACACTTTATTCATTATGACTTGATCTTCTTCTAGAGTTTATTTCTTAGCTTGAAACTGTTCAAAGAAAAATCCCCCAGTCTAATCTACTAACCATTTTTACAGACTCAAGAAATAAAATACAGAATACAGATATAGATTGTCATACAACTTAACCTTAAGGTTGTCATTTGTGACTTAGTCTTGTTATTTTACAAGCATGTCTTGCACAACATCTATGTATGCTCCTTTGAAAAATCAATGTGGGACTTTCTTCTTTTCCACAAATTTCCACGACTAAGAGGCTAACTTTGGATAAGCATATCTCACCCATCTCTTAGTTATTTTGAGTGATTCAAAGTGGCTCGGAAATATCTCTCGGAGGAGAACACATTCCAAGTGTCACTCGTTGTGCGCATGCAACATTCGTCCACTCAAATTATGTCTCAAATTAATTTGGGTGGGACTACTACCCACATTTTCGAACAATCCCCCACATGGATGAGATTGACATTTTAGTAGCACATACCATATAGACAGACACGGAGTTTGACTTGGTGATAGTTTCTGCAATCAAATATAGCATACGATAGGTAGAGAATGCTCATTAAACTTTCTCTCGAATAAGCATACTGACTTTATTGATAGACAGTAAACGTGCTTGTCCTTGAACTATTCGACCGTTTGTGTAAATGATGATATACTTATCACTATATCTTTTCTGACTCATTCAGTTCTCATGAGTATGTCCATTTTTTCCATGGAACATCGTCCTGGTTCTGCAGCAGTTTATAAAAAATTGTGCCTCATAATTCTCCTTTGAAGCGGCCCCACTTCTCTCCCACATAGGTGATCTTCAGAGCCGTGCCTGAGGGTGTTCCAGGTGTTCGACGGAACAGGGCCTTAAAATTTTTGGGGGCACATTTTCTCGATCCAAGTGTGTGTATATATATATATATTTTTCCTTTGTTTGAAAAAATAAAAACAATGTATAAGTTTGTGTTCTAATAAAAAAAATCTACAAATATAAGAAAGGTTAGAAAATACTAAATATTAAATAATTATAAATTATTATCATGAGCAAAATTATAAAAAAGTATTTTAATCCTATATATTAAATAAGTTACAAAAAAAGGAAAAAAATATTAGGGGTATAAAAATACTATTTTTTATAAGTACTATATAATTATAGTCTTGATAATAAAATGCAAGGGCAATAGTAGTTTTTCTTGAAAAACTTGTACCTTATATTATTCTTTAAATAATACAATTTTTAGGTAATTATTATTTTTAAATTATAGTAATATTTACATATTAATAAGATTTTAATTTTAAATTTTAATAAATTTATTATTATTTATATATAGATGTAAATAAGTTTACATATAAATTAGGTTTCATATGATTATCTTCTTATTTATAATTATTTTATCTTACTATTATGTACTTGAAATATTTTTTTAATTTTAAATTAATTATAATTAATTATTTTTGTATATATTTGCTATTATTTTTTATTTTTAAGACTTGGGGAGCATTTTTTTAATTTTGCACAGGGCACCTGAAATCTCAGGCACGGCTTTGGTGATCTTTATCTTATAGAGTAACCCGCGTTTACTCAACTGAATTCCATGAGTTCACTCCTGAACTCCATGTATTCCCCAAAAGATCATTAAAATCTCAAACGCTTAACCTCGTATCATACAGGTCTCACTGTTTTCCCATCATAGGAACAGGCCAGGGGCTTCCCCCATAGTGATTTGGTCATCATGGTTTAGTTGGCCCATTGAACTAAGTTATTGGGATCTCTAGTCAGCATTGGTTGGGTGTCCACCATGATGCCCTTAAGTAACAGGCTTAAGGCCCATCTGTCTCGATGGTTTCTCAACCACTTCCCTTGATAACCCTTTAGTTAGCGGATCCGTGATATTATCCTTTGACGGTATATAGTCAATAGTGATAATTCTGGTTGAGATTAATTGTATAATGGAACTATATTGTCGTTATATGTGACGATACTTTCCATTATTTATCGTGCTCTGTGCTCTAGCAATAGCGGATTGACTGTCACAGTGTATCCCTAATGCAGTCACAGGCTTTGGCCATCTTGGAATATCCTCTAAAAATTGGCGTAGATATTCAGCCTTTTCAGTGCATTTATCTAGTTCCACAAACTCAGCTTCCATCATGGAATGAGTTACCACAGTTTGCTTTGAGGATTTCCATGAAATTACTGCGCCAGCTAGTGTAAACACATAACCACTCTTAGACTTTAGAGCCTTCTTACTAGATATCCAGTTCGCATCAGTATATCCCTCCAATATTGTTGGATATCTGCCATAGTGCAGTCCATAGTGTCGCCTCTCAAGTACCTAAGTACCCTTATACTCGTTTTCCACTGATCTACTCCCGGATTACTCGTAAACCTACTCAACTTCCTGATTGAGTATGCAATTTCTAGTCTTATACAACTCATTAGGTACATGAGACTCCCAATTATCTCTCGAGTATTCCAACTGGAAAACCGCTACACCTTTATTCTTGGATAGATATAAAGTCATATCCACATGTATCCTAGCTTTCTCAAAGTCATCCTTAAGAAAATTTTTATGGATCTTATCAACATAATATGGTTGACTCAATGCGAGTCCCTCTAATGTTCTAAAAATTTGGATTTCGAGGATCACGTTTGCTAGTCCCATATCTTTCATGTCAAATCTTGTCTTTAACATGTCTATTGTAGATTTGATCACTTTATCATTGCTTCCGGTAGTAAGTAGATCATCTACATACAATGTCATCATGTCATAACCATTGTCATTGTCCTTGACATACTGTTTTTGTTATCCTTGTAACAGGCACAGCTATCACATTCATTGATCTTGAAGCCATTGGCCAGCACGACCTCATCAAATTTCTCATGCCATTTCATAGGTGCTTACTTCAAGCCATACAGTGACTTTACTAGTCTACAGAATTTATTCTCTTGTCCAGGGACAATGAATCCTTCAGGTTTTTCCATATATATTTCCTCATCTATATCTCCATTTAGAAAAGTTATTTTCACATCCATTTGATGTACTGCTAAATTTCGTATTGCAGTAATAGCAAACATCAACCTTATAGACATTATTCTCGTTACCAGATAACATATGTCAAAATAATCAAGACATTTATGTTTCTTGTATCCTTTAATTACAAGTCTTTCCTTGTACATGTCGATAGTACCATCAGTTTTCAACTTCTTCTTAAAATTCCACTTGCTTCCTAACGGTTTACAACGGTTTGGTAAATCAACTAATTCCCAAGTATGATTCTGCAGAATTGAATCAACTTCATTTATAATGGCCTCTTTCCACATGGGTCCATCGAGTGAAGTAACTGCTTCCTTGTAGGTTTTTCGATCACCTTCCTCGAGCAAATAGGTCATAAAGTCAGACCCATTGGATTTCTCCTTCTGTTGTCTTTTGCTCCTTCTCACTACCCCACATTCTCGTCCTCACTCTCTTCACTCTCATTATTGTCATCTATAGATTTATGAGCTCGTTTAGACGTTATAGGAGGTTCGTTTTCTGGATTACAAGGAAATGTCATCTCAAAAAATGAGGTATTCCTAGATTCCATAATCGTATTCTTCTGAATGTCAGGAATTTTGGAATCATACATGAGAAATCGATATGTAGTTCTATGTGGTTAGACCAATCTTCACCTTCTTAGGTGTAGGGATCAGTATCTTTGTCAGGTACCTCCACACTTTCAGGTGTTAATAACTTGGTTTCTTTTTCTTCCACATTTTATAAAGACTTACATCATTATTCTTGCGCATAGTAATATTTAAAATATTATTCCCGCTTAAGATGGCTTCCCCCCACATCGACTGCGGAAGTCCATGATCGCATTAATCATCTCTTTGAGAGTGTGATTCTTCCTCTCAGACACTCCATTTGACTGAGTGGACTATGGTGCAGTGACCTCATAGGTTATACCATATTGTGAACAAAATTCCTCAAAGGGTTCAACATATTCACCTCTACGATCACTTCATATCATTTTGATTTTCTCAGTTTGTTGTGTCTCAACTTCTTCCTTATAGATTTTAAATCTATTTATTGCTTCGTCTTTGCTTTTCGGCAAATATACATAGCAGTATTTTGGACAGTCATCTATGAATGTAATAAAATACTTGTTTCCTCCTCTTGTTGGAGTGAATTTTAAATCACATATATCGCTATGTATTAGGTCTAGCACTTTGGTATTTCTTTCCACACGTTTAAATGATAATCTCATTAATTTTACCTCAAGAACTATATGTCCAATGCCTCCTCTTGTCCAAGAGGTACCCTAAACTGTACAATAACAGTGCGTCCCACTGGCACATGTCCCGAAGGCACATGTCCAATAGGTGTCTAACCCCCATCAGATACTGCGATCTGTGCATTTGGATTAGCGCATGCTGGTGAACCCCACCAGATCCAGCGATCTGTGCTTCGGGATCAGCTGTCGTGTTCATCGTATTATCCACAGTGTTGCTCTCAATATTTCTGTTACTCAAGAAACAGACAGATGTATCAGTCACAGATAATAATTAATAATAGCTAAGCTCGAAGGCTTCCTAAGACTCAGATTGTCCCTCGAAATCCCAAGATTTCCACCCCTTCTACGAGCGCACATAAATGTTAGAGCAATACTTAAATAACATATTTGAACACTACATAAGTGTTTTTCTATATAAAGCTATATATGTAACGCCCCCAAATCCGGGGTCAGACGATTTGGTCGTCACGATGAAACCTCAACCCAAATTAACATGTTTAATCAAAATGCAAATGCCAGCGGAAGATATTTAGCATCTATGACTTCAAACTAATCCAAGATCTTTTAAGGTTACAGCTCTAGAAACAAGAATTCCAAATTCCACAAATAATTTTTTCACTTTCTTCTAAAACTCTTTTCAACAATTTCCAACTCAATACTAAACCCGCTAGTATAACTTCGAAAAGAAGTATACTAGGCTCAATTATATAATACACAACTATAATATAATATAATATAATATAATATAAACAACTTTACACAATAGAACTTACACTAGTCCGCAAATCCTGGACCAACCACCTTCCAAAAGCTTCTTCCTTTGTTTTTCTCGAATTACGCAGCTAAACAGCGCAAGCTAATCCTCACTAGAGATTAAATTTAAAAACAGGCAAGTATGAGCGAAAGAAATGCTCAGCAAGATCATTATAGTGAATATAAGGTCGTTTTGATATAAAACTGACACCTGCAATAGCGCAGATCATTTTAAAATCATAGTTGTTGAAACAGAAAATTTATTAAAAAATCGGATAATTGTTTCTCACTGTATTCAAAACTCTTTTCGATATTTTTGAGCAAAATGCTTCAGCAATACTTTTAATCTTGATGAGAATAAAACTTGTAAAATTGTGTTTACGGAAATATCGTAAACAACAATAACAAAAAGCAATGATTATGGATTTAATCATAAACTTTATTCAAAACCGAACTCTTGATATTAATACTCAATTTGTTGTCGTATCAAATTAGATATCAATATGAACTTTGATGTTCACCACATCACATACTGAAGTCAACATCAAACATTTATACTAATACCACCTTTGATATTTAACAATAAAGTAAATATCAGCATAAATCAGAAACTGAATCAAAACTACGGTTCACCATTAGTCCAAAACAGAAACAGTTGATAAATCATTTATTCTATGATTATCAAAAACAATATAATAATTTAGTTTGGGATCATTCACCGACGGACGTACTATCACATGATGATCAGCCCGTGTGACAGCACAAGGTCATGATTTATTGAAACATGTCCCCAAAACATGAGTACTCAAATAAAAAGGCACTATATATGTTTGTGGCACAAATTGTGTCATAATATTTCATAAAACACTTAGCAATAGCCCTCAGCTGGACCGTCCGCCCCGGTCACTTACGCATTGATCCAATCATAAAACCTTTTATTGAAAAGGGGTCATAATTATTGACACCCAAAATAATTTTATTCCCCCATTTACTTGGGTAGGAATATTCGCAACCAAATCATTTTTCTCAAAATCCAAAACATTTATAAATCCAGTAATTTGATAGGTAAAATCACTTAGCTATTCTGAACATAAAATAGAAGAAGAATACTTGCATAAACAGAATTATTTAATTCAGCGATATGTAAAACATTTATATATTCTGAACTGAGAATAGAGAAAATAATACTTGCATGATAAGATTCAAAATAAATATCAATTGAACAATAAGTGATGATAGGGATACTTGCCTTTGGGTTTTTAGCAGTTAGTCACACTCGCAATAACACAATCCCTCATTCTGACATTCCATAGCATCACCCTCTTTCTTTTCAACACTTTATTGACATGTTATTTCTGCGATTGCTAGAAGCCAGATATTCAATACCATTACATCGCATTCTTTATCCAACGCCTTGTCCTGATCAACTCGAATGATCCGCATCTATAATTAAAATATACAACTTTAATCGTCTAAATGATAATTACTCGACGAACTACGCGTCAAAACCCTACCGTCTACCCATACAATAGACCACACATAAAGAAAACAGCCAAATACAAGACTTATGACCCACATATGCACGTAATTCACATAGCACATAAACATATAACTCACATATCACATAATTCATATAACACATAACTTGGTTTGTTAAAAGGTTCGACTATGTACGTTTAAAACTGAAATCGGGTCAAAATATGATTTTTCAATCACTACACAACTCAGAATCGATTTACAAAATAAGCGACCTTTCGAAACAAAAGGTTTTAAGTCTCGAAAGTATTTTTATTGAAAGCGAAATATTTTTTTTGAGTCTATACGCATTCGTTTCGTATTAAACGGATGAACGGTTTATTTATTATGAATAAAATAAGAATAATTCAATTAATAATATTATTAATTGAATTTTAAATACCCTTATATAATTTTAAAATTCAAAATAATTTTTATATCATTATTTAGGAAAAATCAGAATTAAAAATGATTTTTCTATAATTTTTGGAATTAAAATGAATTTATTATGATTTATTGAAAATAATATGATTAATTATCAAAATAAATAATCATTTTTAAATAATTAATAAATAATAAATAATTCAAGAAATAATTATTTTTGAATTTTAGAAAAATAATTCAGATTTATTTATAAAATAAATAAATTAATTAATTAAATCAATTAATCAATTTACAAAATAAATAAAACTGAATTTAAGATTTTATAAAATAAAATAATTAAAAGTAAAATAGAATTTTCAAAAACACTTTTTGAAATCAGGATTGGGGAGAATTTGAATCAAATCCGGGTTTTCAATTGACAAAACGGGTCGGGAAGAATTGATCTGGGTCGCGAAGAACCCAGAATCCGGTAAACTATTCCGGCCATCGAAAAAAGTTCCGACCGGCTTCGACCTAGGCCAAATCTTGGTCATTCAATTCGATTTCGGCTTAGTTTCATTCTATGGCACGGCAGGAACACAGATATGCCAACACAACGCTACTCAGAGGTTCAATCGATGATTCCGACGAACAGACCCCCCTTAAACTCCATTATCGCCGGTGGTAGAGCTCCGTTTCCGGCCACACATCGCTTTAATTCGTTTTAAAGCCAAATCCTATTAACGATATGCCAAAACAAAGATCTGATTACGCCTAATCATATTTAATCGGTTATAACATCAACCAAGTAACAATTAAGCCGAAAATCCAACTTAAAAATTCAAGTTCAAACCCCCATATTCGGTTTTAACAAAATCGATTACCAAACCAACATATAAACATATCAATCGACTGCAAATGATTCAAGGAATCTATTTATGGCATCCAAACAAGCCAACAATCGCCCAAACAAAAAGCCCTAATTCTCGAATATAAACCCTAAAATTCGATTTTAAAAATTACCAATCTTCGGTTGATTTTGATGATAAAATCAGGTAGAACGGATTGAGGGATTCGATTTGAATACAAACATGATAGGTTTTGATTCTCAGGTCATTCCTAAATCAGTGTTTGATCTTCACAAGCTCAAGAACACATAAAAGAGGATTTTTCTAATTTTCTGTAAAAATAAAATAAAAACTGATTTTTAATAATAATTATTAATAAATAAAAAGCTATTTATACTTATGGAATATTGGTACGTGTTGGATCATATTGGATCGATAAATTTGTTACTTAGCCGCTAAGTAACTTCAAAACGATCCGAAAATAGATTACTTAGCCGCTAAGTAACTATAAAAACGATACAATTTAATATCAGATTTGGATAATTATCAAAACCGAACTTCTTATAAAACACCCTATGAGAAAATAATATAAAAACTATCCCCGTCTCTCAAGAATACATATTTTATTGATTTACCAAAATTATTATCGTATCGAAAATTTTTGCGCCGGGACACACACGGGTCAAACCGTAATCCGGATCGAAAAAGTTAAAACACGAAAAATATCCGGAATCACTAGATAGGGTAGGAAGGAGTTTTTCGAAGAGTTTCGGGTTGTAAAAATACAAAAACGGATGAAGTTGGACGATTTCCGACTTTATAAAATAGTTTTATAATTACTCAGAAAATAATTTATAAATCCATAATTCATTATAAATTTATATAATAGCCCAAAAAAATACCAGACAAATATCATAATTATCTATATTTTTTATGGACATATAAAAATTAGAATACTCAAATTTTATCCCATATAAACATCCAAACATCAATTTCAATTACCAGATAATTCACCAAAAATTCACATAATAATCACATAATGATTATTGATTAATAAAAATAATTGCACGATATTTCCCGGATATTACAAAACAATTTTAATTTACCGGTATCAATAAGATCGGCTTTCAAATAACTTTTGAAAATAATACATTTAAATAAATATTTTCAGAAATTAACAAGGATCGATTAACACCTAACAATTAGCACATTACCATTTAATAACACGAACTCGTCAAATAGGAATAAAAATATCCACCATTTTATTCCTTCTAAATCATAAAAGCACAGATATATATATATATTCAAATAATAATTCTAAAAATACGAGATATTACAATCTACCCCCTTATTGTTAGTGTAGGTGCCCTAGAGGCAATACATTATTCTTTTAAATCTTTATGTCAGTTGATTATTCAATATATGTATTTATTATGACCTTAATTACTGTGATATTTTGTTAGCATAATAAATATCCTTAGAATCATGATACACATTGTATAGTTTAAGTACATGACTTGAACTTGAGATTATATAATATATCATATTTTTAAAGGTCCCTAGTCGAGTATGATTATATAGGACAATAATAATACATAGATAGACTAGTATGTTATTTGACAAGATAACCACATCTCATTGGTTATAAGTATGGTGATACTAAAGTCAATACATTGGTACATGTGAGAGTACATGGTACTGGACAGACCCACAGTGAGATTCTTCATGTTTAATAAAGTCATAAGAAAGACTCACAGTGATAATGGTATAACGATCCTTTGACTTGAAATCATTATATTTCTATACGAGGATTAATATACTTTGACTATATTAAAAGTTACTTTTGATCGGGTGATGATAAAAGTGGACATCGGGTATATCATGAGTTGCAAGAGAAATATTAATGATAGATAAAGGATTTAACCCTCCTATAATTAGGAGAGATATTATTGGCCTCTTGATTGAGTGAGATTATAAAAGCATGGACATGCTCAAATAATGATTTGTCTTGATAATCTACTCATGGATCAAGTAAACTCGGATTAAATATTGAAGAGGATGACTAAATACATGCTTCGAGTTTAATCTATAATATGTATGGTTAAAGGGATTATATTACACGAAAAACATTAATCACGAAAGGTTTTATCTAATCACGATTTAATTATTGTTTACTTGGGTAACAATGATGTATTACTAGATACCGCTCATTGTTTATAATTTTATTAGAGAATAAAATTATTGCCAATTAAATAATAGCCTATAGGGTCGCACAAATAGAGTACTTAATGGAATAGTTAATTTAAATTATGGATCTGAATTAATTTATGATTATTTGAATTTTATTATAATTAAGTAAGACTTAATTGAGATAATATAAATTCGAATTAAAAGGAATATTTTTGCCCATAATAATTAAGTATGACTTAGTTAATAATTAAATAATAGAAATTCATTTTTATTATTTAATCCAATACCTACTAGGGTTGGGCTTTGCTGTTATGGGCCTTTTTAATCAGCCATTATAAATACATAATGATAGGTTAAAAGAGGCTAGTACATTTTTGAGAAAAACCTTAGCAGCAAAGAGAGGCGGAGGTAATTCGGATCATCAAGAAGGAGGCTAGTACATCCATTCCGTAGTCAAGTTCGTGAGACGTTCTTGGAGGTGCTCGTGTGGATACCAAAGAGGTGTTTCTCCGAGAGGTAGACACAAAGCGTGATAGGTAGGATCTCCGTTGAGTTCGTGAAAGTTAAGCTCTTGAAAGGTATGATTCGTTATCTCCATAATCTGCCCATAATTATACATGGATCCTGTTTTGGGTTTCGAAATTTTTGTTTTATTTACATTTATCCGCTGCATTTTATGCCTCGGAACCCAACACTTATAAGGATTCCGTCCTCGGAATCAGCAGAAGAACGCACTAAGGGTCTTATTACCAACTTTCCAATCTTGCATATGTAACTTTTCTCAAAATTTCCAATTACACTGAAATTCCTTATACAACCCAGTTGTCACGGGAGCTTTAGTCTGCACTATTGTTCCATCTACATCCTTTGATCAATTCTCAATAGAATCACTTTTACTGATTGCGAGAAAGAAGAATAGAAAGAAATATAGAAAGAAAGAAAGAGAAAGATAGATAGATAGATAGATAGAGAAATAAAGAAACATATTGACTTCGTTATACGCCACCAATATTTTTAATCGCATTGCAATCCACTGTTGCTATTGGTAATCCCATCACATAACCCTGCTTTGACTTGACCAGGATAACTCAGCTTAACTTGATTGGTATACCTTCGAATATTTGAAATAATAAAATCACGGAACTCTGGAAAGAAAAGGATTCCTGATTATAATGGGTGTCCCACAATTGTGGTTACCAAATATGAATTTTTGAGAAAATATTGTTGAAATGAAAGAATAACTGAGAGATCAATATGATCAAACGAACTTGGTGTTGCGTGCCCAAATTAAGACACTACTAAAGGTTATTAACCTTCTTGTAGTCACAACACACACAAATGATGGTGTCCCATCCAACTCCTATCACACAGACAGGTATACCTTGCGTCCCCTATAGATAGGGTAGTTCATCTCAGTCAGAATGAAAGAATATAAAAAGGAATTCAAACTCAAATGAATAAAACTGAAAAGATTTCAAAGATGATATTTCTGAAGGAAATGAAATTCAGAGAACAAAATTATGGCATAAAATGAGCAAGTGGTGTCACATCATCAAGAAACTATCCACCATATAAGAAAAGTGGAAGTCCAATATCACAACTTGACAGAGCTATTAAAACCTGAAAATAGGTTTCATGACAGTCTCTGGCACATTTAAAACACAGATATGATTGAAAATGAGTGGTTAGGGAATATATTATTTAACAGATACCTCTTTTTGAGATATGACAAAAGAAGTTATAGAAAGAGAAGGTATTGCGAAACTAGTCTTAATACTTATCTTCTATTTGAACTCTTTTGTTGACTCGTCATCAGATTCTAGATGCTTCATCATATTCTAAGAATATCGATAATCTTCATCGTCATCGACTCATGGTAGCCTCGGAAGATTCCATGATAGAAGTTTGCAGCTTCCCGGAATACCATCTTGCTCAGCACAATCATCTCAAACGAATGCGCCTATCTTAACTTACTCGTTAGTACTATATCCAATACTCCAACATGAACTCTATATGAGCTCAAACATCCTTACATAACTGTACACACCCCTACACACTCTCGTTCCTAGTTTACTATAACCTCAGCTCTGATACCAACCTGTAACGTCCCCAAATCCGGGGTCAGAAGATTTGGTCGTCACGATGAAACCTCAATCCAAATTAACATGTTTAATCAAAATGCAAATGCAAGCGGAAGATATTTAGTATCTATGACCCCAAAATAATCCAAGATCTTTTAAGGTTACAGTTCTAGAAACAAAAATTCCAAATTCCATAAATAAATTTTTCACTTTCTTCTAAAACTCTTTTCAACAATTTCCAATTCAATACTAAACCCGCTAGTATAACTTCAAAAAGAAGTATACTAGGCTCAACTATATAATACACAACTATAATATAATATAATATAATATAATATAATATAATATAATATAATATAATATAATATAATATAATATTATATTATATAATATAATATAGACAACTTTACACAATAGAACTTACACTAGTCCGCAAACCCTGGACCAACCACCTTCCAAAAGCTTTTTCCTTTGCTTTCTCGAATTACGGCGCTAAACTGCGCAAGCTAATCCTCACTGGAGGTTAAATTTAAAAACAGGCAAGTATGAGCGAAAGAAATGCTCAGCAAGATCATTATAGCGAATATAGGGTCGTTTTGAAATAAAACTGACATCTGCAATAGCGCAGATCATTTTAAAATCATAGTTGCTGAAACAGAAAATTTATTAAAGAATCGGATAATTGTTTCTCACTGTATTCAAAACTCTTTTCGATATTTTCGAGCGAAATGCTTCAGCAATACTTTTAATGTTGATGAGAATAAAACTCGTAAAACCGTGTTTACAGAAATATCGTAAACAATAATAACAAAAAGCAATGATTATGGATTGAATCATAAACTCTATTCAAAACCGAACTCTTGATATTAATACTCATTTTGTTATCGTATAAAATTAGATATCAATACGAACTTTGATGCTCAGAACATCCCATACTGAAGTCAACATCAAACATCTATACTAATACCCCCTTTGATATTTAACAACATAGTAAGTATCAGCATAAATCAGAAACTAAATCAAAACTGTGTTTCACCATTAGTCCAAAATAGAAAATGTTGATAAATCATTTATTCTATGATTATCAAAAACAATATAATAATTTAGATTGGGATCATTCACCGATGGACGTACTATCACATGCTGGTCAGCCCGTGTGATAGCACAAGGTCATGATTAAAAGAAACATGTCCCCAAAACACGAGTACTCAAATAAAAAGGTAGTATATCTGTCTGTGGCACAAATTGTGTCATAATATTTCATATGACACTTAGAAATATCCCTCCGCTGGACCGTCCGCCCCGGTCACTTACGCATTAATCCAATCTTAAAACCTTTTTTTGAAAAGGGGTCATAATAATTGATACCCAAAATAATTTTATTCCTCCATTTACTTGGGTAAGAATATTCGCAACCAAATCATTTTTCTCAAAATCCAAAACATTTATAAATCCAGTAATTTGATAAGAAGATCACTTAGCTATTCTGAACATAAAATAGCAGCAGAGTACTTGCATAAACAGAATCATTTAATTCAGCGATATATAAAACATTAATCTATTCTGAACTGAGAATAGAGAAAGCAATACTTGCATAATAAGATTCCAAATAAATATCACTTGAATAATAAGTGAGGATAAGGATACTTTCCTTTGGGTTTTTAGCATTTTGTCACACTCGCAATAACACAATCCCTCATTCTGACATTCCATAGCATCACCATCTTTCTTTTCAATAATTTATTGACATGCTGCTTTTGCGATTGCTAGAAGCCAGATATCCAATACCATTATATCGCATTCTTTATCCAACGCCTTGTCCTGATCAACTCGAATGATCTGCATCTATAATTAAAAGATACAACTTTAATCGTCTAAACGATAATTACTCGACGAACTGCGCGTCAAAACCCTACTGTCTACCCATACGATAGCCAACACAAAAAGAAAACAGCCAATACAAGACTTATGACCCACGTAAACATAATTCATATAACACATAACTCGGTTTGTTAAAAGGTTCGACTAGGTACGTTTAAAACTGAAATCGGGTCAAATATATGATTTTTCAGTCACTACGTAACTCAGAATCGATTTACAAAACAAGAGACCTTTCAAAACAAAAGGTTTTGGGTCTCGAAAGTATTTTTATTGAAAGCGGAATATTTTTCTGAGTTTATACGCGTTCGTTTCGTATTAAACGGACGAGCGGTTTATTTATTATGAATAAAATAAGAATAATTCAATTATTAATATTATTAATTGAATTTCAAATACCCTTATAAAATTTTAAAAACTCAAAATAATTTTTAAATCATTATTTAGGAAAAATCAGAATTTAAATGATTTTTCCATAATTTTTTAAATTAAAATGAATTTATTATGATTTATTATAAATAATATGATTAATTATCAAAATAATAAATAATTAACAAATAATATATAATTCAAGAAATAATTAATTTTGAATTTTAGAAAAATAATTCAGATTTATTTATAAAATAAATTAATTAATTAATCTAATCAATTAATCAATTTACAAAATAAATAAAACTGAATTTAGGATTTTATAAAATAAAATAATTAAAAGTAAAATAGAATTTTCAAAAACACTTTTTGAAATCAGGACTGGGGAGAATTTGAATCAAATCTAGGTTTTCAATTGACAAAACGGGTCGGGAAGAACGGATCTGGGTCGCGAAGCACCCAGAATCCGGTGAACTATTCCGGCCATCGGAAAAAGTTCCGACTGGCTTCAACCTTGGCCAAATCTTGGTCATTCGATTCGATTTCAGCTTAGTTTTCATTCTATGGCAAGGAAGGAACATAGATATGCCAACAACAACGCTATTCGGAGGTTCAATCGACGATTCCGACGAACAGACCCTTCCCTAAACTCCATTATCGCCGGCGGTAGAGCTCCGATTCCGGCCACACATCGATTTAATTAGTTTTTAAGCCAAATCCTATGAACGATATGCCAAAACAAAGCTCTGATTATGCCTAATCATATTTAATCAGTTATAACATCAACCAAGTAACAATTAAGCCAGAAAATCAACTTAAAAATTCAAGTTCAAACCCCCATATTCGGTTTTAACAAAATCGTTACCAAAACAACATATAAACATATGAATCGACTGCAAATGATTCAAGGAATATATTTATGGCATCCAAACAAGCCAACAATCACCCAAACAAAAAGCCCTAATTCTCGAATATAAACCCTAAAAATTGATTTTAAAAATTACCAATCTTCGGTTGATTTTGATGATAAAATCAGGTAGAATGGATTGAGAGCTTCGATTTGATTACAAACATGATAGGTTTTGCTTCTCAGATCATTCCAAAATCAGTGTTTGATCTTCACAAGCTTAAGAACACATAAAAGAGGATTTTTCTGATTTTCTATAAAATTAAAATAAAATCTGATTTTTAATAATAATTATTATTAAATAAAAAGCTATTTATACTTATGGAATATTGGTACGCGTTGGATCATATTGGATCGATAAATTTGTTGCTTAGCCGCTAAGTAACTGCAAAACGATCCGAAAATAGATTACTTAGCCGCTAAGTAACAATAAAAACGATATAATTTAATATCAGATTTGGATAATTATCAAAACTGAACTTCTTATAAAATACCCTATGAGAAAATAATATAAAAAAAATATCCCCGTCTCTCGAGAATACGGGTTTTATTGATTTACCAAAATAATTGTCGTATCGAAAATTTTTGCGCCGGGATACGCACGGGTCAAACCATAATCCGGATCAAAAAGTTAAAACACGGAAAATGTCCGGAATTGCCAGATTAAGTTAGGAAGGAGTTTTTCGAAGAGTTTCAGGTTGTTAAAATGCAAAAACGGATGAAGTTGGACGATTCCCGGCTTTATAAAATAGTTTTATAATTACTCAGAAAATAATTTATAAATCCATAATTCATTGTAAATTCATATAATTGCCCAAAAAAATACCAGAAAAATATCACAATTATCTATATTTTATTCTGGACAAATAAAAATTAGAATACTCAAATTTTATCCCACATAAACATCCAAACATCAATTCCAATTACCAGATAATTCACCAAAAATTCACAAAATAATCACATAATGATTATTTATTAATAAAAATAATTGTACGATATTTCCCGGATATTACAAAACAATTTCAATTTACCGATATCAATAAGATCGGCTATCAAATAACTTTTGAAAATAATACATTTAAGTAAATATTTTCAAAAATTAACAAGGATCGATATAACACTTAACAATTAGCACATTACCATTTAATGACACTGCTAAGAGGCTAACTTTGGATGATCATATCTCATTCATCTCTTAGCAATTTTGAGTGATTTAAAGTGCCTCGGAAAGCACTCTCGAAGAAGAATACATTCCAAATGTCACTCATTACGCGCATGCAGCATTCGTCCATTCAAATTATGGCTCAAACTGACTTGACAATGTGGGACTACTAGCCACATTTTCCAACACCTTATTCCTTACTCAATTTGTTATCTCAATAATCTCATTTTTAGTTAAATGTATTTTGTATATCCTACTTATTCAATTTAGAAACCTTTTTTCGTTACTTTTTATTCTCATAAACAAGATGAGAAAACTAACTATGAAGGTTTGCAAGAAGACTATTGTTTTTCTTTTGTAATTTAGGTGTGAATCGCGAAAAAGGTTTCTTACTTTTCTTATTCCATTATTAAAGCACTGCAAATTAAGTATATATTAGATATGCATTTGAGTTGGTTTATAATTTGCTGATAATAATGTTTTCTGAATCTAATTTTGCTACATGTATGTGTTGACAAATGTACAAAATGCTGCAGTAGTTATAGATAGCACACTAAAGACATAGTAAATATCAGATAATTTAATGTGACCGGCTCACGCCCCGAGGGAAGCCTTGAAGAAGCTCCCCGTCCGGAACTTCGTGAACAGGGACGCATATCAGGAGCTTGTTTTGATGCAGCTCAAGTTATCATTCCTTGTTTAAAGATATGCCTTTATTATCTGAATTAAGAAAAATTTTATTAAGTAAGTTAAGAACTATATTTCATAGTTTGTGTGTAGCGAAACCAACTTGTGTTTCTCTATCACTATAAAGATGTAATTATTCAACAAAATCAATAAAAAAAATTTGACTAGATATTTTTGGAATTTTTGAAGTTATAGTTTCTCTAATGAATTCATAAACAGTGTTTTAATTCTGAAGTGCCAAGAATGAAAGTAACTTTTTATACTGACTGTTATGTTTCTTCACTAATTACAATTTAAAATATCATCATTTTTTTACATGAGTGCAGATTAGAGGAATAGACTATAAGACAGTTGATGGCACTTGTGTGAGAGACTACATAGACATCACTGATCTGGTCGACGTACATGTAAAGACTCTTGCGCGTGTTGTGCCTGGGAAAGTTGGTATTTACAATTTTGGCACAGGAAAAGGTTAGCTCTGAACTTAACTGAAACTCGACATACAGACATCGTCACCACTCACCAGTTTCCAATATATACTAAATATGCAATTAGTTTTCACTACTACTTAATGTTGCACTAGCGCGCATTAATTTTGATATCACCACACTACTAGAAATAGTGCCTACGATATCACCCCTTTAACATCAGTTAGAAATGTCACCGATATTAAAAGCAGTTTTAACATCGGTCGCTTCACAACCGATGTTAAAGGTGTTGTAAGACATCAGTAGCTTAACCAACCGATGTCTATAATCGTTTTTTAAAAAAAAGGCCCTCTTCTTTCTTTCCCCCGTTAATACACCAAAAAATTCCCCCCTTAACCAAAAATTTTATTTTCAGTTTCCCCCCATTAACCAAAACTGTTTCCTCCCCCTCTCATTCTCTCTCTATTATCTCTCTCTTTCTCTCTCATTCTCTTTTCTCTCTTCTCTCTCATTGTCTTGTCTCTCTTCTCTCTTCTCTCTCATCTCTCACTGTCTCTCTTCTCAATCACTCTCTTTAACCTAAAACCTTTATTTTGTACAAAACTATTTATATGAATTAAACTCAATTAATTTATAAATCGAGCTCGATTGGTGCTAAAGAGCCTTGAAAGAAGTATGGACTACTCGATTAGTATGAGAAAAGTACGTTTCTTTCGAATTTATTTTCAAATTTTATGTTTTGATTTTAATCGAGTTTGTTTATAGGTCGGTCTCTAGAGCTTTGTTAATCTTAAAGTTGGGTTTGCTCGATTAGGTAACATTTCACTAAAGTTTTACATGCATGTGTATGTTTTGCTACTTTAATAGATGCATATGTATATATAAGTTGGGTTTGCTTCTGTCTCTCTGTTTATTCCTCTCTGTTCTTGTTTAATTTAGGAACTTTTTTTGTTTTTGAAGTATAATTGTAGAAAATATTTAATCGTGTAAACATGTGTATATATTAAACAAAACATTTAATATATATATATGCAAACTCATCTATTAAAATTTTAATCATTTAATGTATATGTGTAAACATGTGTAGTTGTAATTATGCGTGTAAACATGTGTAATTGTAATGCATAATTAATTTATATATTTGCTATCAATCCTGTTTAGTTGTGGAATTGTATATGTGTAAACATGTGTAGTTGTAATGCATAATTAATTTATATGTTTAATTATGCGTGTTACAAGCATTCGTATTACAAGCATTCGGTGATGCGTACGCTATGAGTATTGTATAATAGTTGTAATGATATGTTAAATATAATCCTAAATAAGTAAACAACTATATGTTACTTCTTAATGTTTGAAATGACAAACAGGTAGGTTGCTTGGTTGCTGATTGTCTTAAAAATATATGGACAAGTCGTGGATTTTCAAAGACATGGATTCTTTAGAATATGAGATAGGGGTTAAAAGTTTCTTAATATTTACAGAAGAAAACTCAAAGGATCTTAAGAATATCCCTTGTCCTTGTGGGCATTGTGTTAATTTTAGAAAATATAACATAAGAGTAATACGGGGTCATTTATATGAAAAAGGTTTTAGTTTGGGGTATACTGATTGGATTTGGCATGGAGAAAGTAGTTCTAAGAGTGTTAGGTCATCTGTCGGTAGTGCAATTCTACCTAAGGAGCAAAATACTCAATATGAAACGGTTGACATTTGTGAAGCTGCTTATAATTTAGATGATCAAGATTTGTATGACTTCAATAGGTTTGTAGCTGATGCAGACCAACCTTTTTATAAGGGTAGTGAATGTACGAAGTTAGAGTCAATGTTAAAGATACATAATTGGAAATCTAGGTTTGGTATTAGCGATAGCGCCTTCACTGATCTTCTCACTTTTATTGGTGCTTTTCTTCCTCAAGATCATGTGTTACCGGTTAATGCGTATGAGGCAAAGAAACTTGGGCCTCGAGTACATTAAATTTCATGTTTGTCCAAATAATTGTATACTCTACAGGGGTATAAATCTTAATGCATCTAAGTGTCCTAAATTTCGTTTATATCGCTAGAAGGTTGCAAAAGATGGTAAACTTAGGGTAAATAGTCCAGCCAAGGTTATGTGGTATTTTCCTATCATTCCTAGGTTTAAAAGAATGTTTAAATCTCCTAATACAGCTGAACAGCTGATTTGGCATTCAAAAAACAGCGATCAAATGATGGTCAGATGCAGCATCCGGCTGACTCTCCTTCATGGAGGAATATTGATTATCGGTGGCCTTCGTTTTCTAATGATCCAAGAAACCTTCGATTAGCTTTTGGAGCAAACGGTATAAACTCGTTTAATAATGGCCTAAGCAATAGGTACAGCTGTTGGCCGGTAGTATTGATAGCTTATAATCTTCCTCCATGGTTATGCATGAAGAGGAAGTTTATAATGTTATCAATATTAATTCCTGGTCCACACGAGCCGGGAAATGATATTGACGTATACTTGAAGCCGTTGAGTGATGATTTGAAGAAGCTTTGGGTAGAAGGTGAACCAAATGTCTATGATGCTTGTAGTAAATCCTATTTTACTTTAAAACTGGTTTTGATGTGGATCATAAATCTGTCTGATTGTGTTAATAAGGGTTACAAGAGCTGTCCCATATGTGGTGACGACACCGTTGCTAGATATTTAAGTCATAGTAAAAAAATATGTTATCAAGAGCATCGTCGCTATTTGGCTGACCATCACCCCTATAGGAGACAAAAGTTGGCTTTTAACGGAGAACTAGAGCTTCAACGACAACGTCCACCCCTTTTGGGTGAAGAAGTGTTAGCACAACAGGAACGGATTAAATTTTCTTATGGAAAGGAAATAAAGAAGTCCAAAAAGGTTGATTGTCCGTGGAAGAAAAAGTCTATTTTTTCCAGTTAATTGGAAGTTTCACCACGTTCTTCACTGTCTCGATGTTATCACATCGAGAAGAATGTGCGTGATAATCTGATGGGGACATTGTTAAATATGCGGCACAAGTGAAAAGATAGCGAGGCATCTCGTCTTGATATGCTTGACGTGGGTGTTAGGACTAATTTAGCTCCACGAGTAGGAGAAAAGAAAACCTACTAGCCTCCTTCTGCTTTTACTTTATCGAAGGCTGAAAAAAGAACAATGTTGTCGTCATTCTTGAATGTGAAACTTCTGTATGGACATGCATAGAACATTAAAAAATGTGTGTCCATGGCTGATTTAAAGATTTATGGGCTGAAGTCCCATGACTGCCACATCTTTATCCAACAGTTTCTCCCGGTTGCAATTTGATCCGTTCTTCTGAAACATGTTAGGGATACATTAATACGATTGTGTTTCTTTTTCAACTCCTTGTGCAGCAAAGTAGTCGATCTTTCGAAACTAGATAAACTGTAGTCAGATGTGATATTGACCTTGTGTGAGCTTGAAAAAAAAATTATGCCTCATTTTTTGATGGTATGATACATCTCACAGTCCACTTGGTTTGGGAATTGCGTTTGTGTGGACCAGTGTGCTATAGGTGGATGTATGCGTTTGAACGGTTTAATAAAGTGATGAAGAGTTATGTTAGAAACTGTTATCATCTGGAAGGTTGTATCACCGAAAGTTATCTTGGTGAGGAATCGGTAGAATTCTGCACCGATGTTAGGTCCCAATATATTTGTAGAAGGGGGGTTGAATACAAATAATACCGTTTAATCGAATAAAATGCGAAATAAAAAGGTGAAACAAAATTCAAGTTAAATAAAACTATTATTAAACTTGAAAGGTGTTACAACAACGGTATCGTTTACAAGGAATTAATCTCAAATCTATTATTACAAATCTAGAATAAATTCGACATGAACTTTTTCTATTTTTGCAATAAAAAGATCAAATGCTAAAAGCGATTTGAGATTAAGTTCTAGGGATTTCGATCCGCTAGATAGTTACACAAGAACAAGAAAAGTATTTCTAGTGGATTGGATTTAACAATAAATACTAGAAATAAATGATCTGTGTAGTTTGCAATAATTTCTCTGCAGGTTTCCTTGTTATGTGTTTTTCTGTTGAATATTCAATGCAGTGTTCTTGTTGAAAAATGATCTGCTTTCTGTTATTTAAGTAATCAAAACAATCCAATTGAATCAGCAAGACTTTCTGCAAGACTATCAAATGAACTGGCATGACAATCCATTTGAACTGGTAGAACTTTCGGCAAGACAATCTAAATAAACTAGCATGACATTCGATATGACTACTGATTGTCATACCGATTGTCTTCCTAATATAAAAGATAGTCTTGCTGGATTAAAACAGATATTAATCAAATAATAATTCTGAATTAATTAATCAATAAATTAATCTTTGCAGATTTAATTTATTTTCTTAATTAAATTATATGGCTTAATTAATTAATAGAGAATCAATACCAATCTTGAGCAGCAACCATTCCTCTGAAAATCTTCTGAAAAACACTGTCAATTACGAATCAATTCCACCACTTCAATGTTGACACTCGATGCACTGTCTGGTTCATGAGTGACTAACTTCCGTGACGTTTCTTCATGCCTTGACCTTGATACTCTTGATTTTCTTCAGACTAAATCCTTGTAATTAATTGATACCCTGACGAGATCTCTGTCACTTGATTAAATCCACAATCTTGATTTATATCACTGAGGCTTGATCAATTTCTTGAGCTTCTTCCAGTGAATTAAGGCATCAAGTCTATAGATGAACAATGTTACTTAATCCTTTGACATATGTTACTATGTGAGATCTCTCTGACGATAGATCCACTATTTACTTATTACATTCTTATTTGAGTTGAGTTAAATCCTCGAATAAACAAATAGGCTATTACATATGCCTTTCAATCTCCCCTTATTTGCTTGTTAGACAATAACAACAAATACCTAGAGTATAACTCAACTAACAAATAAGAAAAAGATATAAACAGTAATGCAAAGTAAATAGCAGAAAAGTTCTGGATTATATTTAACATTTTCCAGATTCCAAAAGAAATTTACAAGTGAATACAAGATAGATGTTCCTCTAGCCTGAACATATAACTACATTAGTCTATCTTGATTCATAAAGCTCTAATCATATTACATTGAGTTTTGAGCTAATTGAATTCAGTTGTCCTCTCTTCTGACTTCACCTTCTTCTAAATCTTAAAGCAGCTCCTTGTCAAACACATGATCCTTTTCTGAAGTGAAGTTGTCTGGTCTAACTGGTTGAACTCCAACTGTCTTTAGCTTATTCTTGAGTTGATTGTACCTTTTAATATTCTTTTCACAATAAGCTTGAATCAGATCAGCTGCTTGAGTTTTCAACATGGATGAATATCCAGCAGTTCTTAAGTGATGTTCCATCCAGACCAGATGTTTAGCTGAGTAGTCTTTAAGAGATTATGAATCGAGCTGGCAGATTTGAAGACAGTCAGACTTAAAGAATCTTACCTGATGAGGATTGTTGACCACTTGAGGACTAGCCCTGCTGGCAAACTCTTTGAGTCTTTCTCGAAGAACTTCATTCAATTTTGAGCTTCTTTTGACTTTGTTGAGAAGAACCCAAATCTCTGACAAAGAACGATTCTCAAACAGATGAAGTGACACCTTGAAAGATCCTTCGCTCTGACAATATACAAATATGCTCATCTCATTTAGGGATCTGTCAAAGGCAGTTGTGATCCTTGAGACTTCAGTCTTTATAGCATTCATGTACATGTCATTATTTGGATTAGAGATCTCCAGCTTGTCCAGAAGATGTAGAAACTGTCTATCATTGTTTGTGCTCAGCTGAGGCATATCAAGTACTCTCCTAGCTTCATCCCATTTTTCACCAATCTTCAGTCTAACATCTCTTCTCCTTTCTTGAGGTTTAATGTCATGAAGACGTTGCTTTCGAAGAGTTTCTGTTCTTTGTATGTCTTTCCTCATGTCAATGATCTGGGAGACCTTTTTGAGTTCAGCTTCTTTTCTTTTCATCTATGACTGCTGCTGCTGAAACTCTTTCTCAAACAGAGGATCCACTGGAGCTTCCTCTTCCTATTCTCCAAAATCACTTTCCTCCTCAGCTTCAAAGAAACCATCTTTATCTTCCAAGACTGGTTCAGTGGGAACATCACAAATATCAAAGTCATCATGTTCTCCACTATAGTAGATATCATCAGGCTTCCCTGTGCCTCCAGCAGACAACTCTTTTTCTTTTCCCTTATCACTTCTCCCTTTCTTCTCCCCCTTAGTTGAGGAATCCTCTACAGACTTTCCCATAGATCCTCCATGACCTCCATCACCTTCCGAGCCTGAGCCTCCACCAGACGGCCCTTCAAAGAAAGTCCTTTGTTCTTCATTAGGGCAGTGAGAATTTTTGATCATGTAGTACAGGTGCTTCATCCCCTCATTCAGATGTTCCATGTCCGTCCCTATCTTCAGAAATCTGGAAGAATCTAGTGAATGATTCATTTCAACCAAGTCTTCAAGAGAAGTCATTCTTGTATGTAGAGAGCAGAAGTTTGAAATGTCGTCAGCTGATAACGTTGGAGATTCCTGGATTGAATTAAGCTTTGGTACAACAGATGTCTTTAAATCTGATATTTCAGTCCTGATAAGAGCCAGCTGATTATTGACAGAGGTGGAAGAAGAAGACCGTTCAACCACTTGTGCTTTGAATGATTTAGCTTCAGCCTGACTTTTTGCAATTTGTTCCTTGAGATCAGCAATTTGAGCTAACAGATTTTCAGTGTTTGTGTCTGTGTGTGTGCTCATCTGAATATCTCTCCTGTTTAATTCACTCATCTCACGTGCATGTGTATCTCTCAATATAATTGCTCGTGAGGAGTCTTCCTGAGGCTGATCTTTTGTACCTGCATTTAAAATCACCCTAGCCTCTTCAAGAGAGGTCAGTAGTGGTGCAATGGGAATTCGCGAGTCCCGATCCTCAGTCAAACCTATCATTTCATGTGAAATAGATGTCTGAATTGCTTCAGGGATAGATTGACCGAGTTGCCCTCTACTTTCTCCAGATAAATCTGTGAGTGGAGAATCCCGTGAGGGAGCCAGAGGTGTTGGATCTGGGAGGGGAGAAAATGACTCTATTAAAGGTGGCTGAGAGTCATATTTTCCCTCAGAAGCATGTGACTGCTCTTCTGCCGTAACTATGGAAGGCACTGTAACTGACTCTATGTGCACTCCTCGCTCCGTGTCCTGAGTATCATCTACTGGTCTGTATGCTTCCATTGTGAGTAATGGAATTGTGCTTGACTCAGTACAGGATGCCATGGCCCTATGGTGAATTTCAATAGATTTATCCTGTTGAGAGGATGTTTCTAGTAACTGTTCAGTGGCCATTTCAAAGTCCATGTCCTGTTGGGAGGACAAGGATGGGCTTTCAGATGCCTCAGTAAATGTTCTTCTTTTCTTCGGAGGAGGCAGAGCTGAGGGTTCATTCACATCCACCAACAAACTACTTCCTATTAACCTTCTAGGCAACATTTTAGACAGTGGGGGAGAGGTTGAGATAGGTTGTGACTCTGTGTTTGGCTCTGTGACCTGGGATTGAAGCTGTGGTTCTACAACTTCATGGTCAGTCCTATCAACCACTGGGGGTCTTCTAACAGAAGTAGGAATAGGTTGAGTTGGAGGAACTATTACCTGTAGAGGAAGAGCATCTGATTCTTGAGCCTGGGTGGTTTGAACCACTGGAGGTTGAGCTTGTTGTTCATGACCGGGAAGATTGAAGATAGGTAAGGGAATATAAGTGGCCATGAAAGCAGATACAAGTACTGGAACTTGCATGAATTTGAAAGTTGTGTCTTGGCGGGTGTAAATCTTTTTGCTTACAGGAGGGGGTTCGGTTACTGCGGAGTTAGCAAAAAGGGCTTTATGCTCAAGTGAGAGAATATGTCTATGAGCATGAGAAACGAGCAGCTGCTATGAGCATGAGAAAACGAGCATAGTAACACGAGACCCTACGATTTGTAGAATGATCACGTAAAGCAGTAGTGAGACGTCTCAAGAGAATGGGTAAAAGTAGTTTTCCAAAATTGATCCTTTGATTGAAAACAACCGCAAGACCAATATACTGCAGAGTGGAAGTGATGTTGTGAAAGTTGGATTTAGTGTAGTTGGCAAACACTTTAGAAAGTGTATCGAATAAAATGTCCCATTCAGACACCAAATTGGATTTTGATAACTTGGTTAAATTAATTACCCCCTGATAGTGAATAGCATGGAAAAAGTTTGAAATATCATTTTCAGAGGGCAAATTACAGAAATTGTCCATAGGAAGATTTAAAGCTCGATTGACGACTGTTTCATCAACCACATACTGTATGTTTGCCACGGTGAATAAAAAAGATTTAAAATCATCGGCCACAGTAGAGGTTGTGCAAATTAGTCTGAGCAGATCAACATTTAAAATCACATTTGATTTAATAGCAGAGCTAACAATCGAATGGTCATTTAAAAATCTAATCCATGGCTTAAATTTTTCTACATCACATTTATCTGGATTAAAGTAACCAACAAGATTATGCGAAACAATTTGAAAATTTTGAGCCATTTTAAAAATAATAATAATAAGACACACACTTTCAGAATTTTAAGAATAATATTAAGAAAATTTGAATTAATTAAATTAATTTAATAATTCAAATTAAATCAATTATAATTGAAAAATTTAGAAAGAAATGTATCTCGTTAAAATTCTTAACTCACAAAAGCATATTTGAAAAACCACAAGACACGAAACAGAAATTAAAATAAAAATACCCAAAATCAAACAAACACAAAACGATTTTGAGGGGAACAAAACGAAGTGCAAAAGATTTAAAAAAAATTTGGTAGCACTCCTGTATGTATATACGTGTATGTATATATCAGGAGTGATGTTTTAGTTTGCTGAGTAAAAACTCAAGCAAGGAAGACAATGGCGATGGAATTGTTGTTTGGTCGAAGAGAGAGAGAGAGAGAGAGAGAGAGAGAGAGAGAGAGAGAGAGAGAGAGAGAGAGAGAGAGATAACTGTTGGATTTTGAAAAGAAGGAAATGAACTGATAAAAAGTAAAAGAAACAAACAAAAAAAATGTTAAGTAGGACAACTGGTATGACAATTCGGGATAGTCTTACCGATTGTCATACCGATAGTCATACAAGGCAATTTTGAGAAAACAAAAAAACAAAACAAACAAATAAAACAAATAATAATATATAACTGGTATGACAATCTGATAGTCATACCGATTGTCATACCAGTACAAAATAAAACATAATATATCTTATATTAATTTTATTACTGGCATGACAATCAATAGTCATACCAATTATCTTGCCAGTTATAAAATTAAACTGATTTAAAAATAAACAGTATTAGTACTAGAATGACTTTCTGCAAGACAATTTCAATTGTCTTGCCGATTGTCATTCTAGTTATAAAATAAATTGAGTATTTAAATATACTGAATAATTAACATAAAAACTGTTAAAAACACACATAAAAATACAGAATATAGAAAATATTACAATTACAGAAAATTAAAATGAATATGGCAGAAAATATTTACATAATTAAAATAATTAAAATATTTCAGAGATAATAATATTTTCAGTCCAAAAATAGATTTCTTTTGAATTTTAACAAATAAAATTCATAGAAAAATATTTTTAGAGAAAATAAAATATTCTGAGACATTAAAATTAACAAGTTGAGTAAATAAATAAGATAAGATAATAAAAATTACATCAAAATAAGCAGGAAATTTTGGAAAATGATAAAATAAATTTGCAAGTGAATTTTTCATTTATGAAAAATTCATTTGTAAATTCACTCAAGAACAGATTTCAGATATTCACAAGTTTAATCACTAAAGCTATTCAACGTACCCAATTTACCAACTAATTTGGTAAATGTGGATTCATCAAGAGGTTTAGTGAAAATATCTACTATTTGTTCTTCTGTTGGAACAAAAAATAGTTCAATAGTATCATTCATGACGTGCTCTCTAATAAAATGATACCTGATGTCGATGTGCTTTGTCCTCGAGTGCTGCACAGGGTTGTTGGTGATGGCTATTGCACTTGTATTGTCACATAAAATAGGAATTTTGTTCAATACAGAGCCATAGTCTCATAGCTGGTTCCTAATCCACAAGATCTGAGCACAGCAGCTTCCAGCCGCAATATATTCAGCTTCGGCCGTTGAATTTGAAACTGTTTGTTGTTTCTTGCTGTACCATGAGACTAGTCTGCTACCTCTGTAGCTTGTGACATCTACCTTAATGGAGTTTTCACATGGTCCAAGCTTGACAGCTGTAGTTGACGGAGTCCTTGCTGATGCAGAATCCTCTAGATTGTACTTTTTGAGGAGTTCCTTGAGATACTTGGATTGACAAATAAAAGTTCCATCTAACCTTTGATTTACTTGTAATCCAAGAAAGAACTTCAGCTCTCCCATCATGCTCATTTCAAATTTGTTGTGCATTAACTTAGCAAATCTCTTACAGAGATTATCATTAGTAGACCCAAATATTATATCATCCACATAGACTTGGACTAATATTGTATCATTCTTATGCTTTTTAGAAAAGAGAGTTTTGTCTATGACACCTCTAATAAAGCTATTTTCAATAAGAAATTCAGATAGAGTGTCATACCATTTTCTCGGAGACTGTTTGAGTCCATAGATAGCCTTGAAAAGAAAGTAGACAGAATCCAAATGATCTGGATCTTCAAAACCAGGAGGTTGCTCTACATATACCTCTTCATCCAGCTTTCCATTCAGAAAGGCACTCTTGACATCCATTTGATAAACTTTAAAGTTAGAGAATGCTGTAAATGCCAAAAATATCCTGATGGCCTCTAGTCTAGCCACTGGAGCATAGGTTTCATCATAATCAATGCCTTCAGCTTGTGAATACCCTTTAGCTACCAGTCTTGCTTTGTTTCTTATAACCACACCATCTTCATCTAGTTTATTCCTGAATACCCACCGAGTACCAACAGCTCTCTTGTGTGTAGGTCTAGGTACCAGTTTCCAGACTTGTTGACTTTCAAACTGATTGAGTTCATCTTGCATAGCAATCACCCAATCTGGATCAGTCAGTGCTTCCTCAATCTTCTTAGGTTCCATCTCAGAAAGAAATCCTGAGAACAGACAGTCATTTTGAGTAGCACGTCTAGTTCTGACTCCAACATCTGGATCACCAATAATCAACTCAAAAGGATGAGCTTTATTCCAGACAGTCTGTCTTGGAAGATTTGATCTTGATGATTCGCCTTGAAATTCATTGGGATGTTGTGTCCTACTAGTTGATCCTTCAGCATCTCCCCCTGAGTTGTTGTCATGTTGACTTGAAGATTCTCCATCAGTAGCAGTGGTATCTCCATTGTTGCCAAAGTTTCCATCACCATTACCTTGAGTATCATCATGATTAACAGGTTCTTCACCAGCAACAACCTCAGGTTCTTGACCATGTTCTGATTCTGAATCTGACATATCATCAAACTTCAGTTTCTCAGAAGGATCTTCAGTTTGGATACTAGGGAGTTTAGTGTCATCAAATGTAACATTGACACTTTCAGTTACTTTGTGTTGATCAATGATATACACTCTGTATGATCTTCTTCCATATCCAACAAAAATACCCTCATATGCCTTTGCCTCGAATTTACCACGACGATCATCTCCATCCTTGAGCACGAAGCATCTAGCACCAAATACATGAAAGTATTTGATAGAAGGTTTCTGTTCATTCAAAATCTCATAAGGAGTTTTCATGAAGTCTTTGTTGATTAGAGTTCGATTCTGAGTATAACATGCAGTATTGACAGCTTCAGCCCAAAAGTACATTGGAAGACCTGATTCACTTAACATCGTTCTTGCAGCTTCAATCAATGTACGATTCTTCCTTTCTACCACTCCATTTTGCTGAGGGGTTCTAGGAGCTAAAAATTGTCTGGTAATCCCTTTGTCTGTACAGAATCCATTGAGAAGTGAATTCTTGAATTCTGTTCCATTATCTGACCTTATTGCTCTAACAGGGACATTAGAATCTAACTCGATCAACTTGATATGATCAATCACAACTTGTGGTGTTTCATCCTTAGAGTGAAGGAATAAAACCCACGTATACTTGGAATAATCATCAACTATCACAAGACAGTAACACTTCTTTGACATCGAAAGGACATTAACTGGTCCAAATAAATCCATGTGTAATAATTGCAGAACACCAGTTATGGAGGATGTGTCAGTGCCTTTGTGACTTGCTTTCTTTGACTTTCCTTTCTGGAAAGCCTCACATAGTCCTTCTGGGGAGAATTCCAGCTAAGGCAGACCTCAGACCAATTCTCTTTTGACAAGAGAATTCATTGTTTTGAAATTGAGATGAGAAAGTCTCTTGTGTCATAGCCAACTCTCATTTGTCGATGCCTTTGCATAGAAACAATTGACTTCAGGATTGCTTCCAGAGTTCATGTCAGCTACGAATAGATTTCCTTTCCGGATTCCCATCAAGGAGGGTTTTTCACTTTTCTTGTGCAGAATCTGACACTTCAGCTTGTCAAATAAAACAATGTAGCCGTTGTCACAGAACTGACTAATGCTAAGCAGATTGTGTTCAAGTCCTTGCACAACATACACATTTTCAATGATAACATTTCCATCTAGCAAACAGCCATATCCCTCAATTAAACCTTTGCTGTTATCTCCAAAGGTAAACACTAGGCCAGCTTTCTCAACCACATTTGATAGCAGGGCTCTATCTCCGGTCATATGTCTTGACGATCCGCTGTCAAGAATCCACACTACCGGTTGTACCTGTTTAATGCCCTGCAATACAAATGGATTAGACCTTCTTCGGAACCCAAGCTTGATTGGGTCCGGCATACTTGTAAAATTGGCCTTTATCAGGCAAAACAACATTCTTAATTTTAATGTTCTCAACTTTCTCAATGACTGGACATTTGACCTTGTGAACAGCCTTGACAAATTTCTGTTTAGGCTTAGGCACAAATGTCTCATTTCTAGCTTTAGGAGGACTAGCAGTCTTAGACCTATCATGCTTCCTATTATTCACATGCTGACGAGGAGTAGTCTTATCATTAGAAACATGATTACCATTAAAATAAGCATACATCAGATTAAAAGCACAAGACATACAATTAGAGACACCACATGCTTTATGAGAGAGATTAACAACAGGCAAGATATGCATGTTAGACATGGCAGTTTTGTTATCCAACTCATGTGTGTCTGAGTTAATCTCAGTTGCTTTCACAACTTTGACTGGAACCTTTGGCACACTTGAATTGGAAACAACTTTCTCATTAGCAAGATCTTCAGCATGGATTTCTTCTTGAATAATAAATGAGGTCTCATCTGATTAGAATCATAAGAGTTCTTCCTAAATTGTTTTGGCTTCCCGCATTCTGTGGCAAAGTGTCCCAACTCATTGCAGTTGAAGCATCGAATGGTGCTTCGATCAACCATCCCTGTTTTGTACCTACCACTGCTGGTGTTAGAGGATGAAGATCCACCTTTCTGGAATCTGTTGTAGTTGGACTTGTACTTGAACTTGGGATTCCTTTTGAATCTGACATTTGAGAATCTCTTGACAATCAGGGCCATTGACTCATCCTCCAATTGCTCCAGTTCTTCCAAGGAATAAAAATCATCTCCTGATTCATTTGTAGTAGGAGGATCAAATTCTGCTACTATCACATTTCTTCAACCTTGGAAGACTGTACCATTATTTCTGACTGTTGAGATTGTTGTTGTTGTTGTGGTTTTTGTTGTTGATCTTCAGCTACTAGAGCAGTAGACGTGCTGACCACTCTTCCTTTCCCGTAAACTTCCTTCTGTTGAATCTGCTCCAACTCATAAGTCTTTAACACACCATAGAGCTTTTCCAAAGAAATCTCACTCAGATCTCTTGCTTCTCTTATGGAAGTGATTCTATGTTCGAGATGAGTTGGCAGTGTTAAAAGGAACTTTTGTTGACCTCCCTCATGGAATAGTATTTACCATTAATGTTCAGGTTGTTGATCAATGCATTGTACCTCTCAAACACTTCAGTGATTCCTTCTCCTGGATTGGATTTAAAGTATTCATACTCAAAGGTTAGGATTTCTAACTTGTTCTCCCTAACTTCCTCTGTGCCTTCATTAATAACCTCAATAGTTTCCCAAATGTGTTTGGAATCTTTACAGTTCATCATATGTCTATTCATCAAGGGATCAAGGGAATCTACTAAAATTAATTGAAGGCTAGCATCCAGGGAGGCTTCTTCTTTTT